>NC_140168.1:18780319-19380319 GCF_963971535.1 Notolepis coatsorum | reverse complement strand
TGATCGACGAATCGTGACAGCCCTAAGTAGTGGTGGGGGAAAATATCGATACGTAGTAGTATCGTGATACTTTGCGTGGCAATACTGTATCGAGACAGGGAAGCCAAGTATCGATATTTAATTATTTATGTCTTTTTAAAATAAATAATAAATGTATTTTTTTTTCTTTTTTATAAGGAAGTTGCATTGTTCATTTCAATACCTGTAATAGTACAGTAGTCCACACACAAGCACACGTGTGCAATCGTTGGAATATGACTGTAATACAAACAGTTCAGTTTGTCAGGTACATGCAACACAGATTAGTGTTTACATCTGTCAGCTTGAGAAAATACCATGTTCTGCAATAAAAATGATTGAAGTGAGATGAACAGACTGAACTTTATTTTATTAGATAAAACAATAACATATTGACAAAGTTTTACTTTGCAGTTGAAAAAAGGTAATATCGCAATACTCAGCATATCGCAATATATTTAGTATCGCAATACTATCGTATCGTGACTCAAGTATCGTGATAGTATCGTATCGTGAGGCCTCTGGTGATTCCCACCCCTAGCCCTAAGGGAGTCTTGAGTCTAACACTGAACATGCTCCTTCTACCGGCCAAGTCCATGTGTAGTGGGTGGGAGGGGTTGTCCATGATGGTGTGGACTCTGGAGCTTAGCAAGTCGTCTCCTCTCCGCCACCACCGCCAGAGAGTCTAGCTCCACCCCCACCACGTTACTGGCTTTCCTGACCAGCTTGTCCAGCTTGTTTGTATCCCCCGTAGTGCTGTCAATCGATTAAAATATTTAATCGTGATTAATCGCATGATTGGCCATAGTTAACTCGCGATTAATCGCAAATTAATCGCATTTATTTTTTATTTTTAATTTAATTTGACACCACCTACTGAATTCCCAGAGTAGGAGATGAGCCATGATGTTTATTTATGTCTATACATGCTGTGTAAAGTGGATGCCTACTGTACATGAGTAGGGTGAGTAATCTACATGCCATTACTGCTTTTTATCCATTGACTCATTATAGCTACTTTATTATCTTGAAATAATATAACACCCGCCCATTACTATGACATTGTTTATCATTACATACAATGTATCCATACCTGTAGCTAAATGCTGAAAAACCGGGAACAAATATTACTTTTTAGCTTTAGATTTAAAAAAAACTACCAGCCAGAGATTTTTTACCGGCCAAAAATTATAAATAGCTTTTTAGTTTATCTCCATGAATGTATTGTGTGCTATCTCTCCACTCCACGCCGTGGTAGTGCTTGTGCCAGCACAGGAGATACGATTAAAATATATATATTTTTTTATATATAGGCTATATACATATTTAAATCAATCTTTTGAATAAAATAGGCTCAGGAATCAATATTGTTAAAGTTAATTAGCCTAATCCATGTCAAAGAGGGTAGCCTATAGTAAATGTATAGACACACAAGGGAGAGGGAGAATAGCTTATAGCAGAATGAATGATTTTACAATATTTTTGCTAATGAAGTGAAATATTTATTATCAACTATCCAGTTTGATTTTATAGTGTAACGCTACTTAAAATCATTGAACGTACAGCTCATACATTTAGTTAAGGTTTTTAAAAACTATAAACTATATTTCAAACGTGATTCATTGCGCACTAGTTAGATTATACATTGCATATGTTATGACTTTGAACATCTGCCATTTCCACCACAAAAGGCATAGATGCGATTTGCATATTCATGATCGATGCATGTATTGTTGTTACTTCAACAATACGATGCGTCAATCGTGAATATGCAAATCCACGAAATTTCATGGTCGATGAAGTCAACATGATCGACGAATCGTGACAGCCCTAAGTAGTGGTGGGGAAAATATCGATACGTAGTAGTATCGTGATACTTTGCGTGGCAATACTGTATCGAGACAGGGACGCCAAGTATCGATATTTAATTATTTATGTCTTTATTAAAAACATTTAATTTTTTTTTTATATATAAGGAAGTTGCATTGTTCATTTCAATACCTGTAATAGTACAGTAGTCCACACACAAGCACACGTGTGCAATCGTTGGAATATGACTGTAATACAAACAGTTCAGTTTGTCAGGTACATGCAACACAGATTAGTGTTTACATCTGTCAGCTTGAGAAAAACCATGTTCTGCAATAAAAATGATTGAAGTGAGATGAACATGTAACCTACTGTAATTCAACACTATCAGTTCTTTCTGCAGTGGTACAACTATCAACTATAGGTTCAAGGAGACTGGCTCTAAGAAAAAATACACAGGCACCGTGATCTACGTTTTACCTTTTATATAACTTAAAGGAGTTCACCAGGTTCAGTACATATTACAACATCATAGCTTCCATGCAATGGTCCACATTTATAGAAAATAATAAATTAAATAAAAAAAGGTACCCAATAAAGTCTGTTTTGAGTGCACTCAATTAAACAAAAAGGGAACGGATATTCTGTTCCTACCACCAGGGGCCAAGTTAAAGTTCACCAGCCGACCGTTGGGTGATGGTGAGTGGAGAAGGTCAATGAAGAAGACCACTTCAGTTGATGCAGATCCGTGTTCACTGAAGGGGGTAACAAAAACCAATCTGCACAGAATTGTACAGGCCATCAATAGATTAGCATCATATACTGTAATTATATACCATTAGGCTATACAATTATTTACTGGAACTCACATTATGGCAGGTTTCACATGCATAGCACAGCCTTGCACCATAGCAATCAACACTAACAATGTATGGCTCAATAACCACAATAACAACCACATTGTAACTCAGAAACAACAATATGCAGCTTGACTAACACAGGATGATCATGTACATTAACTGCAGGGTGCACAATTTCACTCTGCACTTGTGCTTTACCCTACAACATCTCAGCTTGAGTTAGCTAGCGAGTTGACTTGCTAACTCACCAGGATTCTTCCATTTGTTTATCAGTCTTTCAATTGGCAATGGTTTCTCCTCCAATTCGGTCTTCAAGTCAGCTAGTCTTTTCTTCTCTCTTCCTTGTCCAGTTCCAGCACGGAATCCTCTCTTTATCCTCTATCCTTCTGTCCAAGTAGTTTTCTGTTCAAGTATACCGTTTTCTGTCACTTTTCTAATATTCTCCAACTGCTCCAATATTCTGTCTCTCCGTTGATTGCTTATCAAATGCTTGCAGCCAGGAACAGTTTTCCACACGCTGCTCACAAGCAGGGCTGTACCACGTAAATCTCAGGGGAGCGTCAACAAATTACACTCTTCCAGGGAGCGTCAACAAATTACACTCTTCCAGGGAGCGTCACCCAATTCACAGTCCATAATGAATGTTTCAGCTAGACAAGAAAATAGCATGGGCTACAAACAGACTGAACTTTATTTTATTAGATAAAACAATAACATGTTGACAGTTTTACTTTGCAGTTGAAAAAAGGTAATATCGCAATACTCAGCATATATCGCAATATATTTAGTATCGCAATACTATCGTATCGTGACTCAAGTATCGTCATAGTATCGTATCGTGAGGCCTCTGGTGATTCCCACCCCTAGCCCTAAGGGAGTCTTGAGTCTAACACTGAACATGCTCCTTCTACCAGCCAAATCCATGTGTAGTGGGTGGGAGGGGTTGTCCATGATGGTGTGGAGCTTAGCAAGTCGTCTCCTCTCCGCCACCACCGCCAGAGAGTCTAGCTCCACCCCCACCACGTTACTGGCTTTCCTGACCAGCTTGTCCAGCTTGTTTGTATCCCCCGTAGTGCTGTCAATCGATTAAAATATTTAATCACGATTAATCGCATGATTGTCCATAGTTAACTCGTGATTAATCGCAAATTAATCGCATTTATTCTTTATTTTTTTGTATCTACCTTAAACCGATCTTTTTCAAGTTCCAAGTTTTAATACTCTTTATCAACATGAGAGTCAACAAATGCTTGCTTTATGCAGCCATTTAACACAAAAGGATGACCCTCATGCATTGCAAATTTGCATCAAATTCAAAACAGAGTGATGCACAAAATAACTTAAAAGAAAATAATAATTTAAAACAAGTGTGCGTGAAATAATAGGGGAAAGAAAACGTTAGGAACTTGTTACATTCACCCACACAAGGGCTTAGTAATCACACACCCCCCCTCTCTCACACACACACTCTCCCAGCTCTCTTTCTCTCTTGTCCCTTCCTCATCTCTCTCACCCCCCTCTCTTTCTATATATATCTCACACACACACACACACACACACACACACACACACACACACACACACACATTTGAAATGTTTATTTATGTCCACATAAACAGAAGTACAAGGAAGCCTCATACAAAGGACATAAACAATGCGAGTGCAATCAGAAAATCATGAAGAACAGTCAGGTACAAGGTGCATGGGCGGCAGAATCAAGGGTAAAGGTAACAGCGCCTCCTCCAAATTGAGCGGCTTCCTATAATTGCTGATACTGAGCAGTACCTGGCTAACTGCTTGGCCTTCCTTTTGGGGAGGCCGGCTATTTGTAGGCCCCTCACAACCAACTTGTGCACATGCCCTAGGCTGCCAAAGATAAAAACTAGGAGTTTACATCTGTAGCCTAGCTGTGAGATGGTCTGCTGTAGCTGTTGGTATTTCAGCATTTTTGTGAGGAAGGCTTCTTCTAAGCTGTAATCAAAAGTGCAGCCAACCTCAAGAATGGACACCTCCCTAAGGTGTTCATTTACCACAAAAACATCAGGGGTGTTAGCTGTAATACTAGAGAACATGGAATCATTATTGCACAGGTTGAACATGCTTGGCTTCACAGTAGAATGCTTACAGTGTGATGGAGGACCTAAAAACAAGAGAGATATCTTTCGCTATCAAATCTACTATTCTGTCATGCCTACTTATGTAGAGGCCCCTGTATACATGTGAAAAGAGCTACAGGTAGTCTCTATATATCTCAATCATCTACTCGAAATATAAACCCGTGGCCGCTCGATATCCCCCGGCGAGGTGCTAAACTCGCCAAGTTCTCGAGTCAATTACTATTTCTGTCTAGATTACTTCAAGTCACTGGTCTAGTTATATCCAGTTGATATGAAATGTAATCATGAAGAGTTGTTAATCTCTTCTTGTTTGAAATAAACCGAATGTATGTCTTAGGAGAACTCTTATAGCATATAAAAACAATTATTTTGTTATTATCATCATCATCATCATCATCATTATTATTTTACGAAAGGGCTTGTAATACTGCTCAATTGAAAGCTTGGTTGTATTACTACTTTGTTGATAAGTATTACCACTGTACTAACTCGTAATCATTGTTTGCACGCCCCAGCATCTCCTGTTTCCCCCCTCCTCCTCCGTCAGCGGAACCGACCGTCTAACCCTGCAGTGATTCAGACGGTCGAGGTCCCACATAACTCGACAGAGTCCGTCTGGACACAGAGATACCGGAACCCGCAAACAACACACATTTCCATGTATAGTATTTCTACAGTACATAGCATATACATATATATATATATCTTTTAGCTGAAAAGCATTAACCAGTCAGTTGATTCAATCTGTATGGTTACAGTTAGGGGTGGGACAATACATCGATCCAGATCGATATATCGATCTATTATCAATAATCAAATAGGATCGATGCCACGTAAAAAGATCGATTCATATTGCGATACTCTTATTTTGAAAATCCGGCGACGTCATCGCCCCGCGCCCAGTGTTGTGAAACTCAAACTCCGTTAACATCAACAGCAGTAGCGTCTAGAGCGTCACTAGTGTGCCTATTCTGTGACCCAAAACATGTCCCTGCTGTTTTATTCCACAACGGGTCCAATGCATCTAACCTGCTTTGCAATCCTCGTCACTCCATTATGCCCACGTCGCGTTAAAGATCGAAGATAACGTTACTTTAGCGTGAGCTAACAAGCTAACCCAGCGCCATAGGCAGAGAGAAGTGGGGACTGGGAGGGTGCATTCTCGGGGATAGTCCCACTAACAGGATCTGGCCGGTACTGCACCTTGGGACTCCCAATATGCTTTTCCAGCCAAAATACAGCTCTGTGACAGTGAATAGGATATTAATATCGAGAGAAAAAAAAGAAAAATTAACCAAAAACAGTGAACAGGAGGTCTATTTGTATTAAAAACAATATATTGTTTTTCATTTAAATGTCTGGAAGAGCTCAAAAATAAAAATGTCATGATATTTCCATTGCCTTTTTTTTGTTGATTTAAATGTTACTGATTGTATTAAATGGGCACATAATATCGTCTCATATCGATCGCAGGCACCTGAATCGAATCGTATCATATCGTATCGTGGCAGACTGTGTGATATCGGATAATATCGTATCGTTGTCCAAAGAATCGATATCGTATCGTATCGTGATTAAACTGGTGATTCCCACCCCTAGTTACAGTACATGTATAGTCACCCTCCATTGGAACTCAGGGCGTCGGCTGGCATCGGAGCACATTGCTATTGGAAATCAGTCCAAGGACTCAAAAGATATATTATAAAAAGCTGTTTTTATTTAGAAAAAGCAAGTTACAAATGAGACTTCATTGGAAATATCCAACTCAGTTAAAAGAAGTATAAAACAAAAACATCTCTTCTCTTAAGATCGGCTTGTGCCTGCCAGGGCCAAGGCCTGCATCTTGTCTTCCAAAGTAACACAATGGTAAAATCTTCAAAATCTCTCAAAAGCTCAAAATCTGACTGTGATCTGGCAAGTTGGCCTTTATAAAGGGCCCCAGATCTCTTCGCTTATTGGTCCAAATACAGTGATGTCACTGTGATGTCATTTCACTAGCCAACCAACGTACACTACATAGTAAGGATGTACTCCTCCCCTTCTAGTCATTACATCTACTGGGAAAAACCCCATTACCTCAGAACATGAATGCATGTCTGTTCTGCTTCCTCACTGTAAGGGTTAACTTCCTGACTCCCCTTCTTCCTCCATGGGCCTCTTTCGTTCTGAGACGAGGACGAGGCAGACTGCCGTAATATATCTTACATAGCCCAACACATACATATACAGATATATACAGGTACACTGATTGATCACACATCATATATGTATTTTGTAGTTTAAAGTATAATATGTATGTATATTTTTGTATTATAATGTATAAAGGGTTAACTCTTGTAGGCAGAGATTCACTCCTCTGCTCACATCCCAGCCTGTGTGTGGATCACTCCCTTTTTTTGCACATTCCAGAGAAATGGACAGAGAAATGGACTCTGTGCAGCTCCATGCATTATCAAAAGGTTTCTGTTTCCCGTCTGACTGCATATTCCATTAACTGTAGTGTAGTTTTAAAGTGTATAAAGAATATACAGGTCACATACATAGCTCCAATCATACACAACAAACACAAGAACACTATACAAAGTGTCACTCGTTGACTCGTTGACTCGTGTTTCTACTCAATTCCTTTCTGACTGGGCGTTTACCAGCCAGAAGGCATATCACATCTAGACACATATAGTAACATATGCCTAGATTTAAAACAAATATATACAATAAACCTATTGTATTGATTCCATTGTCCAGGAAGAATCTATAGACATTCCCCATAATCATATATAAGATCAGGATGTCATACTACCCAGTGTCACTTAGTTGGCTGTGACACTTTACAACATGGCAACAATTTAAGATGTGGGACATGGTTTCAGCTATTTGGTTATTGTCATGATGAATACAGTGAGGAGTATGACTGCCTGGAAACCACACACACACACACACACACACACACACACACACTTCAGAAACAAACATAGTATCAATGAGAGCATCAATAATACACCTGAGTGAAGTCTAGTTAAAATATTTGTTTTTGTTTTTATTAAAAGTTAATTGTGAGTGAAAAAATATTGGCGTTAATAGAATTGGGGCGATAACGCGTAATACTGCGTTAACTTTGACAGCCTTAATCCCCCGCTCTGTCTGCTGCCGCAGCAGGTCACCGCATACAAGGCGGCGCCCGCCACCACTGACTCGTAGAACATCTTCAACATCCTTGTACAGACGTTGAAGGATTTCAGCCTTCGGAGGAAGTAGAGTCGCTGCGCTAGTGTTGCTAACCAGTCTGTCTGACACACAGCTTCGTAGGCGCACATACTGTGGTCTGCCCGCCAGATACTCAACAACCCAGGACACCAACGGGGGCCTCAACCTGCATCGCCTCTAACTTCTCACCCAACAGCCCAGGCCGTATGGTATAGAAAGAAAAAAAACATGACTCTCACAGTGCTCACAGGCTTGTCTAGGTGAGTCTAGGCTCTGTTCAACAGGTAGATGACAGCATCCTCTACCCCCAGTCGGGGCTGGTAGGCGAACTGGAGTGGATCGAGGTGGGGTTTGATCACCGGGCGGAGTTGCTCCAGGACCAACTTCTCCATGGTCTTCATAATGTGAGAGGTTAGAGCAGATACTTTTAGTACCTTTGGGCTAACGCCAGAAGGACCCGCAGCCTTGCCTGCATGCATTTTATTCAGCTGTTTATTCACCTGGTAGGCAGATAGCCACACTGTGGGGGTCCTTTGTGATTCAAGGCTTGTTATTCAAGTTTGCTTTTATTTGTCATTACAGTCAAATGCTTGGTTCTGTATGAGCCCGTGAGAATGTGCTTCATACAGTAAAAAGAGGAATAAAGTCCCAACACTACAAATATACAACTAAAGTACAACCTAAAGTACAATAAATAAAAAAAAATGCAGACAATGAGGTACGAAAATGCAAAACAAAAAAGGAGCAAAATTATGGATGGATGTAGGGCAAACCTCTTTAATAAATAGATGAAATATGGTGTAGTAGGGGTGTAACGATGCAACCTCACAACGATTAATTTCTATTACGATTATTCAGGCAAAGATTCAATGCATCATGAAATCTTCATTTGACCACGATTTGATTCAGTTAATTCCCAAAAAAAAATTAAATACACAAATGTGGCTGGGGGAACTGATTCACAAACTAATATATATATATATATATATATATATATATTTTTTTTCTCTCGATTAATTTAGATTATAATCGATTCTAACACATTAGAATCGATGCATTTAGATTAATCGATGCATCATTACACCCATATGGTGTAGTGTTAAAGTGTCTAAAGTGAGTGTTAAGGTGAGTGTTTTTTAAAGTGAGTGTGTGTATGTGTGTGCAATGAGTGTAGATGGATGGGTTGATGTTACATAGAGTCATTGAGCATCCTGATGGCCTGGGCCCAGGAGTTCAACACTTTTAATCCCTATCTGATCGGATCAGATTTGGATTCATTCATTTCAACTCATTATGAATTGAAAATGGGGGACCCTGATGTAAACAAGACGAAAGTCTTTCTCTGGTCTGCATCCCCTTAACAATTGTGTGTATTGAGCTGTACTGTACTGTACCCATTCTGCAATCTGTTAATTAAAATGTTCAATTAATCAATAGGGATTACAAGTTTTGAACTCCTGGGGATAGAATCTCCTCCGTCTTTCTGTACTGACAATGGGACTCTGGTAGCGCTTGCCTGACTGCAGCAGTGCAAAGAGGCAGTTGTTCAGGTGACTAGAGTCTTTGGCTATTCTCTTAGCTTTGGCCCTGCAATGCTTGGTGTACAGTAAATGTCCTGAAGCCCACCTCCAATTGTGCCTTTGGCTAATCGGGCCACTCTCTGTAGTCTGCTGCATTTGTGTGCGGTGCTATTCCCAAACCAGGAGGTGATGTTTCCAGTCAGGATGCTCTCTATTGTGCATGAGTAGAATTTCTTAAGGATCTTCTGACTCACTTTGAACTTCCTTAGGCGCCTAAGGAAGTAGAGGCGCTGCCGTGCCTTCTTCACTACACTGTCGATGTGTGTGGTCCATGTCAAGCCCTCGGATATGTGGACTCCGAGGTACTTGAAACTGTTCTCTCGACCGGTGCCCCATAGATGCTGAGGGGGCTGTACCTACTAGCCCCCGACCTCCTAAAATCCACAATTTCTTTGGTTGTGTTTATGTTCAGGGAGAGGCTGTTCTCCTGGCACCACAGCGCCATGTTCTCTACCTCTCCCAGGTAGGCCCTCTCGTTGTTTGCAGAGATATGTGTATCTGTAGTGTAGGGAGGGTTCTAGAATCTCTAGTGTCAAGTGTATCTGTGACGGTGGTAACAACACCACCTAATACCACTGCACCAGAATAGACAATAACCCATACAAATAGGAGAACCTACGTACCTGTTATTGGCAATCTGGAATATTCTGCACCAGGCATGCAAATCTCACATGGCAATTACTCAGACACACTTGAGTTGAGTACAATCTCTCTCAATATTTGCTCTTTAATGTCAACCAAACTTAACGTGTAGATATACGCTCACAAGTTGAACAAAGAAAGAAAACAACAACTGGAGGGATCAGGCATGCGATGTTGTCCTGGTGACTGTCAGGCTGCAACTGATGCTTAGAGAAGTGTGTGCAGCTTTCCCCAATTCTGATTGGTTAGAAGTGTTGGTCGAGCTAGGCATAAAATACAGATGGAGAGAGTAAGCAAGAGAGAGAGAGTGAGCGAGGGAGAGAGAGAGTGAGCGAGAGGGGGAGAGAGAGATAGAGAATGTTCTGGCCTTTTCTACAGGACCTGCTTCATTAATGACCAGTTGTCTGTAAAGTGACACTTTCTATTAGGCTAATGTGTTAGTAGAACTAGAGCTAGTTGCTGCCATTACACAAGACCCACATTCTTCCTGTATCTGTGCTGTTCTTCATACTGGATACAACTAATACAAAATCAATGGGGCCATCCACCAATTTGTACAAGCCCTGAAATAAATGTTGAAACCTACTCCACAGTGCACCCAAAGTAGGCATCAGTGTTTATTTCAGGGCTTGTACAGACTGGAGCATGGCTGCATTGACTAGTTTACATTAGCTCTGGTGGTAACTAGCCAGCGCTGCACGTATCCAGTATTAAGATCAGCAGCATGGATTGTGCTGAGAAAAGGACTCTACCGATGGACAACATCAAGTAGGAAATAGAGCTTGTGGTCAAAGATTCTTGATTGATTGATTGATTGATTGATTGATTGAAAAGTTTATTAACAGATTTCAGAATGGGTAGAGTACAGCTCAATACATACAATTGTTAAGGGGATGCAGACCAGAGAAAGACTTTCGTCTTGTTTACATCAGGGTCCCCCATTTTCAATTCATCATAACATATATGACATACATGACATACAGATAGACAGTACTGCTACATCTATACATTTATGACATATCAGATTTGCAAATACAGTACTGTTTGTGATACAAAAGTGTCCAGAAAAAGAGTGTATATACATTTGACGTAGAAACTGTACATTGGAGGAGGTTGGGTGGGTGGGTGGGGTGGTGTTGGGTGGGTGGGTGGGTGGATGCTGTACATTGGAGGTGGGGGGGGGGGGGTTGGGTAGGGGGACACACACACATTGTACACTGTACATTGGAATACTGACAAAGCCATACTTGGTAATTTACTGTACAACTAGGTTAGGACATTTGTAGGGGCCAGTTTCGAATTGCAGTCTCCCGTCTGTGTTTTTTTAGAGTGTTTTTGAAAGTGGGTAGTGATTCACATTCCTTTACAGCTTTGGGTAGGGCGTTCCACATTGATGTGGCATAATTGCTAAACGTGTTTAGTCCCTTGTTTGAGCCGAATCTGGGTTTAACATGATTTGTGGAGCTCCCTCTGGTGTTGTGATCGTGGTATTCACTGACCTTTGGGAAGTATTTTGACATGTACATGGGTACCTTGGTCGCGTAGTGTATCTTGTAGCCTTAACGTACCCTTTACCATTATTACTATTAAACCAAAGGTAACATAGCTGTTTGATTTGTTTTCTCCCCTCTCTAGACTCCCTCCCTATGCAGCTCCTTATGTGTGAAGAGGAGGTCCACCCTGAGCAGCAGGAGAGGATCCCGAGTCTCCTTCAAGGTCTGGAGCAGACTGATATCACAGAGCTCACAATATGTCCTGTCTCTGTGAAATGTCAACATGGTGGGGAGAAGACTCAGTCCTCACAGCTCAACCAAACTCAGGAGTCAGAGCTCCTACAGATTAAAGAGGAACAGGAGGAACTATTTCAAGATCTAGAGGAGGCTGATGGTTCCAAGATGACATTACACCCTGTGGAATATGAAAATACTATGTACTCTCAGCTTAGCCAAAACCAGGACCCAGAAGCCCTACAGATGAAAGAGGAACAGGAGGAACTATCTCAAGATCTAGAGGAGGCTGATGGCTCCAGGATCACAGTGAAATGTGAAGATGGTCAAGAGAAAAGTTGCCCCTTCCAGTCTCTTCAAACCCAGAGGGAGAAAAACAGAGAGGCTTACTCTTTACCCAGCACCTCAACTGAACAGATGAAAATAGAACCTGATGGAGAGGACTGTGGACTATCAGAACCAGCCTGTAACTTAGATCCAGCTGGTGATGTGGAACCAACTAGAGATGATCAGCTCCTCTCTTCAGACTGTTCTGGAGCTGAGACTGATGACAGTGATAAATACGAGGAGAGTCTGAAACCTCAGTCAGGTTTAAAGACACAGAAAATACCAAGTTTATCTAACAGCAGTTATTTAAAGCGATCTATGGAATTGTCCCATGAACTCAAATCATCCAGTCACATCCTGTCCACACATTGTTGTAAAGTGTGTGGAACATCTTTTCTTGATGAGGTGTCTTTAATGTTGCATATTCACACTCATTCTAGTGATTGTGGTTTGTGTGGAAAACATTTAGATCCCACAGAGAGTTTTGAACTTCACCTTGAATCTCACAGAACATGTACTGTTGGTGATGAAGAATTTTCTACAAATGTTGAATTTATAAGACATGTGAGAAGTCACAGTGGGGGAAAACCATTTATTTGCAGTGATTGTGGAAAAGGGTTCAGTAGGAAGTTAAACCTGCAGACACACATGAGAACTCATACTGGAGAGAAACCATTTAGTTGTTCAATTTGTGGAAAAGGGCTCAGTAGGAAGACACAACTACAGACACACATGATAACTCATACTGGAGAGAAACCATTTAGTTGTTCAGTTTGTGGTAAAACATTTACTCTTAAGGTAACAATGAAGAGACACATGTTAACTCATACAGGAGAGAAACCATTTTGTTGTTCAGTTTGTGGCAAAACATTTACTCTTAAGGTAACATTGAAGAGACACATGTTAACTCATACAGGAGAGAAACCATTTAGTTGTTTAGTTTGTGGAAAAGTGTTCAGTAGTAAATCATATGTGCAGACACACATAAGAACTCATACAGGAGACAACCCATTTAGTTGCTCAGTTTGTGGAAAAGGGCTCAGTAGTAAATCATATCTGCAGATACACATGAGAACTCATACAGGTGACAAACCATTTACTTGCTCAGTTTGTCAGAAAGGGTTCAGTGAGAAAGGTAATCTAAAGATTCATATGAGAGGTCATACTGGAGAGAAACCATTTAGTTGTTCAGTTTGTGGAAAAGGGTTCAGTAGGAAGACACAGCTGCAGACACACATGTTAACCCATACAGGTTTGTAGTTTGTAGTGTGAATAAAGACACATGACCAGCCCTGTAACAATTAACAAATATACCTCGGGTCATTCACATGGGACTTACTTTCTTATAACACCGGTTAACTTTAGTTGAGATTAATGAATTTATTGATGAATTGAACATTTACTCGGAAGGGATCAGTGAAGATCCACATGTTAACTCATACAGGAGAGAAACCCTTTAGTCTGTAGTGTGACTGTTGGAATGGAATCTTGGAACCTATTCTACACGTTCAAATGATTGACTGGTTCTTAGGGTTCCTCCAGTTTGCTCTGAACTAGGAAAAACTGCTTTTTCCCTTGATGCTACCAACACCTGGAATGTCCTCCAACTGACTCTGAAGCTGAAAATGCTTCCTTCTCTTTTTCGTATTTACGTATGATCTCCGACCATTGTGTGTCAACTTGTCTTAGCGGATTTTTATTGCTTATTCTTATTTTTGTTGTGTATGAATGTTCTGATAACTATATTTGTTTTGTAAGCTCATCGCTGTAAATGAGGATAACCACAGTGTCTCACACGTTGAAATAAAGTTTTGAAATTAAATTAATTATAGATGCATGACCATTAGGATATTCAGAGGACACAAATGTGCATCCATCCTAAGGGCCGCTGCTCCTCTACTCACACACACCTACTCTTCCCCTCTCCTCTCCACAAACGCATCCTGACCCCTATGCAAGATACTATTGTAACGTTCTCCGTTATTGACGACTCACAGACTCAGGGGGGTTAGTTCTCACGTTGTTGTTTATTACAGTCTCTGGTTACAGCATACAACATGGGTGCATCACCTCTTATCGTACCCAACAACTTGGACCTGATACTGTTAACTAACCAGAGAGCGAGCATGCTGGGCGCCACACCCTCTTATACCTTTAGCCTGTCACCCGCGGCTTACGCAACCAATAGTGTTAGTGCCAGCCCGAGATGGGGGAGTGCTGAGTGACAGGTTGGCTGACCAATGACCCCCAAACTCAGGGTCGCTACACTATTTAACATCAGAATTCCCTATCGCACTGATGGTATGCCCTTGTTTTCATACGTTGAATGTATCGAGATTTGTGCTTAAAACCACTTAACGTTCATTTTACTGCTGTATGTCGGCATCATGCTGTGTTATTGTCTCTCAACCAACACATCGGTTGAAAGCTAAAATGGCCGCCGTTTGAGTGACACTTCATAGACTCCTGTTTGAAATCTGCTTCTTCAAAAGAACATGGGATTTGGGGGAAATATCTTGTACGACTGCGGACTTCAACGTAGAACTCTTGATCTTAATACTACAACGACTAACGACTTTGCTCACTCAAGAACAAAGAACATCATCATCTTCAGATGAACATTGCAGCAGTCTCATCATTCTAGCCCTTGCCAAGTAGCTGTACGTCTTAAGGGTGTAACGGTACATGTATTCAGACTTGTGCTCGGTGCATGTGTGAACCAAACTAATAGTCTAGTTTTTTTTTTTTTTTTTTTTGGTATTTTTCCCCCTCCATTTTCCTCCGATTTTCTCCCATCCCAATGTTAGTCGTATGCCAATTCCCAATCCCTTCCTGGTCGCTGCGCACTTACCCCCCACAGTCAGATCATCTGGGAGAGTGGAGGCTACCACGTGCTTCCTCCGACACACGTCCAGCCAATCACCGCTTCTTTTCACCTGGCAGCGCGGATTCTCATTGAGAGGGCGTAGCGTGTGGGAGGATCACACTATCCCCCTCAGGTCCTATCCGCGCTTAGCAGGCGCCCCGACCGAACTGTAGGAGTCGCTGTTTACAACGACCCGGACCCACCCCGCCAGCTTCTCCCACCCTCTAATACAGCCAATTGTATTAGTGTGAACGGCCAGCCAAGCTGGTGACAACAGGCGAATCCAGCTCACAGTTCCGGGGTTGGTGACGAACGCAATCTCCGCTCGGCCACCTAACCGCGACACTAATAGTCTAGTTTTAACCAAGTACAATCAAATCTAAACTCTTGACTTCCCGTCCGATGACATAACTGTCAGAAAGCATATGAGGATATGAGATGTGGGTTTGTTGATAATTTTGTCGCAAAATGTAAATGAAGTGCTGCAAAATGTAAATTGTTGTGCAAGCAGTAGCCTGGTTGTTCACACCAGCAGTGGAGCAGTAGCTTGGTTGTTCACACCAGCAGTAGAGCAGTAGCCTGATTGTTCACACCAGCAGTAGAGCAGTAGCCTGGTTGTTCACACCAGCAGCGTTTCTCCCACGTGCTAGTCTTCTCCGCTGCTCTTTTATGATCACAGGTAGAGCTGATATTCATCATGGGTTAGAGATCTAGAGCTTCGTAACTCTTGGACATTTTAAATCCATAATTTGAAACCATTCTGTCTCTGTTTCTGACAGAATATGATGCACATGTTTTGGTCTTGTCCCCGCCTACACAGCTTCTGGACAGCTATTTTCAAACACCTCGCCGAGGCCTTCGACATGGAGCTAACTCCCAGTGCAGAAATAGCCATCTTTGGAGTCTTACCAAGACCGGATCATCAAAGGGTTAGGAGAAGAACAATAGATAGAATTGCCTTTGCATCCCTACTAGCACGCAGAAGGATCTTGCTAGAGTGGAAATCACCAGCAGCCCCCAAAGCATCCCTATGGCTCAAAGATCTCATGTTCTTTTTAAATCTGGAGAAAATTAAATACAACCTAAGGGAGTCTAGTGAAAAGTTCGAAATAGTATGGGGCCCTTTTATTGGTTACATATCCAAGCTAAAGACACTAGAGGACAATGAGAAGGAAGGATGAGAGAGAGATATGTGTTTGTATGTTCTATGTTTTCTGTTGTGTATTTGTAGGATTGGGTAGGACAGGGGAGGGAGAATGGGAGGGAGGGGGAGGGTTCGTACAAGGTCCTTGAAATGCTTAGTGCTCGTTTTTGACACAAAAAATATTCAATAATTCAAATCGATCAACCATATTAAGGGTTGTTGTTCATCCATGATAGAATTGTACTGAATCAAGAAATTGAATTTATTTTATTTATTTTTCATTTTCTGAATTAAGGTATTGCTAATTGAAGGAGATTGGCTTTGAGCCATAAATATTGGATCCGATAAAATTTGTATTTTTTCTCTTTATTAATTATTATTATAAATGTTTGCTATAGAAAACATCACTTAAAAGTGAACTGTATCCTTTTTTTTGTTTTTTAAGTCCTTGAATTTAATTTTGCAATGTCTGTGGGAACCCTGGACCAGGCATGCGTTCTTCATGGGACGGAGTGCAACCCCAGATAAGTACTCGCTATTTGCATATCAATAGCGCCGGTCGTCAGGTGTGTTAAATACGTTCTCAGATACATTCACACCTAACTTGTGTGAATGACATGTGTTACATTCCATTCGTAGAGGCAATTAGGCACTGTCTTAGTCGTGCTCAAGCGAGGGGACATTAAATGCGCATTCACGGGAGTGCGCGCACACGCCGGGAGCGCGTGTGCACGTGGCGCCATTAGGTGCATGCAACCCCAGATGATTTCAATAACGCACCACTGCCCTGGATGGAGGGGGGGAACGGCGAAAATATAAAATGTGCCATTAATGTGCACTGTATTCAACTGTACCTTTGACGACTAATAAATAAATGTTTAAAAAAAAAGAAGCAGGGAGGTGTTTTGCCGGGAAACAAGAGCAGCCTTCATCAAATCCAGTTGCCTCAAGTCTATGAAGCAACACATCGATGCAGTTCCTCAGTAGATCTGTTGTGAGAAAATGTACAAGTTAGTTATAGTTGATGAAACCGCTGATTACCAAGATCCCGGCCTGCTCAACACAACACAGATAAACTAGTCTGAATCACAGGACTGAGACTGTGGGTATAAGCCTGGCATTGATCAACAATTTTTTCGGAATTCTCCTCCCCTTTGCTATCTGCTATCACCTATCATCACTATGAATTGAAAATGGGGGACCCTGATTTAAACAAGACAAACGTCTTTCTCTGGTCTGCATCCCCTTAACAATTGTGTGTATTGAGCCCTGTCTGCAATCTGTTAAATAACGTTTTCATTCATTAATTCATTCATTCATTCATTCATCTGCGACACTATTTTGCAATTTAGACTTGTGCAAAATCGTTCTTTTATTTTGAAAACCCCGACCGGAAGTAATATCGGTGCTACTGCTAGCGGAACACAGACACAGTTCCAGCTCTGTCGTCCGGTTCCTGGTTTCTGAGCTAATGCTAGTTAAACTAATGTTTGTCTTCCTTTGACTTGTTGAACATGTCTAGAATACAAATGTTGAGATTGTTTGTGAACGAGCGACTAACTGCAGCTGCTGAAGAGATATTTGGAGTATTTGAAAGAACCATAGAAGAATATGAAGACGAGATCAATCACCAACGTACGCAGCTGGATGCTCTGAAGACTGCGATTAGAACAGGTTTGTAAAATCAAAACGTTGTTCAACATTGTTCTTAGTGCACCGATTGTCAAAATTGTTGTTCTTAATACACAGACGATCTTAACTTTTGTTCTTAATACAATAACTTTAAGAGTTGTGTATCACCTCATATGAATTGAAAATGGGGGACCCTGATGTAAACAAGACAAACGTCTTTCTCTGGTCTGCAACGCCTTAACAACTGTGTGTATTCAGCCGTACTGTATTGTACCCATAAAATCTGTTAAATAAAGTTTTCATTAATTTACAATATCCCCTCAAAATTCCTCGGAGACTCAGCAGCCACCATCACCCCAGTCATGATCACCCACATAATAAACTTCTCCATAAAACAGTGATACTGATACGTCCCCAAAGACTTCAAAATTGCGAGAGTGACCCCCCTGCACAAAAAATTCAGCAAATTAGACGACCCAGGCAACTACCACCCTGTCTATTCTTACCTCCATCTCGAAAAATGGTCTACGGACAGGTTGAAAAGTAACTTGCGGGGAAAAAAGCGAATCTACGAATTCCAATCTGGCTTCAGTTTAGAACATCCCATTCCACTGACACATGCCTTCTCTATTTGAATGACCACATCAAACAAGAGGTGGACGCGGGCAAATACTGTGGCATGGTGGTCATGCTGGACCTCCAAAAGGCTTTCGACACTGTCAATCACTTGATTCTGATTTGACAAGCTAAAAGCAATTGGTTTTGATAGTTCATCAGTGAGCTGGATGCAATCCTACCTGGAGGGGAGAGAACAGATGGTGGAGGTGAACGGTACACTGCCCCCCCCCCCCCCCCCAGTGAGCTGTGGTGTTCCACAAGGAAACATACTAGGACCGTTACTGTTCCTAATTTATGCAAATTACATGTCATCAGCTTGTGACTGCAACTTGTTCCTGTTCGCGGTCGACTCAGCCCTGCTGGTCTCTGCAGAATCTGCACCTGGCTCGCTGATAACAAACTATCATTACACCTGGTGACCTGGGTAAAACAGAATCCATTCTCTTTGGATCAAATAACAAACTCAGCAAGGCCAATGGCTTCTCTGTTACAGTGGGTGACAATATTGTCACAAGGAAAAATGAAATTACCTACCTGGGTTCCATCCTAGAGGCAAATCTTTCCTGTGACAAAATGGCAACCAATGTAATAATAAAAAAAAATTAAAAAAGATGCTTGTACCGGATCTCCTCTCTGGTAAACAAGAATACCTTGAAGACTCTAACAGGAGTACTACGACTATGCTTTCACCTCATGGTACCAAAGCACCTCAAAGGCCCTAAAAACAAGACTACAAACATCACAAAACAAACCGGTCAGACTACTGCTTGACCTTACTCCTAAAACCCACCTTACCCCTGCCCATTTTGACAACCTAGGATGGCTTAGAGTAGACGACAGAGTACAGCAACTTGCAATGGGCCTGGTCTACAAGATACACTACACCACTAAGATACCCATGCAGTGTTTCCCACAGGATTTTCAGAGACTGGGGGGTGAAAATCCGACCCTCTAGGGGGTCAGGGGGCATGCCCCCCGGGATTTTTTTTGGTACATTTTAAAGTTAAATGCATCAATCTGGTGCACCTTGAGAGCAAAATAAAGAGGCTAGATCCATGAACTTTGTGCTCAAAACACAAAATCGACTAGAGCTTCCCAATCCTCTCCTCGAAGCACCCCAGCCGTTCAATGTATTTGTTAAATTCCACCACCAGCACACCTGATTCAACTTAACTAGCCCTTTATTAGTTGAATCAGGTGTGCTGGTGGTGGAATTTAACAAATACATGGTGTTGACAGTCAGCTGTGGAGCGACAATAATAGGTTCATGACGACAAGGTTTCTCTCTTTAGCCTTTGGCGTGGTTTATTCAAGTTTCAAGTTTCTTTAATAGTTGTCATACAGAAGTACAGAATACTTTTATACAAAATGCTTCTTACTGTTACGCTCCAGAGACTGTGCTAGACAAGATAAGTATCAAATAACATAGTATAGCATGTAAATTAGAAGTAGAAAATGAGGTCACAGTGTTCAGTATAGACATATGTACAATGTTCGATGCAGAATAGACGTAACTGAGTTACCATATAATATACAATACTATGCAGTGTACTAATATACAATACTATATAGTGCAAAGCAGAAATGGGATGAGGTACAATTTTAGGTACAATTTACAGTAAGGTGTACGAGTTGTAGTGCAAATCCTTTATCAATAAATATAAAGTGTGGGGAGTGGGTGCTACAGTGTGTTTGTTTAAAGTGAGTGTGTGCGTGTGGATGTGTGTGTGTGCTATGTGCGTTTGATGGTTGTTGTGTAGTGTTCATTGTTCGTTGAGCAGCCTGATGGCCTGGGGATAGAAGCTTCTTCTGAGTCTTTCTGTGCTCGCCTTGAGACTCCTGTATCGCTTGCCTGACCGCAGCAGTTCAAAGAGGCAGTTGTTCGGGTGGCTGGAGTCCTTAATGATTCTCTTAGCCTTGCCCCTGCACCGCTTGTTGTAAATGTTCTGGAGGGTGGGGAGCCCCCCTCCAATTGTGCGTTCGGCTGAACGTGTCACTCTTTGTAGTCTGCTTCGGTCTTGTGCAGTGCTATTCCCAAACCAGGAGGTGATGTTGCCAGTCAGGATGCTCTCTATTGTACATGAGTAGAAGTTCTTAAGGATCTTCTGACTGACTTGGAACTTCCTTAGGCGCCTGAGGAAGTAGAGGCGTTGTCGTGCCTTCTTCACAACACTGTCAATGTGTGTGGTCCATGTCAAGTCCTCGGATATGTAGGCTCCGAGGTACTTAAAGCTGTTCACTCTCTCAACCGGTGCCCTGTCGATGCTGAGGGGGCTGTAGTCCTTGACCCCCGACCTCCTGAAGTCCACAATCATCTCCTTTGTTTTGCTGACGTTCAGGGAGAGGCTGTTTTCCTGGCACCATCCCGCCAGGACCTTGACCTCTTCCAGGTAGGCCCTCTTGTCGTTTGCAGAGATCAGGCCCACCACCACTGTGTCGTCAGCAAATTTGATGATTGTGTTGCTACTCCGCTGAGCCACACAGTCGTGTGTGTACAGGGAGTAGAGGAGGGGACTCAGAACACAGCCCTGGGGGGCCCCTATGTTGAGGGTGATGGATGAGGAGGTGCAGTTGCCTGCTCTCACCACCTGGGGTCTGCCCGTCAGGAAGTCCAAGACCCACTGGCAGAGGTCATAGTTCAAGCCCAGGTCCCTGAGCTTGGCTATGAGTATGGAGGGGACTATGGTATTGAATGCCGAGCTGTAGTCGATGAATAGCATTCTCACATAGTTCCCCTTCCTCTTGTCCAGGTGTGATGCTGCTGTGTGCAGCACATGGGCTATGGCGTCCTCCGTGGACCTGTTGGGGCGGTATGCAAATTGCAGGGGGTCCATGCAGGCCTGTACACTGCGATGATATCATCGCGAATTGCCCCTTTAATTGGCCGTTGCGATTGGTAAATATTATCTGGGGGCGGGCTTGCGAGTAGTGCTTTCAAGCCTTGGATTCGCATTTCACTCCTAAATTATCCAAGGCGTGTGATGACGCGATGACGTCACTCACGCGAGCTGAGCAGTGAGCACTCAGCAGGTATGATCAGCGGGAACTCAGGGACCGAAACTAGAGAGCGCCACCCGCCATTTGCGCTCAGTTTTTACGTTTGGCGCCTCCCACTGAGACGTCTGAGCGCCGTGTGGCGCTCAATCAAATAGTCATGTGAAAATCGAAAATCATGATCCAATTCTTTAGCGGAGTTCTCACTCGCTGTCTCAGCACACATGAAGCGCGCACCGCGCACTGCTGCTGCTGCTGCTACCCCCTCCCCACCTGTTGCATGTAAACAGAGGCTATTGCCTCACCGTGACGTTAGTCTAGTCAGTAGGACCTTCGTGAGATAACGTTAGCTACCGTTACAAAATGACCCAGTCAACTATTCACTTAGTTTAATACATGACTTTGAGGCATTGTGTAACGTTATCCAGCCGGCTAGCTACGGATAGCTCCCGACATCAACAAATCCATCAGCAATAGTCCAGTGCATAATACCTCCGTTGGCTAGGTAACTAGTCACTACGAAATGTTGCAGTAAACTAAATAGTTCACTGAGGCGTTGTCCCAACGCCATCCAGCAGTAGCTACAGAAAGCTCCTGGCATCAATGTCCTGGCTACAACAACAACATGCGTATTCGAGTCCCTGGTTTACATCGCATGAGTGAGGGCTGCTGACTAGGGTCCAGGTGCAGCGCCGGAGAATTCTTTTGCATGCTGAATGTAGCGTTTAGGGTCCAGCTGCACCCCCGGAGAATCCTGGCCGTAGCTGGAGGCTACTCAGTACACACAGACAGTGGAGCTGGTTGCATATAGCGAGCATTTAGACGTGTTGCGTGGTGGCGATGTCTCGCAGATAATACAACTACAAGTATGATTATATAATATATATATTTTATTTAAAAAAAAATTATAAAATAATTTTTTTTCTTTTCTTTTTTAAATAAAAAACAATCGATATAAATAATGGTAAAATTGTTATTTAAAAATTTGCCCCTAAAAAATATTTTTTGCCCCTAAATTTCTCATTTAGGGGCAAGTGTGCCCCTAGTGAAAAAGCTTAGCGTACAGCCCTGCCATGTTGACGGGGAGGGAGGAGCAGATGTAGCCCTTTACTAGCTTCTCAAAGCACTTCATGGCTATGGAGGTGAGAGCTACAGGGCGGTAGTCGTTGAGGCAAGCAGGCTTGGATTTTTTGGGTACAGGGATAATAGTGGACTTCTTCAGGCAGGTGGGGATGACAGCCTGTTCTAAGGACAGGTTAATATGTCAGTGAATACTGGGGCCAGTTGGTCGGCACAGACTTTTAGGACACGGCCGGGGATGCCGTCCGGTCCTGCTGCCTTCCTGATATTCACTTTTTTGAAGGTCCTCCTCACCTCATGTTCTGTTACCCTGAACACTGAGTCTCCATCAGCAGCAGACCCCCCCCCCCCCATTGCCGTGGCTTGTGGGCTGGTGTTGTTATTACCAGCATCAAACCTCGCATAGAAGGTATTGAGGTCATTTGCTAAGGAGATGTCACTGTTCAGTTTGAGGGAGGTGCCTTTGTAGTCTGTCATCGTTTTGAGCCCCTGCCACATAGCTCTGGAGTCAGCCTGTTCAAACTGGAGTTCAATTTTATCCTTGTAGCGCCGTTTTGCCTCTATTACTGTCCTCCTTACGTTGTATCGCGCCACCTTGTGGTCATTCATGTTGCCTGCCACCAGGCCGTCGTTGTATGCTTTGGTGCGCGCTTTCAGAGCTTCACGGACGGATTTGTCTACCCAGGGTTTTTGATTTGGGTAAACCTTAATTGTGGTAGTGGGGATTGTTTCTTCCACCAAAGTACGAACAAAGTCCAGCACTGTCTCCGTGTAGACATTAATGTTATCTGTGTCGCGGAACACGCTCCAGTCTGTGCACTCAAGCGCAGCTTGGAGCGTCTCCTCTGACTCCACATCCCATTTCTGCACCTCTCGCGAGACTACAGGTGTGCTCTTGATTTTTTGTTTGTACTTTGGAGAAAGAAAGATGGCTGCATGATCAGACTTCCCAAAGCCACTAGCAGAATGAGCCGTGTATCCACCCTTGAATTGCGTGTAACAGTGGTCTAAAATGTTACCGCCTCTGGTGTTACAAGTCACATGCTGATAGAGTCAGGCAAAACCTTTCTCAGATTGGCGCTGTTGAAATCACCCACTACTACAATGGCTGCGTTAACGTTCGCTGCTTGGAGTTTGTTTACCTCGTTGTGAAGTCTGGAGAGCGCGGCACTATTGCTGGCTTGCGGTGGAATATACACTCCGACAAGGATGATCGCCGTTAACTCCCTTGGGAGGAAGAAAGGTCGACACTTGATGGTTATATATTCCAGGTTGGGGCAGCAGTGGTTCGATAATTCCTTCACGTTGGCTGGATCGCTCCAATTGTTGTTTAACATGAAGGCGATACCACCTCCGCGCTGTTTGCCGGACTCTGCTGTTCTGTCCTTGCGGTGGATGAAGAAGTGATCGGCCGGTTGGATGGCTTGATCTGGGATTTCTGGCGACAGCCACGTTTCAGTGAAGCAGAGAACATTGCAGTCTCTAACGTCTCTCTGGAATTTAATCCTTGCTCGGATGTCGTCCAGTTTATTGTCAATTGATTGTACATTGGCTAGCAATATACTGGGTAGTGGCGTTCGGTGTCGTCTGGTTCTCAGTCTGTTCCGGATTCCAGCTATCTTCCCTCTCCGCCTGATGATTCCTTTGTTCCTGGGGTCGGAATCTGGTCCCATTGTCCTCAGGATCTCCACAGGCCATTGCTGCGGTTCAGAGAGCTGATCCAGGGAGTAATCTAGTCGGTAAATTTCCCGTAATCCGATGTCTATAAGTGACTGACGGTCATACACATTAAATGCACCTACTGTTGGTGCAAACAAAACTCTTAAAACTATAAATATTAACAAAAGTAAGCACAGTCTCGACGGAGCGCACAGACAGGCGGCCGGACGTAGCGGCGCCATCAATAACATTGCACCCAACAGTACACGAGACCTTCTCCTTAGGCCTAACAAAATTAATAGTTGGTTTCAGGTTGGTTGTCAGTTTGGCCATGGGTAGGTAGGGAATTTATTTTATTTTATTTTTTTATTTTATTCTTTCCCACGGCGACTATGGATAGGGAATTTCTTTATTTAATTAAAATGTTCACAACAACATGGATGCATGTACTCTGCCAGCATGTTTAATATCCATAATACTAAATGTTTGACTAAGATTTCTATGAAACTTTATATATAAAAAAAAAAAAAAGGATTTTCTTTTTTTTTTATAATTTTTTCTAAAAACTCATAAAATATATTGGGTCGCACCTAAATCGGCAGGGTCGGTCGGCAACCTGAAACCAACTATTAATTTTGTTAGGCCTTATGAGAGGCGACGGAGGAAGAGACAGAGGGGGAGGTAACAACTCCTTTTATACCTCTTACCTGGCGTCAGCTTCAATAGCTACGTCTATAGCGCCCTCTTGTGGAAACAGTTAGGCAGTTACATGCAATCATACATAACTAGGGATGGGTACCTTTCACATTTGAACCGATACCGGTACCGGTACCTGTGAATCGATACCGGTACCCAACGGTACCTTTTTTCGGTACTTTAGTCTGAAGAAATTTTATTTACCTACCTCAGTCGTAAAAAAAATAAAATCCAAACTTCAAATAACTACAATTTCGACAGTTTTCGGCTTGTCATTGCTCCGACTGCTTTGTTGTTGAATCAAGTCAAATCCTAGGTAAGCATATATTGTGCGTGTGAACGTTGACATGAAAAAAAAAAAGTTAAAAAAAAAAAAAAAAAGTAAAAGAAAATTAAGAATTTTTTTTTTCGGTTTCTCACTTGATTCGATACTCGGTAGTACCGACGTGTTTCGGTTCGGTACCTCAAAAGTACCGAATTCGGTACCCATCCCTATACATAACACATAACTTCAACACTCCCACTTCTGGTTGTCTTGTATACTGTACAACTTTTTCAAAAACAATTTTCAAAGAAAATAATACAGTTCAGAACATCAAAGAATATGGCAGTCAATATTACATAACAGGCAATATTTACACACCAAACATGACCTGCAAATCTTCTCAATTTCAGTTTGGAGACAGGCTTTGTCATAGCGTCTACTACCATGTCGTCTGTAGGACAAAAACAAGTATCCTTTCTTCCCTGATGACAGATCTGATGAAATGATATTTTATATCCACATGTTTACACCTCTGTCGGCACACAGGGTTTCTAGCAATTGCAATGGTTCCCTGGTTGTCTTCATAAACAACAGTTTTCTTATATACATAGGTATCCATTCCTTCGAGCATTTGTTCTAGATAAATACATTCCTGTATTGTCATAGCTAGAGCCATGTATTCGGCTTCACAAGTTGACAGTGCCACTGTGGGCTGTTTCTTTGTTTTCCACAAAACCAGTGAGCTGTCTGTGTTCAAACTCACACAATACCCTGTGGTACTTCTTCTGTCTGTGGCGTCTGCCGCCCAATCTGCATCACTGTAGGCTTTAAGCCCTAAGCCCTCGCTGCTCTTTCTGAAACAAAGCTGTTTATCTGCTGTGCCTTGAGATAACGAAAAACATGTTTTGCTGTAATCCAGTGCTCCTCTGTGGGATCAGCAAAATGCTGTGACAATTTACTCACTACAAAACATAGGTCAGGGCGAGTACATGTTGAGGCTACCTACAGCTTCTCTGTACATTTTTACATCTGTCAATTTCTGAGCATCCTCTTGGTAGTCTAGTTTTTGATCACATGGTGTTTCCCTTGTCCT
The DNA here is from genome assembly GCF_963971535.1 of Notolepis coatsorum. Taxonomy (NCBI): domain Eukaryota; kingdom Metazoa; phylum Chordata; class Actinopteri; order Aulopiformes; family Paralepididae; genus Notolepis; species Notolepis coatsorum. The sequence goes on along the minus strand of NC_140168.1, from coordinate 19,353,988 downwards.
ACATTCTTGCATGTCAAAACGTTTCAGGATCTTCTCCACATATCTCTTCTGGGATATTTTTACACAACTGGCAGACTGTTCGAAGTCCATGCCTAGAAAATGCTTTAACCTGCCTAGGTCTTTCATTTTGAATCTGGTGGAGAGCATACTTTTCACCTGCTCTAGGTTTCTAGTGTTGTCCGCTGCGATGATCAAATCATCCACCCAAATTACAATTATCACTTTTCCTGACTCTTTTGACTCCCTTGAGTAAACACAGGGGTCTACTGGGTTCTGTAGGAAGTGATCTTCAATGAGACATATGTATGAAGCATCTCGTTCCAATTTCGCCCAGACAGTTTCTGGCCGTAAATGGATTTCTCTAGCTTACACACTAGCTTCTCTCCTTTCTTCTCGTAACCTTCAGGTTGTTCCATATATATCTCCCTATCTATGGGTGCGTGCAGGTAGGCTGTCTTCACATCCATCTGGTGTAAAATCAAACTGTCCTCAGCTGCTTTCTGCATCACTACCTTTACACTGGTCAGATTGGCTGTGCGGGAGAATGTTTCACCGTAGTCTATCCCCTCCCTCTGACTGTAACCTTTAGCTACAAACCTGGCTTTGTACTTGTCGTGGCCTTCAATACCCTCTTTGATTGAGTACACCCATTTTCCTCCCACTGTCTGTCTGCCCTCTGGTAACTTGGTTAGAGTAAAGGTGTGGTTGTCCTCTAGGGACCTCATCTCCTCATCTATTGCTCTCTCCCATTGTCTTGACTCAGGGGACACCATCGCCCCCTGCCAGAAGGTACAGGCAAAAATCCTGTGTGAAAAAGGGTTAGCAATAAAAACAGAATAAAATCAAGATAAATAACATTAGAATAAAAACACAACAAGAGCACATAGACATACGATAGGGATACAGGTCACAATACAGTCATGGACACAAGGACAGAGCACATCATGACATATTAAAAGACCCAGACATAGACAAACGCACCATATTAGGGCTGCACGATTTTGGGAAATAATCTAATTGCGATTTTTCGGAGAGATATTGCGATTGCGATTAAATGTGCGATTATTAAAAAAAAAAAAAAATTAAGCAGCCCCACAGAGGTTTATTGTAAAATGCGGCTTGCATCTGGCCTACGCGGTGGGTCTTTTCGGGACACCGAGCCTGAAAATGTTTCTTTTTACCTGGGAATCGATACCGGTACCCATACCTTTTTTTCTGTACTTTACTCTCCCTCTCTGAAGTCTAAACTTCACAACACACAATCTAAAACCCCTTACCTCCCTCTCCCAAACCGATCTTGTATCTCAATGGGACTTCCTGGTTACAAAAATATATATATTGCGATTTTCTTTTTTTTTGTGGTTTGATAATTGCATCAATCCAAATCGCGATTTCGATTAAACATTGATTAATCGTGCAGGCCTACACCATATCCACACACACATACACACACAGACACATCTGAGTGTTGACAATTCTGGTTATCAATGAGCCATTCCCTAACCCTGCACTCTAATTGTTTGAGGTATTGAGTTCCATTGGTGGGATGCTCTATATGAAAAGACGGCCTGGCCAAGTACACTTTTTTTTAAAGGGATTGTACAGTCCCCCCTTGCTGCACCTCTAGTATTCCTGGTTGAGGCAGACTTGAGGTTGATGAAACCGGACAAAGGAGGAGGAGCCAATCCACACTTTATTTTAAAAACTAGACAGACATTTTGATAAAGAGTCAGGTTTTCCCAACTGAGTAGATTATATTTTTTTTAGAATGTGACAGTGATGGTACCTGAATGGTTTCTTGTCTAGAATTTGTATTGCTTGTTTGTATAGTGATTGAAGTGGTTTCAGAATGGTGGAATGCGAATTGGACCAGGTTATCAAACAGTATGTGATGTGGGAAATAACCATTGAATGAAAATATAGCTTTGCTGCCTCGGTTGAAAGGAAGTTTCTTAAATGTTTCTTATGTTCTTAAGGTACGTATGGTATGGTGTGATATACGTCATACATTGTCCATTTAGGTAGTCTGTTTAGGTGGGAGTCAGACACACTCAGTGATCACACATTCCTAGTAGTCCTAGTAATAATAATAACTTTATTTGTATAGCACCTTTCATACAAGAATTGCAGCTCAAAGTGCTTTACAGCAGAAAAAAGACAGGCACATAAAGTACAGACATAAAATCACAGATTTTCACATTAGGATCTAGCATTCCAATAGGCCACTTTGTTTATGGTTTGATTCTATACCATAAAATGACATAAATGGGGGGGGGGGGGGGGGGTGTATGTGACTGAATGTGCTTCTCATCTTGACTAGCTCATCGTAGAGGGGGTGGGAGGGATTCTCCAGGATAGTGACCAGCTTCCTTCTCATCCCCCTCTCATGTCCCAGTCTGTCGTCCTGAAGCACTCCCTTAGCTCCTCCTCTCAAACATGTCCCAGTCTGTCATCCTGAAGCACTCCCTTAGCTCCTCCTCGACGTCTGGTGGTAGGTGGCTGTCTCTTAACCTCTTTAGCTTGTGCGGCGGCAGACCGCAGATGACATCAATCTCTCTAGAGTCTAGACTGTATGACATAATGTTGCGTTTTTCCCCCCAAATGTATCCAGGAGTAAAGACCCTAACCATGTCAGCAGTCAAAGTGTATATTTTCAGCAATACGTTTGTTTACCAATAGGTTAAAGTGTTTAGCGAAATTTTAGTTTATGGAATGTCTTTATAATTTTGCGAATATCTGCCATTTTGAATTAGCGTCGCTAAACGTTTTGTAGTCATATGAGGAGAGGGCATCCAGATCTCTCAATGAGCGTTGACATTTAGAAAAACTACCTTTCCCAGCCGATTCCAGCTTCCTGCAAGCCAATGACTTCCTGATTATTATTTTTTATTTCTCTGGATTATCTACCACAAAACTGAATGTTATTGGCATATATTGGAGTGCAGTTAGTGTAGAGCCATATGAAATCCGCGTTCACGGAATCGCGGACGGAATCGCGGAATTGACCAATAAAAATGGAATCAACTGCAAAACGTGGAATATTGCAGAATTTGGCCTAATCTGGACTGAAATTCCGTTTTTGGGTGGAACGCTTGGTGCACACGCGACCGGGGAGGCGGACGCTAGAGCGGGTTACACACAACACAGGCAGTCTCCCAAGCGTCTCGCTGCTTCGGTGTTTACATCGTCAAGAAGCTAATAAATTCCCCAATAAGCCCTCAATTCAGAGCAGAGCAGTATCCTAATGACTTTTATGCCTCCGGCGATAAGGTGTTTTGCTAATTCTGTCAACGTTCCGTGGACTGGAGCTATAACTATAACGTTAGGACATGATCGCTTCTTGCTAAATCTAGTGCACCCATCCATTTGTTTAATGCAAACGAGTCATTATACACTGCCCTTTATAATCGAAATAAACTTAAATAGCTATGAAACGTTTTACAGTACATAGGACTATAGATGGAAATTATAGCTTCTTGCTAAATCTGGTGCAATCCATTTGTTTAATGCAAACGATTGTCATTATACACTGTCCTTTATAAACGAAATAAACTAAACTAAAGGTGCCTAAATTATGCATTACTATATTTCATCACAATAAAATAGATATAGCTAGGCTACTGACATTGTGATAATGTCAGTAGTAGCTAGCTGTATCTATTGTTTACACTTGAAATGTGTATTTTTATTTTGTCACAATATTATTTGAAAAGTATTGTGTAAAATGTAACTGTATTTCTGAGTTGCAGCACTTAAAAACATTAAATGGACTGTTATATCATATTCTATTGTAGACATTTATTCATTCCCACTTATTAGACACTATTTCTGATGGTAAAATGAGCATAAAAAGCAAAATACAGAATTCTGAAATATTAAAACGGAAAAAACTGAATTTGGGAAAAAATAAAATGGAATTTGGAAAATAATAAAACGGATTTCATATGGCTCTAAGTTAGTGTCTACCTTCTGTGAACATTTAGCAACAATCCCCGTTGCAATCCAATCCAAAATGGCGGAGCCATATCCATTATAAGAATGGAACTTTACATACAGTAGATTTCATTCCCGGTTCTTCCTGCACGCCTGGTGATACTAAATCCAAATTGAACTCTGGCATTGGAAAGAGTAGATTTGGCCCGATCCATAGATGTGCAAGTTGGCTATAATAAAGTCATTTATAGGCCTGATATTCTATATTCTATAATAATATTTCAAATTGCATGTGTCCGGATGGCAGAATTCAGTACTGTATCTACAAAACCTTCTGTTTAATCATCTTCCCTTTATTCATTTCCTTAGATTTGTTGTACAGGTGATCTCAAGAAGGTGCTGAACGAGCTCAGTGGCAGTTTTTCATGTCTGGCCATTTTTAGCATGGTGTTATTCACTGTCAAAGATGCAAAGAAAAATCACAATTTATATTCTCCTACCGGCCAAGAAGTGGCGCAATCTTCCATTTATGTATTTTTAGGCGGATTTTCAGTAAATAGGGCTAGGGCTTAACTGGTTAAGATTAATTCTGAACGGCTGAGTAGGAGGAGCTTGACTGTTTGAACCACAGTCTGAGCAGCTGAGTAGGAGGAGCTTGACAACACTGTTTGAACCACGGTCTGAGCGGCTGAGTAGGAGGAGCTTGACTGTTTGAACCACGGTCTGTTCGGCTGAGTAGGAGGAGCTTAACACTGTTTGAACCACGGTCTGAGCGGCTGAGTAGGAGGAGCTTAACACTGTTTGAACCACGGTCTGAGCAGCTGAGTAGGAGGAGCTTGATGGCCATTACTTAGAACTGGTTACTGGGAACTGGCCCGCTGCAGGATGTCTAACTTGACTATCCAGGAATCTTTACTGAGATACCAGATGAATGAACAGTTGAATAGAATAGAATAGAATAGAAGTAATTTACTTTAGAAGTACTTTTGGCCCGAAAGTACTCTTGTCGATCTGCAAGACACAATACATTCTCCAGAATAGATTATGTTTTTGCATCCCCTAGACTATTTGATAACTATGACGTGGAAATGGTACCCAATGCACTATCAGATCACTGTTATTTACTCCTAAAAGGATCATTTGGTATACTGTCATCCCGGGCCCCTAGATGGCGATTTAACTTGAAATTGCTGAAAAACAATGAATTCACTACACAATTCAAAGAAGCACTTGTTGAATTCCTGCGGGAGAATGCGGAATCGACGCAGGACCCCAGAATATTATGGATGTCGGTAAAGGGATTTATCAAGACTTTCACAGATACCTTTTCTTCCAAACTACGCAAGAATCGTTGCTCAAAACTGGCAGAGCTGGAAACGCTTTACTCTTCGTTATTTTTCCTCTTTACAATACAAGTACTCGGATTGATTGGAATCTCAAATCGATGTGTTAAAAAAAGAGATTAACGCCATTTTAAGACAACAATCTGAATTTCTAATACGTAACACAAAACAACAGTATTACTTTCATGGTTCTAAACCAAGTCACTTACTAGCTATGCAGATACGAGCTAACGCAAAATTTGCAGATATCCCGTACCATTAAGGCCCAGAAGGACTGGTTACAGACTCCAATAAAATCAACGAGACATTCAAAAAGTTTTACTCCAACTTGTACAAATCAGAAATGACCTTCGATCAAAACAAAATGGATATATATCTTAATAAAATTAACCTACCTAAACTATCGGAGGAATACTCTAAAGTGGGGTGTCAAACTCATTTTCACAGAGGGCCACATCAGCATTATGGTTGCCCTCAAAGGGCCAAAGACCGTATAAATGTTAATGTAATGTAAAATAAATGTAGCTACACATTTACATATTGTTAAACATGGTGTTTCTGTATTTATTACTTATTCAAGTTATACATATTGCATATTCATTTGCATAAATGTAAAAATATATGTTAGCTTATGTTATTTTAACAAATAATTTTAGTTTATCAGAACCCCATATTACTCCACCAATCAATGATCAAACCATTCAAGTAAATAACAAAGAAGAATATCATCAAATACAAGCTATGACATTAAGTTTGTTCAAAACCTTTTTGTCACAGTCAAGAGGGGCAGAACTAACAACTGTGAGCTGCAAAGAACACGTGGGACAGATGTAGCAGATGTTACAAAAACAAATGGCTGCACACAACCTTGCAGAGGCCATACATCCAACTAATGGAAGATAGTTTAATTAACTTTAATTAACAGATTGCAGAATGGGTACAGTACAGTACAGCTCAATACACACAATTGTTAAGGGGATGCAGACCAGAGAAAGACTTTCGACTTGTTTACATCAGGGTCCCCCATTTTCAATTCGTAATGAAATTGCTATTATGTGTCTGCATGAACACACAACTGTAACTGTACTCAAAAATAACAAAATAAGGGTTGTCTCAGTTCACAACTATATTGGTCAAGTTTTGGGTGGGACTTGTTTGCGTCCCTACAGCTTCTTATTCAATTGAGCGAGATGCTCGGTTATGTCACACAGCCAGTTTGCATCTGACAGTTCAGACAATATTTCTTCAACCCTTTGTTACCTATTCCGCCTGGATCGTTTTTGTATTTTGGGCTGTAAAATTGTCAAAGAATGTCTGAGGAGTAAGTGCTTTTGGCTTTTTTCCTTTGTTACCTCAGATGTTCAACATACATGTATGTGTAAGAATGTGTAATAACTAAGGCTGTCAAAGTTAAAGCTTTATTAACGCATTAACCCACAATTATTTTAACACTGGTATTTTTTAACCCAATATTAATGTAAAAAAAAAAAAAAAAAAAAACGTTTTTTTTACCTGAGCTCTTGGGGGGCCACATCAAATGATGTGGCGGGCCGGATTTGGCCCGCGGGCCGTGAGTTTGACACCTATTAGAAACACCCATCACACTAGAGGAACTTAGGGAGGCTATATCAGAAATGAAAATTGGTAAGGCTCCTGGAAGGGACGGTATCCCACCAGAATTGTACCTCTCATGCTGGGATGTAATTGGACCCCCATTACTTAATATGATTTTTTTTTATCCACTTTTTTTCCCATTTTCTATATTTTCTCCCATCCCAATTTCGTATCATCCAATTCAACCCTCCCCTGTCATGAACGCTGTTTCTTGCCTCCCACAAGCCGGCTGCAATGTGGACTAAGTCATACATAGCACAAGTCCCCTCCGGTACTTGAGGTAACAGCAGTCGCATCTTTTCACCTGCGCAGCTCGATCTCTCAGTGGCGAGGAGTAACGCGTGGGAGGCTCACGCTGCCCCCGACACTTCCTGATTCTACTGCGCAGGCGCACCAACCGACCTGTAGGAGTCGCTGTCCACAACGCCCGATCCCCACCCATCAGTTTCCCACCCCCTAATACGGCCAATGTGTATTAGTACGGTCGACCAGCTAAACTGAAAGCAAATGTGGAGCGCTGGGCTCGAACAGGCAAGCCCAGCGTCTCCAGATTTCGTGGCGAGCGCCTTGCCCACTACGCCACGTAGCCGCCTACTTAATATGATTTTATACTCAATCAAGGAGGGGAATTTCAATAAGAATGACAATATTGCACTTATAACTGTCCTCCTAAAAAAGACAAAGACCCCACCGATTGCGGTAGTTATAGACCCTTGAGTCTCCTCGGAACCGATAAAGCTTTATTCCAAGGTATTAGCCATCAGACTTCAAAAGCATATGACAACTTTAGTTCATCCGGATCAGACTGTTACTACATGTGCTAGATGCCAGCAAGGATGCCAACTCACCTATAGCAATGCTGTCCCTGGATGCGATGAAAGCCTTTGATAGGTTGGAATGGTCTTACTTATGGGCAGTACTATGGGGTTAGGAAACGGATTCATTGATATGATAAAAGTAGTATACAAAGACCCATCGGCCATGATCACAACAGGTATAATTACCTCCGGAATTTTTCCGGTATCGCGCTCTGCCAGACAGGGTTGCCCTCTTAGTCCCGGACTATTCGCTTTATCATTAGAGCCTTTAGCACAGTATATAAGACAATCCCAATCCATAGAACCAATCTCAATCAAGGGCACACAACATCATATTAGTTTATATGCGGACGACGTAATATTGTTCATGGGAAACCCTACCACCTCAATGCCTCATCTTCTCAAGTTGATTGATGACTTTGGCAATCTATCGGGATTTAGGATAAATTGGCCAAAGTCGGCCTTCCTACCACTTAACGCCCTTACAAAGAATATACTCCTTCCAGGAAAAATACCAATGGTAAAACACTTCAGATGTTTAGGAGTTGAGGTATTCCCTACTATAAACCAAACGGTGAAGTACAATTATACAAAAGTCCAAGATAAGATCAATTACAACTTTGACAGGTGGTCCAAACTAAAGAATTCAGTACAGGCCCGAGTATCAATAGTTAACATGAATGTCTTACCTAGAATCAACTTCATTAGCTCAATGTTACCGCTACCCCCTCCTGATGGTTACTGGAAAAAATTCCACTCCTCCGCATATACATTTGTTTGGATTAATAAACCTCCAAGAATAAAAAGATTCACAGCACAGAGAAACAAAGCAGACGGTGGACTAGCATTCCCAGACTTTTACCACTATTTTAAAGCGTACTCTTTAAGACCACTGACAACCTGGTTTGACTCCCAAGCATCAGTATCCTGGAGAAACTTAGAAGAAAAGATAGTAGCACCACATAGACTGCAGGACATAGTATACACCAAACTATCAATTAAGCAATGCGAAGTGAAATTTGGCCCTCTTATTACACATGTGATTCGGTTATGGCGAGAAACGCAAAAAAAATATACTAACCAACATAATTGGCATAGCCATACTCCTCTATTCAATAACAATGAACTCCTTATTGGGAAACGACCTATCAGATACCCCAAATGGGAAAAGCAGGGCATACATACATTGGGAGATGTTTTCAACAAACTGGGTTTTTGTAGCTATCATGATATACATAAAAAATGTAACCTCACTAGTTCCACATATTATTTCTACGCACAGTTATTAAAATGTTTGAAAGCTCATGGAGTCCCATTAAAAATACCAATTGAGCATCACAGATATCACAAATTCTTCTATGAAAGAGACATCGAGAGGATTCGTATCTGATTTTTATCATCACTTACTAACGTCTTTGTATGAAATCCTTCCCCTAGACTTAGTATGGAGGAGGGATATACCAGATTTGGAAGTAGATTTTGATTGGCAAAAAGTCTGGGCAAACGTTTTTGCATCACGCAACCCAGATCATCAACAAATTAATCTTAATTATATTCACAGGACATACCTGACTCCTATAAGATTGAACAGAATGGGACTTAGACAAGATTCTATATGTTCTTTATGTACAAATGGTGATGAGGGTACATTTATGCATATGTATTGAGATTGCCCACCTGTTAAGAAATTCTGAATATACCTGTACATCCCTCTGTATTGCTGTTGAATGATGTCTTTCAGTATGCAGCCCCTATACAGCTAAAGAGACTAGTTTTATCCGGTCTTACAGCTGCTAAAAAGCTGATAGCTTCACGATGGATTCAACCGGAAAAAATGTGCCGGAAGGTATGGATTCTTGCCTATCTCGATGTGATTTATCTAGAGATATCTACAGCAAGAATTTTAGGTATCAGTGAAACTAACATTGCAATTTGGTTAGAAGTGGTGGAGAGAATAAAAGCTAGCATATGAATTGTAGTTCCTGGTTAGAAACGAATGAAAATGGATGGATTATCCAAGTGGGGGTCCGGGGGGGTAGAGCGAGCAAGAGCATATGTATGTATTAGGGATGTCCGATATTATCGGCCGACCGATATTATCGGCCGATATCGGCAGTAAAATGTGATATCGGAAAATATCGGTATCTGTTTAAAAAAAGAAAAAAAACAATAACAATATTTGTTATATATATATCCAGTGAAATTATTAGTTACCTGAAATTATTCAGTTTTTTGGGGGGGGGGGGGGGGGGGGGAAACCCTGCATATATCGGTATCGGTTGATATCGGTTGATATCGGTATCGAAAATTAAGAGTTGGACAATATCGGAATATCGGTATCGGTAAAAAAGCCAATATCGAGCATCCCTAGTATGTATTGTATTGGACTGCAAGTATTAGGTATATATATATCCCGTAAACTACATTTATATTGATTTGAAATGTATAATCCTGTGATTTACTTAGGATATTAACTGTTAATGCTTGTGTCTAAATTTATGTTATGTATACAAAAAAAAAAAAAAGTACTTTTAAATTCAGCACCACAGATCGCTCACAATGAACATTTAGTTAGCCAAAAGTCACAAATAAGAATAGGAATAAGAATAAAATAAAAATACACTGTCAGAGATATACATTCTAAAATATGTATATACATTCTAAAATTCTGAAATATACAGTCCGACAATATACAAGTACAATGTACAGTAACATTTTTATTTTAAATGTATACAGGGATTTACTCTGTGCTCAGTGAAGTGAGACAGTGAGGCGTGTACAGTCTGATGGCTGTTGGTATGAAGGACTTCCTGTGATGTTCAGTGTTGCACCTAGGGAGTCTAGGGCTGTCACTAACGATTATTTTGTTATCGATTAATCTGTCAATTATTTTATCGATTAGTCCATTAATCTAAACGATTAATTTCCCAGCTGTTGCGGCAGTAGACTGTCATAGACAGATAGTGCCGAGGGGCTGAGCGATGGAGTTCAAACAATTGACGCGCAACATGAAATAACTCCGTTCCACGTCCAGGAAATACTTTTAAGGCATTTATTCTTTCGCTTCATCATGAGACAAACAAAATACGATTTGCACTTTGCGGTATTGCGTTATTGCGGTCAAAAGATAATATGCTCTCCTAACTCTCACCCCCTCTCTCCGTGAGCTGTCAACCTCTGTGAACTGTCAACGTGAAAAGGTGAATGAAATTCCATAAGACGCTCCCATTAGCGCCACACCCCCGTGAGCACGCCCACCACCTAAAGTGACAGTACAACTAATAATACAACAAAACTAGAATACTGAATCATAATAAAGAGACCTCCATTACGGCGCCTACATACCGGCCCCTAATTATTCAAATATAATAATTACACAATTGTAAAATATGTAGGTGCCTACGAGAAAAAACATCAAATTATTCAAACAATAGTTATTTTTCGTTACCGGCCCCTAATTACTCAAACAATAGCTTTTTTTGTTACCGGCCCCTAATTATCCACATGTAATAACTACACAATTGTAAATTATGTAGGAGCATACAAGAAAAACATTAAATATAAGGCACAATTATTGACAATTTTTTTTTTTGATTTCTTTTATAATTTTCTCGCAAATGTCCTTTTCTTCTTTCTTAATCGTATCCTAGGGCCAGAGGTTACTAGCACGTAGCCTTAAGGAGGGATCTTTATGATCGCTAGGTCAGTCAAGTCAGAAAAAACAAAACTGTAATCCAAAGTGGCAAAGTCAGTTTATGAGTGTATATCTCCATGTATCAGTCTATGGGTGTATATCTATGCATCAGTCTATGGGTGTACGTCTATGTATCAGTCTATGGGTGTATGTCTATGTATCAGTCTATGGGTGTATATCTATGCATCAGTCTATGGGTGTACGTCTATGTATCAGTCTATGGGTGTATGTCTATGTATCAGTCTATGGGTGTATATCTATGCATCAGTCTATGGGGTCCAATGAATATGAACATCCGATGTCCTCATGGCTCTTCCGCTTCCTGATAAAGTTCAATTTCTGGCATTCTCACGGCTCTCTTTTCTTTTCACCTCTCTTTCCTGTTGAAGGCAAACCTTTTGTCTTTGAGCCGGCACCGCTTCCTCTTCCTTGGACATCTCTTCGTTTTAATTTGGCCCTTATAGCCACGGGGCATTTCAGAAGTAGTGTCATCGTTTGCTTTGTCCCTAGAGTCAGTTGTGTATGAATCTTCAACTGGCCATTTCGATTTTGGACTCGCCAGTGCTTCCTTCTTTGAATCTCTTTTAGCTCTGAATTTCTTTCCTGTATCAATGTTGTCCTTCGATTTTTCCTGGGACACAGGCTTGAAATCCATGTGATGATCCTCAGAATTGTTGCTTTCAAACGTAATGTTATTGTCTACGTTTCTGTCACGCCGCCTCGCTCTCTTGGAAGCAACAGAATCGTCTGTTCGCTCTTCTTTCTTTTCCAATTTTCGGTTCAAATCCTCTTGTAGCTCTTTCTCTGAAGTGGCAGCTTGTCTGTCCTCTGCTAGGTTTGATTTGTCTCTTACCAAACTCCCGTTCTTTGGACGATTCTGGTTGTCCAATTTTCTTCCGAGAGGTCCGTTCACAGTCCAACCCAACACAGTTTTGACTGCGTATGGACCCTCGTCCACACTCCGTATAACTCGCCAAGGCTCCAATGCCTTGGGAACGTTGGCTCCTATCAACAGGTCAATCCCAGAGTCAATCTCAGAAATGTAAACGTGTTCCAAGTGAGGCCATCTTCGAAGGTCTTTCTGTCTCGGAATGTTGCCTCTGTGGACTGGCATGCTTTCCTGTGTGTAAATGTCAGGGAGTTCATAAAACCAGTCACCATCTAACGCAGCCACTTCCAAGTCTGAAATAATGTGGCTTTCAACCACTTTCTCCTGGCCCATAGTCCTAAGGAGAATACTTGTTCCTCTTCCGGTGACGTTCAGCTTGCTCATCAGCCGCTCAGTGCAGAAAGATGCTGAGCTACCGGGATCCAGGAAGGCATAGGTAGTCATTGTAACATGTCCTGCTTTAGATTTGACCTGTACTGGTACTATAGAGAGTGTACAGTCCTGCTCACCGGCCCCTGTAAGACCACTGGATTGTACAGAGATCGGAGCACTGCCCACTGCTGTCTCCGATTCTCTTTTGGCTGGCCTTTGATCTGTTCCCTCCTCCTTGTGGTACATGTGAAGTACGCTAGGGTGCCTGAGATTGCATATTTTGCAATAGAGGCGTTGCCTACATTCTTTACTCAAGTGCCCAATGCACAAACAGCCAAAACACACATTATGATTCTTCAAGAAGCCAATCTTCTCGCTATGCACCCTCCTTTCCAATAGAGAGCACATATCCAATGTGTGTCCACCTCCGCAAAACCAACAAGTCGTTGTACTAGATGAGCTTCTCTCCATCTTTGTTCCAGGTTCCTCTTTCCTTTCAATTGTTGCAATGGTGGTAGCATAGCTACTTTCCTTTGCCCTTGTATATGGTTGATTGCTGGACTTCCTCACATCCTTAGGTGCTGCTGCTGATGGTGTGTCCTGTATATCGCCAAACACTGGATCACTTGCAATTTTCACCTGTCGTTCAACGAAGTCAACAATGTCAGGAAATCTAGCTCTATGGCCACGCCTTTCCTGCAGGTCACAGGCCACAGTTCTCCATATGTCCCTGTGCTTGTAAGGTAATTTTCTAATGATGGCTAGCAGGGTTAGAAATTAACAATTTTTTTCAAGGGCTTTTTTTGCCCCCCTTAATTGCTTTTCGGGGGCTTTTTTTTGTATTTCGGGGGCACAATATTTTTATAATGAAAATTAACATAAAGATTATAAAACATTGTTGACAATTTTTTACAGTCTTCATCCCTATGTTTGATAACGTAATGTTAATGTCTCCATATATAGGGCTCTACGCTAACCTTTTTCCAAAGGAGCACATGTGCTCCTAAATAAAATGTTAATAAATAAAATCTAAATACAAATTTAGGAGCACACAGAAATTTAGGAGCACAGTGACAATTGTTCAAGTAACACACACACACACGATGTGTGACATCATGGCTTGGTTTCATGTTTTGAGGTACGTACCTTCAATTATCTGTAAATAATACATACATACTCTATCTAAATAGATTAAATATTATTGTCCCTGAGGGCAAGTTGTGTTGTTTTCTTGATACATCTACAAATAGCAGACGAATAACCGGTTGCCTCTGGATCAATGAATGTCTAATATTGAATAATATTATTAGATATTTTATTTTTAACATCCCTAATTCCAACAGTCAAGAGGCTTGTTTCAAATTGATGAAAAACCCCACACACGCAACGTTTCTGAGTATAGGCTCTGGCCAGATCGATCAATGAAATACGTTGCGCGCTCAGCGCTGTGGAATGAAGGAAATGCGCATCGGGATCGGATTTGGATGTTATTCTTTGTAGTTGTGTTACAAATGGAACGGTCTTTCCCCGCCGAACACAAGTTACTTAACGTTACACGGGTCGCGCTATGCAGATGCTTAGCTTGCTAACGTTAAGATAGCAGTGTAATGCTTGATGAGAGCAGAGCGCTCTCTCTGTGTTCGCACCTCTCAAGTGCCTGGAAGCATCTCCCTGTAACACGCAGCGGGCCCCGCCTCCCTCCTCCTTGGAACAAACATTCCACCCAAAAACTGAATTTCAGTCCAGTTTCAATCTGAACTATTAACAGCAGAGCTGTTTTGTAATCTTCACAATCACTCGTCTGTCTCGCACTGCAAGTAAATGATTTTTCCGGTGTGCACACACACATATTATTAGGGGCAAATACGCACTGTAGAGCATATATATAATTATATATATAATTAGTAAACTGTCGGGGGCTTTTTTTGCCCCGCTTAACTGATTATCAAGGGCATTTGGTCAATTTTCGAGGGCATTTTGCCCCAAGCCCCCGTTAATTTCGAACCCTGATGGCTAGCATGTTGGCAGACATGTCCAACTCGTACATCATTTCCACTTCTTCCATGGCGTTGCAGCATCCTCTCAAAAATAGACTGTATGCTTGCAGAGCTCTGACATCTTCTGATTTTATTGGTGGCCATGAAAGAGCCTTTCCCATGTAGGCAGAAGCAATTCTATGTCCATTCCCAAAGTGCTCATGTAGCAAAGCCTTAGCTTTCACATACCCTCGGTCATGAGCCATATGCTGACAGCTTCTAACAAGCTCACGAGGCTGCCCCCTAGTGAACTGTTCAAGGAAGTACAGGCAGTCCATATGGTTGTCAGTCTTCTGTTCAATGCTGTGCTCGAATGACTTTATGAAGGTGTGAAAATGTAAAGGGTCACCATCGTAAATTTGAATGTCTCTTTTAGGCAAGAATGAAAGAGACTGTTGTTGGACTAGCGAAGCTGTTATTTCATTCTGTTTCTCTAAAACAGTGATTATGTTGCTGCTGCTGATTGCTTGTTGTGGTGCAGGGTGAACGCTTTGGTGCTGAATCCGTGGCTGTGCTTGAGGGCACTGTAACGTCCTTTGTCCCTTGACCCCTGTGTGTCTTGACAATTCGGGTTGTGGTTGTAGATTCTGATCTGTGGTTGTAGCGGTTTGTGCTTCAGTACTGAGTGTCTGAACATTCCTTTGTCCTCTTCGGAAATAAGAGCTCATGCCCTCAGATACAACAGACATATTAGTTGAAATACGAGATCCTCCAGAGCCTCTTAGCACATTGACTTTAGCCGCTGCTGAAGCTATTTCCATGTCAAGTAAAAGTTGCTCCTTCTTCTTTCTTAGTTCCTCCTTAGCTGTTCCTCTTGCTCTTCTTCCTCTTTCCTTCTTTGCTCCTTTTTCTTCCTTAGCTGTTCCTCTTGCTCTTCTTCTTCTTTCCTTCTTTGCTCCTTTTGCTTCCTTAGCTGTTCCTCTTGCTCTTCTTCCTGCGTTCTTAATTGTACCCTTTTCTTCCTTAGCAGCTCCTCTTCTTCTTCTTCCTCTTGCTCTATTGCGTGCTTATCTTTTAATAGCCTTTGTTTTTCAATTAGAGCGGCCATGTCAGATTCAGCTTTGCGTGCAGAAGACGTGGTTGAGATGTTAGACCTAGGCCCAGCAGAGCTTCGATAGGCTGAACCTCTGCTTCCAGAATTTGACACACTGTCACTTTTGATTTCATCATCATTGGCACTTGTACTGTATTTTTGTCTCCCAGTTTCAGAAAGCCACTGCCTTACATCATCCATGAATCCCTTTTTGCATTTTAATATTGTTTCAAACCATTCGTGTTGTTTTTCATGTTCCTCTTCAGAAATTAAAGAGATTACGGATTTGTGTAACAGAGTGGTATCTTCAACCATTTGGTTCAAATTGTCCAATTCAGACTGCACCTGTGAAGCATTGTCATTATCGTCCATAAGCTGCTTTAATACCTTCATAAGACCTTTCATTTTGCGAACATTTGCGTGACGTTCACTATGAAGTGCCTCCAATTTATAGGCCATGCCTTTGGCAGTGAGTTTAATTTCTCTTTTCTTCCCATCCGTTTTTGATGAGCCATTAGTATCAACAGTTGATCCTCCCGATGCCATTTTTCAATGTGCTCAGGTGCAATTATTCAATAATCCACAGTCCTCTTTAATGAACAATCAATCCATCAATCAATTAGCTGCCGCTTAGGCCGCGCAACGTCCATGAGCGCAAGACGACGCAGCCAGTCAACAAACCGATCCCCAATGGACAAGCAAAGTAACTAATTCACACTGTGTTCTTTAACACAAAAGGCTTCACAGTTGAATAAAACAATTTACTTAGCTTCTTATTGCTGGTCTGCGTGTCAGGCATTCAGAAGTGATGGCGCGCTCCTCCAATGCAGCGATGATCCAAGCGTCTCAGTGATGCCCTCAAGATCAGCGCCCCGAGGCAACTCGAGGAATCCGTAATGTCAATATTGTTGATTTCCTTCTTATCAACGCTTTTGTTTGCTTGCTTAAGTATCTTTTGACTATGTTGCGGCAGTAGACTGTCATAGACAGATAGTGCCGAGGGGCTGAGCGATGGAGTTCAAACAATTGACGCGCAACATGAAATAACTCCGTTCCACGTCCAGGAAATACTTTTAAGGCATTTATTCTTTCGCTTCATCATGAGACAAACAAAATACGATTTGCACTTTGCGGTATTGCGTTATTGCGGTCAAAAGATAATATGCTCTCCTAACTCTCACCCCCTCTCTCCGTGAGCTGTCAACCTCTGTGAACTGTCAACGTGAAAAGGTGAATGAAATTCCATAAGACGCTCCCATTAGCGCCACACCCCCGTGAGCACGCCCACCACCTAAAGTGACAGTACAACTAATAATACAACAAAACTAGAATACTGAATCATAATAAAGAGACCTCCATTACGGCGCCTACACCAGCAATTGATTATATTTGCAATTTAATATTTCAAAATGTGTTAATATTATCCTCTGGTCACATGGGTAGTTGCCTCTTTGACACCACCTACTGAATTCCCAGAGTAGGAGATGAGCCATGATGTTTATTAGGGCTGTCCCCGACTAAGGATTTGGATGGTCGACTATGATTGGCCAAAATTTGCCGTTAGTCGACAAAAAAAAAGTATAATAAATTTTGTATATCATTCCATTTGGGCTGTGGGGGGTGCTCAATGTCTGAAGGAGTCTTCTGAAGGCTTCTTGTCCTCTGCAAAAGCATGCAATTGGTCCACTGATGGATACATCTTGATATTTGTCTAGTCTAGTGTGCATTAGATGGGTGAAATCCTCTTTCAGTGCCTCTGTGCCTGTTTTCGTAGGCAGTTAGCCTCTGTTATGTGTGCCATTAGCGTTAGCCACGCTTCTAGGCCTCTTTTCTTTTGGAAAGAATGCATTTTTTTTTTTAATTATAATCTTTTTTTAATTTTTTTTATTATATTCGACTAAGAGGTTGCCCAGTCGACTACGGCTCCTTTCGACCGATTAATCGACTAATGGGGGTCAGCCCTAATGTTTATTTATGTCTATAAATGCTGTGTAATGTGGATGCCTACTGTACATGAGTAGGGTGAGTAATCTACATGCCATTACTGCTTTTTATCCATTGACTCATTATAGCTACTTTATTATCTTGAAATAATATAACACCAGCCGTTCAACGGCTCTGCTACGGAGCAATAAGCTTTAGCTGCTCGCGCGTCGTCGTAGGCTTTTAACACACCATCGTGGTGATGTTGCAGGTGACTTGTTAGTAAGGCTGAGCCCGAACGTTCAAACGTTCGTTCGTTACGCTGACATTCGGACTTTAATTAATAGGTTCGAACGTTCGGTGAAAAAAAATAAAGGATGCGCACAGGGTTGAGGTGATGTGAATGCGAGGCGCTCGGCTCAAACAGTATGGTCTGCCGGGCTGCAGCGGGATACTATTTCTCAACCAGAGCTCTATTTTGATTGACAGGCGATTCTGCCAATTACGTCACACACCGCTTGCACCCGCCTCTGCTGTTACCACCAATCGGCAAGCGTTTATTAGTTTTTTTACTTCAGGCAATGCCGCCATTGATCTGCTTGCGAGAAGCCTCAAGTTCAACAGACTTACCGTAGCTACCGGGGAGCCGTAGTTAGCTCCCCGCCGAGGAAGTAATCGGTAACAAGGTTTCCGTAGGTGAACCTGCAGAAGGATCAGGGGAGGAAATTAGGCCACTTTACCCGCCAAATGCGGGTATTTTTTACGTTTGGCTGGTAAAAAAAATCAGATACTCGCCAGTTGGCTGGTAAGCCAAAAAGTTAGTTTCCTCCCCTGCTGGCGAGTATACAAAAAAATAAAACATTCTGCAATCACTGCACTGGCAAACGGTGCGCGTCTTCTGAGTGTTCGCTTTAGTTGACAGTGCCACGAGAGCACTGCACAAGACCACCCGCGGACATATAATGTTTAATAAACGTTTGCGCAGTACTGGCCGCCTGTTACTAGGGGTGCACCGATATATCGGTCGGGTATCGGTATCGGCCGATAAGTGCCTTTTTGACTGCTATCGGCCTATCGGCCGATAAGCTCAAATGTGCCGATAGCAGTCGCCGATAAATACCCATCAATTTGTGTAGCGTCAAAAGGCAAAAAAAAAAAAAGTTCACTCGCGACCTACCTGCACAACGCCCGCCGTCCCCCCCACACACACACAAGCTACTGCATCAAAGTAACTACTACTTATGATTAACAAGGCATTCGTTTTGTGGCATTAGCGTTATATAGTTAGTGTTACACGGACAATAACATCAGCATATTATTATTACCCATAGCAGCAAGGCATTACTCCGAGTCCGTTCATTAGCTACCGGGAGATGCAAGACTAACGTTACTGGTGAAAATGTGATTTGCGTTGGAATACTCCTTTGTCAACTTGCTGTACTTTGCTTGCAGGTCTGCAGCCATTATTGCTGCATTATGAATAGCCCCAACTTTAGCCAAGGTAACGTTATGGCTAAACCTTTAACAATAGTTAACGCTAGCTTTCGGTTAGCTGTTCAATGCTATTAATAACACAACTCCCCGTCAACACCCTCTCTCGGGAAGATGGCATTTAAGAAAGTATCTGCTGTTAAAATGAAGTGTTACACGTTCAATAACGAGCATATTATTTACCCGAAGATAGCAGTAAACAAGGCATTACTCCGTTAGTCCGTTCATAGCTCGGTTCCATTCCGTTGCTCATTCCGTACCCAACTACACATTCTGCAATCTGTTAATAAAGTTTTCAACCAGACAAATGTATAGAAAGGCTTTGTTTTATTATAACATTTGTTGCAGTAAAATCATTATGTCTCATTTGGTCATGCGTGGAGCGCCGGTCGGCGGGCCGGGCAGCTAACGTAGCTACGTTAAGTGTGTTCTGCTCTCGCAAACAGAACAATGGCGGCATGCCCGGAAGTAGAAAAATTTATAAACGCTTGCCGATTGGTGGTAAGGACAGCAGGAGGTGGGTGCTAGCGGTGTGGCGTAATTGGCCGAATCGACTGTCAATCAAAATGGTTCCATTGCATTGGTTGAAAGCTCTGGTTGAGAGAATAGTATCCCGCTGCAGGCCACAAGAATGGTTCCATTGCATTGGTTGAAAGCTCTGGTTGAGAAAATAGTATCCCTCTGCAGGCCGCAAGACGATACTGGGAGAGAGATAGTGATACCATAAACATATTTATTGATGTTTCCTTTTTTTAAGTAAGTAAAGAGGCCTACAAATACAAACATACACATACAAATATACAGTAGTTTCATTAAAAAAAAAAAAAAAAAAAAAAAAAATTTAACAAATACTTATATACAAATATACAAATATCGGTATCGGTATCGGTATCGGCCGATAGTGTTAGTTGAACAATCGGTATCGGTATCGGCGGCCAATTTTCATATCGGTGCATCCCTACCTGTTACTGTTCCGCAACTGTAAGTTACTTCCTGGGTAGGCCTGATTGGCCCCGACAGGCACGTGACAGGCGCGGCCACGCCCCGCGGCAGCCTCAGGACGCGCAACGAGGCTGCTGAGAGCTGTCGCGCGGAAATAGGCTGTCTATTGCCATTCTCTAAGACAAACTCTAACCTTAACCAGCTCCTTAACAGCGCCTAAACTTAACCCTTTAACCTTAAGCAACTCCGAAACTATGCCTAACCTTAACCTTAACCATGCCTAAGGCATAACCAACTCCGAAAGAATATTGCCATTCTCTAAGACAAACTCTAACCTTAAAGGGGAACTCCAACATTTTGGGAAATTAGCTTATTTAACATCTTCCCTGGAGTTAGACAAGAAGATACATACCTTTTTTGTCTCTGTGCGTGCATTTTAGCTTTGGGAATAGACGCTCCATTAGCATAGCTTAGCTTCATCACTGGAAGTGAGGCAGGACAGTAGCCTTACAGTGCCTTACAGTGTATTGCAAGGTCTGACATTGACCAAATTTGATATGCATGACCTTGGTGGGCTCTAGGTCAACTCCTGAAAAGGGGGTCAATGTCAGACCTTGCAATCAAAAGTTAGGGGGCGCACTGAAATTATGGCAAGGGTTATTAGCCTCCTAACTTTTGATTGCAAAGTCTGACATTGACCCCCTTTTCAGGAGTTGACCTAGAGCCCACCAAGGTCATGCATATCAAGTTTGGTCAATGTCAGACCTTGCAATACACTGTAAGGCACTGTAAGGCTACTGTCCTGCCTCACTTCCAGTGATGAAGCTAAGCTATGCTAACGGAGCGTCTATTCCCAAAGCTAAAATGCACGCACAGAGACAAAAAAGGTATGTATCTTCTTGTCTAACTCCAGGGAAGATGTTAAATAAGCTAATTTCCCAAAATGTTGGAGTTCCCCTTTAACCAGCTCCTTAACAGCGCCTAAACTTAACCTTTCTAACCATAACCAACTCCGAAACAATGCCTAACCTTAACCAACTCCGAAACAATGCTTAAAGTTAACATGCCTAAACTTAACGGCGAACGAATGCACGTTAAAAAAAAAAAAAAAAAAATTGAAGGGAATCGAACTTGCCAGCAACGGACGGTAGGATCCACACCAATGCAGCGCTGCCAATTGAGCTATTTCTGGATAGTGAAAAAGGGCTTATTACTGCTACATAATCTACATAATGCTGCCGTGGAGCGTGCCGCGCGGCAGAGAAAGTTGCGCGTCTTGAGGCTGCCGCGGGGCATGGTTGGGCCTGTCACGTGGCTGTCGGGGCCAATCAGGCCTACCCCGGAAGTAACTTACAGTTGCGGAACAGTAACAGGCCCAACCCAACTGACATTACCACAACACTTGACGGTACTTCACAGCACTGTCGTAAGACCACCGTGCTGTCTTAAAGGCACAGTGTGCCTACCCAGATGCATACACAACATTGACGCGGCTTGACATACAAAGAAGTAATTATCACAATTAGCGATTTTTTTTTGTCTGGTAAAAAATCTGTTTGGCTGGTAAAAAAAAATCAGATACTCGCCAGTTGGCTGGTAAGCCAAAAAGTTAGTTTCCTCCCCTGAGAAGGATCATTAATGAATACCAGCCTTTTTCGGCCACGGAGCGCAAGCTTCATGGCGGGAGGTGGTTGCGTTGGAAACAACAGCAGGCACACGCCTCGGCTCCTCAACAGACCCGTCCACCGTCTACCTCGGAGCGGCGGCAGGCGTGTTGGGAGCCCGTCCGACGGGTCTGTTGAGGAGCCGAGGCGTGCGCCTCTCCTCCCGGCTCCCCGTCGACCAAGAGTGAATACCTGTTATTGAACGTGTAACACTAACTATATAACGTTAATGCCACAAAACGAATGCCTTTGTTTATCTAGCCCCTTACGTGACTGCAAGGGCTATTGTTTATCATAAGTAGTAACTTTTGATGCAGTAGCTTGTTTATTTTCTTCTGAGTGTTTTGTTTAATTACATGTTTACATGAACAGCCACCACTGTAAAGAACATGTTTTTCACCAATAGACTATGCAATGCCGCCCTCCGTAGGATCTATAATGATACAAAAAAAAAAAAAAAAATTATTTAAAAAAAATGAAAAAAATTATTTTATTAAAAAAAAAATGTATTAAAAAAATCTAAAAAAACGAACGTTCAAACGTTCGTTCGATAAACCCTGGCGAACGTTCGAACCCTAAAAACAGGGTTCGGGGACAGCCTTACTTGTTAGGTTGGATGTATTATAAGTTGTTGCCCTTTTCCCTCCTCGTGGAACTTCTGCATTGCATTTGTTACAAATAGCAAGCAAACTTTTTTCCTCTGAAACTATTCCACACTACTGACGCCATCTTTGTTTACATCCGCGCTGCCTCTGAAACTTACGTGGCTACGTCACAGCCAAGAAAGGGAGCGCTGGATTTGTGTAAAATGCCCTCTTCCTAAACCACACGCTATCAGTCGTACCACTGTACTGGCAAAACGGGAGGAGCCTACAGTAAAAACAAACGCCCTTCATCCCAATTCACCCACACCGCATTTTTTTTTACCAAAAAATATATTATATATTATCGGAGCTATCAATAACGTTATCGGATTTTTTACCGGGCAAAAATTATAAATCGCTTTTTAGCTTATCTCCATGAATGTATTGTGTGCTATCTCTCCACTCCACGCTGTGGTAGTGCTTGTGCCAGCACAGGAGATACGATAATTTTTTATATATATATATTTAAATCAATCTTCCTTTTGAATAAAATAGGCTCAGGAATCAAGATTGTTAAAGTTAATTAGCCTAATCCATGTCAAAAAAGAGTAGCCTATAGTAAATGTATAGACACACAAGGGAGAGGGAGAATAGCTTATATAGCAGAATGAATGATTTTACAATATTTTTGCTAATCAAGTGAAATATTTATTATCAACTATCCAGTTTGATTTTATAGTGTAATGCTACTTAAAATCATTGAACGTACAGCTCATACATTTAGTTAAAGTTTTTACCACAATGTGGGCATACAGGAATGGCGAGGATGTAAAGCATGTTAGACGCATTTATTGCACACGTGACACGTTGCTCCCAGAGTTATAGGCTTGTTCAAGATGGATTTCGGTTTGCCTCGACTAGTAGACGAGAGTAGCCGAGTGAAGCCGGGGGAGGAGTTAAGAGGGCGGACACTGCCGATTTCACGAGAGCCCCTCGCCTAGTCTCGCGCGGCAGATACGCTTTCACGTCACCACACACACATTACACACCTGTCCAGCTCATTATAATGCGATGGCCGTGTGCAAAATTAGATCAGATTCAAATGTACAGCACACCATATACTGCTACAGTGGAATATACTATTCATATACCATAATGTATACCATCTTGTTGCGCGCTCCTGGCCGCACGCACACACAACACACTGCTGTATGTGTGTGTGTGTGTGTGTGTGTGTCTGACAGCTTGAAGTTTATCATGATGATATGATGATAAGTTGATAACGCATAACATGATAAAGTTTTCAATCAATCAAACGTCTCATAACTCCCTGGCTGTCACATGGCTGGTGACTGACAACTTTTCTGAGCCAATAGGCGCTTTGCGCGACCGTAGCAAGTCGCTTCCCAGCCGGGAGCAGCCGGCTGAGAGGTACTGTGGAGCCTCGCTCTGAATGCTGCGCGCGGCTCGCTCCCGCGGGAGTTCCGCGCCTCGCCTCGTCAGATTTTCAGAGCAAATCGGACAACATTCTAACCGTCATGCAACGCGCTTGGCGAGGCCGTAGTAAAACCTGCGCAGATCTGCGTCCGCCTATCCCATCTTGAACAAGCCTTATAGAAACAGCGCGACTGGCAAGAGCAGTTGTCACCAGTGGCGAATCCTTGTGGAAGCCAACGGAAGCCATGCCTCCCTATATTCATATCAATTCATATCAAATTATGAAATATGAAAAAAATAAAATAAAATTAAAATATAATTTTTTTTAATATAGTTTACATTCTTTTTCATCTGTGCATCTGTGTTTTTTTTTTTTTTTTTTTTTAATGTCTCCCTCTTCTCCTTCTCACTCCCTCTAACACACTGTCAGACTGTGCTCACTACTGCAGCTAGTATAGGAGAGAAGCAGTGGGTAGGTCTCTTTCTCCAGGCTTCCAGCATTATAGAGTGAGTCCAAACTCCAAATCCGATCCTAGCCAATCAGATTCGAGCTGACTGCCACTGTGCCACACCCTAAAAGTTTAAAACGGAGCTGGGAGGAAGACGTTCAGCATAATGTTCCACCTGGAGGCGGGGCAGGTCAGAAGTTCACGTTTCCACCTGACTACCTAACGTGACATCCCATTAGTACTGAGGACCAGCGCAGAGCACACCACTGTGGATATTATGATTTAACAAATCTATCTGGCAAGAGGAGGACCACATTATTGACCAGGTAAGAACTGAGCAGCCTGACTAAGGACTAACTAACGTTATCAGGCAAGCTTGTATACCCTTTCATGACTGCAATGCAAGCCAGGGGCTGGAATACGCAGTAATTTATTCCTCCGTAGTAGCCAGGTTAATGTGCACCATCAAGCACTGCTTAAAAGCTAGCGGTGGGTCCAAAATATATCGGATATAAATGTCAAAGGTACCCAGCGTTCCATTAGGGTTTCACACACAGATGCGGCGGGGTTTGAAAGCTCGGCGTTGCTAATAAACATTTTAAATCATTTTTATAAACGAGTAAAACTGAGGCTGAAATGACTGCTTCCGCATTTTACAGTAGGAGCGCTCTGATGGCTGGGCGCGCGGCGCAACAGACACGTGAATGAATGAATGAATGAATGAATGAGAACTTTATTTAACAGATTGCAGAATGGGTACAATACAGTACGGCTCAATACACACAATTGTTAAGGGGATGCAGACCAGAGAAATACGTTTGTCTTGTCACGTTTGTCTAATAGACAGTCATATTCTCTCCCGGTGTTCTGCGGAATCCTACTCCCGAGTCCCTCCTCGAAAACAACACCGGCCGTATGTATATTTCTCTCCCACCCACCCAGTCCCCTCCCCATCATATGTATATACTCTGTCAGGATCTAGGGGTAACAGTACTGTATATTTGATGTCATGATGTCTTGTATGTCATAAATGTCACTAGTATGAATTGAAAATGGGGGACCCTGATGTAAACAAGACAAACGTCTTTCTCTGGTCTGCATCCCCTTATACAATTGTGTGTATTGAGCCGTACTGTATTGTACCCATTCTGCAATCTGTTAAGAAAGTTTGACTGGCCGCCGAGCCATACTGTAGTGTACATGGTGACTACTTGACTTAAAAAAAAAAAAAAAAAAAAAATATTAATAAAAATATTTAATAAATTTTTTTTAATAATTTTTTTTGGCTTCCCCTGTTATTTTACCCACGCGACGCCACTGGTTGTCACAGGCTGTAGAATGCAGGGCTGAAGAGCTAGATGTGAGCTTCTAAAATTGAAGGTGAGGGTATCGGGCTCAGCCCCTCCCTTCCAGCTGGAGTTGATGTGAAACACGGAAGTGATCAAATCCGTTTTTAAGGAAGTTGCATTGTTCATTTCAATACCTGTAATAGTACAGTAGTCCACACACAAGCACACATGTGCAATCGTTGGAATATGACTTTGATTGATTGATTGAAAAGTTTATTAACAGATTGCAGAATGGGTACAGTACAGTACAGCTCAATACATACAATTGTTAAGGGGATGCAGACCAGAGAAAGACTTTCGTCTTGTTTACATCAGGGTCCCCCATTTTCAATTCATCATAACATATATGACATACATGACATACAGATAGACAGTACTGCTACATCTATACATTTATGACATATCAGATTTGCAAATACAGTACTGTTTGTGATACAAAAGTGTCCAGAAAAGGAGTGTATATACATTTGGCATAGAAACTGTACATTGGAGGAGGTTGGTTGGGTGGGGTGGGGTTGGGTGGGTTGGGTGAGGGCTGTACATTGGAGGTGGGGGGGGGGGGGGGGGGTTGGGAAGGGGACACACACACATTTTACACTGTACATTGGAATATTGACAAAGCCTTACTTGGTCATTTACTGTACAACTAGGTTAGGACATTTGTAGGGGCCAGTTTCGAATTGCAGTCTCACGTAGGTGTTTTTTGAGAGTGTTTTTGAAGGTGGGTAGTGATTCACATTCCTTTACAGCTTTAGGCAGGGCGTTCCACATTGATGTGGCATAATTGCGAAACGTGTTTAGTCCCTTGTTTGAGCCGAATCTGGGTTTTACATGATTTGTGGAGCTCCCTCTGGTGTTGTGATCGTGGTATTCACTGACCTTTGGGAAGTATTTTGACATGTACATGGGTACCTTGGTCGCGTAGTGTA
This sequence comes from Notolepis coatsorum, assembly GCF_963971535.1. Classification (NCBI taxonomy): domain Eukaryota; kingdom Metazoa; phylum Chordata; class Actinopteri; order Aulopiformes; family Paralepididae; genus Notolepis; species Notolepis coatsorum. Next base: position 19,327,488 of record NC_140168.1, on the reverse strand, counting down.
TCTTGTAGACCAGGCCCATTGCAAGTTGCTGTACTCTGTCGTCTACTCTAAGCCATCCTAGGTTGACTGTAATACAAACAGTTCAGTTTGTCAGGTACATGCAACACAGATTAGTGTTTACATCTGTCAGCTTGAGAAAATACCATGTTCTGCAATAAAAATTTTTGAAGTGAGATGAACAGACTGAACTTTATTTTATTAGATAAAACAATAACATGTTGACAAAGTTTTACTTTGCAGTTGAAAAAAGGTAATATCAGCATATCGCAATATATTTAGTATCGCAATAATATCGTATCGTGACTCAAGTATCGTGATAGTATTGTATCGTGAGGCCTCTAGTGAGGCATACAAAAAAAATTTTTTGTTTCCTGTTGGTTGTCAGGCATGGCATGGGTAGGTAATTTATTTTATTTATTTATTTATATTTTATTTTTTTATTTTATTCTTTCCCATGGCGACTATGGATAGGGAATTTCTTTATTTAATTAAAATGTTCACAACAACATGGATGCATGTACTCTGCCAGCATGTTTAATATCCATAATACTAAAGGTTTGACTAAGATTTCTATGAAACTTTATTATTTTTTTTTTTTTTATATTATTTTTTTTTTAAACTCATAAAATATATTGGGTCGCACCTAAATCGGCAGGGTCGGTCGGCAACCGGAAACAAACAATATTTTTTGTTATGCCTGATTCCCACCCCTAGCCATAAGGGAGTCTTGAGTCTAACACTGAACATGCTCCTTCTACCGGCCAAGTCCATGTGTAGTGGGTGGGAGGGGTTGTCCATGATGGTGTGGAGCTTACCAAGTCGTCTCCTCTCCACCACCACCGCCAGAGAGTCTAGCTCCACCCCCACCACGTTACTGGCTTTCCTGACCAGCTTGTCCAGCTTGTTTGTATCCCCCGTAGTGCTGTCAATCGATTAAAATATTTAATCGTGATTAATCGCATGATTGTCCATAGTTAACTCGCGATTAATAGCAAATTAATCTCATTTATTCTAAATCTTTTTGTATCTACCTTAAACTGATCTTTTTCAAGTTCCAAGTTTTAATACTCTTATCAACATGAGAGTCAACAAATGCTTGCTTTATGCAGCCATTTAACACAAAAGGATGACTCTCATGCATTGCAAATTTGCATCAAATTCAAAACAGAGTGATGCACAAAATAACTTAAAAGAAAATAATAATTTAAAACAATGAATAAAGTGTGCATGAAATAATAGGGGAAAGAAAACGTTAGGAACTTGTTACATTCACCCACACAAGGGCTGAGTAATCACCCCCCCCCCCCCCTCTCTCACACACACACTCTCCCAGCTCTCTTTCTCTCTTGCCCCTTCCTCATCTCTCTCACCCCCCTCTCTCTCTATATATATCTCACACACACACACACACACACACACACACACACACACACACACACACTTCAGAAACAAACATAGTATCAACGAGAGCATCAATAATACACCTAAGTGAAGTCTAGTTAAAAAAAAAAAAAAAATCTTAAAAGTTAATCGTGAGTTAGAAAAAATTGTGGCGTTAATAGAATCGGGCGATAACGCGTTAATACTGCGTTAACTTTGACAGCCTTAATCCCCCGCTCTGTCTGCTGCCGCAGCAGGTCACCGCATACAAGGCGGCGCCCGCCACCACTGACATCTTCAACATCCTTGTACAGACGTTGAAGGATCTCAGCCTTCGGAGGAAGTAGAGTCGCGGCGCTAGTGTTGCTAACCAGTCTGTCTGACACACAGCTTCGTAGGCGCACATACTGTGGTCTGCCCGTCAGATACTCAACAACCCAGGACACCAACGGGGGCCTCAACCTGCATCGCCTCTAACTTCTCACCCAACAGCCCAGGCCGTATAGAAAGAAAAAAAACATGTCTCTCACAGTGCTCACAGGCTTGTCTAGGTGAGTCTAGGCTCTGTTCAACAGGTAGATGACAGCATCCTCTACCCCCAGTCGGGGCTGGTAGGCGAACTGGAGTGGATCGAGGTGGGGTTTGATCACCGGGCGGAGTTGCTCCAGGACCAACCTCTCCATGGTCTTCATAATGTGAGAGGTTAGAGCAGATACTTTTAGTACCTTTGGGCTAACGCCAGAAGGACCCGCAGCCTTGCCTGCATGAATTTTATTCAGCTGTTTATTCACCTGGTAGGCAGATAGCCACACTGTGGGGGTCCTTTGTGATTCAAGGCTTGTTATTCAAGTTTGCTTTTATTTGTCACGTATGTACATTACAGTCAAATGCTTGGTTCTGTATGAGCCCGTGAGAATGTGCTTCATACAGTAAAAGGAGGAATAAAGTCCCAACACTATACAAATATACAATATACAACTAAAGTACAATAAATAAAAAAATGCAGACAAAAATTCAGATAATGAGGTACGAAAATGCAAAACAAAAAAGGAGCAAAATTATGTATGGATGTAGGGCAAATCTCTTTAATAAATAGATGAAATATGGTGTAGGGGTGTAACGATGCAACCTCACAACGATTAATTTCGATTACGATTATTCAGGCAACGATTCAATGAAATCTTCATTTGACCATGATTTGATTCGATTAATTTTTGATGAATTTTCGATCACTTAATTCCCCCAAAACATTTGAATACACAAATGTGGCTGGGGGAACTGATTCACAAACAATATATATATATATATATATATTTCTTTCCGATTAATTTAGATTATAATCGATTCTAACATATTCAAATCGATGCATCGATTCTAACACATTAGAATCGATGCATTTAGATTAATCGATGCATCGTTACACCCCTAAGGTGTAGTGTTAAAGTGTCTAAAGTGAGTGTTAAGGTGAGTGTTTTTTAAAGTGAGTGTGTGTATGTGTGTGCAATGAGTGTAGATGGATGGGTTGATGTTACATAGTCATTGAGCATCCTGATGGCCTGGGCCCAGGAGTTCAAAACTTGTAATCACTATCTGATCCGATCAGATTTTGATTCATTCATTTCAACTCATTATGAATTGAAAATGGGGGACCCTGATGTAAACAAGACGAAAGTCTTTCTCTGGTCTGCATCCCCTTAACAATTGTGTGTATTGGGCTGTACTGTACTGTACCCATTCTGCAATCTGTTAATAAACATTTTCAATCAATCAATAGGGATTACAAGTTTTGAACTCCTGGGGATAGAAGCTCCTCCGTCTTTCTGTACTGACAATGGGACTCTGGTAGCGCTTGCCTGACTGCAGCAGTGCAAAGAGGCAGTTGTTCAGGTGACTAGAGTCTTTGGCTATTCTCTTAGCTTTGGCCCTGCAACGCTTGGTGTACAGTAAATGTCCTGGAGAGTGGGAAGCCCACCTCCAATTGTGCCTTTGGCTAATCGGGCCACTCTCTGTAGTCTGCTGCATTTGTGTGCGGTGCTATTCCCAAACCAGGAGGTGATGTTTCCAGTCAGGATGCTCTCTATTGTGCATGAGTAGAATTTCTTAAGGATCTTCTGACTCACTTTGAACTTCCTTAGGCGCCTAAGGAAGTAGAGGCGCTGCCGTGCCTTCTTCACTACACTGTCGATGTGTGTGGTCCATGTCAAGCCCTCGGATATGTGGACTCCGAGGTACTTGAAACTGTTCACTCTCTCGACCGGTGCCCCATAGATGCTGAGGGGGCTGTACCTACTAGCCCCCGACCTCCTAAAATCCACAATTTCTTTGGTTGTGCTTACGTTCAGGGAGAGGCTGTTCTCCTGGCACCACAGCGCCATGTTCTCTACCTCTCCCAGGTAGGCCCTCTCATCGTTTGCAGAGATCTGTGTATCTGTAGTGTAGGGAGGGTTCTAGAATCTCTAGTGTCAAGTAGGGATGCACCGAATGGGAAATTCTTGGCCGAAACCGATACCGAAAATAGAAAACAGTTGGCCGAAAACCGAAAATGATTCATAGAATAGATTTTTTTTTACCAATGTTGTGGAACATTATGATTATGGAAAAATATATGATTATGGCAAAACTTAACTTCTGAATGCATACAGTACATTAATTCCATCTTTTCTCTGGCTGCGCAGCGGACATCTGTGCTCTACTGAGCGCACCTTTCTAGTCCCCAGCTGAATGTGCTCGCTTGACTCGGCACAGTAGACGCGCGACAGACAGACAGCGTCAATGTGAACACAATCCCCCCCCCCTCTCGCTCTGAATAATATGCATATTAGATCACTCAGTGATTAACCGCGGCATATAGTAAATAAGGATATAAAGCATGTTAAAGATGCATTTATTGGACGCGTTGCGCGCAGTTTACATAGAAACAGCTCGACTCCCGACAGCGCGACATCATCACAACAACACGCGAGGTTGTTAGGTTGTTTCTGTTTCGGTGACATATTTTCGGTGAAAAAACTCTTTCGGCCGAAAGCCGAAAGTAAATTTTTTGCCATTTTCGGCCGAAAACTTTCGGTGCCGAAATTTCGGTGCATCCCTAGTGTCGAGTGTATCTGTGACGGTGGTAACAACACCACCTAATACCACTGCACCAGAATAGACAATAACCCATACAAATATGAGAACCTACGTACCTGTTATTGGCAATCTGGAATATTCTGCACCAGGCATGCAAATCTCACATGGCAATTACTCAGACACACTTGAGTTGAGTACAATCTCTCTCAATATTTGCTCTTTAATGTCGACCAAACTTAACGTGTAGTCGATATACGCTCACAAGTTGAACAAAGAAAGAAAACAACAACTGGAGGGATCAGGCATGAGATGTTGTCCTGGTGACTGTCAGGCTTCAACTGATGCTTAGAGAAGTGTGTGCAGCTTTCCCCAATTCTGATTGGTTAGAAGTTTTGGTCGAGCTAGGCATAAAATACAGATAGAGTAAGCGAGAGAGAATGAGCGAGGGAGAGAGAGAGAGTGAGCGAGAGGGGGAGAGATAGAGAATGTTCTGGCCTTTTCTACAGGACCTGCTTCATTAATGACCAGTTGTCTGTAAAGTGACACTTTCTATTAGGCTAATGTGTTAGTAGAACTAGAGCTAGTTGCTTCCATTACACAAGACCCACATTCTTCCTGTATCTGTGCTGTTCTTCATACTGGATACAACTAATACAAAATCAATGGGGCCATCCACCAGTCTGTACAAGCCCTGAAATAAATGCTGAAACCTACTCCACAGTGCACCCAAAGTAGGCATCAGTGTTTATTTCAAGGCTTGTACAGACTGGAGCGTGGCTGCATTGACTAGTTTACATTAGCTCTGGTGGTAACTAGCCAGCGCTGCACGTATCCAGTATTAAGATCAGCAGCATGGATTGTGCTGAGAAAAGGACTCTACCGATGGACAACATCAAGTAGGAAATAGAGCTTGTGGTCAAAGATTCTTAACGTACCCTTTACCATTATTACTATTAAACCAAAGGTAACATAGCTGTTTGATTTGTTTTCTCCTCCCTCTAGACTCCCTCCCTATGCAGCTTCTTATGTGTGAAGAGGAGGTCCACCCTGAGCAGCAGGAGAGGAGCCCGAGTCTCCTTCAAGGTCTGGAGCAGACTGATATCACAGAGCTCACATTATGTCCTGTCTCTGTGAAATGTCAACATGGTGGGGAGAAGACTCAGTCCTCACAGCTCAACCAAACCCAGGAGTCAGAGCTCCTACAGATTAAAGAGGAACAGGAGGAACTATTTCAAGATCTAGAGGAGGCTGATGGTTCCAAGATGACATTACACCCTGTGGAATATGAAAATACTATGTACTCTCAGCTCAGCCAAAACCAGGACCGAGAAGCCAGACAGATGAAAGAGGAACAGGAGGAACTATCTCAAGATCTAGAGGAGGCTGATGGCTCCAGGATCACAGTGAAATGTGAAGATGGTCAAGAGAAAAGTCGCCCCTTCCAGTCTCTTCAAACCCAGAGGGAGAAAAACAGAGAGGCTTACTCTTTACCCAGCACCTCAACTGAACAGGTGAAAATAGAACCTGATGGAGAGGACTGTGGACTATCAGAACCAGCCTGTAACTTAGATCCAGCTGGTGATGTGGAACCAACTAGAGATGATCAGCTCCTCTCTTCAGACTGTTCTGGAGCTGAAACTGATAATAGTTATGATGGCTGTTCTGGAGCTGAGACTGATGACAGTGATAAATGGGAGGAGAGTCTGAAACCTCAGTCAGGTTTAAAGACACAGAAAATACCAAGTTTATCTAACAGCAGTTATTTAAAGCGATCTATGGAATTGTCCCATGAACTCAAATCATCCAGTCACATCCTGTCCACACATTGTTGTAAAGTGTGTGGAACATCTTTTCTTGATGATGTGTCTTTAATGTTGCATATTTACACTCATTCTAGTGATTGTGGTTTGTGTGGACAACATTTAGATCCCACAGAGAGTTTTGAACTTCATCTTGAATCTCACAGAACATGTACTGTTGGTGATGAAGAATTTTCTACAAATGTTGAATTTATAAGACATGTGAGAAGTCACAGTGGGGGGAGACCATTTGTTTGCAGTTATTGTGGAAACGGGTTCAGTAGGAAGACACACCTGCAGACACACATGAGAACTCATACTGGAGAGAAACCATTTAGTTGTTCAATTTGTGGAAAAGGGCTCAGTAGTAAACCATATCTGCAGAGACACACGTTAACTCATACAGTAGAGAAACCATTTAGTTGCTCAGTTTGTGGCAAAATATTTGCTCATAAGGTAAGGCTGGAGACCCACATGAGAACTCATACTGGAGAGAAACCATTTAGTTGTTCAGTTTGTGGAAAAGGGTTCAATAGAAAATCACACCTGCAGACACACATGAGAGGTCATACTGGAGAAAAACCATTTAGTTGCTCAGTTTGTGGAAAAGGGTTCAGTGATGTAGGAATTATGAAACGACACTTGAGAACTCATACAGGAGAGAAACCATTTAGTTGCTCAGTTTGTGGAAAGGGGCTCAGTAGTAAATCACATCTGCAGAGACACACGTTAACTCATACAGGAGAGAAACCATTTAGTTGTTCAGTTTGTGGCAGAACATTTGCTCGGAAGGGAGTGGCGAAGAGGCACATGTTAGCTCATACAGGAGAGAAACCCTTTAGTCTGTAGTGTGACTGTTGGAATGGAATCTTTGAACCTATTCAACAAGTTATTGACTGGTTTTTAGAGTTCCTCCAGTTTGCTCAGTTTGTGGAAAGGGGTACAGTGATGAAGGAAGTCGGAATCGACACTTGAGAACTCATACAGGAGAGAAACCATTTAGTTGTTCAGTTTGTGAGAGGTAATCTGAAGATTCATATGAGAGTGTATACTGGAGAGAAACCATTTAGTTAGGAATGGAATCTTGGAACCTATTCTACATGTTCAAATGATTGACTGATTCTTAGGGTTCTTCTCCTTTTTCCTTTGATGCTTCCAACACCTGGAATGTCCTCCAACTGACTCTGAAGCTGAAGGTTCTTCCTTCTCTTTTTCACATTTAAAAGTATGATCTCCGGCCACCGTATTTTGACTTGTAACTGTCTTAGCTGATTGTTGAATGCCCACGCTGGCTCTTAGGTCAGATCGATAACTTCATAACTCATTGGTCTGCTTATCTTGACCTCAAACAGCGTCCTGTGAAGTGGTTGACACGCAGAACCAAACGAGTCTACAAAATGTTGTTGTTACCACTGACCGACAAGAGACAGCGAATGCACCGTTCCGACCCCCGTCAGTCATCGACCTTAGGTCGAGTGATTGAAGTTGCGGAATCTTTTATTTTATTTGCACTGGGACGGACTCTCTTTAATTAGATGAGGTCCATTTCCCTTATCCATTACACGTATTATCACTATATGGATTTACTTGATAATCCCACTATACAGAATTCACCTTTAGTCCTTAATGCAGGGATAAAGCCACTTATTCTATTTTGCCTTAATACATAATCATATGTCTCCTAAGTACACGTATTATCACTGTATGGCTTTACTTGATAATCCCATTATACAGAATCCACCTTTAGTCCTTAATGCAGGGATAAAGCCACTTATTCTATTTTGCCTTAATACATAATCATATGTCTCCTAAGTACACGTATTATCACTGTATGGCTTTACTTGATAATCCCATTATACAGAATCCACCTTTAGTCCTTAATGCAGGGATAAAGCCACTTATTCTATTTTGCCTTAATACATAATCATATGTCTCCTAAGTACACATATTATCACTGTATGGCTTTACTTGATAATCCCATTATACAGAATCCACCTTTAGTCCTTAATGCAGGGATAAAGCCACTTATTCTATTTTTTATCATTAATCAAAACGCAATAGGGTGAAGTTACAAGGCAAAACACATTTCATGCTTACCCGGTTGTCTGGTCAGAAGAAAGGATACAAATCATATTTATAAAGAGGTAATTTTAATTAGAAAAAGCTAGTTACAAGAAGAGACTGAAGTGGAAAGCACCCAATTCAGTTTAAAATAAGCAGAAAACAGAACATCTCATCATGCACGGCTTGTGCCCAGTGTCAAGCACCATTCTTCTTCTCTCCCCAAAAAGTCAGGCTCTTGAAAGGGCAACCGTCCCTTTTTTATCCATCTTACAATATTTCCGATTGGTCTAAACACAGTGAAGTCACAGGCTGTCATTTTTGTTTAGCAAACCAGAGTACAATACGTAATTCGTATGAGCTCCTCCTTCTTGGTACTAACGTTACTTCTCGTTACCTAGTGGTTTTTAAGTAACAGAAAGTCCCTTATTCCTTCAGAACAGACAACTGCTTTGTCTGTGGGGATCACGTGACATGGTACCGGGCACGAAGCCATCCCTAGGATTTCTTATCAAGCTTCCTAAAAGATCTCTTCCAGAAAGCAGTTTTTACCCATCATTCTTTTAGTATTATTCTCTAATGACAGTTAATTCCTATTAATTATAAGCATGCCATTTATGAAAACTTTTACTGTACACATTAAACATTTAATTGTTATATAGTTTTTTAAGATTTCCCTCTATAGATTCAGGACTCCCTGTTCTTGGCCTTGCATTCCAGCCGGTCACTCCCTTACTGCATGGGGCCTCTTTCGTTCTGACTCACTCTAACAGTAAGAGAAACAGGCAGAACAGTACAGAACAGGCAGAACAGTAAGAGAATGCAGGCAGGACAGGCAAGGGTTATGATACCTTCTGTAGGTATCATCGCCAAGCATATCATTCTTTTTAAGCAGAGAATTATGAAACATATAATTAATATAGCATTATATATATATACCTTTATACCAACAGTATATATGTTTCCATAATTATTACATGTAAAAAATAGTTTATACGGCTATAGTGGCCCCTCTCTTCTCCATGGCCTCACATTCCGCAGGTTCACTCCCTTTTCACAGACACCGGCCCCTTCTATGGAGACATTTAAAGGCTCAGTTCCATTTTTTATAAGTAGAGCCATCATAGAGCTATTTATACTGGTCATATAGGAACGACCCAGGATGTCATTGTCCAAAAGTGTCACTTGTTCTGTGGCACTTCACACTGATTTTTAATGCTTATTCTTATTTTTGTTGTGTCTAATCTATCAATGTTCTGATAACGGTCTTTGTTTTGTAAGCTCATCATCGCTGTAAATGAGGATAACCACAGTGTCTCACGAGTTGAAATAAAGGTTTGAAATTAAATGATAGATACCGTAAATCCTCAAATAGAGGAGGGACCTCCGATAAAGGAGGGGCCTCTTATAATGGGGGGGGGGGGGTTGATGCATTTAGACAAACACAGGCCTGTCTCTAATATAAGGTCGCAAAAAAAAGTATTTTTTTAATTTTTCGTGCCGTGATATAGAATGAGATAAACTCATGCCAATGGAAATCAAGTGCTGCCTCCCGCTACACTGACTAAATGGTAAATGGCTGCTTTTTTATATAGCGCTTTTATCCAAAGCGCTTTACAATTTGTTACTCACATTTTACCCATTCACTCACACATTCACACACCGACGGCGGAGGCAACCATGCAAGGTGCCAACCTGCTCATCGGGAGCAATTAGGGGTTAAGTGTCTTGCTCAAGGACACATCGACACGCTGCCCGGGAGGAGCGGGAATCGAACCGGGAACCTCCGGATTGCCAGACGACTGCTCTACCTCCCGATCCACTGTCGCCCCTACCCCTACTACCGTACATTAACGTTTCCCTCTGGTTAGCTTTAGCGCTAGCCGCTAGCTAACGTTGTCATAATATGGTAGATCTGTGGTGTCAGCTGGATGACGTTGACTTCTTTGCAAACGGTAACGTTCACTATCAATATGGCATTGGCAGACGAGGCTGGCGTTGTCCAGTTGACACATTACAGACCATGATGCTATGATAACGTTAGTAGCTAAAGCTACTGCATGTAAACAACTCGATTCAACTGAGGAAGTCGAGAAGGTACCACACGCTAAATCGTCCCCGGACCCCACAACCTAGTATAGACAGTTCCAACTTCAGTGTGTGAATTACGTTAATCCCACAATTACTCAACTGCACTCAATATTTAAATACCAATGCTAGTCTAAATAAATGTAGACAGAATTAAAATAATAATAATAATGCAATAAAAGTCTGAAAATGAAGGGATTATGTCCATGAGTGTCATTTTTAGGAATTAGGGCCTGCCTCTTATATAAGCCTCTCTTTAAAAAAGGCCTGGTGCTCTTTGCAGCTGAGGTAAATAGAAGACCCGTCTTATATTTGAGGATTTACGGTACTTGTGCAATCGGACCTCCACTGTCTGATACACATACAAACACTATTTTCTTGATTTTATGAACTGTACCTTTTTTAATGTCATTATTATTGACACTTTGGCAACATTGTATTTGTTACAGTCATGACAATAAAGACTATTTAATTTAATTGAGTACCGTAAGCAATGATCATAAATATGTGGCACATTTGGTAATCGATACAAATTCATATCTGTTATTAGACTAAGATACGTTAAGTTAGTGTAGGTGTTTATTAAATTAATATATATTAGACTAAGATACGTTAGGTTAGTGTAGGTGTTTAAAACTGTTCACTCTAGTATTATGTATGTATATGCATAGATTTTATGTCCGGATGGTGTATCTATGGACTGGCCACCGTCTCTATCACACTCTCATATGCGCATGTTTAGCCGCATACACGTATCTAGGATACACATATTCGTATGTGTACATAATAGATTTACACACACTCATATGCACAAGGCTGAGATATACATGCCAGGGGCACACATACATGCACATACTCATTTATAGGAAATAGGCATACACACACGTACATTATATACACATAGTTGAAGCATATGCTCTCACTTACACATATGGGGGATATACACATACATAGGGGACACACATACGTAGCTGAGATACACACTCACATAGGGAGCAGAGGCACACATGGATACGAGACACACACAAGAGGTAGGAGTACAGTCACACACCAGAAAGATGCACACACACCAGGGTTCGAAATTAACGGGGGCTTGGGGCAAAATGCCCTCGAAAATTGACCAAATGCCCTCGAAAATCAGTTAAGGGGGGCAAAAAAAGCCCCCGACAGTTTACTAATTATATATATAATTATATATATGCTCTACAGTGCGAGCATTTCCCTCGTATTGCCCCTAATAATATGTGTGTGTGCAAACCGGAAAAATCATTTACTTGCAGTGTGCGAGACAGACGAGTGATTGTGAAGATTACAAAACAGCTCTGCTGTTAATAGTTCAGATTGAAACTGGACTGAAATTCAGTTTTTGGGTGGAATGTTTGTTCCAAGGAGGAGGGAGGCCCGCTGCGTGTTACAGGCACTTGAGTAATAGGGTCCAGCTGCAGACTCGGAGCCTCGGTCCAGATTGGAACTTCCGCCCTGCCACAGGACTATTACTCCTGTGACAGGGCAATGCGCTGATTGGCGGAAAGTACGGAAGTATCTCGAAGTACGTCTGACGTATCTCGAATTACGTCTGACGTTTCTCTACGTTAGCGAACATTAAACGTATTCATAAAATAATATAAATTCAGCAGCATGGGGAGGGCCGGGGGGAGGGGAGGTACAGGTAGTAGAAGACATAGTTATAGTACAGTGGAGAAGTAAAAATAGAATAAAAAGGCAGTGGAAACAATATACAATATTATTAACTCTAATAATAACACGCCTCGCGGGCTCATTATAATACGAGAGCCGTGGGTCTGCATTGTATCAGGCCTGTACACTGCGATGATATCATCGCGAATTGCCCCTTTAATTGGCCGTTGCGATTGGTAAATATTATCTGGGGGCGGGCTTGCGAGTAGTGCTTTCAAGCCTTGGATTCGCATTTCACTCCTAAATTATCCAAGGCGTGTGATGACGCGATGACGTCACTCACGCGAGCTGAGCAGTGAGCACTCAGCAGGTATGATCAGCGGGAACTCAGGGACCGAAACTAGAGAGCGCCACCCGCCATTTGCGCTCAGTTTTTACGTTTGGCGCCTCCCACTGAGACGTCTGAGCGCCGTGTGGCGCTCAATCAAATAGTCATGTGAAAATCGAAAATCATGATCCAATTCTTTAGCGGAGTTCTCACTCGCTGTCTCAGCACACATGAAGCGCGCACCGCGCACTGCTGCTGCTGCTGCTACCCCCTCCCCACCTGTTGCATGTAAACAGAGGCTATTGCCTCACCGTGACGTTAGTCTAGTCAGTAGGACCTTCGTGAGATAACGTTAGCTACCGTTACAAAATGACCCAGTCAACTATTCACTTAGTTTAATACATGACTTTGAGGCATTGTGTAACGTTATCCAGCCGGCTAGCTACGGATAGCTCCCGACATCAACAAATCCATCAGCAATAGTCCAGTGCATAATACCTCCGTTGGCTAGGTAACTAGTCACTACGAAATGTTGCAGTAAACTAAATAGTTCACTGAGGCGTTGTCCCAACGCCATCCAGCAGTAGCTACAGAAAGCTCCTGGCATCAATGTCCTGGCTACAACAACAACATGCGTATTCGAGTCCCTGGTTTACATCGCATGAGTGAGGGCTGCTGACTAGGGTCCAGGTGCAGCGCCGGAGAATTCTTTTGCATGCTGAATGTAGCGTTTAGGGTCCAGCTGCACCCCCGGAGAATCCTGGCCGTAGCTGGAGGCTACTCAGTACACACAGACAGTGGAGCTGGTTGCATATAGCGAGCATTTAGACGTGTTGCGTGGTGGCGATGTCTCGCAGATAATACAACTACAAGTATGATTATATAATATATATATTTTATTTAAAAAAAAATTATATAAAATAATTTTTTTTCTTTTCTTTTTTAAATAAAAAACAATCGATATAAATAATGGTAAAATTGTTATTTAAAAATTTGCCCCTAAAAAATATTTTTTGCCCCTAAATTTCTCATTTAGGGGCAAGTGTGCCCCTAGTGAAAAAGCTTAGCGTACAGCCCTGTGTATAGAGCGGATCCCCCGGCCGTATTCAAGCGCTGGAGCGCTTTGCGATGGATAAAACTGTATTAATATAGTAGTAATAATAGTAGTTGGCTAGTTGCGCGCTTCTGGCCACCTCCCGCAGTGCGCGTGTTGTGAAGGGCCAGATTAAACCGAATATATATATTTATTTATATATATATATTTAATTGTATTTGTATATTCTCTAATATTCCCTGATATCCCTTGTATATTCCTTGTACAATATGCATTGAATATCCATTCTAGCCTACTGAACATCCCATAATAGTCTCCATTCTACTATTGGTCGAGACCTTGGTGCCAGGCTGCCATACCCCTCAGACCCAGTTCAAACGTACCGCTCCACATGTACGAACAAGTCCTAGTTCCGCGTAGGAATCTGGCTACCGCACCACTAATGGGACTATTTGTTCATAGTGCGTATATATACTGCGCTACTAAAGTAGGACTTTCTTTTCAGTCCAGTTTCTTACCCTCCAATAGAGTCACAGACGTAAAGCCTCCCCGCGACGCCACGTGTGGGAGTAAGGCCAAGTTCGCCTACCATCGGTATTGAGACATCGTGTATATTAATATTTGAATAGTCATATTTGGCACTATATCGTCGAGTTGGACGTAGTCTATTAAGCTAATAATAGTCTGTTAATATATAGTGCTTCGTGCGGTGAGAATACTACCGTAGTCAGTACCCCATCGTTTCGGGCAGAGAACTGGCTGCTTACCCAGGGTGGTTGACCCCATGTGAAGCTGCACCCGAGGAGCCCCAGAGCCGACGAGCGAGTGGACCTGTATACCGGATTATTCTACCGACGACAGCCCGCCTTCCCAGGCACGGATTATGCTTTGTATACTTTGATTATTCCATGGATAAAGACCCCCGACACTGCCGTGTGTTGGAACCCCCCCCCCTGGAGAGGACGCAAGGTGAGGAGACGCTCTGCAAGACGAGGTCGCTTCACGTCTCTCCCCCGTGGACCGGAGAGAGCCGGCCCACAAAGAGTCCACCTGCTTTCATCTGTGGTCCAAGGATCGCCGGCGCATTGAACGGCACTACAGTGGGTTCACCTGGGATACCCTTGGCCGGACGAGGCAGCCGGATTCTACCCCCCCCCCCCCCCCTCCTACTCCTGTCGGCTTACAAGCGACCGGATTAACCCCCTCTAGTGTATCTAGTATATAATCATTAAAGTATCATTGCTGTTATTCCTTAACTATTCCAGGTCGTATATTTACCACCTGCGCCTTCAGAGATTGGACATTCTCTATTGATATACCGACGAATACTCTTTGCCATAAAAGTGCATACTATTTCAATTCATAAATGTAATTAAGCATTCGTCGAAATGCTTGCTTGTGATTGGTCAATAGCCCTCCGACAGCGGTCATTATTACACAATAATGACCGCTGTGGGACAATAATGACCGATGTGCGCAGCTGTTCGCAATCAAGCCCACATCAGTGCAGCAAATCAGACACACCTGCCGCGGCTGCACTGACAGCGGAGTGTGTGTGACGATTACAGCGGAGCCAGAACAGAGGCTGCCCGCGATAATAATAATCACTTTATTTGGGCTGACAGAGCCACAGAACTGCGATTTGTCAAATGAATTAGGTATATTGTTAGTTTAGCCATGTAATAAGCGGGATAATGTATAGCTTTACTCGGTCATCATCGCAAAATAATTGACCTTCACTGACGTTTAAAACACCTCGCCGAGGCGGCTCGGTATTTTAAACTACGTGTCGGTCAATTATTTTGCGACAATGACCTCGTAGCTATACATTATCCCTTACATAATTGAAGGTACCTCAAAACATGAAACCAAGCCATGATGTCACACATCGTGTGCGTGTGTGTGTGTTACTTGAACAATTGTCACTGTGCTCCTAAATTTCTGTGTGCTCCTAAATTTGTATTTAGATTTGATTTATTAACATTTTATTTAGGAGCACATGTGCTCCTTGGGAAAAAGGTTAGCGTAGAGCCCTATATATGGAGACATTAACATTACGTTATCAAACATAGGGACGAAGACTGTAAAAAAAAGTGTCAAGAATGTTTTATAATCTTTATGTTAATTTTCATTATAAAAATGTTGTGCCCCCGAAATACACAAAAAAGCCCCCGAAAAGCAATTAAGGGGGGCAAAAAAAGCCCTTGATTTTTTTTTTTTTTTTTAACCCTGACACACACACACGTATGAGGCATGCACACATACTTACGTGATACATGTACCCACGTACATATATCTGAGACACACATGCATGCATGCATGCTCTCATGCACACCTGCATATCGCCCCAACAGGTCCACGGAGGACGCCATAGCCCATGTGCTGCACACAGCAGCATCACACCTGGACAAGAGGCAGGGGAACTATGTGAGAATGCTGTTCATCGACTACAGCTCAGCATTCAATACCATAGTCCCCTCCAAACTCATAGCCAAGCTCAGGGACCTGGGCTTGAACTATGACCTCTGCCAGTGGGTCTTGGACTTCCTGACGGGCAGACCCCAGGTGGTAAGAGCCGGCAACTGCACCTCCTCATCCATCACGCTCAACATAGGGGCCCCCCAGGGCTGTGTTCTGAGCCCCCTCCTCTACTCCCTGTACACACATGACTGCGTAGCACAGCGGAACAACAACACCATCATCAAATTTGCTGATGACACAGTAGTGGTGGGCCTGATCTCTGCCAACGACGAAAGGGCCTACCTGGAAGAGGTAGAGAACCTGTCACAGTGGTGTCAGGAGAACTGCCTCTCCCTGAACGTCAGCAAAACAAAAGAGATGATTGTGGACTTCAGGAGGTCGGGGGTCAAGGACTACAGCCCCCTCAGCATCGACGGGGCACCGGTTGAGAGAGTGAACAGTTTCAAGTACCTCGGAGCCCACATATCCGAGGACTTGACATGGACCACACACATTGACAGTGTTGTGAAGAAGGCACGACAACGCCTCTACTTCCTCAGGCGCCTAAGGAAGTTCCAAGTCAGTCAGAAGATCCTTAGGAACTTCTACTCATGTACAATAGAGAGCATCCTGACCGGCAACATCACCTCCTGGTTTGGGAATAGCACTGCACAAGACCGTAGCAGACTACAAAGAGTGACACGTTCAGCCGAACGCACAATTGGAGGGGGGCTTCCCACCCTCCAGAACATTTACAACAAGCGGTGCAAGGGGAAGGCTAAGAGAATTATTAAGGACTCGAGCCACCCGAACAACTGCCTCTTTGAACTGCTGCGGTCAGGCAAGCGATACCGGAGTCTTAAGGCGAGCACAGAAAGACTCAGAAGAAGCTTCTATCCCCAGGCCATCAGGCTGCTAAACGAACAATAATCACTATGCAACAACCATCAAATGCACACAGCACACACACGCACACACTCACTCAAACAAACAACACACTGCAGCACCCACTCTCCACACTTTAGATCACACAAACACACTTACACTTTATATTTATTGATAAAGGATTTGCACTACAACTCGTACACCTACTGTGAATTGTACCTAAATTGCACCTCGTCCCATTTCCCCATTTCTGCCTTGCACTATATGGTATTGTATATTAGTACACTGCACAGTATTGTATATTGTATGGTAACTACGTCTATTCTGCATCGAACATTGTACATATGTCTAAACTGAACACTGTGACCTCATTTTTTTTACTCTCATTTTACTATGTTATTTTATTTCATACTTATCTTGTCTTGCACAGTCTCTGGAGCGCAACAGTAAGAAGCATTTTGTATAAAAGTATTCTGTACTTCTGTATGACAACTATTAAAGAAACTTGAAACTTGAAACATATATCTGAGACGCATTCTCTCACATGCAATATGGAGAAGGATGGCATCCCGATGCAGCACATACCTGCTCGCAGGTAGATCGGTCTACATGTAAAGTATGTGCATCAGGGATATATATATGCACAATGTATAGTATTTTTTTTCGTAAGTATTTTTTTAATTTCCATGTCAGTTTTTAATGTATTTGTATGAGTCTTTTACATGTTTTGTATGTTCTTACAAAAAAAGAAAAAGGCAAATCTTGGACGTTGCATATTGTGATGTGGAAAGATATGTGTTGAATATTGGAGAGATTTGTGCGAAAAATATATAAAAAAAAAGAAAACTGTTCACTCTCTCGACCGGTGCCCCGTCGATGCTGATGGGGCTGTAGTCCCTGGCCCCCAACTTCCTAAAGTCCACAATCATCTCTTTCGCTTTTCTGACGTTCAGGGAGAGGCTGTTCTCCCGACACCATCGCGCCAGGTCCTCTACCTCTTCCTGGTAGGCCCTCTCGTCGTTTGCAGAGATCAGGCCCACCACGACTGTGTCAGCAAACTTGAACTAACCTTACTGTCATACAAGATACAAGATACTTTAATGCCACACAACGATGGTTGGTGGTAATTGTTTGCGGTACAGTTTGTTAAGCACTGGGACATCAACATGAAACATCAGACATCAAACACTTCCCTCCCACCTCCCAATCGCCACAATAAATACATACAGGACAGTCACTGTCACTCACACGTTATTGTGATATTGTAACTGGGATTAAAATGTTTGAGGAGATGCGCTGTTTGATTTGATGACGTGGACGTGACTTGAAAAAATGTATGAGCAATTGCAAGCCTTTGACCTACTTATTCTGAACGAGTTTAACTATAATGTGTATATCGCACCTCGCGAGCGCCGTATATATAACGTGCATTATTTAGGACAAAGTAAATTTAGACTCAGCATTTTAGGTCTATTATTTTACATTTCAAAAGCCCCCTCTAGAAAAACGAAGCACAAAAACATAATTCAGAATGGTATAATGGGATCTAGACTGTGAGAATTATTTCAGGAAGAGAGCTGGGATTTCTTTGCGAGGGTGTGGCCATGGTTTATCCAGCTAACTGAACTAAACGCGCGGCCAATCAGATCGCGGAACCCGAACGCGGAACTGCAAGTGTGTTGGTAAAAGACTACACGCCTCCAGCACCACTTTCACACCCCACTGTAAATTAAGCGGAAGCTGTATAAATAAATTGTTGCTGACTGCCCATTTTCAGACTATATAATATAAGTACTGTTAGTCTACTGGCTTAATGGCAGCATGAAACATTTATCCATAGACTAGTGTTCTCACAATACCAACATTTTGACTTTGATATCAATACCAAAATTATACTTGAAACTGAAACAATGCTGATTTGATCATCTGTACCTAATGGACAGAGATATTATATTTTTGTAGTTTTCATTTGTTTTTATTTAGATTTCTAACTTTTGTTTACAGTTTAGTTTCACGGTGGGTTTGCTAGTTTGAGTGGAGATGCCTGCTCATGCCTAGTGTGTTGACCAATTTGAGCAAATTGACAAAGCCATTTTTGTTAGTTTTGTAACAATATCGTTTCAGTTAGTTTTCTTTCTAGTCAAGTTTCTATTTTTACTTCAGTTAACTAAAATGTTCTTTCACACCTAGTTATAGATTTTAGTTTGGTTTTAGTTGGTATAACTATAATAACTTTTCTAATAGATCAGAAACAGAATGTCCACAAGGGTTGATAACGTTTTTAAATGAACAGCTAATCTTTCAGTGGGGGCATTTTTATTGAAGCTCCTTAATGTGTGTTAAGCTAATTTGTTCTGGTTTTAACACTTTGAGTGCCGTGGGTTAATTCACATTTAGTCCCTTGAATGCCACCATCGGCGTCAATGTTAACGTTAATATCGCCTAATCTATGTTTTAAATTATTGCTGTGTCTAATCTGCCCGTCGCTTATCAAATAATCATTTTCCAGGGAGCTCCAGTAGCTCACCGCGTATCTCGGCGCTATTTCGGCGTCGGGGACGCCTGTACGTTAATGCCAAGCAAGCAGTGCAAAAATGCTTCCGCATTCGTCACCGCACGCTAGTGCGGTAAAGCGCCCTTCTTTTCAGACAAATGCTACCGTGCGTGCACCGGCGGCGGCGTGCTCGCTCAGGTGCGTGCGTGCGCCGGCGTGCTCGCGCGAGGTGCCCGCGCATGCGCATGAGATCCCGCCTTGAGCGGAGCTCAATATATATAAGTCACCGCCCCTTATTCAGTATCTACCAATAGCTCAATTGGCAAGGACACATGGCTGTGGATCCTATGGCTTGTTTGCTGGCGAGTTCGAATCCCATCGAAAATATTTTTTAACGTGATTTTTTTTTAACGTGTATTATTTCGCCGGTTAAGGTTATTTCGCCGGTTAAGGTTAGGCATGGTTATGGTTAAGGTTAAGTTTAGGCGCTGTTAAGGAGCTGGTTAAGGTTAGAGTTTGTCAAAGAGAATGGCAATATAATTTCTATGGTTAAGGTTAGGCATGGTTTCGGAGTTGGTTAAGGTTAGAACGGTTAAGTTTAGGCGTTGTTAAGGAGCTGGTTAAGGTTAGAGTTTGTCAAAGAGAATGGCAATAGACAGCCTATTTCCGCGCGACCTGGGCGCTGGGCGGCGGAAAATGAAAGGCGCATTACTGCATGCCACTACGGTAAATTTTTGCACTGCTTGCTTGGCATAAAGCTACACGCGTCGGGGACAACCGTGCGCGTCACGGATCTGGGGTACACGAGTTCGACTCCCGGACTCGCCGTATTTTCTCAGAGTGTCTTCCCCTATCTATATCCCATTCAACCTGTTTCTGTCGGTCATGCTTGACCAGAAAAAAAGCGATAAACGCTAAAAAGAACCAGCTGTCTGGTCAAAGTAAAAAAAAAAAAAAAAAAATCATTTTCCAGTCAGTGTTGTCAAGGCAGATTGTTTTTTTATCGCTTCATTTCCGTTTGAGAGCATTTTGAAAAGCACCCGTTTTCAGGTGAAAAACAACCTATTCTATGATAATCGCCTTTTACTAGAATATTCCAGAACGTTGATATTTGTCTGCCTATTTATGAACCGTTTTCAAATAAACGCTAGATGATCAATAGTATATGTGCACGCACGCACGCACGTTCGAGCCGCACGCTGATAATAGCTGCTTTCATTTCCTCATGGATTTTACAGTGAAACAGCTAGAGCACATATCACAAAAAAGCTTATATCTCTGTGAAAACGAGTCTGATTATCCTAACACTTACCTGACATCAGATGGTATCCAAATGGTATATTCCAATTCCTGATCACCATTTGAAAAAATCGATAAGTATATTGATCCAACGTGTGTACAGTATAACCCATGCTCGCCGTGGCTCAGAGGCTCCAGAATGAACTCTGGTAACTCCGGCTGCATCAGTGGACTGGAAAATGTTGACTGGAATATTTTTTTCCCCCCATCCATTTGCATTGAGTCCATTCCAAAAGGGTGATTTACCATCTGGGAGACGATAGGGGGCGCTTTTTTCACATCTGATCGCCGGCGGCCCCTGGATCTCCAACGGTAGGCTCGCGTGATTTCAGATCGCTAAAAAAAAGAAATAAAAAAAAATCAGAGAAAAGCCGTGACGTGGCTTTCAACGTCACAATCGTAAACCCGAGATTAGCCGTGAGTGGCGCTCAAAGTGTTAATGCTGGATGTATTGCTTGTGGTTCAGCTCAGATTCAGATTACTTTATTCACCATATTGTATATACAAATGGATTGTTATTCAACATTACAGTGCATGATTTTTTTCACAAATAAGAATAACATAATAAATAGTTATAAAGTGCAAAACAGGACAGAACAGTGAGACAACGATAAGACAATAAAGTGCAGTGGTTGGGGACATGTATAGTGCAGCACAAAGTTCAAGTCCAAAAGTCCAGCCCTAGCAGCTTGCCATAGATGGAGGTGGGGGGGGGGGGGAGAGCAGGGGGACACCTGACTTGTTTACCAGGCGAGCTGCTGAAGGACAGAAATGAGTCTATGGCGGAACCAATGTCTTGGGCAGCCATAGCCGCATGCCGTGGGGGAGCATGGTGAAGAGGTTATGACCCGGGTGAGCGGGGTCTGCCATGATCTTCCTCGCCCTCCTCAAGGCCCTGGTGGAGTGTAGTTCTAAAACACTTGAACGTGCTGTATCCAACCAACTTACTGCTTATCTCTTACAGAATGACCTCCTAGACCCTAATCAGTCTGGCTTCCGGACTGGCCACTCCACAGAAACGGCCCTCATTACGGTCACAGAGGCACTTCACTTAGAAAAAGCGAAAGGCCTCTTCTCTGTCCTGATTCTCCTAGATCTATCTGCAGCCTTCGACACAGTCAACCATCAGATCCTCCTCGTGGCCCTCGCAGTAATGGGAGTGGCTGGCTCTGCGCTGACATGGCTGACATCATACCTCAATGACCGCTCCTACCAAATGTCATGGAGAGGGACCCTGTCGGCCACCCGCCCCCTGTGGACGGGTGTCCCCCAGGGCTGGGTCACTAAATCACTGGGTAACATTATCACGTCTCATGGCTTCTCGTATCATTGTTATGCCGATGATACTCAACTCTTCCTCTCCTTCCCTCCCTCAGATATCCACGTCTCTGAGCGGATCTCGGCATGTCTGTCCGACATCTCCGCCTGGATGACGACCAACCACCTCAAACTGAACCTAAGCAAAACAGAATTGCTCCACCTGCCGGCCAAATCCTCCCCCCTGACCGACCTTTCCATCACAGTCGAGAATGCAGCTGTGACCGCGTCTCCGACCGCCAAGAATCTTGGCGTTGTCCTCGACGACCAGTTGAACTTTTCTGCTCACATCGCATTGACAACCAGAACCTGCAGATTCCTGCTGAGCAACGTCAGAAGGATCCGCCCCTTCCTGACAAAAGAAGCCACCCAACTCCTCGTCCAATCAACAGTCATCTCCCGCCTCGACTACTGCAACGCACTGCTCGCTGGCCTCCCGGCCACTGCCACCAAGCCTCTTCAACTCATTCAGAACGCAGCGGCCTGCCTGATCTCAAACCTACCGAAGTCGGCCCATGTCACCCCACTTCTTAGGGACCTGCACTGGCTCCCCATTGCTGCACGTATCCGCTTAACACTTTGAATGCCCAAACCGAGTTTTCTCGGGTTTACCCCCCACGGGTTGAATGCCCATAACGAGAATATTCATTTTTTCGTTTTTTTATTTATTAGCGATCTGAATTCATATTTCATCAACCGAGTCTACCGTTGGTAAATCAGCCACCCCAGGCGCTCAGATGTGAAAAAAGCGCCCCCTATCGTCTCCCAGATGGTAATTCACCCTTTTGGATTGGACTCAATGAAAAAGCATGAGGAATAAAAACCCGGACTCCACATTTTACTTCTCACACATGTAACCGGGGTCGATCAGCTTCATGCTGGACCCTCAGCACGGCGTGGTTACTGTGTTTTACAGTACGTAGCATTGGATCAATAAAAGGATCGATTTTCGGAATGGCGATCAGGAATTGGAATATTCCATTTGGATACCATTTGATCTCAGGTAAGGAATTTATTTGACCAGTCTTAGGATAATCAGACCCGTTTTCACGGAGATATAAGCTTTTCCCCTATAATGTGATATGGCTGTTTGACTCTAAGAGCGATCAGGAACTGAGAGAATCTATTTTCAGTGCGCGGCACCAGCGTGCACACGTACACATATACTATCGATAATCTAGCGTTTATTTGAAAACGATTCATAAATAGGCAGAAATTACAACGTTCTAGAATATTACAGTACATGGCGATTATCATGGCATCTCTTCTTTTTTCCGTGAAAACGAGGGCTTTTCAAAATGCTATCAAACGGAAATGAACTGATAAAAAAACAATCCGCTTCGACAATGTTGACTGGAAATGGGTCATTGATAATGCGACAGGCAGATTAGACACATAGCCATAATTTAAATCATAGATTAGGCGATATTAACGTTAACATTGGAGTGGATGGTGGGCATTCAAGCACTAAATGAGCGCCCCCTGCTGGGCACTGAAAGTGTTGAGGCCCTCGACCTAGCATACCGTGCGGCAAAGAGAACCGCTCCCGCCTACCTCCGGTCAATGGTCTCTAACTACACACCCTCAAGACCCCTACGCTCTGCATCTTCTGGCCGCCTCAGACCTACTCCTATCCAAGCCCCGGCCGGGAGGGTCATCAAAGAGATGCCGCCTATTCTCAGTCCTTGCCCCACAATGGTGCAATGAACTACCCACCCCAGTTAGGACAGCCGAAACCCGTCCAATCTTCCGCTGTCGACTTAAGACGCACTTCTTCAACCATTATCTGAAATAATAATATATAAAAAAAAAAATAAAAAAAATCGAACCCTAACTAACCTTACACTTGTCCTAATAAACTAACCTACACTGTAACACGCAACACCTTTTTTTTTATCTACTTTTTCTCCCATTTTCTATTTTTCTCCCATTCCAATTTTGTATCGTCCAATTCTACCCTCCCCTGTCTCAAACGCTGCTTGGCCATGCCTCCCACAAGCCGGCTGTAATGTGGACGAAGCCATACATTGCATGAGTCCCCTCCGGTACTCAAGGTAGCAGCCATCGCATCTTTTCACCTGCACAGCGCGATCTTTCAGCGTCGGGGGTCTGCGCTTTGGAGGGACGCCGCCCCCGTCGCTTGCTGATTCTACTGCGCAGGCGCACCAACCGACCTGTAGGAGTCGCTGTCCACAACGTCCGATCCCCACCCATCAGCTTCCCACCCCCTAATACTGCCAAATGTATTAGTATGAACGACCAGCAAAGCTGAATGCAATGCGGAGAGCTGGGCTCGAACCCAGCATCTCCTGCATTGGTGGTGAGCGCCTTGCCCACTGCACCACCTAGCCGCCCAACACGCAACACTTTGATGAACATTGTTACTCAACTGATAGAGTTGTACCCTTCCTGATGACTTGTTGTACAGAATTTGTAAGTCACTTTGGATAAAAGTGTCAGCTAAATGACTAAATGTAAATGTAGGGACTCAAGGGAGGGAAGGGAGCAGCCGATCACCCTCTCCGCCGAGAGGCACAAGCTCTCATGTTGTGGGACAATCAAGAACTCTCCTCTATGTGCACTGCAGGTTGAGAGAGACATACCATTAGAGATGATAAGCAAACTCATGGCAAATTGTTGGACTTATTTCTCATGACAATTATAAGTCTACCTCCACTTGGACATTAAGCCCAGAGAGTGTTGACATGAAAAGAACAGTCTATTCTTATTTATGACCTGCTATGATGTCAAGTGTCAACATTTTAGTTAGCTAGACTAGATAGGTATCCAAATGGCGTATCTCACAGGTGGAACAAATGTGTGATTGTGTTGAACTTCAGACACCAGGGCCCTGTTTCTTGTACGTGGTTCAACTAAGTCGATCAAGATGTCATTATCCAGCTTCAGTTAACCCGATGTTTGAAGCCGGGATTTTCCTGTTCCACGAAGGTGGATTCAGTCTCGTTAACTCAAGCCAGACTTGCGACTCAGGCTAAATGCGCGCGGCCGCTTTAGGTGAAAAGCCAGCACGTATCGATGGCAGAGATCCTGATTCTCTAACGGCATTGATTGATTAATTGATTTAAGACTTTATTGACAGATTGCAATACGGCTCAATCGCCTCGCCGACAAGTTAAATGCGTTATCTATAGGCTAATTTTAAGTCCCTCATTACCTCAATCAATCAGATTATATTTCTTTAAACGTGCCTGCTGGATTGAATAATCAAATGAGATCTTGCTAGCGAAAATAATTAGTTAACTGTTATACAGAATTACGATACGGCTCTCTTACCCATTGATTGATGTATAGTCAATCTTTAACTTATCTCCAATGTGGTCTAACGGGTTGTTCTTTGACTTTCACACAGACGACCGGGGTTCGAGACCCTAGTCGTCTCCTTCTTTTTGCAATATAGGAATAATTCAATTTGGTGCACGTTGAGAGCTATATAAAGAATGACATCCTCAATGCATGTAGATTTATAATATTTTAACTTAAAACCAGGCTACTTTGGCGTATAATCATTAATATTATATTCAAAAAAATCATATTGGAAACACCGGGTTTAGAACCCCGGTCGCTGGGTTGGCAGGCTTGAGCACTACCGCTGCACCACTGTGCCAGATGGGATAAATTCATTGTTTATACATTAATGAACGAGAGACCCGTGTTTAGAATATCCTTTGTTTTGAATGAAGTTTATCTCTTTATCCTCATTCATTAATGTGACGTCAACGGCTCATTCAATTTCTCAAATCCGTCAAACAGCGCATCTCATCAGACATCTTAATCCCAGTTACAATTAAAATAACCACATAATGTGTACATCGCACGAGCGAGCGCCACCGTCGCCACGGTATATATAACGTGCATTATTTAGGACAAAGTGAATTTAGTATCAGCATTTTGGGTCTATTTTACATTTCAAAAGCCCCCTCTGGAAGAATGGAGCACAAGAACGTAATTCAGAATGGTATAACGCAGATCCTAGGCTGTGGGAATAATTTCAGGAAACGAGCTGTCACTTTCTTTGCGGGGGCGTGGCTCTGCGTGATCCGGCTAACTTGAACTTGAACTCTGCTTTCGACCAGGCTCAAACTTTTGGATCTGTTGTCATGGTGATTTGGAAAATCCACGTACATGGAACCGGAAAGTCCGGCTAACTCAGTTATCCAGTTAAAGTTATCCGGCTAACTCAGTTATCCAGGTACAAGAAACAGGGCCCAGAAGGGAGATAACCAAAGGAGAGGGGCAACAGTGGCTCAGGAGGTAGAGCGGTCGTCTGGTAATCTGAAGGTTCCCGGTTCGATTCCCGCTCCTCCCAGGCAGCGTGTCGAAGTGTCCTTGAGCAAGACATTTAACCCAGATGAGCAGGATGGCACCTTGCATGGTTGCCTCTGCCGTCGATGTGTGAATGTGAGGAACAAAAATATATGGATATTGTTGAATAAATACACCATTTAGCATTTTTACCCAATAACCACTTCCTAAAGGAGGCCCTACAATGGCTGCTTCTCCTGAGGAGCGCTCGCATATCTCCCAAAATCCTGAGAGCATCCTGACCAGCTGCGTCTCAGTGTGGTACGGTAACTGCACATCAGCTGACCCTGCAGTGGGTTGTCAGGATGGTTCAGTATAGCCCCCCCCCCCTTCACCCACCTACAGCCTACACTTATCCTGATCCCTCCCCTCTGCCCCCCTCCTTCACCCACCTACACCTATCCTGATCACTCCCCTCTGCCCCCCACCTCTCCTTCACCCACCTACACCTATCCTGATCCCTCCGCTCTGCACTTTACAGTATTTACATGCTCTTTTCTTGTATCCAGTTCCAATCAGTTCGATTACACAATTCTACCTCATTCAATGCTATTTGCACAACTCCATTACATGATTCTACCCCATTCAATGCTATTTCCACAGCACCATTACATGATTCTACCTCATTCAATGCACATACTGTAAGATGATATTCCTGTGTTGTTTTTATTTTATGCCCTGTATGTCCCTGTGGGCCCCTCCCCTTTCTGTTTGGTGAAGCTGCAGCCCTCCTTTTGTTTTCATATGTGCTGCACGTTGTGTTATTGACAAATACAATGTAATTGAACTGAATCTGAATAGCGACGTGAAAGAAACTTTAATAGTCCTGCACATTTAGCATAAAACGTGTCGATTGCATACTGAAAGTAAATTGGACACTATTCTGGAACCATTTGTAGCAGATGCACAAGTCTGGCCTCTTTTGAAAGGAATCAGTGCTATTGTCATAGAGTTACAGAGGTTTGAACACACTGAAATAAAAGTTATTTTCATTTTCGTCTGATTTATTTTGCAAACAGATGCCTGCAGATCCATCCACTCTTTAGTTATTAGCTGAAAACACTGCTGGGGCCATAGCCTGCAGTCTTACCTAGAACATGTCCAAAGTTGATAACAATATCACAAAATCTTTATGCAATGGTATGTTTAGGCGTTTTTCCAAAAATGAGTCAGAGGCAAAACTACCTCAGTCCCCTTCCCCAACTAATCTATTGTCACATACACCAACCCACCCCTTCCCTACACATACACAAACAAACCCTCAACCTCAGAGGAGCGATAACAATAGATCAGCGCAATTTGCGGTCCGGAGAGGGAGGCGTAGGTTCATTCTCTTGTGCGGTACGCTTTAACCGCTTCTCAGTCTCAGAAAACCAACTCAAGTAAGATGTCATTATTTTCAGAATTTCATTGGCTACACAAATGGTCAATCATTTTCAGCATCAGTGGTGATTTGTATGGTCATTAAGAGGCGAAACCGGAGGTGGTCACTTTTTCTAAACTGACCTGCTCGCTGGCTGTTTGGTTTTATAACCCGAGATTGGAAGCACATAATAGGTCAAGCAGTGTGTCAATCAAACGGTGGCCATTTTAACTTTCTACCGATGTGCTGGTTGAGACAATAACACAGCGTGATGCCGGCAGACGGCTGTAAAAAGTGTTGCGACTTGTGAGGGGTGGGCCGTCGGAACGTTAAGTGGTTTTACGCACAAATCTTGATACATTCAAAGTATGGAAACAAGGGCATTCCATCAGTGCAATAAGGAATTCTGGTGTTAAATAGTCTCTTGCAAAGGTGTCAGGATGTGTTTGTGGAGAGAAGAGTAGGTGTGTGTGTGAGTAGAGGGAGCAGGGGTCCTTACGATGCACATTTGTGTCCTCTGAATATCCTGATGGTCATGCATCTATAATTAATTTAATTTCAAACCTTTATTTCAACGCGTGATACACTGTGGTTATCGTCATTTACAGTGATGATGAGCTTACAAAACAAAAACAGTTTTCAGAACATTCATACACAGAGACAACAAAAATAAGAATAGGCAATATTAAAAAAATTATAATAATAACTTTTAAATGCAAAAAAGAAAAGGAAGAACCTTCAGCTTCAGAGTCAGTTGGAGGACATTACAGGTGTTGGAAGCATCAAAGGAAAAAGCAGTTTTTCCTAGTTCAGAGCAAACTGGAGGAACCCTAAGAACCAGTCAATCATTTGAACGTGTAGAATAGGTTCCAAGATTCCATTCCAACAGTCACACTACAGACTAAAGGGTTTCTCTCCTGTATGAGTTAACATGTGCATCTTCACTGCTCCCTTCCGAGTAAATGTTCTGCCACAAATTTAACAACTAAATGGTTTCTCTCCAGTATGTACTTTCATATGAATAGTCAGATTACCTTTCTGACTGAACACTTTCTTACAAAGTGAGCAACTAAATGGTTTCTCTCCTGTATGAGTTCTCAAGTGTCGTTTCAGACCTCCTTCCTCACTGCACCCCTTTCCACAAACTGAACAACTAAATGGTTTCTCTCCAGTATGAGTTCTCATGTGTCTCTGCAGATGTGATTTACTACTGAACCCTTTTCCACAAAATGAGCAACTAAATGGTTTATCTCCTGTATGTGTTAACATGTGTCTCTTCTTTGTTACGTCATGAGCAAATGTTTTGCCACAAACTGAACAACTAAATGGTTTCTCTTCAGTATGAGTTCTCAGGTGTCGTTTCAGACTTCCTTCATCACTCCACCCCTTTCCACAAACTAAACAACTAAATGGTTTATCTCCTGTATGTGTTAACATGTGTCTCTTCTTTGTTACATCATGAGCAAATGTTTTGCCACAAACTGAACAACTAAATCGTTTCTCTCCAGTATGAGTTCTCATGTGTGTCTGCAGTTGTATCATCCGACTGAACCCTTTCCCACAAACTGAACAACTAAATGGTTTCCCATCTGTACCTGACTGAGGTTTCAGACTCTCCTCCCATTTATCACTGTTATCAGTCTCAGCTCCAGAACAGTCTGAAGAGAGGAGCTGACCATCTCTAGTTGGTTCCAGATCACCAGCTGGATCTAAGTTACAGCCTGGTTCTGATAGTCCACAGTCCTCTCCATCAGGTTCTGTTTTAACCTGTTCAGTTGAGGTGCTGGGTAAAGAGCAAGCCTTTCTGTTTTTCTCCCTCTGGGTTTGAAGAGACTGGAAGGGGCGACTTTTCTCTTGACCATCTTCACATTTCACTGTGATCCTGGAGCCATCATCCTCCTCTAGATCTTGAGATAGTTCCTCCTGTTCCTCTTTCATCTGTAGGGCTTCTGGGTCCTGGGTTTGGCTGAGCTGAGAGTACAGTGTATTCTCACAATAATTTTCATATTTCACAGGGTGTAATGTCATTTTAGAACCATCCTCCTCCTCTAGATCTGTAGATAGTTCCTCCTGTTCCTCTTTCATCTGTAGGAGCTCCGACTCCTGGGTTTGGTTGAGCTGTGAGGACTGAGTCTTCTCCCCATCGTGTTGACATTTCACAGAGACAGGACATAATGTGAGCTCTGTGATATCAGTCTGCTCCAGACCTTGAAGGAGACTGGGGCTCCTCTCCTGCTGCTCAGGGTGGACCTCCTCTTCACACATAAGGAGCTGCACAGGAAGGGAGTCTAGAGGGAGGAGAAAACAGCTTATTTAACTATGTTACCTTTGGTTTAATAGTAATAATGTTAAAGGGTACGTTAGGAATCTTTGACCACTAGCTCTATTTCCTACTTGATGTTGTCCATCGGTAGAGTCCTTTTTTCAGCACAATCCATGCTGATCTTATTCTTAATACTGGATACGTGCAGCGTTGGCTAGTTACCACCAGAGCTAATGTAAACTAGTCAATGCAGCCACGCTCCAGTCTGTACAAGCCCTGAAATAAACACTGATGCCTACTTTGGGTGCACTGTGGAGTAGGGATGGGCGTGAGTAATCGATTCCTCGATTACTCGTAGTTATGAGAAAGATATTAAAAAAAAATCTAAATTATAATTTTTTATGAAAAATAATTTTAATTTTTTTACATATCTTTTCACATGTATGTGTAAGATTATAACGGTTTGTTGGTTTCCTTAAACATATATACGTGAATGAACAAAAATAAGTAAAAAAAAGTTTTTTCCCTTTTCGAGTAATACACGATCAATCGAGTATACTTACTTACTTATCCTCTTCGTCCCAGTTTCGGCATAAGGCCGCAATCATACACTGCCACTGAATCCTGTCTCGTGCTTTGGCCTGTCGAGTATAGCATGCGATCAATCGATCTGGATTATTCTTTAAAATGCCCATCCCTACTGTGGAGTAGGTTTCAGCATTTATTTCAGGGCTTGTACAGTTGTAAAGTTTAAGCCTTCCAGCTTGTCGTAGAGAGAGGTGACACTAGGCCCAATCCCAATACCCCCCTTGGCCCTACCACTTGATCCTACCTCTCCGTTTTGCGCATGGTCACGTAGGGTCAAGGGTAGGGCCCTATGGAATCCGCAATCACGGAATCGTGCAGGATTTCACGGAATTGAGATATTAACATGTGTATTAACGTGTGTGTGTGTGTGTGTGTGTGTGTGTGTGTGTGTGTGTGTGTGTGTGTGTGTGTGTGTGTGTGTGTGTGTGTGTAAAAAAAAGGTATAATATTTTTTTATTTTTATTATTTTATTTAATTTTTTTGTATCATTCCATTTGGGCTGTGGGGGGTGCTTAATGTCTGAAGGAGTCGACTGAAGGCTTCTTGTCCTCTGCAAAAGCATGCAATTGGTCCACTGATGGATACATCTTGATATTTGTCTAGTCTAGTGTGTTCATTAGATGGGTGCAATCCTCTTTCAGTGCCTCTGTGCCTGTTTTCGTAGGCCGTTAGCATCTGGTATGCATGCCATTAGCGTTAGCCACGCTTTTAGGCCTCTTTTCTTTTGGTAAGAATGATACATTTTTGTATATTTAAAAAAAAAATCTTTTTACTAAGAGGTTGGCTAGTCGACTACGGCTCATTTCGACCGATTAGTCGACTAATAGGGGTCAGCCCTAGTATTTACTGAGGATGGCCAGATAATGTTGATATTTAAACTAAAATAATTATTATACAGAGAGAAGCTTCAGCAAGTACAAAACGCTGCTGACCGACAAAAGGGAATCCCTCACTGAGGAAAACACAAAGCTCCTAACCATCATGTATCACAATGGTGATGTCTGAGATCGCCAAAGTGCAATACCGGCCGCATCCTCCCAGGTGGCAGTATCGCGCACCCTTTGAAACCTCATATCTTGGCCTGTGCAACGTTGAAATGTCTCCGGTCAGGTGAGTCGAGCGGGTATGCCGATCGCATTGAGAAGCGTCAAATGCCCCCGATGCATCTGTTGTGGTGGATTATGTTGGTGACACGATGGAGACCAATACTTGGACTCGCGATCAGACAATTGGAATATTCTTTTTGGGGTACCTCCTAGTGAAGGTAAGGACTAAATTATATCAATCCTGCTTTGATCCAACCATGATTTCACCTTGATCGCAACGTGTGTGTGTGTAACGTTACTCCACAACGTATGCCGTTGGTGACGATCAAAGTAGGGATGCCCCGGTCACGTTTTTTGCCACCGATACCGATCACTGATCGTCGTGAGCCATATCGGCCGATACCGATCCGATACCGATCGTTTTTGATTAAAAGAAATTAAATTTTATTTTATATAATTTCTTATTTTTTTTTTATAAAATATATATATTATATAATTAGACTTGTACTTGTATTATCTGCGAGACATCGCCACCACGCAACAAGCTCCACTGTCTGTGTGTACTCTAGTAGCCTCCAGCTACAGCCAGGATTCTCCGGCGCTGCACCTGGACCCTATTGGTATAACGTTACTTAACTGTGCTCAGCAAGCCCTCAGCTCGAATACGCATCGAATCAGTGTTATAAGACATTGATATCAGGAGCTATCTGTAGCTACTGCTAGCCGGATATATAACGTTAATACAACGCCTCAGTGAATTATTTAGTTCAATGGGACATTTCGTTTTTAACAGTGAACTAACTTGCGCTAACGTGAGCTAACAGCTAACAGGTATCATACCTACCTACTATACTTGCTAGAGCCGGCGTTTGTTGATGTCAGGAGCTATCGGTAGCTGGCCGGCTAGATACCGTTCGGTTAGACAATGCCTCATCATGTATTAAACTAAAAGTGAATAGTTGACTGGGTCATTTTGTAACGGTAGCTAAGCTAACGTTAGCTCAGGGAGACGCCGACACGACACGCCGTCCTCCCGTGTCTCACTAGACTAGACCCGTGTTTACATGCGTGCGGGAGGGGCTGGACTCGAGAGCAGACGCCGCACCACCGGTGTCTGAGACAGAACTCAGCGACAGCGAGACAGAACTCAGCGACAGCGAGTGATCGGGTTTGATGATCGGTGAAAATAAAACATTATCACAGATCACCGATCGCATATTTATACTGAATATCGGCCGATAACGATCGGTGGCCGATCGATCGGGGCATCCCTAGATCAAAGCATCAACATTTCATGCATTCATGATGATAAAAATAAGTTAACTAATATTATGAGAAGATGTAAGAAGGATCATTACAGTAGAATATTAGATAACAACAAATATAATATCAAAGGTGTTTGGAATATATTAAATGGTATTATGGATCAAGACAAATAAACTATCCTCAGTATTTTATGGAAAACGATCAAACTATTAGCAATATGGATGATGTGGTTAACAACTTTAATCAATTTTTTTTTAATATTGGACCAGAATTAGTGGGAAAAATCCCAGATCCAGAGACTCCTGAAGACATAAAAGACAATTATATTGAAAGAAATCCTAGTTCAATGTTTCTGGAAGCGGTAGATGAAAATTAAATTATAGAAACTACTAATAAATGTAAAAACAAGACATCTACAGACAGTAATGAAATAGATATGAAAATAGTAAAAAATGTCATTAGTGGGATTTCAAAACCACTCACGCACATCTGCAATTTATCATTCAAAACTGGTCGATTTCAGAATAAAATGAAAATAGAAAAAGTCATACCTCTGTTCAAGACTGGAGATAAACACCACTTCACAAATTATAGGCCTGTTTCTCTACTTTTCAAAAATATTAGAAAAACTCTTCAACAACAGATTAGATAAATTCATTGATAAACATAATTTACTCACCGATAGCCAGTATGGATTCAGAACACACCGGTCAACATCACGAGCATTAATAGAACTCATTGAAAAAAAATTCCATAGATAAAAAAAAAACATGTAGCTGGAGTATTCATTGATCTAAAAAAAAAAAGCATTTGATACTATTTTTTTTTGTATTGATCTTTTTCCACCTCCATTTTCCTCCGATTTTTCTCCCATCCCAATGTTAGTCATTATGCCAATTCCCAATCCCCTTCCTGGTCGCTGCGCACTTACCCCCCACAGTCGGTCTGGGAGAGTGGAGGCTATCACGTGCTTCCTCCGACACACGTCCAGCCAATCAACCGCTTCTTTTCACCTGGCAGCGCGGATTCTCATTGAGAGGGCGTAGCGTGTGGAAGGATCACACTATCCCACTCAAGTCCTATCTGCGCTCAGCAAGCCCCCCCGACCGAACTGTAGGAGTCGCTGTTTACAACGACCCGGCGGACCCACCCCGCCAGCTTCTCCCACCCTCTAATACTGCCAATTGTATTAGTGTGAACGGCCAGCCAAGCTGGTGACAACCCCGGAGCTGTGAGCTGGATTCGAACAGGCGAATCTAGCCGCTCTGGGGTTTGGTGACGAACGCAATCTCCGTTACGCCACCTGACCGCCCAGCATTTGATACTATTAATCATGATATATTAATCAGGAAATTGGAACGATATGGGATCAGGGGGGTAGTATTGGACTCGGTGAGAAGCTATCTAAATAAAAGACAACAATTTGTGACAATGAGAGATTATAAATCTGAATGTTTGGACATTGCTTGTGGTGTCCCCCAGGGGTCAGTGTTGGGTCCAAAACTGTTCATCTTGTACATTAACGATATATGTAAAGTATCCAATATATTTAAATGTATTTTATTTGCGGATGACACTAATCTTTTTTTTTCTGATGAGAATATCCAGCAGCTTTTGGAGGTCATCACATCTGAAATGAAGAAATTAAACAAATGGTTTGATAGAAACAAATTATCATTAAATTTGAGCAAAACTAAAATTATGTTATTTGGAAACTGTAGATTAAATACTCAAGTACAAGTTAAAATAAATGATGTGATTATTGAAAGATATCAAATCTGCTGGAAACCTCACATAAAACATGTCCAATCTAAACTGTCAAGAAGCATTTCAGTTATGAGTAAAGTAAAGCACATTCTGGACAGAAAATCACTCTACATTCTCTACTGTTCACTAGTTTTACCATATTTAAATTACTGTGCTGAAGTCTGGGGAAACACTTATAATTCTACACTACAACCACTTTTTATACTCTAAAAAGGGCCATAAGGATAGTTCACATTGCAGGTTATCGTGATCACACAAACATATTTTTAAAGTCAAAAACATTCAAGTTAAATGATCTTGTGGAATTTAAAACGGCACAATTAATGTATAAAGCAAAAGGTCATGTACTTCCAGGAAACATTCAAGAACTGTTCTTTGATAGGGAGGGGGGTTATAATCTGATGGGAGAACTAAATTTCCCCCCAGGCCATCAGAGCCTTGAACACTGAACTCTCCACACACAAGCACACACACAACACACACACTGTACACGCTCACACACTAGCAGCCACTTTAACATGAACACACACACTCATGCTGCACATGCTCACACTTATGGTCACTTTACAAAATGAAAGGTCACTTTAAAAAATAGTATAGTATAACTTGAGATTGTATAATATAGCATTGTATAGCAGTGTACATAAAGACCCAGTGCCTCATCCGTAGCTAACAGTATATTGCACTATCACAGGACCTAGCATGTCTTACCATGCTCTTGTAAAAACCCTTGTACATATACCGATATGCCATACTTTGATTACTTGTATTATTGCACAAATGTCATTCGCATCCTATTGGATTCTTACTATTGTATTATTGTATTATGCACAATCGTTGCGGGCAAGATTTCACTGTATACTTGTATGCCGTTACAAATAAAACTCTTGACTTGACTTAACAATTTAAAAGTTCTTAATGTACGCACTACCATGAGAAGACACTGGATAATCTCAATATGTGGAGTGAAACTGTGGAACAGTCTGAATGTGGTGCTAAAGCAATGTCCAAATATGAGACAATTCAAACTGATTTATAAGGAAATGATGTTCACGAGGTACAGGGATGAGGAAGGGACTTGATATTCACGGGTGTTTACATTTTTAGTTTATTTCTTTCATGTTTTACATATATAGTTTTTGTTTTTTTTTGTTTTGCATATATATATTTATTATTTTGAAATGTTTTAAATTAGTACACTCATTTGAGTAGTGGAAAAGGGGTAGGATTAAATAAGTGTATACTTCTTCCTACTCCTTTTCGTAAATTGAGTTATGTTTTGATTTTGTTTAGTTATTTATTTTGTTTGTATTCATTTACATGTTCGAAATAATAAAAAAAAAAAAAAAAGCATAATACCTATTATATACATTTGATTTGGAAATAGTAGCGTGTCCAGGCGAGAAACGGCAACGCTTTTAGTGAAATTCACGCTTTTCTGCATATCGTCATTTTCTGGGATTAGACAGGATCACTATACTTATATTCACCACAGTATAACACGCAAACATATTGATGAAAACATGTATTCTTTTTCACATATTGAACGATAGATAGTTGATGTCAAATGGGCCATAGTATTGTATCCATAGCTATAATATAGAATATATATATAGCCCTGCAAACACAGCCACTTATTCCTATCTTTTATGCCGTTTTTCCACTGCATAGTACCTACTCGACTCGACTCTGACTTTTCGGTTTTCCATTGCCGAAATTTGTGTTTGGTAACTGGTACCGGGTACTTTTTTAGTACCTGCTTTCTCGAGGTTCCAAGCGAGTAGAAGTGGTACCAAAAAAGTGACGTGAAACACTGCAGACCACTGATTGGTCAGAAGAGAGAAGCGTCACACGTTGGAGCGTCCTGCACAAAAACAGAAACCCGCCATCTTTAAACTGTATCGCGTAGCATTCATTATTTGTTTGCAGCAGGAGCAAGTGCAATAAACAAAAAGGGATACATTCACAAAACCAACATCAACACAATTTACCACCAAGAGCGGAGAGTTTAGTCTCACAAAAAGATAGCTGATTTTGTTAGCTTACTTGCTAATGTGATTGGAATTTACCATTATAATAGTTAGCATTGCGGCTAGCGTACATAGCATGCAAAGATCACTGATTTTGTTGGCTTACGTGTGGTTATCTGGTGAGGCGCTGGTATCGTGGAATGGAGTGGAAATACTTTAATCATCACGTCATTAATTAATAGACAATCGTCATTTCCAACATAAGTTAATGCTTAATAACATTACACATGGGGAGACTAGCTTGCTGGCATAGGCGGCGGGTCTATAAGGCCAGGGGGGGCTATGCCTACCCAAAATATTATGCTGGGAATTTTGAAATGTATATGTGCGCAGGCTGCTGGCTATTGTGTGTGTCTTGTGCTGCAGCCCGCTGGCCGAGGTGTCAACGACGAAGGTGTCAGTCGGCTAGGTGGCAGCGTTTAACATTCCAGGTACAGGCAGTAACCAATCACGCATAGGCTCAGGTTAAATAATGTAGCCAATCACATCATTCATATGATCATCCTGATCCCGCAGTAAAGTAAACATCTGCGTTCCGAATCTCCGCCCGCCGATCGCTTTGTAGCGAACACCAGCGCACTATTTTGAGTCA
This sequence comes from Notolepis coatsorum, assembly GCF_963971535.1. Taxonomy (NCBI): domain Eukaryota; kingdom Metazoa; phylum Chordata; class Actinopteri; order Aulopiformes; family Paralepididae; genus Notolepis; species Notolepis coatsorum. The sequence continues at coordinate 19,290,378 of NC_140168.1, read as the reverse complement.
AATTTCAAAAAGCAAAATGGATATACGGTATTTTCCCAAGGCATACTGTATAAACAAAGTAATTTAGAAGCTGCACCGGGCTGGCCCTGGGCATAACTACAGATCACCTGAGGCTATATGTTGCGTTATCTTAGCAAACAAGGGCTTGCTCTAAGTCTAAGAGGACTTAGTCCGAGTTCATCAAATCGTGGAAACTTTTTAGAGCTACTGTATGTACATTGTTTTAAAAGCATGATGAGATCCAAATTACAAAAGACGTTCTCTTCATTGCTGTCAGCACTGCAACTTGTGATCTCACAGACAAAGTTAAAGCAGAAAAGATTATTGATGCCAAGAAAGACGAAACGTCGCATTTTGCTGCATTAAGGTAAGACAATGGTTAATCTAGAGCTGCCGCGATTACCGCATTACCGCGGTATCGCTGTTACATCACGCCCACCGCAAGAGTAGGCTGAATACCGCGTCACAGCTGTTTTTTTATAATAATAAAGCACCCTTCTCTCGTTGGGCTTGCGGCTCTGCAGATATACCCTACTCCTCTATCGAGGTTCCAAGCGACCCTATTGGGTACCAGAAAAGTCATGTGAAACATTGCAGACCACTGATTGGTCAGAAGAGAGACGTGTCACACGATGGATCGTCTTGCAGTGCTTTTACTTCCTGAATCTCAGCCATTGATCAGAGCTCAGTCACAACACGGCTAATATACGTTAGCTCCCACCGGAGACCGGAGTGGATTACCGACGTACCGTCGCTCCTCAGGGAACGAGGCATAATGATTTTACTGCAACGAAATGTTATAATAAAAGCCCTTCGTTCTATACACTTGTCTGATTGAAAACTTTATTAACAGACCGCAGAATGGGTACAACTCTGCACGCTCTGAGCAAAGAAAGGAACTGAGATATGAATTGAGTAACGCTTGCCTTGCTATGGTCCGGTAAATACGAACGTGTAACTATATAACGTAATGCCACAAAACGAATGCCTTTGTAATCATAAGTAGTAACGTTATAATAATAAGAAGAAGAAGAAGAAAGGGTCGCGACACAGAGGGGATACTTCGAATCCGTGTTTCACTTTTAACGAATGCGTGCTTGCCGAATCCCAAACAATATTCATGCTGCAAAGTCATCCTCTAAAGATAGACATTTAGACTAGAGGCAGGCTATATGCTATAAAGAGTAGACTACAAAAAAAATGCATTCAAACTTTTTTTTTGTGTGTGTGTGTGTGTGCGGTAATAACCGCAGCGGTAGGAAATATTTCGCAAATGTGTGCGGTAAGGAAAACATCAATACCGCGGCAGCTCTAGGTTAATCTATTATTGGATGCCTTCATTTGAACACTTAATTTGCACTGTGTATTGACAAAAAAGGAAACAATTTGCGCGCTCCACGCTATATAGCCTACCCTGATGTCCGGTTCACGCGCCGCCTATGCTTGCTGGACACAAACATTGTTGATATAGCAGTCTGGTTAATGTTGTTATATCGCTCGCTATTGATTGTTTGTACTAGTAACGTTAATGTAGAATAGACACGTGAGGTAATCATCATCCATTTAAACAGGTTATTACCTAATGTTAACGTTAGTAGAATAGACACGAGAGGTAACGTTAACGCTAGTAGAATAGACACGAGAGGTAACGTTAACGTTAGCAGAATAGACACAACGAGAGTCTGCGGCCCCGCCTCCCCACATGGAGACAAACGGAGTACTACCTGCAGTGGAAAACGAACGAAGTACCAGGTACCAAAAGCGAGTATAGTAGAGTAGAGTCGAGTAGGTACCATGCAGTGGAAAAGAGGCATTCGAGCGTTGGCGTGGTAGGAACAAACAATGCTCAAGTCAGTGGCGTCCAAAGAGTTAAAGGACATCTCTTTGAAAGAAATTTAATTTTACAGTTTTTTTTAAGATTTATTTTAAACAAATTATTATTATTATTTAACTATTTAATTAGTATTTAGTTATTGCACTGCACTGGAAGTTGAACTGCATTGAACTGAACTGAATTGAAAAAAAGAAACTAATAACTGAACGGGCACTGAACATTGAACTGCACTGGCAGTCTGGCACGGTTTGCAGATGTACCGTTATAACATTTAGTTAAAAACACAATTTTCCATAGTTTTTATTGGTTAAATCCAAAGGAAAAAATATTAAATCAGATAAATCCAAAAACAGGAAAATGAAAAACAGAGAAATCTGAAAAAAGGAAAATGAAAAACAGAGAAATCCGAAAACAGGAAAAGATAAAAAACGGATTTCATGGGGCCCTAGTCGATGTTAAGTTAACTTCTACTGCAGCCTTTACGGTAATCTGTGAAGAGGTGAATGGGCGCTGTTGTTGTGCGTCACTTGTTTTGGACTGTACGGAGGCTGTGGCCACTACGCTGTGAAGAGCGTGAAATAAACTTGAATGCAAAGAAAACAGTCGTCTTATTTGCAACCTAACATGGTAGCAGAGGATGTCGGCCTCTAACGTTACTAACTACAGGCTGCCTGCCGCCTGGACTGGACGAAAAGACGTCTTTTGAGAAGTGGAAGAATGAAGTGGAAATATGGAGTCAGGACAGGTGACGGATTTAGTCAAGAAGAAACAAGCGTTGGCTGTTGCTCTATCGTTGACGGGTAGGGCGAGGGATACTGCATTAGAAATACCTGTCGATGATCTAAATAGGGATGATGGAATGACAACTTTGATTCGGGAACTTGACATGGTGTTTTTGAGAGAAGAGAAAGACCGGGCTTACGAAGCCTATTCGGAGTTTGATCAGATTTCGCGAGAAGACGGCGTCTCCATGGTGGACTATATTGTTGATTTTGAACAGAAGTACAACCGGATCAATAAATTCGATATGGTTCTACCTGACGCTGTTTTAGCATTCAAACTACTGGATACAGCAGGCCTCGACATAAAAGACAAACAAATGGCATTGACTGCCTGTGGTAAGCACACCTTTGTTGATAAAGTCAGGACTGAAACGTATATTTGGAGAAAAAACTGACAGCCACAGTCTAATTAGTCCCGCTACAGTTGTATAATGAACCAAAAACAAAATACTTTAAAAAAATAATAAAACTATTTTTTTTTTTTACTATTTTTTTTTTAATATAAAGTTTGCCAATAGGGATGTATCAGTAGTATTGGCAGTGGTAGTAGTCGTAATAGTAATCCACTATATTTTTTTATTTTCTAAAAAATAAACCAGTTCAACACAGGTAACCACTTTTGCTTCATTTCTTTGATGGCTCAAATGTATGCTCTAGTTCAGTGCTTCCCAATCCTCTCCTCGAAGCACCCCAGCCGTTCCATGTATTCATTTATTTTTTTTAATCTTTTTTCCCCCTCCTTTTTCCTCTGTTTTTCTCCCATCCCAATGTTAGTCGTTATGCCAATTCCCAATCCCCTTCCTGGTCGCTGTGCACCTACCCCCTACGGTCGGTCTGGGAGAGTGGAGGCTATCACTAGGGATGGGTACCTTTCACATTTGAACCGATACCGGTACCTGTGAATCGATACCGGTACCCAACGGTACCTTTTTTCGGTACTTTAGTCTCAAGAAATTTAATTTACCTACCTCAGTCGTAAAAAAAAAATCCAAACTTCAAATAACTACAATTTCGACAGTTTTCGGCTTGTCATTGCTCCGACTGCTTTGTTGTTGAATCAAGTCAAATCCTAGGTAAGCATATATTGTGCGTGTGAACGTTGACATGAAAAGAAAAAAGTACAAAAAAAAAAAAAAAAGTACAAAAAAAGATTAATAAAAAAATATTTTTATTTTTTTTTATTTTTTTTTCGGTTTCTCACTTGATTCGATACTCTGTAGTACCGACGTGTTTCGGTTCGGTACCTCAAAAGTACCGAATTCGGTACCCATCCCTAGCTATCACATGCTTCCTCCGACACATGTGTAGCCAATCAACCGCTTCTTTTCACCTGGCAGCGCGGACTCTCACTGAGAGGGTGTAACGTGTGGAAGGATCACACTACCCCCCTTAGATCCTTTCCTCGCTGAGCAGGCGCCCCGACCGAACTGTAGGAGTCGCTGTTTACAACGACCAGGACCCACCCACTAGCTTTCCCACCCCTAACACTGCCAATTGTGTTAGTATGAACGACCAGCCAAGCTGGCAGCAATGAAGAGAGCTGGGCTCGAACCCAGCATCTCCTGCACTAGTGGCGAGCGTCTTGCCCACTGCGCCACTTAGCCGCCCTCGTTCCATGTATTTGTTAAATTGCACCACCAGCACACCTTGATTCAACTAATAAAGGGCTAGTTAAGTTGAATCAGGTGTGCTGGTGGTGGAATTTAACAAATACATTGAACGGCTGGGGTGCTTCGAGGAGAGGATTGGGAAGCACTAGTCTAGTCGATTTTGTGTTTTGAGGACAAAGTTCATCATAGAATCTAGCCTCTTTATTTTGCTCTCAAAGTGCACCAGATTGATGCATTTAACTTTAAAATGTACAAAAAAAAATATTTCCGGGGGGGCATGCTCCCGGACCCCCCTAGAGGGTCGGAGGATCACCCCCCATAGTCTCTGAAAATCCTGTGGGAAACACTGGCTGGTGTTTGGACAGAACCCGAACCTTCCCTCTGTGTTTGTTGATCAGCCACCTGCTTTGGAGGGAACTACAATGAGCGCATGGATGGGAAAGCACATAACAGCATTACATGCAGCAAGGAAAGCTTTCACGGAGGCAGAATGCTCAGAGAGAATCAGACGAGCTCTTCGAAAGCAGCTTCGTCCAACAGATGAGAAGTATGAAACAGGAGACAAAGTGTTCTACAAAAGGACAGACTGTGTTGAATGGAAAGGCCCTGGGGTTGTGATAGGGCAAGATGGGGTGGTGATTTTTGTACGTCATGTGACTGGGACATATGTCAGGGTTCATCAATCTAGGCTGCGAAAAGTGCACCCTGGGGAAAGTAATACTGTGGGCAATATCGACGTATCTGTTACTGATAGTGATGTGCCTGTTACTGACAATGATATGAATAGTAACAGTGGGGACATGCCCGTTACTGATGGTGATATAAATGGTGACATGAACAATGACGTAGAGGCAGCGGGTGTAGCAAACGAGGATATAGATAACTCTCATGGGATCAATCAAGAAAGTTATCACCAGACAGGCATAAAGGTATAAACCGGTCAGACAATCAGCTTTGTGGATAAAGTAACAGGTGTTCCTCACACAGCTAAAGTGATGGGACGAGCAGGAAAGGCTACAGGAAAACACAGCAACTGGTACAACCTACAGTACTTAGAACCTTTTGACATCACCGGTACTATGGGGTCAGCTGATCTTACTAAAGTAGACAATCTTCAGTTTAAGCCACTAGATGGTGTAGAACTATGCTCTGATATGCAGGAAAATTATGTATTAGTAACAGAGGGTGTATCATTTGATAAGGCTAAACAAGATGAAATCAGTAGCTGGAAGAAAAATGAGGTGTTTGAGGAGGTGAAAAATGTGGTTCAAAGACAGGTGTCAACGAGATGGGTGTGTACGCTTAAAGAAACCCCTGATGGTATCATACCCAAAGCGCGGTTAGTGGCTTTGAAGAATTTAACACTCAAAATCTACAGAAGGACTCCCCTACATGCTCATAAGAGTCCCTTAGATTACTCATGTCAGTCCTGTGTCAGAAAACATGGACATTGAACTCTATGGACATAAAGTCAGCTTTTCTTCAAGGAATGGAGCCGTCTCGGGATATACACATCCGCCCTCCTCCTGAGGCTAAAAGTGATGGGACACTGTGGAAGATGAAGAAATGTGTCTATGGACTCGCTGATGCCTCCCTCTACTGGTACAACAGAGTAAAAGCAACGATGATCGAAACAGGGGCCACTATGTCACAAGTTGATCCTGCTGTATTCTACTGGCTTGATGAAAACTGTAGTGTGAATGGTGTTCTTGCCCGTCATGTGGATGATTTCATCTGGGGTGGCTCACATGCATTTGCCACGACGACCATCCCCCACCTCAAAACAGTTTTCCAGGTGGGACGTGAGGAACAAGACAACTTTCGCTACGTGGGGATGGAACTCTCCAGTAGGTGGAGAAGTGCTTGTGCAACAGGAGATCTACATAAAGAACCTTCAGCCCATTCTCATAGACCCATCAAGAGCGTTGCACTGTGATGCTCTTCTCACAGAGTGTGAGACTGACAACCTAAGGTAAAAAATAGGACAACTCTTGTGGGTGGCTAGACAGAGTAGGCCAGATATCATGTTCGATACATGTGTCCTTGCAACCAATCTAAAACATGCTACTGTGCAAACCATGCATGAAGCAAATAAGGTAGTACGAAAACTGAAATCAGAACATGTCACCCTGAAGTTTCACAACTTAGGAAAAGAGGACTCTTTGAAGCTTGTTGTTTTCGGCGACGCATCCATGGGAAACCTCCCAGATGGGGGAACACAAGGAGGGCATATCATCGTTCTGATGGGTGAGAAAGGACGATTCTCTCCAATCTGCTGGAAATCAAAAAGGATCAGAAGAGTGGTTCGGAGCACGCTGGCAGAGAGACACTAGCCCTGGCTGATGGTATTGCCATATTTTTGTCCTCCCTCTACTCTGAACTTACCACAGGTAAGGTCAAACAGCGCACCCTACCTGTGATTAGGGATGCACGATAATTACGATAATGTTTTTATTATAGCCTCCTCCCGTTTTGCCAGTACTGTGGTAAAACTGATAGCGTGTGGTTTAGGAACAAGGAGTTTTTCACAAATCCAGCGCTCCCTTTCTTGGCTGTGACGTATAGGGATGGGTACCTTTCACATTTGAACCGATACCGGTACCCAACGGTACCCTTTTTCGGTACTTTAGTCTCAAGAAATTTAATTTACCTACCTCAGTCGTAAAAAAAAAATCCAAACTTCAAATAACTACAATTTCGACAGTTTTCGGCTTGTCATTGCTCCGACTGCTTTGTTGTTGAATCAAGTCAAATCCTAGGTAAGCATATATTGAGCGTGTGAACGTTGACAAGAAAAGTTATGACTGAGTTTATAATTTTTTTGTTGTTTTCTTGAAATATCCTTGCAGTCTATGTTTGTAAAAAAAAATAGTGAGATTTGGGTTTTTGTTTTCTTGAAATATCCTTGCAGTGTATTTTTTGTTTAAAAAAAGAGAGTGAGATTGTTAAGTTAACTTCTACTGCAGCCTTTACGGTAATCTGTGAAGAGGTGAATGGGCGCTGTTGTTGTGCGTCACTTGTTTTGGACTGTACGGAGGCTGTGGCCAGTGGCCACTACGCTGTGAAAAGCGTGAAATAAACTTGAATGCAAAGAAAACAGTCGTCTTATTTGCAACCTAACAGTCGAGTCATATAAATGCATCATTTACCATTTCCACCTGGCCCTCCAAACGTAGTGTTTTCAGATGCTGACTCAAAACAGAGGGGTAGAAGGGAGAACGTAGAGGACTTAAGTTTCCGTAGTGATACAGTGAAACTGCTTGACTGGATGGACCAGGTAGTACCGCTCCTCATTCCGGGTTGGTTTTCTCCGCGGACCAGTCCCCGACTCCCCGTGTCAAAATGTAGGAGAGACTCGTACAGTTAATAATAATAATAATAATAATAATAATAATAATAATAATAATAATAATAATAATAATAATAATAATAATAATAATAATAATAATAATAATAATAATAATAATAATAATACAATAATCCAAATCCTGAATAGAACATTGGTCGACTGCGACAAAGTTTCTTGCCATGTAATTTGTATTCAGTAACTGACCTTTTCAAGTCAGTCAGTCAGTCAGTCAGTCAGTCAGTCAGTCAGCCAGCCAGCCAGGTCCGGGACATTTGTTATTGTAGGCCGGCCCTCCTAACCTGATATGCCTTGAATTGCAAGGTAACAGCTCTCCGGCTCCAGTAAAAAAGAAAGATCATGAATGGTAAATAGACTTATTAATGCAAAGCACTTTACAACGTATGCCTCACAGTTGGGGGTTAAGCACACTTCCACATGCTGCTGGGAGGAGCTGGAATTACCAGACGACTGCTCTACCTCCCGAGCCACTGTCTGTTTTCATAGAGTTGATAGTAGCTCAAAAGTGTAGCATAGTAGCTCAAAAGTGTAGCATAGAAAAGCTAATGCTAACGGTTTCATGTATGGAAAATGCTAAAACAATTAGCGCCATACTCTGGGAGGTCTAGGAGGTCAAACTGAACCTAAGCAAAACAGAATTGCTCCACCTGCCAGCCAAATCCTCCCCCCTGACCGACCTCTCCATCACAGTCGAGAATGCAGCTGTGACCGCGTCGCCGACCGCCAAGAACCTTGGTGTTGTCCTCGACGACCAGTTGAACTTCTCTGCTCACATCGCAGCGACAACCAGAACCTGCAGATTCCTCCTGAGCAACGTCAGAAGGATACGCCCCTTCCTGACAAAAGAAGCCACCCAACTCCTCGTCCAATCAACAGTCATCTCCCGCCTCGACTACTGCAACGCACTGCTAGCTGGCCTCCCGGCCACTGCCACCAAGCCTCTTCAACTCATTCAAAACGCAGCGGCCCGCCTGATCTCAAACCTACCGAAGTCGGCCCATGTCACCCCACTTCTTAGGGACCTGCACTGGCTCCCCATTGCTGCACGTATCCGCTTCAAGGCCCTCGACCTAGCATACCGTGCGGCAAAGGGAACCGCTCCCGCCTACCTCCGGTCAATGGTCTCTAACTACACACCCTCAAGACCCCTACGCTCTGCATCTTCTGGCCGCCTCAGATCTACTCCTATCCAAGCTCCCGGAGGGTCATCAAAGAGAAGCCGCCTATTCTCAGTCCTTGCCCCACAATGGTGGAATGAACTACCCATCCCAGTTAGGACAGCCGAATCCCGTCCAATCTTTCGCCGTCGACTAAAGACTCACTTCTTCAACCATTATCTGAAATGATAATAAAAAAAAAATAAAAAAATCTAACCCCGACTAACCTTACTGTCATGCACTTGTCCTAATAAACTAACCTACACTGTAACACGCAACACTTTGATGAACATTGTTACTCAGCTGATAGAGTTATACCCTTCTTGCTGTCTTGTCGCACAGAACTTGTAAGTCGCTTTGGATAAAAGCGTCAGCTAAATGACTAAATGTAAATGTAAATGTAGTTAATTCAAAGAACAGATTTGGATGGTCTAACCTAGTTTGAGTAGGATTCATTTGATAGATTTGGTAGTTTATAGCAAAACGTTTTAGTGATTGAATGGAAAAATAAAATGGCACTTTAGCTGAAAGGGAGCTGTCAATCAAGCATGATCTGACCCCGCCCCCACAATCCTGAGAAATGGTCTGAGCAACCAGACAATTTAGATAGATAGATACTTTATTAATCCCCTTGGGGAAATTCAGGTATCCAGTAGCAGCTCAGTCAGTTGACAGACAATAGAGAGCGATAAAAAAGGACAACCAATACAACAAACAAACAAACAATGAAGGTCAGCGCTGAGGTAAAAAGTTACAACGAATTAAATAAATAAATGGTGAGCACTATTGCACAGTGTTAAGTCAAATAAAATAAAATTGCTATATAAAATTACAGTATACAAATTTAAAACGAATTGCACATTGTCCCAATGGGGGGGGGGGGGGGGGGCACGCCCAGGTCATGAGAGAGAGAGAGAACTTCTGAGAAATTAGCAAGACTAAAACCTTTAAAAAGTCACTGAAAGAGGAACTGCTTAAATCATATCTCTAATTAAAATTATAACTTAGGAATACAATTGTCTGTATTATGTATCTCTGTTATATGTCAGTTAGTAGGTAGGTGTGTAAACCTACCCACGTTGTTTGTTTTGTTTTGTTTTTTGTTTATTGTTTATATTCTGTTTATATCTGTGTTCAGGCTCCCTCCAAAAGCTTTAAATAGCTTCTTGGGAGACCTGGCACATGCACACAATTGCGACATTGTTATATCACATGAGGATACTTACATGTAATGTATCGTGTGTGTGTGTGTGTGTGTGTGAATAAATTCATTCATTCATTCATTCATTCATTCATTCATTCATTCATTCATTCATTCAGAGTGTAAAGTACATGCCCAGCAGAAATAGAGCTCTGTATCAAGAGTGTACAGTACCTGCCCAGCAGAAATAGAGCTCTGTATCAAGAGTGTACAGTACCTGCCCAGCAGAAATAGAGCTCTGTATCAAGAGTGTACAGTACCTGCCCAGCAGAAATAGAGCTCTGTATCAAGAGTGTACAGTAGTTGCCCAGCAGAATTAGAGCTCTGTATCAAGAGTGTACAGTACCTGGCCAGCAGAAATAGAGCTCTGTATCAAGAGTGTACAGTACCTGCCCAGCAGAAATAGAGCTCTGTATCAAGAGTGTACAGTACTGCCCAGCAGAAATAGAGCTCTGTATCAAGAGTGTACAGTACCTGCCCAGCAGAAATAGAGCTCTGTATCAAGAGTGTACAGTCAGGGCACGAAATTAACTTTTTGACTCACCGGCCAGTAGCGGGTAGATGGGAAAATTCTACCCGCCAAGCATATTTCTTACCGGCCAAAAGAAATACGCATTTTTGTGTCACATATATACATTTTTTTCCAGTACATTTCAAGTAGATAAGCTATTACGTTGAAGAATAGACACTTAAAGAGGCCAGAGTTAAATGTGTACTCTCTCTCTCTCTCTGAAGTGACTTCTCGCTATCTGCAAACAGATCCACTGTCTGTGTGTATACTTAGTAGCCTCCAGATGCAGCCAGCATTCTCCGGCACTGCAGCTGGACCCTATTGGTCAAATCACATTCAGCATGCCCTCAGCTCGAATACGCATCGAATCAATGTTATAAGACATTGATATCAGGAGCTATCTGTAGCTACTGCTAGCCGGCTAGATAACGTTAAGACAACGCCTCAGTGAACTATTTAGTTTACTGGGACATATAGAGCTAACGTGAGCCAGTTTCATCACGATACGATATCGATTCTTTGGTCAACGATACGATATTTTCCGATATCACAAAGTCTGCCACGATACGATACGATTTGATTCAGGTGCCTGCGATCGATATGAGACGATATTATATGCCCATTTAACACAATCAGTAACATTTAAATCAACAACAAAAAAAGGCAATGGAAATATCATTTGACATTTTTATTTTTGATCTCTTCCAGACATTTAAATGAAAAACAATCTATTGTTTTTAATACAAATAGACCTCCTGTTCACTGTTTTTCAAAATAAGAGTATCGATATGAACTACACGCCAGGTGGCGGGCAGACCTCTGCGTCACTCGCCAAACCTAAAATATGCCCGCCATTGGCGGGTGGCGGGCTCTAATTTCGTGCCCTGTGTACAGTACCTGCCCAGCAGAAATAGAGCTCTGTATCAATAGAGTGTACAGTATACCTGCCCAGCAGAAAGAGCTCTATCATGTTTCAAGCCCATGAATCACAACACAGGTTTTCCAGACTCAGAGGCACCAGCAGCTTTAAGCTGAATATTTCAATAGAGAATTATAAAAGATATTTCCCAGCCTCTGGTCAGCAGATGGCACATCATGTGTACTTTTTGACGAGGAATGCAATGGTGGTCTTAGTTTTCCAATGCGACCCCAGGAACACCACTGGTTACTGATAACAAACTATCATTACACATGGGCAAAACAGAGTCCATTCTCTTCGGTTCAAATAACAAACTCAGCAAGACCGACGGCTTCTCAGTTACAGTGGGTGACAATATTGTCACAAGGAAAGATGAAATTACCTACCTGGGTTCCATCCTAGAGGCTAATCTCTCCTGTGACAAAATGGCATCCAATGTAATAAAAAAAGTCAACCAACGAACTCGATTCTTGTACCGGATCTCCTCTCTGGTAAACAAGAACACCCTGAAGACTCTGGCAGGAGCACTCATTCAGGGGTACTACGACTATGCTTGCACCTCATGGTACCAAAGCACCTCAAAGGCGCTAAAAACAAAATTACAAACATCTCAAAACAAACTGGTCAGACTACTGCTTGACCTTACTCCTAGAACCCACCTCACCCCTGCCCACTTTGACAACCTAGGATGGCTTAGAGTAGACGACAGAGTACAACAACTTGCAATGGGCCTGGTCTACAAGATACACTACACGACCAAGGTACCCATGTACATGTCAAAATACTTCCCAAAGGTCAGTGAATACCACGATCACAACACCAGAGGGAGCTCCACAAATCATGTTAAACCCAGATTCGGCTCAAATAAGGGACTAAACACGTTTCGCAATTATGCCACATCAATGTGGAACGCCCTACCCAAAGCTGTAAAGGAATGTGGATCACTACCCACTTTCAAAACCTCTCTCAAGGGACACCTACGGGAGACTGCAATTCAACACTGGCCCCTGTAAATATCCTAACCCAACCCCCTCCAATGTACAGTCATTTACCTAGTATGGTTTTGTCAATAGTTCAATGTACAATTGTGTTTGTTTGTACAGTGTCTCCTCCCCCCCCCCCCCCTCAATGTACAGTGTTACTTGTTTATACAGTGTGCCCCCCGCCCCCCCCCCCCCCAACCACCTCCAATATAAATTACCCAGTATGGTTGTCAATATCCCAATGTACCCAACCCCCCCCACCCAACCTCCTCCAATGTACAGTTTCTACGTCAAATGTATATACTCCCTTTTCTTGACTCCTTCTGTATCACAAACAGTACTGTATTTGCAAATCTGGTATGTCATAAATGTATAGATGTAGCAGTACTGACTATCTGTATGTCATGTATGTCATATATGTCTATATGAATTGAAAATGGGGGACCCTGATGGAAACAAGACAAACGTCTTTCTCAGGTCTGCATCCCCTTAACAATTGTATGTATTGAGCCGTACTGTATTGTACCCATTCTGCAATCTGTTAAATAAAGTTTTCATTCATTCATTCATTCATTGATGCAGGGAGCTGTTATTTTTGTCCAATCAGATGTTTTGCCTGCCAAGAGTGTTCCAGTGGTTGCTGTTTTGGTTCTTCCTTGGAAAACTAAGACCACTATCGCGTTCCTCGTCAGTACAGGAACAAATGTACAGAACCGACAATAGACTTTTTTTATATTCAGCTTAAAGCTGCTGGTGCCTCCGGGAGTCTGTCCCAGAACCTTTGTTGCATCATGTGGATGGGTTTGAAATGTGATGTCAAGCTTGCTCGATGTCTGCTATTTTCTTTCTAGTTTTAAGTGATTTAAGTGACAATTTCTTTCAAGCATAGAATTCCCCCAATGTGAAGCAATTCGGGTGAACCTAGGATGGCTTAGAGTAGACGACAGAGTACAGCAACTTGCAATGGGCCTGGTCTACAAGATACACTACACGACCAAGGTACCCATGTACATGTCAAAATACTTCACAAAGGTCAGTGAATACCACAATCACAATACCAGAGGGAGCTCCATAAATCATGTTAAACCCAGATTCGGCTCAAACAAGGGACTAAACACGTTTCGCAATTATGCCACATCAATGTGGAACGCCCTACCCAAAGCTGTAAAGGAATGTGAATCACTACCCACTTTCAAAAACACTCTCAAAGAACACCTACGGGAGACTGCTATTCGAAACTGGCCCCTACAAATGTCCTAACCCAGTTGTACAGTAAATGACCAAGTATGGCTTTGTCAGTATTCCAATGTACAGTGTGTGTCCCCACCCCCCCCCCCCCCCCCCACCTCCAATGTACAGCCCCGCCCCCACCCCTGGGACCCAGATGTAAACAAGACGAAAGTCTTTCTCTGGTCTGCATCCCCTTAACAATTGTATGTATTGAGCTGTACTGTACTGTACCCATTCTGCAATCTGTTAATAAACTTTTCAATCAAATTCAATCAATCAATCAAGCAGGAAGCAGAAGCAGACCTGTAGAATTGCTGCAGGGATGCTAACTGTTAGCCATTAGGTAACTTGATAGTCCAAAAGTATGGACACTGTGCAAGATAGGTCACTGCTGTCTGAGTAACTACTTTAGAGGTGATACATTAAAACACTGCTCTTAGAGTTTAGATACTCGGTGCACTAAGAACAATGTTGAACAACGTTTTGATTTTACAAACCTGTTCTAATCGCAGTCTTCAGAGCATCCAGCTGCATACGTTGGTGATTGATCTCGCCTTCATATTCTTCTATGGTTCTTTCAAATACTCCAAATATCTCTTCAGCAGCTGCAGTTAGTCGCTCGTTCACCAACAATCTCAACATTTGTATTCTAGACATTTTCAACAAGTCAAAGGAAGACAAACATTAGTTTAGCTATTAGCCAGCATTAGCGCAGGAACCAGGAACCGGATAACAACAGTAAGACTTCCAGTCAAGGGGTTTCAAAATAAAAGAGCGATTTTTCACAAGACTAAAGCTATTGAAAACGTTTCTTTTAGTTTTGTACATGAAAACAGCAAACTAAGCATTAAAACCAAGATATACAATACAAATGGTGTTTCTGTATACAGCTTCTTCCCCCAGGCCATCAGAGTCTTGAACACTGAACTCTCCACACACAAGCACACATGAGCACACACACAACACACACACTGTACACGCTCACACACTAGCAGTCACTTTAACATGAACACACACATATGCTGCACACGCTCACACTATGGTCACTTTACACAATGAAAGGTCACTTTAAAAACAAGAACAGGAGTGGTTCTTGTATAGTAAATAGATGGATAGCAAGCTAGCATAAGGACACATAGTATAACTGTAGATTGTATAGTAGTGTACATAAGACCCAGTGCCCCATCCGTAGCTAACAGTGTATTGCACTATCACAGGACCTAGCATGTCTTACCATGCTTTGAAAAACTCATGTACATATACCTATGTCTTACTCTTATGACTTGTATTATTGCACAAATGTCGCATTCTCATCCCTTGGATTCTTATTATTGTATTACTGTGCACAATCGTTGCAGGCAAGACCCCCCACATTTACTTGTATGTCGTGACAAATAAAACTCTTGAATGAATGAATGAATGAAAACTTTATTTAACAGATTGCAGAATGGGTACAATACAGTACGGCTCAATACATACAATTGTTAAGGGGATGCAGACCTGAGAAAGACGTTTGTCTTGTTTCCATCAGGGTCCCCCATTTTCAATTCATATAGACATATATGACATACATGACATACAGATAGTCAGTACTGCTACATCTATACATTTATGACATACCAGATTTGCAAATACAGTACTGTTTGTGATACCGAAGGAGTCAAGAAAAGGGAGTATATACATTTGATGTAGAAACTGTACATTGGAGGTGGTTGGGGGGGGGGCGGGGGGCACACTGTATAAACAAGTAACACTGTACATTGAGGGGGGGGGGGGAGGAGACACTGTACAAACAAACACAATTGTACATTGAACTATCTTGACTTGACTTGACTTGAAATGCAGTTCATTGGAGTGCATAGCCTATAAAGATTGGACACAGTAAATCTACTGGCTTTATGGCAGCATGAAAAAGATATCCACAGACTGGACCACCTTCACATCCCACTGTAAATTAAGCGGAAGCTGTATAAATAAATAGTTGCTGGCTGCCCATTTTCAGACTATATTGGACACTGTACTGTTAGTCTACTGGCTTAATGGCATCATGAAACATTTATCCATAGACTAGTGTTGTCACAATACCAACATTGTGACTTTGATATCAATACCAAAATTATACTTGAAACTGAAACAATGCTGATTTGATCATCTGTACCTAATGGACAGAGATATTATATTTTTGTAGTTTTCATTTGTTTTTATTTAGATTTCTAACTTTTGTTTACAGTTTAGTTTCACGGTGGGTTTGCTAGTTTCAGTGGAGATGCCTGCTCATGCCTAGTGTGTTGACCAATTTGACCAAATTGACAAAGACTAAAACTAAATAAATGTTATGTATATTTACGTTTTTGTTAGTTTTGTAACAATATCGTTTCAGTTAGTTTTCTTTCTAAAGTCTATAGTTTCTATTTTTACTTCAGTTAACTAAAAAAAAAAATCACACCTAGTTATAGATTTTAGTTTGGTTTTAGTTGGTATAACTATAATAACCTTTCTAATAGATCAGAAACAGAATGTCCACAAGGGGTGATAACGTTTTAAAATGAAGTGGGGGCATTTTTATTGAAGCTCCTTAAGGACTATGTGTGTTTAGCTCATTTGTTCTGGTTTTAATGCTGGATGTATTGCTTGTGGTTCAGCTCAGATTCAGATTACTTTATTCACCATATTGTATATACAAATGGATTGTTATTCGACATTACAGTGCATGATTTTTTTTCACAAATAAGAATAACATAATAAATAGTTATAAAGTGCAAAACAGGACAGAACAGTGAGACAATGATAAGACAATAAAGTGCAGTGGTTGGGGACATGTGTACAGTGCAGCACAAAGTTCAAGTCCAAAAGTCCAGCCCTAGCAGCTTGCCATAGATGGGGGGGGGGAGCAGGGGGACGCCTGACTCGTTTACCAGGCGAGCTGCTGAGGGAAAGAAACTGAGTCTATGGCGGGACCTAAGTGTCTTGGGTCTGCCATGATCTTCCTCGCCCTCCTCAAGGCCCTGGTGGAGTGTGGGGACTCGAGGGAGGGAAGGGAGCAGCCGATCACCCTCTCCGCCGAGAGGCACAAGCTCTCATGTTGTGGGACGATCAAGACCTCTCCTATATGTGCACTGCAGGTTGAGAACAGACATACAATTAGAGATGATAAGAAAACTCATGGCAAATTGTTGGACTTACTTCTCATGACAATTATACAAGTCTACATTCACTTGGACATGAAGCCCAGAGAGTATTGACATGAAAAGAACAGTCTATTGTTATTTATGACCTGCTATGATGTCAAGTGTCAACATTTTAGTTAGCTAAACTAGATAGGTATCCAAATGTCATATCTCACAGGTGGAACAAATGTGTGATTGTGTTGAACTTCAGACACCAGAAGGGAGATAACCAAAGGAGAGGGGCAACAGTGGCTCAGGAGGTAGAGCGGTCGTCTGGTAATCTGAAGGTTCCCGGTTCGATTCCCGCTCCTCCCAGGCAGCGTGTCGAAGTGTCCTTGAGCAAGACATTTAACCCAGATGAGCAGGTTGGCAACTTGCATGGTTGCCTCTGCGGTCGATGTGTGAATGGGTGAATGTGAGGAACAAAAATATATGGATATGGATAAAAGCTGTTGAATAAATGCACCATTTAGCATTTTTACCCAATAACCACTTCCTAAAGGAGGCCCAACAATGGCTGCTTCTCCGGAGGAGGCTGAGGAGCGCTCGCCTATCTCCCAAAATCCTGAGAGCATCCTGACCAGCTGCGTCTCAGTGTGGTACGGTAACTGCACATCAGCTGACCCTGCAGTGGGTTGTCAGGATGGTCCAGTATAGCCCCCCCCCCCCGCCCAACACCTATCCTGATCCCTCCCCTCTGCCCCCCACCTCTCCTTCACCCACCTACACTGATCCCTCCGCTCTGCACGTATGCAGTTCCATTACATGATTCTACCTCCTTCAATGCTATTTTAACATCTCCATTACACAATTCTACCTCATTAAATGCTTTTTGCACAGCTCCATTACTCGATTCTACCTCATTCAATGCTACTTCCACAGCTCCATTACATGATTCTACCTCATTCAATGCACATACTGTAAGATGATATTCCTGTGTTGTTTTTATCTTATGCCTTGTATGTCCCTGTAGGCCCCTCCCCTTTCTGTTTGGTGAAGCTGCAGCCCTCCTTTTGTTTTCATATGTGCTGCACATTGTGTTAATGACAAATACAATGTAATTGACCTGAATCTGAATAGCAACGTGAAAGAAACTTTATTACTGAACTAATGCACACAATACAAGTCATGGAGGCAGGATTATGCTGAGAATAGAGTACAGTGACAATAAGACAAGGATAAATGCTTGTATTAATTAATCTTGTACAGGACCGCTCAGGCTTAAAACTAAAAGGCGTTAATAGTCCTGCACATTTAGCATAAAACGTGTCGATTGCATACTGAAAGTAAATTGGACACTATTCTGGAACCATTTGTAGCAGATGCACAAGTCTGGCCTCTTTTGAAAGGAATCAGTGCTATTGTCATAGAGTTACAGAGGTTTGAACACACTGAAATAAAAGTTATTTAAATTTCCGTCTGAATTATTTTGTAAACAGATGCCTGCAGTTCCATCTACTCTTTAGTTATTAGCTGAAAACACTGCTGGGGCCATAGCCTGAAGTCTTACCTAGAACACGTCCAAAGTTGATAACAATATCACAACATCTTTATGCAATGGTATGTTTAGGCGTTTTTCCAAAAATTAGTCATAGTCAACACTACCTCAGTCCCCTATCCCCTTCCCCAACTAATCTATTGTCACATACACCAACCCCACCCCTTCCCTACACATACACAAACAAACCCTCAACCTCAGAGGAGCGATAACAATAGATCAGCGCAACTTGCGCTCCGGAGAGGCAGGTGCAGGTTCATTCTCTTGTGTGCGGTACGCTTTTACCGCTTCTCAGTCTCAGAAAACCAACTCGAGTAAGATGTCATTATTTTCAGAATTTCATATTTTTCTCCCATCCCAATTTCGCCTCGCCTCGATCTCTCAGTGGCGAGGAGTAACGCGTGGGAGGCTCACGCTGCCCCGATACTTCCTGGTTCTGCTGTACAGGCGCACCAACCGACCTGTAGGAGTCTCTGTCCACAACGTCCAATCCCCACCCACCGGCTTTCCCACCCCTAACACTGCCAATTGTGTTGGTATGAATGACCAGCCAAGCCGGTAGCAACGCCGAGAGCTGGGCTCGAACCCAGCATATCCTGCGTTAGTGGCGAGCGCCTTGCCCACTGCGCCACTTAGCCGCCCTGTCAGTGGTGATTTGTATAGTCATTGAGAGGCGAAACCGGAGGTGGTCACTTTTTCTAAACTGACCTGCTCGCTGGCTGTTTGGTATTATAACCCGTAGGGCTGACCCCTATTGATCGATTAGTTGACTAATCGGCCGAAAGGAGCCGTAGTCGACTGGCCAACCTCTTAGTCGAATATAATAAAAAAAAAAATTAAAGGAAATTTAAGATTTTTTATCATTCTTTCCAAAAGAAAACAGGCCTAGAAGCGTGGCTAACGCTAATGGCACGCATACCAGAGGCTAACTGCCTACGAAAACAGGCACAGAGGCACTGAAAGAGGATTTCACCCATCTAATGAACACACTAGACTAGACAAATATCAAGATGTATCCATCAGTGGACCAATTGCATGCTTTTGCAGAGGACAAGAAGCCTTCAGTCGACTCCTTCAGACATTAAGCACCCCCACAGCCCAAATGGAATGATAAAAAATGTAAAAAAAATATATTTTTAAAAATATTATACTTTCTTTTTTTTGTCGACCAATAGTCGACAAACGTCACATTTTAGCCAATCCTAGTCGACCATCCAAATCCTTAGTCGGGGACAGCCCAAATAACCAGAGATTGGAAGCACATAATAGGTCAAGCAGTGTGTCAATCAAACGGCAGGCATTTTAACTTTCTACCGATGTGTTGGTTGAAACAATAACACAGCGTGATGCCGGCAGACGGCTGTAAAAAGTGTTGCGACTTGTGAGGGGTGGGCCGTCGGAACGTTAAGTGGTTTTAAGCAAAAATCTTGATACATTCAAAGTATGAAAACAAGGGCATTCCATCAGTGCAATAAGCAATTCTGGTGTTAAATAGTCTCTTGCAAAGGGGTCAGGATGTTTGTGGAGAGGAGAGTAGGTGTGTGAGTAGAGGGAGCAGGGGTCCTTAGGATGCACATTTATGTCCTCTGAATCCTAATGGTCACGTATCTATAATTAATTTAATTTCAAACCTTTATTTCAACGCGTGATACACTGTGGTTATCGTCATTTACAGTGATGATGAGCTTACAAAACAAAGACAGAGTTTTCAGAACATTCATACACATGGGGACAACAAAAATAAGAATAAGCAATATTAAAAAAATTCGAATAATTTTAACTTTTAAATGCAAAAAAGAAAAGGAAGAACCTTCAGCTTCAGAGTCAGTTGGAGGACATTACAGGTGTTGGAAGCATCAAAGGAAAAAAGCAGTTTTTCCTAGTTCAGAGCAAACTGGAGGAACCCTAAGGACCAGTCAATCATTTGAACGTGTAGAATATGTTCCAAAATTCCATTCTAACAGTCACACTACAGACTAAAGGGGTTCTCTCCTGTATGAGTCAACATGTGCATCTTCACTGCTCCCTTCCGGGTAAATGTTCTGCCACAAATTTAACAACTAAATGGTTTCTCTCCATTATGTACTTTCATATGAATATTCAGATTACTTTTCTGACTGAACTCTTTCTTACAAAGTGAGCAACTAAATGGTTTCTCTCCAGTATGAGTTCTCAAGTGTCGTTTCAGACCTCCTTCCTCACTGCACCCCTTTCCACAAACTGAACACCTAAATGGTTTCTCTCCAGTATGAGTTCTCATGTGTCTCTGCATATGTGATTTACTAGTACTACTGAGCCGTTTTCCACAAACTGAGCAACTAAATGGGTTCTCTGCATTATGTACTCTCATATGCATATTCAGATTACCTTTCTGAGTGAACGCTTTCTTACAAAGTGAGCAACTAAATGGTTTCTCTCCAGTATGAGTTCTCATGTGTATCTTCTTTGTTACCTCATGAGCAAATGTTTTGCCACAAACTGAACAACTAAATGGTTTCTTTCCAGTATGAGTTCTCATGTGTGTTTGCAGTTGTATCCTCCTACTGAACCCTTTTCCACAATCACTGCAAATAAATGGTCTCCCCCCACTGTGACCTCTAACATGTCGTACAAATTCAATATTTGTAGTAAATTCTTCCTCACCAACAGTACATGTCCTGTGAGATTCAAGGTGAAGTGCAAAGCTCTCTGTGGGATCTAAATGTTTTCCACACAAACCACAATCAATAGAATGAGTGTGAATATGCAACATTAAAGACACCTCATCAAGAAAAGATGTTCCACACACTTTACAACAATGTGTGGACAGGATGTGACTGGATGATTTGAGTTCATGGGACAATTTCATAGATCTCTTTAAAGTCCTGCTGTTGGTACTTTGTATTTTCTGTGTCTTTAAGGTGTCTTTCTGAGGTTTCAGACTCTCGTCCCATTTATCACTGTTATCAGTCTCAGCTCCAGAACAGTCTGAAGAGAGGAGCTGACCATCTATAGTTGGTTCCAGATCACCAGCTGGATCTAAGTTACAGCCTGGTTCTGATAGTCCACAGTCCTCTCCATCAGGTTCTGTTTTAACCTGTTCAGTTGAGGTGCTGGGTAAAGAGCAAGCCTTTCTGTTTTTCTCCCTCTGGGTTTGAAGAGACTGGAAGGGGCGACTTTTGTCTTGACCATCTTCACATTTCACTGTGATCCTGGAGCCATCATCCTCCTCTAGATCTTGAGATAGTTCCTCCTGTTCCTCTTTCATCTGTAGGGCTTCTGGGTCCTGGGTTTGGCTGAGCTGAGAGTACAGTGTATTCTCACCATCATTTTCATATTCCACAGGGTGTAATGTCATCTTGGAACCATCATCCTCCTCTAGATCTGTAGATAGTTCCTCCTGTTCCTCTTTCATCTGTAGGAGCTCTGACTCCTGGGTTTGGTTGAGCTGTGAGGACTGAGTCTTCTCCCCATCGTGTTGACATTTCACAGAGACAGGACATAATGTGAGCTCTGTGATATCAGTCTGCTCCAGACCTTGAAGGAGACTGGGGCTCCTCTCCTGCTGCTCAGGGTGGACCTCCTCTTCACACATAAGGAGCTGCACAGGGAGGGAGTCTAGAGGGAGGAGAAAACAAATCAAACAGCTTATTTAACTATGTTACCTTTGGTTTAATAGTAATAATGTTAAAGGGTACGTTAGGAATCTTTGACCACTAGCTCTATTTCCTACTTGATGTTGTCCATCGGTAGAGTCCTTTTCTCAGCACAATCCATGCTGATCTTAACACTTTCTATGCCACTCACGAGTTTTCTCGGAATTATTAATATCTCGTTGAAAGCCACTCACTCGAGATATCTCTCTGAATTTATTTTTTTTATTTTTTTTAGCGATCTGAAATCATATTGCATCACGCGAGCCTACCCTAGTCTACCCGAGAGCCGCCGGCGATCAGATGTGGAAAAAAGCACCCCCTATCGTCTCCCAGATGACATAAGGGATTTTGGAATGGACTCAATGAAAATGGATGGGGAAAAAAATCCTGTACTCCACATTTTCCAGTCCACTGATGCAGCCGGGGTTATCAGAGTTCATTCTGATACACACGTTGGATCTATACACTTATCGATTTTTTCGAATGGTGATCAGCAATTGGAATATACCAGTTGGATACCATCTGATGTCAGGTAAGGAATCTATGTTATCAGTGTTAGGATAATCAGACTCATTTTGATGAAGATATAAGCTGTTTTGTGAAATGGGCTCTTTCGGTTTCACTGTAAAAGTCCAATGAACACGGCGATTATCCGTGCGCGGCTCGAATGTGCTTGCGTGCACGTATAATATTGATCATCTAGCGTTTATTTGAAAACGATTCATAAATAGGCCGACAAATATCAACGTTCTGGAATATTCCAGTAAAAGCCTGATCTCAAACCTACCGAAGTCGGCCCATGTCACCCCACTTCTTAGGGACCTGCACTGGCTCCCCATTGCTGCACGAATCCGCTTCAAGGCCCTCGACCTAGCATACCGTGCGGCAAAGGGAACTGCTCCCGCCTACCTCCGGTCAATGGTCTCTAACTACACACCCTCAAGACCCCTACGCTCTGCATCTTCTGGCCGCCTCAGACCTACTCCTATCCAAGCTCCGGGAGGGTCATCAAAGAGAAGTCGCCTATTCTCAGTCCTTGCCCCACAATGGTGGAATGAACTACCCACCCCAGTTAGGACAGCCGAAACACGTCCAATCTTTCGCCGTCGACTAAAGACGCACTTCTTCAACCATTATCTGAATTAAACAAAAAAAAAAAAAAAAAAAATCTAACCCTAACTAACCATACTGTCATGCACTTGTCCTAATAAACTAACCTACACTGTAGCACTCAACACTTTGATGAACATTGTTACTCAGCTGATAGAGTTGTGCTCTTCCTGATGGCTTGTCGTACAGAACTTGTAAGTCGCTTTGGATAAAAGCGTCAGCTAAATGACTAAATGTAAATCATAGAATGGCCCAGAATGGACTGTTTTTTACCTCAAAACGGGTGCTTTTCAAAATGCTCTCAAACGGAAATGAAGCGATCTGCCTTGACAGCACTGACTGGAAAAGGATTCTTTGATAAGCGACGGGCAGATTAGACACATAGCCATAATTTATTATATTATATATTAACAATAACATTAAAGTGGATGGTGGCATTCAAGCGCTAACTCTGGCGCCACCTGGTGGCACTGAAAGTGTTAAATACTGGATACGGTGCAGCGCTGGCTAGTTACCACCAGAGCTAATGTGAACTAGTCAATGCAGCCACGCTCCAGTCTGTACAAGCCCTGAAATAAACACTGATGCCTACTTTGGGTGCACTGTGGAGTAGGGATGGGCGTGAGTAATCGATTCGTAGCTATGAGAAAAATATAAAATATAAAAAAAAAATCTAAATTATAATTTATGAAAAATTATTTTATTTTTTTACATATCTTTTCACATGCATGTGTAAGATTATAACGGTTTGTTGGTTTCCTTAAACATATATACGTGAATGAACAAAAATAAGTAAAAAAAGTTTTTTTCCCTTTTTTTTTTGAAGTCTTTATTTCGAACATGCAATGAATACAACAAACAATAACAAAAAAGAAAAACAACTCAATCTGCATGTTCGAAAAGGAGTAGGAAGAAGTATACACTTATTTAATCCTACCCCTTTTCCACTACTCAAATGAGTGTACTATTTTAAACATAAAAAAGAAAAGAAAAGAAAAAAAAAATATATATATATATATATATGCAAAACAAAAAAACAAAAACTATATATGTATAAAATAAAATAAAATAGAAACAAAATAAAAATGTAAACACCTGTGAATATCAAGTCCCTTCTTCATCCCTGTACCTTGTGAACATAATTTCCTTATACATCAGTTTGAATTGTCTCATGTTTGGACATTGCTTTAACACCACATTAAGACTGTTCCACAGTTTCACTCCACATATTGAGATGCAGTGTTTTCTCATGGTAGTGCGTACGTTTAGCACCTTTAAATTGTGTTCTCCCCTCAGATTATAACCCCCCTCCCTATCAAAGAACAATTCTTGAATGTTTCTTGGAAGTGCATGACTTTTTGCTTCATACATTAATTGTGCCGTTTTAAATTCCACAAGATCATTTAACTTCAATGTCTTTGACTCCAGAAACAATATGTTAGTGTGATCACGATAACCTGCAATGTGAACTATCCTTATGGCCCTTTTTTGGAGTATAAAAAGTGGTTGTAGTGTAGACTTATAATTGTTTCCCCAGACTTCAGCACAGTAATTTAAATATGGTAAAACTAGTGAACAGTAGAGAATGTAGAGTGATTTTCTATCCAGGATGTGCTTTACTTTACTCATGACTGAAATGCTTCGTGAGAGTTTAGATTGGACATGTTTTATGTGAGGTTTCCAACAGATTTTATGGTCTATTATTACACCTAGGAATTTATTTTCATAAACTCTTTCAATAATCACATCATTTATTTTAACTTGTACCTGAGTATCCAATCTACAGTTTCCAAACAACATAATTTTAGTTTTGCTCAAGTTCAATGATAATTTGTTTCTATCAAACCATTCCTTCAATTACTTTTCGAGTAATACACGATCAATCGCGTATACTTACTTACCTATCCTCTTCGTCCCGGTTGCGGCATAAGGCCGCAATCATACACTGCCACTGAATCCTGTCTTGTGCTTTGGCCTGTCGAGTATAGCATGCGATCAATCGATCTGGATTATTCTTTAAAAAGCCCATCCCTACTGTGGAGTAGGTTTCAGCATTTATTTCAGGGCTTGTACAGACTGGTGGATGGCCCCATTAATCCCTGGTGATATCTAGATATTTGAAGAAAATACATCCGTTTCAACTTCTGACCACAGCAAACACACCATGTCCTGTAATGCCTTCAGTGTTCCTGGGTACAAATGAAAGTCACTTGTGTAGAGTGAGGCCAAAAAGGACCTGAACAGATATGTTGGAGCCATATTACTTATTATGTAGAATGTTTTCTTTTTGACAATCATGCGTTTGATATTTGGATTTAAACTTATTCTATATTGTCTATATGTTTATCCATGAAGCAAAAATAATTTAATTTGGTCATTTGGAATGATTGCGCCCTCTACGTTGGTTTGGTATGGTAATAGTAGGCCTAATGGTTTGCTGATTGATAATCATTATCAGGTGTTAAAATGGGTGTCTACCGGGAACAAGGAAGGTTTTTGATTTGGAAAAGACGGAGCAGTTTGTTTTATAGATTTGTTCATTCGTTTTTCGTTTGGAATTGTGAATCCTAAATGCTTGGAATTTAATGGATCACAATAAACAACGTTTGATTTATATCTACGACTCAACTGGATTGTTTGCTGTAAAGTGCGTCTGACAAGTTTTACCCCGATCTGATGCCGGTTCATGACGTTTGGGAGACCAAAAGCCGGTACAGGATACAAACATGACACTGAATGGCCAATAGGGGGGCTATAATATGCAAACCATAGGGGGCGCTATAATAAGCACTGAAAGTTTAAGCCTTCCAGTTTGTCGTAGAGAGAGGTGACACTAGGCCCAATCCCAATACCCCCCTTGGCTCTACCACTTGATCCTACCCCTCCGTTTTGCGCATGGTCACGTAGGGTCAAGGGTAGGGCCCTATGGAATCCGCAATCACGGAATCGTGCAGGATTTCACGGAATTGAGATATTAACATGTGTATTAACGAATGTGTGTGTGTGTGTGTGTGTGGAAAAAAAAGGTATAATATTTTTTTATTTTTATAATTTTATTTAATTTTTTTGTATCATTCCATTTGGGCTGTGGGGGTGCTTAATGTCTGAAGGAGTCGACTGAACGCTTCTTGTCCTCTGCAAAAGCATGCAATTGGTCCACTGATGGATACATCTTGATATTTGTCTAGTCTAGTGTGTTCATTAGATGGGTGAAATCCTCTTTCAGTGCCTCTGTGCCTGTTTTCGTAGGCAGTTAGCCTCTGGTATGCGTGCCATTAGCGTTAGCCACGCTTTTAGGCCTCTTTTCTTTTGGTAAGAATGATACATTTTTGTATATTTAAAAAAAATATATTATACATTTTTTTTCTTTTTTTTTTACTAAGAGGTTGGCTAGTCGACTACGGCTCATTTTGACCGATTAGTCGACTAATCGACTAATAGGGGTCAGCCCTAGTATTTACTGAGGATGGCCAGATAATGTTGATATTTAAACTAAAATAATTATTATACAGAGAGAAGCTTCAGCAAGTACAAAACGCTGCTGACCGACAAAAGGGAATCCCTCACTGAGGAAAACACAAAGCTCCTAACCATCATGTATCACAATGGTGATGTCTGAGATCGCCAAAGTGCAATACCGGCCGCATCCTCCCAGGTGGCAGTATCATGCACCCTTTGAAACCTCATATCTTGGCCTGTGCAACGTTCAAATGTCTCCGGGCGCACTTTTCTTTGTCAGGTGAGTCGAGCGGGTATGCCCAGTGGTGCAGTGCTGGTATAACTCGGTATAACGGCGTTATACCTCGGTCACTGAGGCTGAAGTACGCGCAATCGCTTTTTACATGGCATTATCCAACCGGACTCCCGGAGAAGCATGCAGCTGCAGAGCCAGCGGCGCTCTCTGGGCCGCGCGCTGACGGCCGTGCTGTGAGGCAATAGTATCCAGCTGCAGGACGAGAGCAGCCAAAAAAAACTGTGCATGCGCGCGAACGCGCGTGGAGCGTTTGACCTACTGTCAATTTGCCACTGCACCACTGGGTATGCCGACCACATTGAGAAGCGTCAAATGCCCCCGATGCATCTGTTGTGGTGGATTATGTTGGTGACACGATGGAGACCAATACTTGGACTCGCGATCAGACAATTGGAATATTCTTTTTGGGGTACCTCCTAGTGAAGGTAAGGACTAAATTATATCAATCCTGCTTTGATCCAACCATGATTTCACCTTGATCGCAACGTGTGTGTGTAACGTTACTCCATAACGTATGCCGTTAAAAAAGCATCAACATTTCATGCATTCATGATGATAAAAATAAGTTAACTAATATTATGAGAAGATGTAAGAAGGATCATTACAGTAGAATATTAGATAACAACAAATATAATATCAAAGGTGTTTGGAATATATTAAATGGTATTATTAGGAATGGATCAAGACAAATAAACTATCCTCAGTATTTTATGGAAAATTATCAAACTATTAGCAATATGGATGATGTGGTTAACAACTTTAATCAATTTTTTTTTTTAATATTGGACCAGAATTAGTGGGAAAAAACCCAGATCCAGTGACTCCTGAAGACATAAGAGACAATTATATTGAAAGAAATCCTAGTTCAATGTTTCTGGAAGCGGTAGATGAAAATTATAGAAATTACTAATAAATGTAAAAACAAGACATCAGACAGTAATGAAATAGATATGAAAATAGTAAAAAAAAATGTCATTAGTGGGATTTCTATAAGATTCCCTAGATGGGAAAAGCAAGGCATACACTCATTAGGAGACGTCTTCAATAAACAGGGTTTTTGTAGTTTCAATGAAATACGCAAAAAATTTTATCTCACCAAGTCCACATATTACTTTTACGCACAGTTATTGGCATGTTTGAAGGCTCACGGTGTTCCATTAAATATACCAATTGTACACCACAGATACCACAAATTCTTCTATGAAAGAGAGACATCAAGAGGTTTTGTTTCAGATTTTTATCATCAATTACTAACGTCCTCATATGAAACCCTCCACCTAGACTCCGTCTGGAGGAGGGATATACCAGACCTGGAAAGTGATTTTGATTGGCAAGAAGCCTGGGCAAATATTCGATTCACATCAAGGAACCCGGACCATCAACAAATCAATCATAACTATATTCACAGGACATACTTGACTCCTATAAGACTGAAAAAAAATGGGTCTTATACAAGACTCCAAATGCTTCTTATGTACAAATGGGGACAAGGGGACATTTATGCACATGTACTGGGACTGCCCACCAGTTAAGATATTCTGGAAAGAGGTGACCCAGCAACTATCAAATCTGTTAACTTGGAATATACCTGTACACCCCTCTGTACTACTGCTGAATGATGTTTTTGAGTGTGCAGTACATCCACAGCTAAAGAGATTGGTTTTATCGGGTATCACAGTGGCTAAAAAGCTGATAGCATCACGATGGTTCCAACCGGAAAAAATTTGCCGAAAGGTCTGGATTATTACATATCTCGATGTGATCTATCAAGAAATATCTACAGCAAGAATTTTGGGTCTCAATGAATCCAAAATGACATTGTGGTTAGAAGTGGTGGAGAAAATAAAAGCTAGCATATAATGGTAATGTCTGGTTAGGAGCGAGGGAAAATGGATGGATTATCCAATGGGGGGTCCGGAAGGGGGGGGTACGAGCTGGAGCATATGTGTGTAGGTTTTTAGATAACAGGTATTAAGGGTATATCCTATATAAGACAATTAACTAAAATGTGATCTCATTGGATGTGCACTGACAACTAATGCCTGTATATCTTATCGTGTGTTGTCATGTTTGTTTAAAAAATTATAAAAAAATAAAATACAAGAAAATAGTAAAAAAAAATGTCATTAGTGGGATTTCAAAACCACTCACGCACATCTGCAATTTATCATTCAAAACTGGTCGATTTCCGAATAAAATGAAAATAGCAAAAGTCATACCTCTGTTCAAGACTGGAGATAAACACCACTTCACAAATTATAGGCCTGTTTCTCTACTTCCTCAGTTTTCAACAACAACAACAACAACAGATTAGATAAATGCATTGATAAACATAATTTACTCACCGATAGCCAGCATGGATTCAGAACACACCGGTCAACATCACTAGCATTAATAGAACTCATTGAAAAAAAAATCACAAATTCCATAGATAAAAAAAACATGTAGCTGGAGTATTCATTGATCTAAAAAAAAAAAAAAAGCATTTGATACTATTTTTTTTTGTATTGATCTTTTCCCCCCTCCATTTTCCTCAGATTTTTCTCCCATCCCAATGTTAGTCGTTATGCCAATTCCCAATCCCCTTTCTGGTCGCTGCGCACTTACCCCCCACAGTCGGTCTGGGAGAGTGGAGGCTATCACGTGCTTCCTCCGACACACGTCCAGCCAATCAACCGCTTCTTTTCACCTGGCAGCGCGGATTCTCATTGAGAGGGCGTTGTGTGTGGAAGGATCACTACTATCCCACTCAAGTCCTATCCGCGCTTAGCAGGCGCCCCGACCGAACTGTAGGAGTCGCTGTTTACAACGACCCGGACCCACCCCGCCAGCTTCTCCCACCCTCTAATACTGCCAATTGTATTAGTGTGAACGGCCAGCCAAGCTGGTGACAACCCCGGAGCTGTGAGCTGGATTCGAACAGGCGAATCTAGCCGCTCCGGGGTTTGGTGACGAACGCAATCTCCGTTACGCCACCTGACCGCCCAGCATTTGATACTATTAAATAATCATGATATATTAATCAGGAAATTGGAACGATATGGGATCAGGGGGGTAGTATTGGACTGGGTGAGAAGCTATCTAAACAATTTGTGACAATGAGAGATTATAAATCTGAATGTTTGGACATTGCTTGTGGTGTCCCCCAGGGGTCAGTGTTGGCTCCAAAACTGTTCATCTTGTACATTAACGATATATGTAAAGTATCCAATATATTTAAATGTATTTGATTTGCGGATGACACTAATCTTATTTTTTCTGGTGAGAATATCCAGCAGCTTTTAGAGGTCATCACATCTGAAATGAAGAAATTAAACAAATGGTTTGATAGAAACAAATTATCATTAAATTTGAGCAAAACTAAAATTATGTTATTTGGAAACTGTAGATTAAATACTCAAGTACAAGTTAAAATAAATGATGTGATTATTGAAAGATATCAAATCTTCTGGAAACCTCACATAAAACATGTCCAATCTAAACTGTCAAGAAGCATTTCAGTTATGAGTAAAGTAAAGCACATTCTGGACAGAAAATCACTCTATATTCTTGTAAATTGTTGTACGGCGACCTTGAGTGCCTTGAAAGGCGCCTTATAAATAGAATGCATTATTATTATTATTATTATTATTATTATTATTATTATTATTATTATTATTATTCTCTACTGTTCTAGTTTTTTACCATATTTAAATTACTGTGCTAAAGTCTGGGGAAACACTTATAATTCTACACTACAACCACTTTTTATACTCCAAAAAAGGGCCATAAGGATAGTTCACATTGCATCGTGATCACACAAACATATTTTTAAGTCAAAAACATTCAAGTTACATGATCTTGTGGAATTTAAAACGGCACAATTAATGTATAAAGCAAAAGGTCATGTACTTCCAGGAAACATTCAAGAACTGTTCTTTGATAGGGAGGGGGGTTATAATCTGAGGGGAAAACTAAATTTCCCCCCAGGCCATCAGAGCCTTGGGGGCCTTTCTCACTCATTATATTCGTTTCCATTCCATTCCGTTCTAGCCCGTTCCGAGATCTAATGCGAACTTCCCCCCTCCCTCTCCCCCCTCTAGTTTGTGTACACACTAGTCTTGGTTCGCTCCGGGTTCTGTTTACGGTTTGCCTTTTGAGCGTTTACGCTTGCCGTAGGCGATGATGTCACGTTCGAAAATGTAAACAGTAAGTGTCTTAACACGACGGCGGAGACTGATATAAAATGAACAAATAACCAATAAATATGAAGTTATATTTGAACCTCTGTTGTCAAGCCTTGTCAATATAACCCACCCCATTTTATCACGAATGGATGGTGTTGTAGAGTCCGCTTTTGAGCGTTTTGCAGGCTTAACGATAACGCTAAGCTAACGCTAGTTAGCTTAGCCTTTTACTAGTAACATTGCTGCATCGATTATATTGAATGTCATTGATCTACTGGTCGACCACGGCCGACTGGTTGGGCACCACTGGTCTAATAGAAATAAATGCATTCGAACAAGAAAGTATAGTATACAGCAATGGCTAACGCTAAGCTAACGGCTAACGCTAGTTAGCTTAGCCTGTCCAGCAGCTAACATTATCCCATCGCTCGTGGCAATTATATTACATGTCATTGATCTACTGGTCGACTGGTTGGGCACCACTGGTCTAATAGAAATAAATGCATTCAAACAAGAAACTAATGTATAGAAATAACATGGCAAACAAAAATTGCCAGGCCTAATGCGAGCCAGAAGTGCTGTGCTTTGTAACGTGGCTTCATGTTTTCATCCACTGAGCTGTGAGGTTCCACATGCTTGTTTTTGGTTGAGGTCTGAACTCTCAAATTGCCCATAAATATAGTTTTTGTGGGTATTGTCCAGTGTGGTTTTATCTGCCCAAAATTCAAGCAAGCATGACAGTAACGACGTTGTGTGTGTCACGCCCCCCGCTCCCACTGGACCGATTCCGAAACCACCTAATCCAACTGTCCCAGGTTCAGCGGGGGGTAAAACGAATCAGCGCGGTTCGATCCCAAAAAGGGGTGTGTCCGTCTGAGTGAGAACACTCCCCCCCGTTCCCGGGAGCAGTGATTCGATCCCAATAGGTAAGTGAGAAAGGCCCCTTGAACACTGAACTCTCCACACACAAGCACACACACACAACACACACACTGTACACGCTCACACACTAGCAGCCACTTTAACATGAACACACACACTCATGCTGCACACGCTCACACTTATGGTCACTTTAGAAAATGAAAGGTCACTTTAAAAAATAGTATAGTATAACTTGAGATTGTATAATATAGCATTGTATAGCAGTGTACATAAAGACCCAGTGCCTCATCCGTAGCTAACAGTATATTGCACTATCACAGGACCTAGCATGTCTTACCATGCTCTTGTAAAAACCCTTGTACATATACCGATATGCCATACTTTGATTACTTATATTATTGCACAAATGTCATTCGCATCCTATTGGATTCTTACTATTGTATTATTGTATTATGCACAATCGTTGCGGGCAAGATTTCACTGTATACTTGTATGCCGTGACAAATAAAACTCTTGACTTAACTTGACAATTTAAAAGTTCTTAATGTACGCACTACCATGAGAAGACACTGGATCATCTCAATATGTGGAGTGAAACTGTGGAACAGTCTGAATGTGGTGCTAAAGCAATGTCCAAATATGAGACAATTCAAACTGATTTATAAGGAAATGATGTTCACGAGGTACAGGGATGAGGAAGGGACTTGATATTCACAGGTGTTTACATTTTTAGTTTATTTCTTTCATGTTTTACATATAGTTTTTGTTTTTTTTGTTTTGCATATATATATTTATTTTGAAATGTTTTAAATTAGTACACTCATTTGAGTAGTGGAAAAGGGGTAGGATTAAATAAGTGTATACTTCTTCCTACTCCTTTTCGTAAATTGAGTTATGTTTTGATTTTGTTTAGTTATTTATTTTGTTTGTATTCATTTACATGTTCGAAATAAAGATTCAAAAAAAAGAAAAAAGCATAATACCTATTATATACATTTGATTTGGAAATAGTAGCGTGTCCAGGCGAGAAACGGCAACGCTTTTAGTGAAATTCACGCTTTTCTGCATATCGTCATTTTCTGGGATTAGACAGGATCACTATACTTATATTCACCACAGTATAACACGCGAACGTATTGATGAAAACATGTATTCTTTTTCACATATTGAACGATAGATAGTTGATGTCAAATGGGCCATAGTATTGTATCCATAGCTATAATATAGAATATATATATATATAGCCCTGCAAACACAGCCACTTATTCCTATCTTTTATGCCGTTTTTCCACTGCATAGTACCTACCCGACTCGACTCTGACTTTTCGGTTTTCCATTGCCAAAATTTGTGTTTGGTAACTGGTACCGGGTACTTTTTTAGTACCTGCTTTCTCGAGGTTCCAAGCAAGTAGAAGTGGTACCAAAAAAGTGACGTGAAACACTGCAGACCACTGATTGGTCAGAAGAGAGAAGCGTCACACGTTGGAGCGTCCTGCACAAAAACCCGCCATCTTTAAACTGTATCGCGTAGCATTCATTATTTGTTTGCAGCAGGAACAAGTGCAATAAACAAAAAAGGATACATTCACTGTGTATTATGCCTAATTTATTGATGAAACAAAACCAACATCAACACAATTTACCACCAAGAGCGGAGAGTTTAGTCTCACAAAAAGATAGCTGATTTTGTTAGCTTACGTGCTAATGTGATTGGAATTTACCATTATAAAAGTTAGCATTGCGGCTAGCGTACAGAGCATGCAAAGATCACTGATTTTGTTGGCTTACGTGTGGTTATCTGGTGAGGCGCTGGTATCGTGGAATGGAGTGGAAATACTTTAATCATCACGTCATTAATTAATAGACAATCGTCATTTCCAACATAAGTTAATGCTTAATAACATTACACATGGGGAGACTAGCTTGCTGGCATAGGCGGCGGGTCTATAAGGCCACGGGGGGCTATGCCTACCCAAAATATTATGCTGGGAATTTTGAAATGTATATGTGCGCAGGCTGCTGGCTATTGTGTGTGTCTTGTGCTGCAGCCCGCTGGCCGAGGTGTCAACGACGAAGGTGTCAGTCGGCTAGGTGGCAGCGTTTAACATTCCAGGTACAGGCAGTAACCAATCACGCATAGGCTCAGGTTAAATAATGTAGCCAATCACATCATTCATATGATCATCCTGATCCCGCAGTAGATTCAAGATTCAAGATTCAAGAGTTTTAATTGTCACGGCATACAGGTATACAATGAAATGCGGCTGGTCTTGCCCGCGACGATGTGCAATACAGTGGTACAACATATAATAGAATCCAATAAAATACAGTGGTACAACATATTAATAGAATCCAATAAAACAGTGCAATAAACAGGTACATGGTGTGCCATCTCGGTATCTGTACATTAGTATTTACAGAGCATATAGGACATGCTAGTTAGCTTTAGTAGTGCAATACACTGTTCCTGATGTTATACTATTTTAAGTGGCCTTTCCTCTGGCCATAAGTGTGCGTGTGTGCGGCATGAGTGTTAAAGTGGCTGCTAGTGTGTGAGCGTGCTCAGCGTGCGTGTCGTGTATGTACTTGTGTGTGGATAGTTCAGTTTCTGTGTCTCTCGATGTTCATTGTTCAAGGCTCTGATGGCCTGGGGGAAGAAGCTTAGCCTAAGCCTCTCCGTCTTAGTCTCTAGAATTCGCAGGCGTCTGCCTGACCTCAGCAGCTGGAACAGGCTGTTATTGGGGTGGTGGGGGTCTTTCATTATCCTGCAGGCTCTGGATTTGCACCTCTTGTTGTATAGAGCCTGCAGGGGAGGTAGCGCAATACCCGTGGTACGCTCGGCTGAGCGCACCACACTCTGTAGGGCCTTCTTGTCCTGTGCCGTGCTGTTCCCATACCAGGCAGTGATGTTTCCGGTCAAGATGCTCTCTACAGCTCCTGAGTAGAAGGACTGAAGTATCTTCCCCGATACTCTGAACTTCCTTAACTGTCTCAGGTGGTAGAGGCGCTGCTTCGCTTTCTTTACTACTGTGCCTATGTGTGTTGACCATGTCAGGTCCTCTGAGATGTGGACCCCCAGGTACTTGAAGCTGCTCACCCTGTCCACGGTAGCCCCGTTAATCCTCAGTGGTGTGTGTGTCTCCCGCTGTCCTCTCCTATAATCCACGATCAGCTCCTTGGTTTTACCAATGTTCAGGAGCAGGCTGTTGTCCTGGCACCAACGTTCCAGTACCTCAACCTCCTCCCGGTAGGCCTTCTCGTCGTTGTCCGAGATCAGCCCCACCACCACCGTGTCGTCGGCGAACTTCACAATGGAGTTGGAGCTGAACTTGGCCACACAGTCGTGTGTGTAGAGTGAGTACAGCAGGGGGCTTAGAACACAGCCCTGGGGGGACCCGATGCTCAGGGTGATGGTGTTGGAGGTCTGACCCCCCACCCTGACCGCCTGGGGTCTTTCACTCAGAAAGTCCAGTACCCAGGCGCTCAGGGCGGAGCTCAGGCCTAGCTCGATCAGCTTGTCCACCAGTCTGGTGGGGACTATGGTGTTGAACGCTGAGCTGTAGTCAATGAACAACAGTCTCACATAGCCCCCCTTCTGACGGTCAAGGTGGGAGAGAGTGCTGTGCAGTACCTGGGAGACCGCGTCATCAGTGGACCTGTTTGTCCTGTATGCAAATTGCATAGGGTCCATATCGCTGGGGAGAGAGGCACAAATGTGGTCCTTGACCAGCCTCTCGAAACATTTCATGACCACAGAGGTGAGTGCCACCGGTCTGTAATCATTTGGACATGTTGGGGAGGGTTTCTTCGGTACAGGGATGATGGTAGACATCTTGAAGCAGGCAGGGACTACTGACTCCGCCAGGGATTGATTAAATATGGCGGTGAACACCGGGGCAAGCTGGTTTGCACAGGACTTAAGTATGCGTCCTGTTATACCATCTGGGCCTGCAGCCTTCCTGGTGTTCACCTGCATAAATGCTCTTCTCACACTGTGTTCCGACAACGAGAGAGCGCCCCCGCCCCCCCGCGGTTGCCCCCCCCCCTCCACAACAGCCGGTGCGCCAGTGACGTCACTAGCCAGAGGGCTAGCGGCGACACTGTCTACACCGAACCGAGCGTAGAAGGAGTTGAGTTTGTCCGCTAGAGAGGCGTCGTCGCTCCCCATTGCGGGGGCGCTGACTTTGTAGTCAGTTATTGTCTTCAGTCCCCTCCACAAGTAAAGTAAACATCTGCGTTCCGAATCTCCGCCCGCCGATCGCTTTGTAGCGAACACCAGCGCACTATTTTGAGTTACATTTCAAAAAGCAAAATGGATATACGGTATTTTCCCAAGGCATACTGTATAAACAAAGTAATTTAGAAGCTGCACCGGGCTGGCCCTGGGCATAACTACGGATCACCTGAGGCTAGATGTTGCGTTATCTTAGCAAACAAGGGCTTGCTCTAAGTCTAAGAGGACTTAGTCCGAGTTCATCAAATCGTGGAAACTTTTTAGAGCTACTGTATGTACATTGTTTTAAAAGCATGATGAGATCCAAATTACGAAAGACGTTCTCTTCATTGCTGTCAGCACTGCAACTTGTGATCTCACAGACAAAGTTAAAGCAGAAAAGATTATTGATGCCAAGAAAGACGAAACGTCGCATTTTGCTGCATTAAGGTAAGACAATGGTTAATCTATTATTGGATGCCTTCATTTGAACACTTAATTTGCACTGTGTATTGACAAAAAAGGAAACAATTTGCGCGCTCCACGCTATATAGCCTACCCTGATGTCCGGTTCACGCGCCGCCTATGCTTGCTGGACACAAACATTGTTGATATAGCAGTCTGGTTAATGTTGTTATATCGCTCGCTATTGATTGTTTGTACTAGTAACGTTAATGTAGAATAGACACGTGAGGTAATCATCATCCATTTAAACAGGTTATTACCTAATGTTAACGTTAGTAGAATAGACATGAGGTAACGTTAACGCTAGTAGAATAGACAAGAGAGGTAACGTTAACGTTAGCAGAATAGACACAACGAGAGTCTGTGGCCCCGCCTCCCC
The DNA here is from genome assembly GCF_963971535.1 of Notolepis coatsorum. Lineage (NCBI taxonomy): Eukaryota > Metazoa > Chordata > Actinopteri > Aulopiformes > Paralepididae > Notolepis > Notolepis coatsorum. The sequence continues at coordinate 19,253,515 of NC_140168.1, read as the reverse complement.
ACATGGAGACAAACGGAGTACTACCTGCAGTGGAAAACGAATGAAGTACCAGGTACCAAAAGCGAGTATAGTAGAGTAGAGTCGAGTAGGTACCATGCAGTGGAAAAGAGGCATTAGAGCGTTGGCGTGGTAGGAACAAACAATGCTCAAGTCAGTGGCGTCCAAAGAGTTAAAGGACATCTCTTTGAAAGAAATTTTATTTTAGTTTTTTTTAAGATTTATTTTAAACAAATTATTATTATTATTTAACTATTTAATTAGTATTTAGTTATTGCACTGCACTGGAAGTTGAACTGCATTGAAAAAAAGAAAACCTAATAACTGAACGGGCACTGAACATTGAACTGCACTGGCACGGTTTGCAGATGTACTGTTATAACATTTAGTTAAAAACCAATTTTGCATAGTTTTTATTGGTTAAATCTAGGGATGTCCGATATTATCGGCCTACCGATATATTTTTTTTACATTTCTATAACCTTTATTTACCCAGGCAAGCAAGTAAGAACAAATTCTGATTTTATTTATTGTCAAAAGTATGCATAATGTTGTGTTAATTCCACAACAAGAGATATGTAATGTTAACACTTTAATCGCCGAAAATGCCGGAACTCGTCTTTCCTAGCCATGCTCATTCTGCCGAAGACGCCGTAACTCGTCTTTGATGTCAATATTTCAAAAATCTGTCATCGAAATCATATTTCCTTTCCGGAGCCCTGAGACACACTGCTGATCTCCTCTCAACTCTCTAGCGGTTCAAGAGCGCCATCTGGTGGCCGATCGGCAGATCGCCAACCGGAAATTAACCTTTGAACCGGTAGTGCTCATCCATATGTGGTCCGGCCACTCGCTATCGTTAGAGAGACTTTGTCTTGATACAGTGAACATTGATTGGTGCAAATAACTCGAAAAAACAACATGATTTGGACGTATATACTATTATACAACCTGGAAATGGATCGGGCATTTCTACATCCCATAATAGAAAAAATTCTGTTCCACGCTCATCTGCCAGCGGCGCGAGGAAGCCACGGTAAGATTCAGAGTTATATTCTAATATTCGATATAAACTGCTATGATGAACATATGACCCACTCTGGATGAATCATCTAGCCAAGTCAAGTCAAGTCAAGAGTTTTAATTGTCACGGCATACAGGTATACAATGAAATGCGGCTGGTCTTGCCCGCGACGATGTGCAATACAGTGGTACAACATATAATAGAATCCAATAAAATACAGTGGTACAACATATAATAGAATCCAATAAAAACAACAGTGCAATAAACAGGTAACATGGTGTGCCATCTCGGTATCTGTACATAGTATTTACAGAGCATATAGGACATGCTAGGTAGCTTTAGTAGTGCAATACACTGTTCCTGTTGTTTTACTAATTTAAAGTGGCCTTTCCTCTGGCCATAAGTGTGCGTGTGTGCGGCATGAGTGTTAAAGTGGCTGCTAGTGTGTGAGCGTGCTCAGCGTGCGTGTCGTGTGTGTGCTTGTGTGTGCTTGTGTGTGGATAGTTCAGTTTCTGTGTCTCTCAATGTTCATTGTTCAAGGCTCTGATGGCCTGGGGGAAGAAGCTTAGCCTAAGCCTCTCCGTCCTAGTAGCTGGGGTTCGCAGGCGTCTGCCTGACCTCAGCAGCTGGAACAGGCTGTTATTGGGGTGGTGGGGGTCTTTCATTATCCTGCAGGCTCTGGATTTGCACCTCTTGTTGTATAGAGCCTGCAGGGGAGGTAGCGCAATACCCGTGGTACGCTCGGCTGAGTGCACCACTCTCTAACGCTGCCCACGGAATTATAAACGATCCCCCGCCCATCCGGTCATCATCAGATGATACGTAGAAACTTCTAGAAGCACATCCAGTTGACATTTTTTATCTCGCACAGATTCCTACCAAACTGTATTTGATCATCAATATAATGCATTTAGGGCTATAAATCACGTTCTGAAGAAAGCTGCAGAAAACGATAAAAACATACTTATACTTTAGACCATATTTTAGTATGAATATGTGAATGAAAAAGTTTAACGTTGCTACACCCTGAACAATACATATAGGACATTGAATGGGCCATAATAATGGCAATTTAGCAATAGAATTTAAAAAGTTATAGCCCTGCAAAGAAGGGGAACTTCTCCATGTTAAATAGGGCTGGCGAGGGATGGTAAATTATGAATTTAACCCCGGCGATTAAAGTGTTAATTACCTGAAATTATTCCATTTTGGGGGGGGGGGGGGGGGTAACCCTGCATATATCGGTATCGGTTGATATCGGTATCGGAAATTAAGAGTTGGACAATATCGGTATAGGTAAAAAAGCCAATATCGAGCATCCCTAGTTAAATCCAAAGGAAAAAATATTAAATCAGATCAATCCAAAAACAGGAAAATTAAAAACAGAGAAATCTGAAAAAAGTTAAATGAAAAACAGAAATCCGAAAACAGGAAAAGATAAAAACGGATTTCATGGGGCCCTAGTCAATGTTAAGTTAACTTCTACTGCAGCCTTTACGGTAATCTGTGAAGAGGTGATGGGCAATGTTGTTGTGCGTCACTTGTTTTGGACTGTACGGAAGCTGTGGCCACTACGCTGTGAAGAGCGTGAAATAAACTTGAATGCAAAGAAAACAGTTGTCTTATTTGCAACCTAACATGGTAGCAGAGGATGTCGGCCTCTAACGTTACTAACTACAGGCTGCCTGCCGCCTGGACTGGACGAAAAGACGTCTTTTGAGAAGTGGAAGAATGAAGTGGAAATATTTGACGGATTTAGTCAAGAAGAAACAAGCGTTGGCTGTTGCTCTATCGTTGACGGGTAGGGCGAGGGATACTGCATTAGAAATACCTGTCGATGATCTAAATAGGGATGATGGAATGACAACTTTGATTCGGGAACTTGACATGGTGTTTTTGAGAGAAGAGAAAGACCGGGCTTACGAAGCCTATTCGGAGTTTGATCAGATTTCGCGAGAAGACGGCGTCTCCATGGTGGACTATTATTGTTGATTTTGAACAGAAGTACAACCGGATCAATAAATTCAATATGGTTCTACCTGACGCTGTTTTAGCATTCAAACTACTGGATACAGCAGGCCTCGACATAAAAGACAAACAACTGGCATTGACTGCCTGTGGTAAGCACACCTTTGTTGATATGAAGTCAGGACTGAAACGTATATTTGGAGAAAAAACTGAGAAAAAGGCACGGGCCATTACTGTGAAGCGATGCAGCATTCTACACAGATCAGAGACGAGAACAGCAGAGGCGGGAACAGCCGCAAGCTCAAAGTGGACAAGTTAGAGGGCCATACGCAGGCACAAATCCGCTTGATAAATTTGGAAGACGAACGAGGTGTGGGGTTTGTCAGAGCACATTCCACTGGGTGAAAGATTGCCCAAACAAGAAAGAATATGTAAAGGTGACGGAAGAAAATTAAGAACCAGATGAGTGTAATATAACACTTTTTTCTAAGGAATCATATACGGAAATCATGGTTGAGGCTCTGGGAACGGCCGTCATTGATACGGCGTGCACACGGACTGTATGTGGTGAACAATGGCTGGATAACTATGTTGGGGGACTAAATGAGAAACAAGTCAAAGGATTGGTTAGCACAGAGAGTAGCAAACCTTTTAAGTTTGGGGATGGGCGAGTTGTACATTCTACAAAAAATTTCAAGATACCAGCCAAGATAGGAGAAACAAAATGTTGTATTGAAACAGAAGTAGTCTCATCTGACATCCCTTTACTGCTTAGTAAAACGTCGCTAAAGAGAGCAGGAGCTGTGTTGAACCTGGAAAACGATACAGCTATAATGTTTAAGAAACCAGTAGCTCTGGAGTTGACTTCATCTGGACACTACTGTCTGAACATACTGGATAAAGAGTCCCCAAGTGAAGCATATGAGAATGTGGTCCTGGCCATCACAGATAATATGACCAGTGTGGAAAAACACAAAGCTTTACTTAAACTTCACAACTAGCAATTTGGACATGCATCAGTTGATAGACTGAAGAAGCTGCTGACAAATGCTGGAAACACGGATGATGAATGCACCGCTATTTTAGGGGAAATAGTAGGAAAGTTTGAGATATGTCTCAAGTACAGCAAGGCTAAGCCCAAGCCTGCTGTTGGTCTGCCCATGGCCTCCAGGTACAACAAGACTGTGGCAGTTGATCTACATGAGCTAGAACCAAATGTGTGGTACCTACACATTATCGACCACTTCACTCGCTTTAGTGCGGGTAGCATCGTGACCTCAAAGAAGCCAAGTGTGATAGTGAAAAACTTTGTACATTCCTGGATCAGTGTCCATGGTCCACCTGAGCATCTCTTCAGTGACAACGGTGGAGAGTTCAATAATGAGGAAATAAGAGACATGGCAGAGAACTTCAACATCGAGGTCAAGATGACTGCTGGCTACAGTCCATGGAGCAATGGTTTGCTGGAACGCCACAACCAATCCCTTACAGAGATACTACTGAAGGTAAAACTTGACAAAAGACTTGACTGGAAAACGGCTCTTGATTGGGCACTCATGGCAAAGAATACAATGCAGAACGTGCATGGCTACAGTCCACATCAGCTGGCAGGGTTTCCCATCAATTCCCATCAATGGCCCGCCACAGTCTAATTAGTCCCGCCACAGTTGTATAATGAACCAAAAACAAAATACTTAATTATTATTTTTTTTTTTTTACATTTTTTTTTTTAATATAAAGTTTGCCAATAGGGATGTATCAGTAGTATTGGCAGTGGTAGTAGTCGTAATAGTAATCCACTATATTTTTTTATTTTCTAAAAAATAAACCAGTTCAACACAGGTAACCACTTTTGCTTCATTTCTTTGATGGCTCAAATGTATGCTCTAGGTCAGTGCTTCCCAATCCTCTCCTCGAAGCACCCCAGCCGTTCCATGTATTTTTTTTTTAAATCTTTTTTCCCCCCTCCTTTTTCCTCCGTTTTTCTCCCATCCCAATGTTAGTCGTTATGCCAATTCCCAATCCCCTTCCTGGTCGCTGCGCACCTACCCCCTACGGTCGGTCTGGGAGAGTGGAGGCTATCACATGCGTCCTCCGACACATGTGTAGCCAATCAACCGCTTCTTTTCACCTGGCAGCGCGGACTCTCACTGAGAGGGTGTAACGTGTGGAAGGATCACACTACCCCCCTTAGATCCTTTCCTCGCTGAGCAGGCGCCCCGACTGAACTGTAGGAGTCGCTGTTTACAATGACCAGAACCCACCCACCAGCTTTCCCACCCCTAACACTGCCAATTGTGTTAGTATGAACGACCAGCCAAGCTGGCAGCAATGAAGAGAGCTGGGCTCGAACCCAGCATCTCCTGCACTAGTAGGGGTGGGACGATACATCGATCCAGATCGATATATCGATCTATTATCAATAATCAAATAGGATCGATGCCACGTAAAAAGATCGATTCATATTGCGATACTCTTATTTTGAAAATCCGGCGACGTCATCGCCCCGCGCCCAGTGTTGTGAAACTCAAACTCCGTTTAACATCAACAGCAGTAGCGTCTAGAGCGTCACTAGAGCAAGACTAGTGTGCCTATTCTGTGACCCAAAACATGTCCCTGCTGTTTTATTCCACAACGGGTCCAATGCATCTAACCTGCTTTGCAATCCTCGTCACTCCATTATGCCCACATCGCGTTAAAGATCGAAGATAACGTTACGTTAGCGTGAGCTAACAAGCTAACCCAGAGCCATAGGCAGAGAGAAGTGGGGACTGGGAGGGTGCATTCTCGGGATAGCCCCACTAACAGGATCTGGCCGGTACTGCACCTTGGGACTCCCAATATGCTTTTCCAGCCAAAATACAGCTCTGTGACAGTGAATAGGATATTAATAGAGAAGAAAAAGAAAAACTAACCAAAAACAGTGAACAGGAGGTCTATTTGTATTAAAAACAATAGATTGTTTTTCATTTAAATGTCTGGAAGAGCTCAAAAATATAAATGTCATGATATTTCCATTGCCTTTTTTTTTGTTGATTTAAATGTTACTGATTGTATTAAATGGGCACATAATATCGTCTCATATCGATCGCAGGCACCTGAATCGAATCGTATCGTGGCAGACTGTGATATCGGATAATATCGTATCGTTGTCCAAAGAATCGATATCGTATCGTATCGTGATTAAACTGGTGATTCCCACCCCTATGCACTAGTGGCGAGCGTCTTGCCCACTGCGCCACTTAGCCGCCCTCGTTCCATGTATTTGTTAAATTGCACCACCAGCAGTGCATGTGAGCGGATCGGAGCGTGAGTGGCGCGGGGAGCGGAGCGGGCGGTTTTGACGTGAGCGAGTGGGTTTTAAAATGTGTCGGCGCGACGTCCGGAGCGAGAGTTCTCCTCCGCTCCAATCCACTCCAGGCCGCTCACAGTGGTTTAACACTGATGTAATATACATGCAGTACAATGCCAAAGCAACAGATGGCGATGTACAAACATGAAGGCCATTTTCAACCAATGAGAAGGGTGAACCTGTGATATCCTGTTCAGGCTTTGTCACTCACTCCTGTTAGAAAAAGTATCGACGCCATTGTTGTTGTCGTTAGCTTACATGCTAACGTTAATGGCAGCGACCATAGCATTGTGGCTCGGCTAGCTATCATCGCTTAATAGAGCTAGTGAATGGATAAACAACGTTATTTAACATTGCAGAATGGGTACAATTACAATGCGGCTCAATACAAACAATTGTTAAGGGGCCCAGGGGGTGTAGACTGTTGTAGTTTGAGCTAATTTACACCATGCTCCAAAAAAAAAAAAAAAAAAATCTGCCGAGCGATCTGGCGCGGGGAGCGCTCGATTCAAGGTGAGCGGTGAACGAGCGGAGAGCGACTTGGGGGCGGGGTCAACATGAGAGATTAGCGGAGCGGACCAAGCTTTAAAGAGCGAAGAGCGGATTTCTCGGCCGCGCCGATCCGCTCACGTGGCCTGACCACCAGCACACCTTGATTCAACTAATAAAGGGCTAGTTAAGTTGAATCAGGTGTGCTGGTGGTGGAATTTAACAAATACATTGAACGGCTGGGATGCTTCGAGGAGAGGATTGGGAAGCACTAGTCTAGTAGATTTTGTGTTTTGAGGACAAAGTTCATCATAGAATCTAGCCTCTTTATTTTGCTCTCAAAGTGCACCAGATTGATGCATTTAACTTTAAAATGTACAAAAAAATATATTTCCGGGGGGGGGTCGGAGGATCACCCCCCATAGTCTCTGAAAATCCTGTGGGAAACACTGGCTGGTGTTTGGACAGAACCCGAACCTTCCCTCTGTGTTTGTTGATCAGCCACCTGCTTTGGAGGGAACTACAATGAGCGCATGGGTGGGAAAGCACATAACAGCATTACATGCAGCAAGGAAAGCTTTCACGGAGGCAGAATGCTCAGAGAGAATCAGACGAGCTCTTCGAAAGCAGCTTCGTCCAACAGATGAGAAGTATGAAACAGGAGACAAAGTGTTCTACAAAAGGACAGACTGTGTTGAATGGAAAGGCCCTGGGGTTGTGATAGGGCAAGATGGGGTGGTGATTTTTGTACGTCATGTAACTGGGACATATGTCAGGGTTCATCAATCTAGGCTATGAAAAGTGCACCCTGGGGAAAGTAATACTGTGGGCAATATCGATGTATCTGTTACTGATAGTGATGTGCCTGTTACTGACAATGATATGAATAGTAACAGTGGTGACATGCCCGTTACTGATGGTGATATAAATGGTGACATGAACAATGACGTAGAGGCAGCGGGTGTAGCAAACCAGGATATAGATAACTCTCATGGGATCAATCAAAAAGATTATCACCAGACAGGCATAAAGGTAAAAACCGGTCAGACAATCAGCTTTGTGGATAATGTAACAGGTGTTCCTCACACAGCTAAAGTGATGGGACGAGCAGGAAAGGCTACAGGAAAACACAGCAACTGGTACAACCTACAGTACTTAGAACCTTTTGACATCACCGGTACTATGGGGTCAGCTGATCTTACTAAAGTAGACAAATCTTCAGTTTAAGCCACTAGATGGTGTAGAACTATGCTCTGATATGCAGGAAAATTATGTATTAGTAACAGAGGGTGTATAATTTGATAAGGCTAAACAAGATGAAATCAGTAAGCTGGAAGAAAAATGAGGTGTTTGAGGAGGTGAAAAATGTGGGTCAAAGACAGGTGTCAACGAGATGGGTGTGTACGCTTAAAGAAACCCCTGATGGTATCATACCCAAAGCGCGGCTAGTGGCTTTGAAGAATTTAACACTCAAAATCTACAGAAGGACTCCCCTACATGCTCATCAGAGTCCCTTAGATTACTCATGTCAGCCCTGTGTCAGAAAACATGGACATTGAACTCTATGGACATAAAGTCAGCTTTTCTTCAAGGAATGGAGCCGTCTCGGGATATACACATCCGCCCTCCTCCTGAGGCTAAAAGTGACGGGGCACTATGGAAGCTGAAGAAATGTGTCTATGGACTCGCTGATGCCTCCCTCTACTGGTACAACAGAGTAAAAGCAACGATGATCGAAACAGGGGCCACTATGTCACAAGTTGATCCTGCTGTATTCTACTGGCTTGATGAAAACTGTAGTGTGAATGGTGTTCTTGCCTGTCATGTGGATGATTTCATCTGGGGTGGCTCACATGCATTTGCCACGACGACCATCCCCCACCTCAAAACAGTTTTCCAGGTGGGACGTGAGGAACAAGACAACTTTCGCTACGTGGGGATGGAACTCTCCACAGTAGGTGGAGAAGTGCATAGACCCATCAAGAGTGTTGCACCGTGATGCTCTTCTCACAGAGTGTGAGACTGACAACCTAAGGTCAAAAATAGGACAACTCTTGTGGGTGGCTAGACAGAGTAGGCCAGATATCATGTTCGATACATGTGTCCTTGCAACCAATCTAAAACATGCTACTGTGCAAACCATGCATGAAGCAAATAAGGTAGTACGAAAACTGAAATCAGAACATGTCACCCTGAAGTTTCACAACTTAGGAAAAGAGGACTCTTTGAAGCTTGTTGTTTTCAGTGACGCATCCATGGGGAAACCTCCCAGATGGGGGAACAAAAGGAGGGCATATCATCGTTCTGATGGGTGAGAAAGGACGATTCTCTCCAATCTGCTGGAAATCAAAAAGGATCAGAAGAGTGGTTCGGAGCACGCTGGCAGGAGAGACACTAGCCCTGGCTGATGGTATTGATAATGCCATATTTGTGTCCTCCCTCTACTCTGAACTTACCACAGGTAAGGTCAAACAGCGCACCCTACCTGTGATGTTGATGTGTGTTACAGACAACTTCTCCCTTGTGGAGGCTATCAAATCCACCAAGTCAGTGACTAAGAAACTACTGAGACTGGAAATAAGTGGAATCAAAGAACTTATCCAGAACAAAAAGGATCCAACGGATTCTGTGGTCTACTACGAAGGACCAGCTGGCAAACTGTCTGACCAAAAAGGGAGCATCTTCCCTTGTACTGCTTAAAGCACTGAAGAATGGACAGTGGAAGCTAGATGACTGAATAACTGGTTATGACTGAGTTTATTATTTTTTTGTTGTTTTCTTGAAATATCCTTGCAGTCTATTTTTGTAAAAAAAAGTGAGATTTGGGTTTTTGTTTTCTTGAAATATCCTTGCAGTGAAAAAAAAAAGAGTGAGATTGTTAAGTTAACTTCTACTGCAGCCTTTACGGTAATCTGTGAAGAGGTGAATGGGCGCTGTTGTTGTGGACTGTACGGAGGCTGTGGCCACTACGCTGTGAAAAGCGTGAAATAAACTTGAATGCAAAGAAAACAGTCGTCTTATTTGCAACCTAACAGTCGAGTCATATAAATGCATCATTTACCATTTCCACCTGGCCCTCCAAACATAGTTTTCAGATGCTGACTCAAAACAGGGGTAGAAGGGAGAACGTAGAAGACTTAAGTTTCCGTAGTGATACAGTGAAACTGCTCGACTGGACCTCATTCCGGGTTGGTTTTCTCCGCGGACCAGGGTTGTAGAACACCAGTCCCGACTCCCCGTGTCAAAATGTAGGAGAGACTCATCCAGTTAATAATAATAATAATACAATAATCCAAATCCTGAATAGAACATTGGTCGACTGCGACTAAATTTCTTGCCATGTCATTTGTATTCAGTAACTGACCTTTTCAAAGTAATCTGCCCCAACCCTGGTTGAGACTCATGCATGCTTGTTTCAACAGTCAGTCAGTCAGTCAGTCAGTCAGTCAGTCAGTCAGTCAGTCAGTCAGTCAGTCAGTCAGTAAGGGTCCAGGACCGGGACATTTGCTATTGTAGGCCGGCCCTCCTAACCTGATATGCCTTGAATTGCAAGGTAACAGCTCTCCGGCTCCAGTAAAAAAGAAAGATCATGAATGGTAAATAGACTTATTAATGCAAAGCACTTTACAACGTATGCCTCACAGTTAGGGGTTAAGCACACTTTCACATGCTGCTGGGAGGAGCTGGAATTACCAGACGACTGCTCTACCTCCCGAGCCACTGTCGCTCCCTAACTGAAATGTTGTAGATCACATTAGCATGGTTTTCATAGAGTTGATAGTAGCTCAAAAGTGTAGCATAGAAAAGCTAATGCTAACGGTTTCATGTATGTGTAGCAGGGTGGATTATCCCTGCTTTATGGGAGTGGTTGTACACGGCCACCTAGTAGCGGGACACAGCAGAGCTGAGTCTAGCTGGATCCCCGACTGTAGGCCAGGAATGTCGAAGTGGAGGTCGAGCAACAGGAGCGGATGGGGCCTAGGATTCACTGACCTAGGAATGGTACTCTGGTCCTTCTTGCCCTCCAGGGCGATCAGCAGTAGCTCCCCACACACCCCCACTTCCCCCAATACTTCCTGAGCCCTCCCACACCTGATGGCAGTAAGATGGATGATGTATTCGCTCCCCAAAGCAGTACCCTTCCTTAATGACCTGTAGAGACCTTTAACAATGAACTATAGGCAGGGGTGGGGAAAGGGTTAAATAATAATGAGCATTACCCGGAGAGAAAAGGGTTAGACGAGATGCACATTAAGGACATGCACACAGTGATCCCATTTACGTCTCCTTTATATAGCCTGGTTCAGTTAACAAGTATACCACTCAATTAGAAAAGCTATTTTCTCACTGGCACCTAGTGCTCTCGCTCTACAATACACAAGGACGAAAGTTATTCCCACAATGAAAGCTATTCCCACAATGAAAGCTATTCCCACACTGGGCACCTTGTGCTCTCTCTATATTACAGACACAGTAAGAACTAGGGATGCCCCGATCACGTTTTTTGCCACCGATACCGATCACTGATCGTCTTGAGCCATATCGGCCGATACCGATCGTTTTTGATTAAAAAAATAATCAAATTATTGTATATAATTTTTTTTGTTTTTTTTTATAAAATATATATAATTATATTATATAATTAGACTTGTACTTGTAGTTGTATTATCTGCGAGACATCGCCACCACGCAACAAGTCAAAATGCTCGCTATCTGCAAACAGCTCCACTGTCTGTGTGTACTCGAGTAGCCTCCAGCTACGGCCAGGATTCTCCGGCGCTGCAGCTGGACCTATTGGTATAAAACACATTCAGCATGCCCTCAGCCCGAATACGCATCGAATCAATGTTATAAGACATTGATATCAGGAGCTATCTGTAGCTACTGCTAGCCGGCTAGATAACGTTAAGACAATGCCTCAGTGAACTATTTAGTTTAGAGCTATCGTGAGCTACCGAGTCAACTGAGGTAACTTATGATGCACTCAACTATTGCTGGAGCATTTGTTGATATCAGCAGCTAGATAACGTTAGACAATGCCTCATGTAGTCACTGGGTCATTTAGTTTAAACAGTAACGTTAGCTCACGTCGCATGCACTAGAGCAGTGATTCCCAACCTAGGGTCCGCGGACCCCCTGGGGGTCCGCCAGGGGGCGCAGGGGGTCCGCCAGACCACAGATGATGAGTTTATTTATTTTTTCAGAGAAATATTTAATTAGCATATTTTTATCATCAGAAGCACAAATAGTCTCTCCACTACAATACAAAATAAAGATAAATAAATAAACATCTAGACATGATTTTTGAACGTTAACAGTAGGCTACCGGGTAGCCGCTAAAACGCGAATCAGTTGACTGTATCACTTTCCGTAGCTAGCCTAGCACGCTAGTTAACTTTCTCGGCTCGTCTGCAGTCAGCCGCCAGAGGCGAAAATGTGTGACAAACGAAAAGGAGATGACGGCAGCTCATCTGCAAAAAAGTTAGGACCTACAACAATCGCGAAAATTACATCACCATGGGCTTCACTGAGGGACCAGACAAACAACCTGAGTGTGTGATTTGTGGAGAAAAGTTGGCAAACTCGAGCCTGAAGCCCAGCAAGCTGAAGAGACATCAGGCGTCTAAGCACCCAGAAACCGTTGGGAAGGATCCAGACTTTTTTCGGAGGAAAGAACAGTCTCTCAAGGCGAACAAGACTGTTGATGTTAGAGTAGCGTGGAGCAGGGGTGGCAGTGATTTACAGAAGGCTACCGAAGCCTCCTTTGAGTGTTCGCTTTTAATTGCAAAAGCAAAGAAACCGCACAATATTGGCGAGCAGCTCATCAAACCAGCCTGCATCAAAATGGTTTAGAAACTGTGCGGCCCACAGGTGGCGGATAAACTAAAATCAGTACCACTCTCGAACAATGTAGTGAAAGACCGAATTGATAAGATGTCAAGTGATTGCGAGCAGCAGCTGTCAGAAAAGCTTAGAACGGGTCCATTTGCCATACAACTTGATGAAACTACAACTGTCGCAGACGAGGCTGTGCTCATCGTTTATGTGCAGTATATCGAAAATGAGGATCTGAAGCAGGACATTCTCATGTCAGTCAACCTTACTACCACCACTCGAGGTGAGGATATTTTTACTGCAGTGGATTCTTACTTCATTCAACATAAATGCAAACCGTTCACCATTAGGGCCTGATTTGAGAGGATGAATACAGGATTTGAATATTGGCCAACATTTTGAAATACATATGGTGCAAGATGAGATTTGTTGATTGAAGGCACAAGTCAAAGAAGCATAGTGGGTCTAATTATGATGCATATGCCTGTGTATAAGCAGTTTGTTATTAAAATGACAAAGAAAAGTATTAAAATGACCAAAAAAAAAGTATTTTATGGTATTTTATTAGGAGGGGGGTCCAGGAATTTCATCAGAGATGTTTGGGGGTCCCTGGGGGAAAAAAGGTTGGGAACCCCTGCACTAGAGCAGACTGTTGCCGGAGGCAGCCTCTTGTTTACATGGGTGCGGGAGGGGCAGGAGGAGAAGGAGGAGCCGTACGCTGCAAGCAGCTCTGTGTGTCTGAGAGAGAGCAGTGAGATCTCCGGTAAGAATTGGATCATGTTTTTCGATCGTTTTGACGATCTGCGAAAATAAAGCATTATCACCGTCCACCGATCTCATATTTATACTGAATATCGGCCGATACCGATCGCTGGCCGATCGATCGGGGCATCCCTAGTAAGAACCTCTCCCCTTTAAGGGTTATCTACTGCTCCGCTTCACGGTAGGGGAGAACCAGGTAAGGAGTAAAGGAGTTCAATGGGAATTTTATAAAGAACCACACATTATTATTACACTCAAAAGAAATTAACAGTGGGCCCACATTTAGCAAATAAAAAGTCCTAGCTAAAGCCGGCTTGAAATGGTTGGGGCGCCCCTATACACCGCTCTCCAGCGTTCGTTCAAAGCACCGTTTATCTTCACTCTTACAGAGCCTGCGCCACACAGTGGACTGTCTACCAAACACGTTTCAGCACTCAGAGCGCCGCTTGTACTTATCCAAGATGGCGGGCCCAACCTCAGCACCACTAGTCCGGGTGCTAAGATGGACGTCGGAGATGCCGCGATAACAGCCAGCGGGGCGGAGTAGACGCTGGGGCAGGTGCTGCTGGGCAACGGCTTGGAGGGGCTGGAGAAGCGTGCAGTGTAGTGGCGTCCTCTGCTGGGCTGAAGAGGTGGGCCGGCGCGCGTGCTAAACTGTGGTACTCGCCGCCCTAAACACAGCTAAACTGTGGTCATGTTGAACCCTCCTGCTATGACGCCTATACACGGCTAACGCAAGGTGGCCAATGTCTACCACCTGGTCTTCGGCGATGCACGCCTGTCGATTCATTCACAGTGTCTCTGGCACATTAACCAAACACTAAGCTGCCGCAGATATTTCTAGGATAACCCGTTGTGTAACTGAGTTTATCTGGCGCATTAATCAAACGCTAAACTAACTGCATGTATTTCTAGGATAACCCGTTTTGTAGCTGAGTTTGTTCCTCACGTGCTGACTCGCTGGAGCTCCCGTTTCAGACGTCCTCCTTCCTCCGTGTAGAACGCCGAAGAGGAAGTCCCTCCCTGCTGCACTTGGCGTTGAACCCATTCTTCTTCGCCTGATGTCCTTCCTGCCCAGTGACCACCACCGCCCCTGCCGGCACCTGTAGTCAATGTCGGGGTAGGGAGAATCAAAAAGAGCTGCACGTTAAGTGTCCATGTCCAGGTAGGAATGATCAAGAGCGGTCAACCGGTTACAACGTCCTCGTGAACACAGGGTGTAACTGAGGGGTACAATTCCCTGACTGTATTGTTAGATATGGTATTTAATACCACTACCTCTTGTACTTTAACTTCTGGCCATCCAGTACATGATATAAGTATGATGAACACTTTCCCACCTGATGAAACGAGTCCACACAAATGTACAAATCGAATATTTAATATAGCAAAAGGTATATACAACGTTCACTTGTTTACACTTATGATTTGAAATATGCACTTGTATGGCAAATGAGTATTCGTAGGTAAATCAACATTGAATGTCCAATCTCTGGTTACGCAGGGAGTAAGTATACAACCTGGATATTTAGGAAACTATAGCGATGGTACTTAAATGATTATAGCTGGATACACTAAGGGGGGGGGGGGGGGGTCCCGCTGGTTGTAAGACAGTAGGAGGGGAGGGTTAGAGAAGCCGCTGGCGGTATCCCATCTGGCCGACGGTTTCTTGGGAGAATTCAAAGTCTTGAACACGGTGCCCACAGAACCTCGGTCCGCAGACGAATACAGCTGGACCCTCTGGTGGACGGTAGCTGCCGGTCCACAACGGAGAGACGTGAGGCGACCTCACTGGTGTAGAGCGCCGTCTCACCTGGAGTCCTCTCCGGGGGGTAGTTCCAACACTCCGCAGTGTTGGCCGTTATCCATGGAATAATCAAAGCACCCAAAGCATAATCCAAGCCGCGGAAGGCTCGCCGTCGTCCGGGTAGAGTAATCCAATATACAGGTCCAGTCGCCCTGGCCCGGAGCTCCTCGGATGCAAGCACCACTAGGGGTCTGCCCAGCCTGGTTAAGCGTCCAGATAACGTCAGGAACGATGGGGGTACTGATAACTTTATAACTCTAACCGAACGATGCACCATACATAAATAGACTATTATTAGCTTAATAGAATACGTCCAACTCGACGGTATAGTGCCAAACTATGACTATTCAACTATTAATCCACACGATATCTCAATGCCTATTCTGAGGCCAAGTAGGCCTTACTACACCACACGTGCGTCGTGGGTGAGGCTTCGCGTCTGTCACTCTGTTGGAGGGTAAAGAACTGGACTAAAAGAAAGTTCTACTTTACTTGCGCCATATATATATGCGCTATGAACAAATAGTACCATTCGTATTTCGCCAGACGTATTCCTACGCGGAACCGGGGCTTGCCACAACATGTTGGGCGGCACGATTGAACTTGAACCTAGGGGTATGGCAACCTGGCGCCAGGTTCTCGTCCAATGGTAGAATGAAACTATTATGGGCTGTTTAGTAGACTAAAGGGATATTCAGTGCATATTGTACAAGGAATATACAGGGGATATCAAACGATATACAAACACTATTTAAATATATATATATAAATAAACATATATATTCGGTTTAATCTGATCCTTCACAACACAGGGAATGCAAAAGATTAACGTTAGACACCCTGAATAATAGCCAGACATATTCAGGTGGCTATATGGAAAAAATTAAATGGCACTTTAGCTGAAAGGGAGCTGTCAATCAAGCGTGATCTGACCCCGCCCCCACAATCCTGAGAAATGGTCTGAGGCTGAGCAACCAGACAATTTAGAGATAGACTTGGGGAAATTCAGGTATCCAGTAGCAGCTCAGTCAGTTGACAGACAATAGAGCACGATAAAAAAGGACAACCAACCAATACAACAAACAATGAAGGTCAGCGCTGAGGTAAAAAGTTACAATGAATTAAATAAATAAATGGTGAGCACTATTGCACAGTGTTAAGTCAAATAAAATAAAATTGCAGTATACAAATTTAGAACGAATCGCACATTGTCCCAATGGGGGGGGGGCGTGATTACCAAACCAAGCCGCATTTCTCGGAGACGCTCTCTGATTGGCCACCGACGCGTTTGCCCAATCCGTGACGAGCTGCGTCTTTGTCCATTTCCACGTCAAACAGCCTGTAAACTACCTGGCGTTCTATCGCCATGCTCTAAGACAAACTCTAACCTTAACCAACTTCGAAAGAGTGCCTAAGCTTAACCGTCGAAAGAACTTGCCGTCACGCTCTAAGACAAACTCTAACCTTAACCAACTTCGAAGAGTGCCTAAGCTTAACCAGTGTAGAAACAAGCGTCGGCCAATCAGAGAGCGTCTCAGAGAAATGCGGCTTGGTTTGGTAATAACGCGGGGGGGGGGGCACGCCCAGGTCATGAGAGAGAGAGAGAACTAATGAGAAATTAGCAAGAGAGTGTACAGTACCTGCCCAGCAGAAATAGAGCTCTGTATCAAGAGTGTACAGTACCTGCCCAGCAGAAATAGAGCTCTGTATCAAGAGAGTGTACAGTACCTGCCCAGCAGAAATAGAGCTCTGTATCAAGAGAGTGTACAGTACCTGCCCAGCAGAAATAGAGCTCTGTATCAAGAGAGTGTACAGTACCTGCCCAGCAGAAATAGAGCGCTGTATCAAGAGTGTACAGTACTTGCCCAGCAGAAATAGAGCTGTGTATAAAGAGTGTACAGTACTTGCCCAGCAGAAATAGAGCTCTGTATCAAGAGTGTACAGTACCTGCCCAGGGCCCCGTACCTGGCTAACTGAGTTAGCCGGATAATTTTCAGAATAGCTTCACTTAAGCCAGACCTTTCGGTTCCCCGAAGTCGGATTTTCTAAATCACCATGGTAACAGATCAGAAAGTTTGAACCTGGTCCGGAGCAGGGTTAAGTTCAGTTAGCTGGATGAACCATAGCCACGCCCTCGCAAAAAAATGCCAGCTCGCTTCCTGAAATATTTCTCACAGTCTAGATCCCATTATACCATTCTGAATTATGTTTTTGTGCTTCGTTTTCCTAGAGGGGGCTTTTGAAATGTATAATTACTTACTTTACTTACGCCTTTTACCCCGTTTGGGGCATAGGCCGTCAACAAGGGTTCTCCAAGCATCCCGATCCTGAGCCAACCTCTCAAGCTGGCCCCAGGTGTGTCCCATCTTCTTGGCATCGTCTTCCAAGTCTCTGCGCCAGGTGTTTCGTGGTCGGAAATGTATAATAATAGAACTAAATGCTGATAATAAATCATATTCAGCCTATAGATTTACTTTGTCCTAAATAAAAAAATGCACGTCATATACGGTGCTCGGAGTCGCGATACACGCTGCATGTGGTTATTTTAATAACGGCGCATTGCAAATGTGAATCCCGCTGGGATATTTTTAATGGATGAAACTGGCCGTTTGGCTCTGATTAGTTTCATATATTCTCCGCTGTAGATTTGCTTAACGGAGCGCCTGGATTGTGTTTCATTCAAGCATAAAATTGAAGTGTCTATGCGTGGATTGTGGTTTTTGTGGATTATGAATTACGAGGAATCTGAGGATTGTTGAATTGTATCATCACTAGGGCTGCAACTAATGACTAATTTGGTAGTCGACTAATCTGCCGATTATTTTTTCGATTAGTCGACTAATCGAAAACCAATGTAAACAACAACAAAAAAATATATATTAATTACCTATCTTTGTGAAAGTGGCTTCTCAGCTCTGGTCCAGCTGAAGACAGAGCAGAGGAACAGATTGGACATTGAGCATGACCTCAGAGTTGCTTGTCTACCATCACCCCAGACTTTGAGACTCTTGTCAGGACCAAACAACAACATCATAACATGATGATCCCATAGCAAATTAAAATAATGACTCATGAAACATTTGAATTTGGATCTTTAAGCCACTTTAAATGAAAATGTATTTGAAGAACAATACAGCAATCACTCATAACAAGATAAATAAATTAAATAATACAAATTAAAGTGGAAGTGTACTTTAAATAACTTTTGTTTGCTGTGTGTGAGAGGAGTCCGTGTGTGTGTGTATGTGTGTGTGTCTTACTCTGATCGCTGTGTGAGTGAGAGGAGTGTGTGTACTGTGTAATTTGTGTGTGTGTCTTACTCTGATCGCTGTGTGAGTGAGAGGTGTGTACTGTGTAATTTGTGTATGTGTGTGTGTCTTACTCTGATCGCTGTGTGTGAGTGAGAGGAGTGTGAATGTGTCTGTGTCTTACTCTGATCGCTGTGTGTGAGTGAGAGGAGTGTGAATGTGTGTGTGTCTTACTCTGATCGCTGTGTGTGAGAGAGAGGAGTGTGAATGTGTGTGTGTCTTACTCTGATCGCTGTGTGTGAGTGAGAGGAGTGTGTATGTGTGTGTGTCTTACTCTGATCGCTGTGTGTGAGTGAGAGGAGTGTGTATGTGTGTGTCTTACTCTGATCGCTGTGTGTGAGTGAGAGGAGTGCGTGTGTAATGTATTGTGTGTCTAGTCTGATCATCATCTCCTGCAGGGGAACAATGTTTTCAATGTCCAAAATTTGCTATGGGATCATCATGTTATGATGTTGTCTGGAACCCTGAGAAGCCACTCTCACAAAGATAGGTAGTGCACACAAAAAAAAAAAAAAAAAATTAAATAAATTTTTTTTTTTTTTTTCAATGACTAATCGACGCAACAATTTCTCGTCAACGATTTTTTATAATCGACGTCGTCGATTATGTCGACTAACCGTTGCAGCCCTAATCATCACTCACACGTTATTGTGATATTGTAACTGGGATTAAAATGTCTGATGAGATGCGCTGTTTGACGGATTTGAGCAATTGAATGAGCCGTTGACGTCACATTAATGCATTTGAGAATAAAGAGATAAAACTTCATTCAAAAGAAAAATATTCGAAACACGGGTCTCTTGTCCATTGACGGATACACAATTGATATATCCCGTCTGGCACAGTGGTGCAACGGCTAGTGCTCACTCCTGTCAAGCGGACGACCCTAGTTCGAAACCCTGTGTTTCCAATATAATTTTTTTGGAATATAATATTAATGAATATACGCAAAAAGTAGCCTAGTTTTAAGTTAAAATATTATAAATCTACATGCATTGAGGATGTCATTCTTTATATAGCTCTCAACGTGCACCAAATTGAAGTATTTACATTGCAAAAAGAAAAAAGAAACTAGAAGAAGGGGGATTCGAACGCGGGTCGTCCGCGTGAAAGGCATAAGGACCAACCGGCACACCACAGTGTAGATGAATAAAACATTCACCATACATCCATCAATGGATAAGAGAGCCGTATCGTTATTCTGAAAGAGTTGAACTAATTATTTTCGCTAGCAAGATCTCATTTGATTATTCAATCCATAAGCCTACTGCCAGCAGGCACATTTAAAGAAATATAATCTGATTGATTGGGGTAATGAGGGACTTAAAATTAGCCTATAGATTATGCATTTAACTTGTCGGCGAGGCTATTGAGCGTACTGCATTGTACCCATTCTGCAATCTGTTAATAAAGTTTTAAATCAATCAATCAATGCCGTTAGAAAATCAGGATTTCTGCTATCGACATCTGCTGTCTTTTCAGCTGAAGCGGCCGCGCGCAATTATCCTGAGTCTCAAGTCTGGTTCAAATGAACGAGACTGAATCAGCGTTCGAGGAACAGGAAAATCCCGGATTCAAACATCGGGTTAATTGAATCTGGATAATGGGACTCTTGATCGACTTAGTTGAACCAGGTACGGGGAATAGGGTCCAGCAGAAATAGAGCTCTGTATCATGTTTCAAGCCCATGCATCACAACAGGTTTTCCAGACTCAGAGGCACCAGCAGCTTTAAGCTGAACATTTCAATAGAGAATTATAAAAGATATTTCCCAGCCTCTGGTCAGCAGATGGCACATCATGTGTACTTTTTGACGAGGAATGCAATGGTGGTCTTAGTTTTCCAATGCGACCCCAGGAACACCACTGGTTATTGATGCAGGGAGCTGTTATTTTTGTCCAATCAGATGTTTTGCCTGCCAAGAGTGTTCCAGTGGTTGCCGTTTTGGTTCTTCCTTGGAAACCTAAGACCACTATCGCGTTCCTTGTCAGTACAGGAACAAACGTACAGAACCGACAATACACTTTTTATTTTTGTATTCAGCTTAAAGCTGCTGGTGCCTCTGGGAGTCTGTCCCAGAACCTTTGTTGCATCATGTGGATGGGTTTGAAATGTGATGTCAAGCTTGCTCGATGTCTGCTATTTTCTTTCTAGTTTTAAGTGATTGAAGTGACAATTTCTTTCAAGCATAGAATTCCCCCAATGTGAAGCAATTCAGGTGAAGCAGGAAGCAGCCCTCCTGTAGAATTGCTGCAGGGATGCTAACTGTTAGCCATTAGGTAACTTGATAAGTACGGAAACTGTGCAAGATAGGTCACTGCTGTCTGAGTAACTACTTTAGAGGTGATACATTAAAACACTGCTCTTAGAGTTTAGATACTCGGTGCACTAAGAACAAAGTTGACGTTTTGATTTTACAAACCTGTTCTAATCGCAGTCTTCAGAGCATCCAGCTGCGTACGTTGGTGATTGATCTCGCCTTCATATTCTTCTATGGTTCTTTCAAATACTCCAAATATCTCTTCAGCAGCTGCAGTTAGTCGCTCGTTCACCAACAATCTCAACATTTGTATTCTAGACATGTTCAACAAGTCAAAGGGAGACTAATATTAGTTTAGCAGCATTAGGACGACACCAGTTGCCTGTGTTCCGCTAGCCATAACAACAATAAGACTTCCGGTCAAGGGGTTTCAAAATAAAAGAGCGATTTTTCTCAAGACTAAAGCTATTGAAAACGTTTCTTTTGTACATGAAAACAACAAACTAAGCATTTAAACCAAGGTGTATGACAAGTACTTGTTATAATAACAAATGCAGTTCATTGGAGTGCATAGCCTATAAAGATTGGACACAGTAAATCTACTGGCTTTATGGCAGCATGAAAAAGATATCCACAGACTCCAGGACCACTTTCACATCCCACTGTAAATTAAGCGGAAGACGTATAAATAAATTGTTGCTGGCTGCCCATTTTCAGACTATATTGGACAAGTACTGTTAGTCTACTGGCTTAATGGCAGCATGAAACATTTATCCATAGACTATTCATAGATTGTCACAATACCAACCTTTGGACTTTGATATCAATACCAAAATTATACTTGAAACTGAAACAATGCTGATTTGATCATCTGTAGGCTACCTAATGGACAGAGATATTATATATTTTTTTAGTTTTTATTTAGATTTCTAACTTTTGTTTACAGTTTAGTTTCACGGTGGGTTTGCTAGTTTCAGTGGAGATGCCTGCTGTGTGTTGAACAATTTGACAAAGACTAAAACTAAATAAATGTTATGTATATTTAAATTTTTGTTAGTTTTGTAACAATATCGTTTCAGTTAGTTTTCTTTCTAAAATCTATAGTTTCTATTTTTACTTCAGTTAACTAAAATGTTTTTTCACACCTAGTTATAGATTTTAGTTTGGTTTTATAATAACCTTTCTAGATCAGAAACAGAATGTCCACAAGGGTTGATAACGTTTTAAAATGAACAGCTAATCTTTCAGTGGGGGCATTTTTATTGAAGCTCCCTGTGTTTAGCTCATTTGTTCTAGTTTTAATGCTGGATGTATTGCTTGTGGTTCAGCTCAGATTCAGATAACTTTATTCACCATATTGTATATACAAATGGATTGTTATTCGACATTACAGTGCATGATTTTTTTCACAAATAAGAATAACATAATAAATAGTTATAAAGTGCAAAACAGGACAGAACAGTGAGACAACGATAAGACAATAAAGTGCAGTGGTTGGGGACATGTATACAGTGCAGCACAAAGTTCAAGTCCAAAAGTCCAGCCCTAGCAGCTTGCCATATATGGGGGGGGGGGGAGCAGGGGGACGCCTGACTCGTTTACCAGGCGAGCTGCTGAGGGAAAGAAACTGAGTCTATGGCGGGACCTAAGTGTCTTGGGCAACCGTAGCCGCCTGCCGTGGGGGAGCATGGTGAAGAGGTTATGACCCGGGTGGGCGGGGTCTGCCATGATCTTCCTCGCCCTCCTCAAGGCCCTGGTGGAGTGTAGGGACTCGAGGGAGGGAAGGGAGCAGCCGATCACCCTCTCCGCAGACGGTTGAGACAGACATACCATTAGAGATGATAAGAAAACTCATGGCAAATTGTTGGACTTATTTCTCATGACAATTATACAAGTCTACATTCACTTGGACATGAAGCCCAGAAAGTGTTGACATGAAAATAACAGTCTATTCTTATTTATGACCTGCTATGATGTCAAGTGTCAACATTTTAGTCAGTTAGACTAGATAGGTATCCAAATGGCGTATTGCGTGAATGTGTGAGTGAATGGGTGAATGTGAGGAACAAAAATATATGGATATGGATCAAAGCTGTTGAATAAATGCACCATTTAGCATTTTAATTTTACCCAATAACCACTTCCTAAAGGAGGCCCAACGATGGCTGCTTCTCCTGAGGAGCGCTCGCCTATCTCCCAAAATCCTGAGAGCATCCTGACCAGCTGCGTCTCAGTGTGGTACGGTAACTGCACATCAGCTGACCCTGCAGTGGGTTGTCAGGATGGTCAAGTATAGCTCATATATATAGTATATGCTCTTTTCTTGTATCCAGTTACAATCAGCTCCATTACATGATTTTACCTCATTCAATGCTATTTGCACAGCTCCATTACATGATTCTACCTCATTCAATGCACATACTGTAAGATGATATTCCTGTGTTGTTTTTATTTTATGCCCTGTATGTCCCTGTGGGCCCCTCCCCTTTCTGTTTGGTGAAGCTGCAGCCCTCCTTTTGTTTTCATATGTGCTGCACATTGTGTTAATGACAAATACAATGTAATTTACCTGAATCTGAATAGCGACGTGAAAGAAACTTTATTACTGAACTAATGCACACAATACAAGTCATGAAGGCAGGATGATGCTGAGAATAGAGTAGAGTGACAATAAGACAAGGATAAATGCTTGTATTAATTAATCTTGTACCGGACCGCTCAGGCTTAAAAGGTGTTAATAGTCCTGCACATTTAGCATAAAACGTGTCGATTGCATACTGAAAGTAAATTGGACACTATTCTGGAACCATTTGTAGCAGATGCACAAGTCTGGCCTCTTTTGAAAGGAATCAGTGCTATTGTCAGAGTTACAGAGGTTTGAACACACTGAAATAAAAGTTATTTTCATTTTCGTCTGAATTATTTTGTAAACAGATGCCTGCAGATCCATCTACTCTTTAGTTATTAGCTGAAAACACTGCTGGGGCCATAGCCTGAAGTCTTACCTAGAACATGTCCAAAATTGATAACAATATCACAAAATCTGTATGCAATGGTATGTTTAGGCGTTTAAAAAAAAAATTGTCAGAGTCAACACTACCTGAATGAATGAATGAATGAAAACTTTATTTAACAGATTGCAGAATGGGTACAATACAGTACGGCTCAATACATACAATTGTTAAGGGGATGCAGACCTGAGAAAGACGTTTGTCTTGTTTCCATCAGGGTCCCCCATTTTCAATTCATATAGACCTCATTCACCTCAGTCCCCTCTCCCCTTCCCCAACTAATCTATTGTCACATACACCAACCCCACCCCTTCCCTACAAATACACAAACAAACCCTCAACCTCAGGAGCGATAACAATAGATCAGCGCAATTTGCGCTCCGGAGAGGGAGCACATATGTTGGATTATGTAATTGCTTTGTCATGACAAACCAATAAAAAAAAAATCACGAATTAACCGGTGGCTACAACAACACACAGTAACTACATGCATCATTGTTTACAATGAACGGTGGGGCTAAATCTAATTGACATCCAAGGACAACGATGTAAATAAGTCATTGCGCCTTTTAGTTCCTATCCTTGACAAAAGCAAATATGTCATGTAATGATCTGTATATGTTTTGTTGTCTAAAATAAATACCATACCATGCATGTAGTTACTGTGTGTTGTTGTAGCCACCGGTTAATTCGCGATTTTTTATTAGTTTGTTCCAGAGTCAGTTGGAGGACATTATAGGTGTTGGAAGCATCAAAGGAAAAAGCAGTTTTTCCTAGTTCAGAGCAAACTGGAGGAACCCTAAGAACCAGTCAATCCTTTGAATGTGTAGAATAGGTTCCAAGATTCCATTCCAACAGTCACACTACAGACTAAAGGGTTTCTCTCCTGTATGAGTTAACATGTGCATCTTCACTGCTCCCTTCCGAGTAAATGTTCTGCCACAAATTTAACAACTAAATGGTTTCTCTCCAGTATGTACTTTCATATGAATATTCAGATTACCTTTCTGACTGAACACTTTCTTACAAAGTGAGCAACTAAATGGTTTCTCTCCAGTATGAGTTCTCAAGTGTTGTTTCAGATGAGATTTAGTACCGAGCCCTTTTCCACAAACTGAGCAACTAAATTGGTTCTCTCCAGTATGACCTCTCATATGCATATTCAGATTACCTTTCTGACTGAACCCTTTGCCACAAACTGAGCAACTAAATGGGTTCTCTCCAGTATGACCTCTCATATGAATATTCAGATTACCTTTCTGACTGAACCCTTTCTTACAAACTGAGCAACTAAATGGTTTCTCTCCAGTATGAGTTCTCAGGTGTAGTTTCAGACTTCCTTCACGACTCCACCCCTTTCCACAAACTAAACAACTAAATGGTTTATCTCCTGTATGTGTTAACATGTGTCTCTTCTTTGTTACCTCATGAGCAAATGTTTTGCCACAAACTGAACAACTGAATGGTTTCCCATCTGTACCTGACTGAGGTTTCAGACTCTCCTCCCATTTATCACTGTCATCAGTCTCAGCTCCAGAACAGCCTGAAGAGAGGAGCTGACCACCTCTAGTTGGTTCCAGATTACCAGCTGGATCTAAGTTACAGGCTGGTTCTGATAGTCCACAGTCCTCTCCATCAGGTTCTGTTTTCATCTGTTCAGTTGAGGTGCTGGGTAAAGAGTAAGCCTCTCTGTTTTTCTCCATCTGGGTTTGAAGAGACTGGAAGGGCTGACTTTTGTCTTGACCATCTTCACATTTCACTGGGAACCTGGAGCCATCATCCTCCTCTAGATCTTGAGATAGTTCCTCCTGTTCCTCTTTAATCTGTAGGGCATCTGGGTCCTGGGTTTGGTTGAGCTGTGAGGACGGAGTCTTCTCCCCATCATGTTGACATTTCAAAGAGACAGGACATAATGTGAGCTCTGTGATATCAGTATGCTCCAGACCTTGAAGGAGACTGGGGCTCCTCTCCTGCTGCTCAGGGTGGACCTCCTCTTCACACATACGGAGCTGCATAGGGAGGGACTCTAGAGGGAGGAGAAAACAAATCAAACAGCTTATTTAACTATGTTACCTTTGGTTTAATAGTAATAATGTTAAAGGGTACGTTAGGAATCTTAGAGTCCTTTTCTCAGCACAATCCATGCTGATCTTAATACTGGATACGTGCAGCGCTAGCTAGTTACCACCATAGTTAATGTAAACTAGTCAATGCAGCCACGCTCCAGTCTGTACAAGCCCTGAAATAAACACTGATGCCTACTTTGGGTGCACTGTGGAGTAGGTTTCAGCATTTATTTCAGGGCTTGTACAGACCGGTGAATGGCCCTATTGGCACTATTGATCCCTGGTGATATCTTGATATTTGAAGAAAATACATCCGTTTCAACTTCTGACCACAGCAAACACAACATGTCCTGTAATGCCTTCAGTGTTCCTGGGTACAAATGAAAGTCACTTGTGTAGAGTGAGGCCAAAAA
The DNA here is from genome assembly GCF_963971535.1 of Notolepis coatsorum. Lineage (NCBI taxonomy): Eukaryota > Metazoa > Chordata > Actinopteri > Aulopiformes > Paralepididae > Notolepis > Notolepis coatsorum. Next base: position 19,227,223 of record NC_140168.1, on the reverse strand, counting down.
GGACCATGAAAACATGAACGGATATGTTGGAGCCTTATTGCTTATTATGTAGAATGTTTTCTTTTTGACAATGTGTTTGATATTTGGATTTAAACGTATTCTATATTGTCTATATATTTATCATGAAGCAGAAATAATTAAATTTGGTCATTTGGAATGGTTGCGCCCTCTATGTTGGTTTGGTATGGTAATAGTAGGCCTAATGGTTCGCTGATTGATAATCATTATCAGGTGTTAAAATTGGTGTCTACCGGGAACAAGGACGGTTTTTCATTTGGAAAAAGACGGGGCAGTTTGTTTTATAGATTTGTTCATTCGTGACGTTTGGGAGACCAAAAGCCGGTACAGGATACAGACAGACACTGAATGGCCAATAGGCAGGGCTGTATGTTAACTTTTTTTGCACATAGCACTGGTGCTACAGAGGTTGATAGTTTTGTAGCACAGGCCCAAATCTTGTAGCACAAGTATAAAACGTGTTATATTTGTAACAGTCACAAATGTGCCTATTGTATTTGTGTTATTTAGTTGCAGTGCCATGTTTGGCTGTCATTTTCATGCTGACAAGTTGACGTCACACAGCCAGACATGTTACGTGTAAGGAATTATGAGATTTGGTGTTGGATGTACAGTATGGACTCCACTAGGGGTGGGAATCACCTGTTTCATCACGATACGATACGATATCGATTCTTTGGACAACGATACAATATTTGCCGATATCTGCCACGATACGATACGATGCAGGTGCCTGCAATCGATATGAGACGATATCATAAGCACATTTAACACAATCAATAACATTTAGATCAACTCAAAATTTAAAAAAAAATTATTTAGCTCTTCCAGACATTTAAATGAATAAACAAGCTATTGTTTTTAATACAAATAGACCTCCTGTTCACTGTAAAGTGCTACGTTTTGATATATTGAGCTTTAAACCTAAAGTAAATTTTTTTGGAACTCACAACTCGCAACCTAAAACCCCTTCCTCTCCCAAACCGTTTCTACAATTGCTTTATGTTGCATGATGATCATGAATTCATCTATTATTATTAATTTTTTTATATTTGAATATCAACATTATCTGTCCATCCTCAGTAATCCTCAGTTTACTATAATATACTCCTGACTTCATCGTCTTCCCAAACGCACACACACACACAGAGAAAGGGAGAGTGCCCCCCCCCCCTTTCCTCAGTCCCCACTTCCTGCTGTTCTCTATGGCTCTGCCTCTGATCAGGATTAGTTTGTTAGCTTACGCTAACGTAACGTTAATTTCGGGCGATGTGGGCATAAAGGAATGGCGACGATGCAAAGCATGTTAGATGCATTTGACCCGTTGTGGACACCACAGACTTATTTCGGGTCGCAAAATAGGCGCACTGCTGTGTAGCCCTGCTCTTTCAAGTCAAGTCAAGTGTTTTATTTGTCACGGCATACAAGTATACAATGAAATGCGGGGAAGTCTTGCCCGCAACGATGTGCATAATACAATAGTAATATATAATAAGAATCCAATAGAACGACATTGTGCAATAAAACAATGCTATATTATACAATCTCAAGTTATACTATACTATTCTTAAAGTGACCTTTCCTTTGGTAAGGTGATCATAAGTGTGAGCGTGTGCAGCATGAGTGTGTGTTGTGTGTGTGCTCATGTGTGCTTGTGTGTGGAGAGTTCAGTGTTCAAGGCTCTGATGGCCTGGGGGAAGAAGCTGAGCCGAAGTCTCTCTGTCCTAGTTGCTGGTGTTCGCAGGCGTTTGCCTGACCGCAGCAGCATGAACAGGCTGTTGTTGGGGTGGTGAGGGTCTTTCATTATTCTGCAGGCTCTGAATTTGCACCTCTTGTTGTTAGGACCTGCATGGGTGGTAGTGCAATACCTGTGGTACGCTCGGCTGAGCGCACCACTCTCTGTAGGGCCTTCTTGTCCTGTGCCGTGCTGTTTCCATACCAGGCAGTGATGTTTCCAGTCAAGATGCTCTCTACAGCTCCGGAGTAGAAGGACTGGAGTATCTTCCCAGATACTCTAAACTTCCTTAACTGTCTCAGGTGGTAGAGGCGCTGCTTCGCCTTTTTTACAACTGAGTCTATGTGTGTTGTCCATGTCAGATCCTCTGAGATGTGGACCCCCAGGTACTTGAAGCTGCTCACCCTGTCCACGGTAGCCCCGTTTATCCTCAGTGGTGTGTGTGTCTCCTGCTGTCTCCTCCTAAAATCCACGATCAGCTCCTTGGTTTTACCAATGTTCAGGAGCAGGCTGTTGTCCTGGCACCAGCGTTCCAGTACCTTAACCTCCTCCCGGTAGGCCTTCTCGTCGTTGTCCGAGATCAGCCCCACCACCACTGTGTCGTCCGCAAACTTCACTATGGAGTTGGAGCTGAACTTGGCCACACAGTCATGTGTGTATAGTGAGTACAGCAGGGGGCTCAGAACACAGCCCTGGGGGGACCCGATGCTCAGGGTGATGGTGTTGGAGGTCTGACCCCCACCCTGACCGCCAGGGGCCTTTCACTCAGAAAGTCCAGTATCCAGGCGCTCAGAGCGGAGCTCAGACCCAGCTCGATCAGCTTGTCCACCAGTCTGGTGGGGACTATGGTGTTGAACGCTGAGCTGTAGTCAATGAACAACAGTCTCACATAGCCCCCCTTCTGACGGTCTAGGTGAGAGAGGGTGCTGTGCAGTACTTGGGAGACCGCATCATCAGTGGACCTGTTTGGCCTGTATGCAAATTGCATAGGGTCCATATCACCGGGGAGGGAGGCACAAATGTGATCCTTGACCAGCCTCTCAAAACATTTCATGGCCACAGAGGTGAGTGCCACCGGTCTGTAGTCATTGAGACCTGTTGGGGAGGATTTATTTGGTACCGGGATAATGGTAGACATCTTGAAGCAGGCAGGGACCACTGACTCCGCCAGGGATCGATTAAATATGGTGGTGAACACAGGGGCTAGCTGGTTAGCACAGGACTTAAGTATGCGTCCTGTTATTCCATCTGGGCCAGCAGAATTCTGAAATATTAAAATGGAATAAACATAATTTGGGAAAAAATTAAATGGAATTTGGAAAATAATAAAAATGGATTTCATATGGCTCTACCTCTGGCGCATTAAGCGATGGCGCAGAATGAGTTAAAGGACATCTCTTTGAATGAAATTTCATTTTACAGTTTTAAGATTTCTTTAAAAAAGTTGTATTTTTAACAATTTAATTATTATTTAGTTATTGCACTGCACTGGCAGTTGAACTGCATTGAACTGAACTGAATTGAAAAAAAGAAAACCTAATAACTGAACGGGCACTGAACATTGAACTGCACTGGCACGGTTTGCAGATGTACTGTTATAACATTTAGTTAAAAACATAATTTTGCATTGTTTTCTTTTGTTAAATCCAAAGGAAAAAATATTAAATCAGAGAAATCCAAAAACAGGAAAATTAAAAACAGAGTAATCTGAAAAAAGAAAAGTTCAAAACAGAGAAATCCGAAAACAGGAAAAGATAGAACGGATTTCATGGGGCCCTAGTCGAGGGGTATTTCATGGGGCCCTAGTCGAAGGGTAGTGGTCATGTAGCCTCCAACGGAGGTAGAGGGGTCACAGTGGATCAGGAGGTAGAGGAGTCATCTGGTAATCCGGATGTTCCCAGTTCGATTCCCACTCCTCCAGGGCAGTGTGTCGAAGTGTCCTTGAGCAAGACACACCACTAATTGCTCCCGTTGAGTAGGTTGACACCTTGCATGGTCGCCTCCGCCGTTGGTGTGTGAATGTGTGAGTGAATGAGTGAAATGTGAGGAACAAATTGTAAAGCGCTTTGGATAAAATCTCTGCATATAAATGCATCATTTACCATTTCCACCTGGCCCTCCAAACGTAGTGTTTTCAGATGCTGACTCAAAACAGATGGATAGAAGGGAGAACGTAGAGGACTTACATTTCCGTAGTGATACAGTGAAACTGCTCGACTGGACGGACCAGGTAGTACCACTCCTCATTCCGAGTTGGTTTTCTCCACGGACCAGGGTCGTAGGACACCAGTCCCCATGTCAAAATGTAGGAGAGACTCGTCCGGTTAATAATAATAATAATAATACAATAATCCAAATCCTGAATAGAACATTGGTCGACTGCGACAACATTTCTTGCCATGTCATTTGTATTCAGTAACTGACCTTTTCAAAGTAATCTGCCCCAACCCTGGTTGAGACTCATGCATGCTTGTTTCAACAGTCAGTCAGTCAGTCAGTAAGGGTCCGGGACATTTTTGCTATTGTAGGCCAGCCCTCCTAACCTGATATGCCTTGCATTGCAAGGTAACAGCTCTCCGGCTCCAGTAAAAAAGAAAGATCATGAATGGTAAATAGACTTATTAATGCAAAGCACTTTACAACGTATGCCTCACAGTTAGGGGTTAAGCACACTTCCACATGCTGCTGGGAGGAGCTGGAATGGAAGCGGGAACCTTCCGATTACCAGACGTCTGCTCTACCTCCCAACCCACTGTCGTCAATTTGATAGATTGTCGTTTATAGCTAAATGTTTTAGTGATTGAATGGAAAAATAAAATGGCACTTGTTACGGACGGTGTCCTTATATGTATATATATAGGGAGTTATGTATGTTATCTGTTGTGTGTATAGGCATGTTTTGTGTTGTTGTTGTCTTTTGTCTCCCTCTTGTGCCTACATATCTATTTCTCAGGTGTCTCTCAGTTCCAGCTTCCAGCAGCCAATTGGTCAATCAGCAACTCACCCCAGTGCAACGGCAGCTGAAGCTGATCTGCAATCCACTCTCCCTTTATTTATCCCATTGTGTGCAGTGTTAGTTAGCTCCTTTGGCTCATTGTGGTGGTAGGTGTCTCTCTGTGTCTTTGGTGATGATTCTCTTTGTGTCGTTTGGTATAGAGCCATGGCTCTTTAGAGGTATATAGAGCAGTGGCTCTTTAGAGGTATATTTGGTAGAGCTGGTAAAAGCTCTAGTTCTTGTTAGTATAGGAAATATATTTAGCGGTTCATGATACATTTGGTAGAGCTGGTAAAAGCTCTGGTTCTTGTTAGTATAGGAAATATCTTTAGCGGTTCATGGTACATTTGGTAAAGCTGGTAAAAGCTCTGGTCATTATAGTTTGTGTACATTTCTGTATTAACCCTTTGTATATTGGTTCCCTTGTTCACCCAGCCTATGGTGACTACTTTTCTTGTGTATTAATCTTTTGTTTCGCACACAGGGACATTGAGGACAGGAAGATACCCTGGGTCTACATTTTGCATCACGTGGGTGACCTGATGTTAAAGACACCAGCTTTAAAGTGAGCACCACCACCTGTACTTTTGGGCGTTCAGCGCCTGTAAAGGGGAGGGTGGGTTTTCATTTCCTTTTGTATTTTATTTGGTGCCACTAGGAAGTCCTCCTTGCTCTCTGTGTTGCTGTGTTTTGATTTTGTGAAATAAATACTATTATTTTGCTAATTGTTTCTGTGGTTTTGTGTCACTGCACCCTCCCCTACCCTGTCTGTGGCCTTGTCTTGCGTCCCCTTACTGCACTTTAGCTGAAAGGGAGCTGTCAATCAAGCGTGATCTGACCCCACCCCCACAATCTTGAGAAATGGTCCGAGCAGCCAGACAACTTCTGAGAAATTAGCAAGTGTACAGTACCTGCCCAGCAGAAACAGAGCTCTGTATCAAGAGTGTACAGTACCTGCCCAGCAGAAATAGAGCTCTGTATCAAGAGAGTGTACAGTACCCACTACCTGCCCAGCAGAAATAGATACTCTGAGTGTTAGGGCCGTCTTAAATACTTCGAAGCTTCGTTCGATGGCACAAGCTTCGAACATTAAAAAAAAATCGAAGTTTAAAAAATAAAATCAAATAAAAATAAAATGTTTTTCAATTTTTTTTTTTTTTTTTTTTTTTGTACTTCGGTGTGTGTGTGTGTGTGTGCATGGGGCCATTGGGTGGGGCCGGGGGACAAATACACTGGAGGAAAGGAACCCAGCTCAGCACTGCCCAAATTATATCATCACTCAAACACATATACACCACCTACACGCCTATTCTCAGTCCTTGCCCCACAATGGTGGAATGAACTACCCACCCCAGTTAGGACAGCCGAATCCCGTCCAATCTTTCGCCGTCGACTAAAGACGCACTTCTTCAACCATTATCTGAAATAAAATAAAATAAATAATATAAAAAAAATCTAACCCTAACTAACCTTACTGTCATGCACTTGTCCTAGTAATAAACTAACCTAAACTGTAACACGCAACACTTTGATAGAGTTGTATCCTTCCTGATGACCTGTCGTACAGAACTTGTAAGTCGCTTTGGATAAAAGCGTCAGCTAAATGACTAAATGTAAATGTGAATGTAAATGTCTTGTAGAATTCCACACATAAGAAAGAAAGATATGAATAAACAAAATAGGAAATAAAATGTAGAAATGCATGCAATACATAAATAAATATGAATCGCCATATATGAAATAGAACATTTAGATAAGGTGCTACTGAGATGTTTTGGTGCGTTATTTGTTTTTTTGTGGAAGTAGCCCTTCTTAAAAATGCATGAACATTCACTGATAATTGGTCTGTAGTGGAGTCTACAAGGTCTACATTGCCGGACCATGTAGAATCCCGGACCTTTAATGTAGACTGACATAATTATGTGCATAGTTTAGTCTACACAGGCCATATTTCAAATAATCAAAATCTTACTTCATTAATCTTAAACATTCTTGATTTGGGGGATTGGTAGTTCCCATGAAATCTGAAGTTGTTCAAACAACAACAGCGATCCACCTTGAATTAAATCACACAGCCGTGTTGGCTGCGGCGTCACAGTCACGAACAGGGCTACTTAATTCATTAATCCAATCCACTTTATTTATAGAGCACATTTAAAAACAACAAAGTTTACCAAAGTGCTGTACAAGTCCCACAACATAAGATAAAAAAAAAAAAAAAAATTATATAAAAAAGAATTTCACAAAAAAAAATTTAATTCGAAGCTTCGAATTAAAATCGAAGCTCGGCCCCGAAGCTTCGATTGCCAAAAAAATTCGAAGGTCAGCCCTACTGAGTGTACAGTACCTGCCCAGCAGAAATAGAGCTCTGTATCAAGAGAGTGTACAGTACCTACCTGCCCAGCAGAAATAGAGCTCTGTATAAAGAGTGTACAGTACCTGCCCAGCAGAAATAGAGCTCTGTATCAAGAGTGTTCAGTACCTGCCCAGAAGAAATAAGCTCTGTATCATGTTTCAAGCCCATGCATCACAACACAGGTTTTCCAGACTCAGAGGCACCAGCAGCTTTAAGCTGAATATTTCAATAGAGAATTATAAAAGATATTTCCGAGCCTATGATCAGCAGGTGGCACATCCGGTGTACTTTTTGACGAGGAATGCAATGGTGGTCTTAGTTTTCCAATGAACCCCAGGAACACCACTGGTTATTGTGAGCTGTGGTGTTCCACAAGGAAGCATACTAGGACCGCTACTATTCCTAATTTATGCAAATGACATGTCGTCAGCTTGTGACTGCAACTTGTTCCTGTTTGCGGACGACTCAGCCCTGCTGGTCTCTGACAAGAACAAGTTACAGGTTGAAAAAGCCCTCAGCTCGGAACTAGGCAAAATCTGCATATGGCTCGCCGACAACAAACTATCATTACACATGGGAAAAACAGAGTCCATTCTCTTCGGTTCAAATAACAAACTCAGCAAGACCGACGGCTTCTCGGTTACAGTGGGTGACAATATTGTCACAAGGAAAGATGAAATTATCTACCTGGGTTCCATCCTAGAGGCTAATCTTTCCTGTGACAAAATGGCATCCAATGTAATAAAAAAAAGTCAACCAACTAACTTGATTCTTGTACCGGATCTCCTCTCTGGTAAACAAGAATACCCTGAAGACTCTGGCAGGAGCACTCATTCAAGGGTACTACGACTATGCTTGCACCTCATGGTACCAAAGCCCCTCAAAGGCACTAAAAAACTAATTACAAACATCTCAAAACAAGCTAGTCAGACTGCTTGGCCTGACTCTTAGAACCCACCTCACCCCTGCCCACTTTGACTACCTAGGATGGCTTAGAGTAGACGACAGAGTACAGCAACTTGCAATGGGCCTGGTCTACAAGATACACTACGCGACCAAGGTACCCATGTACATGTCAAAATACTTCCCAAAGGTCAGTGAATACCACGATCACAACACCAGAGGGAGCTCCACAAATCATGTTAAACCCAGATTCGGCTCAAACAAGGGCCTAAACACGTTTCGCAATTATGCCACATCAATGTGGAACGCCCTACCCAAAGCTGTAAAGGAATGTGAATCACTACCCACTTTCAAAAACACTCTCAAAAAACACCTACGGGAGACTGCAATTCGAAACTGGCCCCTACAAATGTCCTAACCCAGTTGTACAGTAAATGACCAAGTATGGCTTTGTCAGTATTCCAATGTACAGTGGCCCCCCCTACCCAATCCCCCCCCCCCCCCAACTCCAATGTACAGCCCCCACCTGCCCACCCAACCCCCAATGTACAGTTTCTACGTCAAATGTATATACACTCTTTTTCTGGACACTTTTTGTATCACAAACAGTACTGTATTTGCAAATCTGATATGTCATAAATGTATAGATCAGCAGTACTGTCTATCTGTATGTCATATATGTTATGATGAATTGAAAATGGGGGACCCTGATGTAAACAAGACGAAAGTATTTCTCTGGTCTGCATCTCCTTAACAATTGTATGTATTGAGCTGTACTGTACCCATTCTGCAATCTGTTAATAAACGTTTCAATCAATCAAATGCAATCAATCAATCAATTGATGCAGGGAGCTGTTCTTTTTGTCCAATCAGATGTTTTGCCTGCCAAGAGTGTTCCAGTGGTTTCTGTTTTGGTTCTTCAATGGAAAACTAAGACCACTATCGCGTCCCTTGTCAGTACAGGAACAAAAGTACAAAAGTACAACCTACAATACATTTTTGTATTCAGATTAAAGCTGCTGGTGCCTCTGGGAGGGTATGTCCCAGAACATTTGTTGCATCATGTGGATGGGTTTGAAATGTGATGTCAAGCTTGCTCGATGTCTGCTATTTTCTTTCTAGTTTTAAGTGATTTCAGTGACAATTTCTTTCAAGCATAGAATTCCCCCAATGTGAAGCAATTCAGGTGAAGCAGGAAGCCGACCTCCTGTAGAATTGCTGCAGGGATGCTAACTGTTAGCCATTAGGTAACTTGAATGAATGAATGAATGAAAACTTTATTTAACAGATTGCAGAATGGGTACAATACAGTACGGCTCAATACATACAATTGTTAAGGGGATGCAGACCTGAGAAAGACGTTTGTCTTGTTTCCATCAGGGTCCCCCATTTTCAATTCATATAGACATATATGACATACATGACATACAGATAGTCAGTACTGCTACATCTATACATTTATGACATACCAGATTTGCAAATACAGTACTGTTTGTGATACAGAAGGAGTCAAGAAAAGGGAGTATATACATTTGACGTAGAAACTGTACATTGGAGGTTGGGTGGGGGGGGTTGGGTACATTGGGATATTGACAACCATACTGGGTAATTTACATTGGAGGTGGTTGGGGGGCGGGGGGCATACTGTATAAACAAGTAACACTGTACATTGAGGGGGGGGGGGAGGAGACACTGTACAAACAAACACAATTGTACATTGAACTATTGACAAAACCATACTAGGTAAATGACTGTACATTGGAGGGGGTTGGAATGATTGGGTTAGGATATTTACAGGGGCCAGTGTTGAATTGCAGTCTCCCGTAGGTGTCCCTTGAGAGAGGTTTTGAAAGTGGGTAGTGATCCACATTCCTTTACAGCTTTGGGTAGGGCGTTCCACATTGATGTGGCATAATTGCGAAACGTGTTTAGTCCCTTATTTGAGCCGAATCTGGGTTTGACATGATTTGTGGAGCTCCCTCTGGTGTTGTGATCGTGGTATTCACTGACCTTTGGGAAGTATTTTGACATGTACATGGGTACCTTGGTCGTGTAGTGTATCTTGTAGACCAGGCCCATTGCAAGTTGTTGTACTCTGTCGTCTACTCTAAGCCATCCTAGGTTGTCGAAGTGGGCAGGGGTGAGGTGGGTTCTAGGAGTAAGGTCAAGCAGTAGTCTGACCAGTTTGTTTTGAGATGTTTGTAATTTTGTTTTTAGCGCCTTTGAGGTGCTTTGGTACCATGAGGTGCAAGCATAGTCGTAGTACCCCTGAATGAGTGCTCCTGCCAGAGTCTTCAGGGTGTTCTTGTTTACCAGAGAGGAGATCCGGTACAAGAATCGAGTTCGTTGGTTGACTTTTTTTATTACATTGGATGCCATTTTGTCACAGGAGAGATTAGCCTCTAGGATGGACCCCAGGTAGGTAATTTCATCTTTCCTTGTGACAATATTGTCACCCACTGTAACTGAGAAGCCGTCGGTCTTGCTGAGTTTGTTATTTGAACCGAAGAGAATGGACTCTGTTTTGCCCATGTGTAATGATAGTTTGTTATCAGCGAGCCATATGCAGATTCTGCCTAGTTCCGAGCTGAGGGTTTTTTCAACCTGTAACTTGTTCTTGTCAGAGACCAGCAGGGCTGAGTCGTCCGCAAACAGGAACAAGTTGCAGTCACAAGCTGACGACATGTCATTTGCATAAATTAGGAACAGTAGCGGTCCTAGTATGCTTCCTTGTGGAACACCACAGCTCACTGTGAGGGGGGGGGATAGGGTACCGTTTACCTCCACCATCTGTTCCCTCCCCTCAAGGTAGGATTGCATCCAGCTCACTGATAGACTATCAAAACCAATTGCTTTTAGCTTGTCAATCAGAATGGAGTGATTGACCGTGTCAAAGGCCTTTTGTAGGTCCAGCATGACCATGCCGCAGTATTTGCCTGCGTCCACCTCTTGTTTGATGTGGTCATTCAAATAGAGAAGGCATGTGTCAGTGGAGTGGGATGTTCTGAAGCCAGATTGGAATTCGTAGATTAGATTTTTTTCCGCTAGGTACTTTTCGACCTGTTCGTAGACTATTTTTTCCATGACTTTCGAGATGGAGGTGAGAATAGAAACAGGGCGGTAGTTGCCTGGGTCTAATTTGCTGCCCTTTTTGTGCAGAGGGGTCACCCTCGCAATTTTGAAGTCCTTGGGGACGTGTCCCTGTTTTATGGAGAGGTTTATTATGTGTGTGATGATTGGTGTGATGGCGGCTGCTGAGTCTCTGAGGAATTTGGAGGGGATGTTGTCATGGCCAGTGGCCTTGTTAGGTTGGAGGGCGCTCAGTTTATTGAGTACCTCATCTGTTGTTACCGTTTCCAGCTTGAAGTCGTCCTTGCGGACCCCTAGGTTTTTGTAGAAAGCTACTATGTGTTCTACCCCATAAAGCCCTGAGTGGGAGGGTAGTTTGTTTACCAGTGTTGTGGCTATGTTTGTGAAGAAAATGTTTAAGTAATTGGCTACATCCAGCTTGTCTGTGATGAGCGTGTTGTCAGTTTTTATGTTTATGTTTGAGAATCTGGTTTTAAGTTTTTTACTGCATCCTAGTTGATTATTGAGTAATTTCCAAAGTTCACGTGGTTTGTTTTTGTTTTCCTCAGTTTTGTCATTGATGAAATTCTTTTTTGCAGTTTTGATCATGGAGTTTACGTCGTTTCTTGATAGTCCAAAAGTACGGAAACTGTGCAAGATAGGTCACTGCTGTAACTACTTTAGAGGTGATACATTAAAACACTGCTCTTAGAGTTTAGATACTCGGTGCACTAAGAACAATGTTGAACAACGTTTTGATTTTACAAACCTGTTCTAATCGCAGTCTTCAGAGCATCCAGCTGCGTACGTTGGTGATTGATCTCGCCTTCATATTCTTCTATGGTTCTTTCAAATACTCCAAATATCTCTTCAGCAGCTGCAGTTAGTCGCTCGTTCACCAACAATCTCAACATTTGTATTCTAGACATGTTCAACAAGTCAAAGGGAGACTAATATTAGTTTAGCAGCATTAGGACGACACCAGTTGTGTACCCTGTGTTCCGCTAGCGATAACAACAATAAGACTTCCGGTCAAGGGGTTTCAAAATAAAATAGTTTTTGATTGATTGATTGAAAACTTTATTAACAGATTGCAGAATGGGTACTGTAACTGAGGGGTACAATTCCCTGACTGTATTGATAAGTATGGTATCATTAAACCACTACCGCTTTATGTACTTTAACTACTGGCCACACAGTACATGATATAGATATGATGAACACTTTCCCACCATGAAACCAAGTCCACACAAATGTATAAGTCGAATATTTAATATAAAGCAAAGGGTATATACAACGTTCACTTAATGACATTTATGATTTGAATGCACTTGTAAGGCAAATGAGTATTCGTAGGCAAATCAACATTGAATGTCCAATCTCTGGTTACGCAGGAAGCAAGTATACAACCTGGTTCTTTAGGGAACTATAGCGATGGTACTTAATGATTATAGCTGGATATACTAAAGGGGGTCCCGCTGGTTGTAAGTCAGTAGGGGGGGGGGGGGGGGGGGGGTTAGGAGAGCCGCTGGCGATATCCCATCTGGCCAACGATTTCTTGGGAGAATTCAGAGTGCTGAACACGGTGCCCACAGAACCTTGGTCCACAGATGAATACAGTTGGGCCCTCTTGTAGACGGTAGCTGCCGGTCCACAACGAAGAGACGTGAGGCGACCTCACTCGGGTTAGAGCGCCGTCTCACCTGGACTCCTCTCGGGGGTAGTTCCAACACTTACCAGTGTTGGCTGTTATCCATGGCATAATCAAAGCACCCAAAGCAAGTAGATAATCCAAGCCGTGTAGGGCTCGCCGTCGTCCGGGTAAGGTAATCCAATGTGCAGGTCCACTCGTCCTAGCCCAGAACTCCTCGGATGAAAGCACCACACGTGGTCTGCCCAGCCTGGTTAAGACTCTAGATAACGCGAGGAAACGATGGGGGTACTACTCACTGTATAACTCTAACCGAACGATGCACCATACATAATAGACTATTATTAACTTAATAGAAATACGTCCCACTCGACGGTATAGTGCCAAACTATGACAATTCAACTATTAATCCACACGATGTCTCAATGCCATTCTGAGGCCAAGTTGACCATACTGCACCACACGTGTATCGTGGGTGAGGCTTAACGTCTTGCCACTAGGTTGGAGGGTAAAGAACTAAGGGCTAAGGGACTAAAAGAAAGTTCTACTTTACTTGCGCCATATATATATGCGCTGTGAACAAATAGTACCATTCGTATTTCGCCAGACGTATTCCTACGCGGAACCGGGCTAGTAACGACATGTTCGTCGGCACGATTGAACTTGAACCAAGGGGCTTGGCTGCTGGCGCCAAGTTCTTGTCCAATGAGAGAATGAAACTATTATCGGCTGTTAGTAGACTAAAGGGATATTCAGTGTATATGTACAAGGAATATACAAGGGATATCAAACGATATACAAATACTATTAAATATATATCCATAAATAAATATATATATTCGGTTTAATCTGATCCTTCACAACAGCCGGCCCCTAATTAGTCCCACCTAATTAGCTAAGCAGAGACAGATTAACCGCACTGTCTACCACTCAAGGTCCGCTGTAAGGGTCAGTCAACTCACAAAGTCATGGGGTCATGGTCGTCATCGATAGTGTCTGGGAGTCGGGGCAGTTCTATGAGCCTCGGTACACGGGTCGTGTGTAAGTTCGCCCTTGGACGAGCACCTCAGCTGCTCGGACCTTGCCATCGGCACCGGTGATCACTTTGCTTACGCGGCCAGCCGGCCACATAGCTCTGGGTAGTGACTGGTCGATAATCATGACGACTGTTCCTTCTGTCAAATTGTCTCTCTCTTTTACCCACTTCTGGCGGGTCTGTAGAGACGGTAGGTAGTGGAGTAGAAAGCTGTTCCAAAACTTGTCAGCTAGTACTTGACTGTACCTCCACATTCTTCGGCCGTTCGCTTCTTCAGGCCTGTACATTGTCTGGGGTAGCGCGGGGTCCAGCCGCCCCATCAAGAGTGTGTTGGGGGTGACTGGGTCGACATCTGCTATATCACTGGAGACGTAGCCGAGGGGCTTGGAGTTCAATACTCCCTCGATCTCCGTGAGGACTGTCATTAGGACTTCTTCCGCTACAGTCTGGGCCCCAAGCACGGCGTACAGGGCTGTCTTTATAGAACGTACTTCTCGTTCCCAGGTTCCACCGAAGTGGGGTGCGTTCAGGGGATTAAACTGGAAGTCAATCTGGGATGGAGCGAGGTGGGTCTTAAGTTCTGGGCCCATAGCTTGGAAGCTCTCTCTCAGCTCTCTTTCTCCGCCTTTGAAGTTTGTCCCGTGATCAGACAACAATGTAGACGGTTTTCCTTTCCGTTATGTGAATCTTCGGAAGGCCATAAGGAATGAGTCTGTGCTCATGGTTGGAAGGAGTTCGATATGTATCGCTCTGGTGGTCATGCATTTGAATACAATACCCCACCGCTTCTCGGTTCCTCTTCCTTTCTTTATATACAACGGGCCAAAACAGTCCATGCCTGTGGAGTGGAATGGCTTGTCGCCGAGTTGGAGGCGACAGGGGGGTAGGTCAGCCATCCGGGGTATGCTGGGCTGCGCGCGCCACTTTCGGCAGTCTAGACAGGTTCGCTGGAAGCGTCGCACTGCTTCTCTCCCTTGAAGTATCCAATAGCGACGTCTGATCTCCGCGAAGACTCTCTCTGCTCCTGCGTGGTGTACATCCTCGTCGTATTTCTTTATGATCAGCTCTGTGACCTTGTGTCGGCTGTTCAAGACTATCGGGTACTTAACGTCATCCGGTAGATCGGGGGCTCTCCGCAGACGACCACCCACTCTGATGAGATTATGGGCGTCACTCTCGGGTGCCAGGTGGAGCAGTCTGCTGTCTGATGGGACGGGCTTTCCTCCCTGTAGACAGTCTAGCTCATCGGGGAACGAGTCTCTCTGGGCTCGTTGTAGTAGAAGAAGTTCTGCTTCTTCGTAGTCAGCTGCTGAAATGTCGGCAGTGGGCTGAATCTCTGGGTGGTGCCTCAGAAATGTCTTTAGTTGCGCACTCTGTAGGGTGAGGCAGTCATCTATGTTGGGGTCTGTGGAGGCGACTGTGCTCAGTCCACAGAACATAGGTTTCTTGTTCTCAGCCTCCTCTTTACTCGCCGCCCGTGGGGTGGGCGTAGGCCACTCTCCTTCCGGGAGCTTGAGGAACTCTGGTCCGTCACTGTAGATGTTGTGACGGGTGAGGTCATCTAGGGACATTCCCCGGGTGATGACGTCAGCTGGGTTGTGTTTGGTGTCCACATACCGCCAGCTCGCTGCTTCTGTTAACTCTTGAATCTCTGTGACTCTGACTCCCACGAAGACCTTGTATCTGCATGAATCAGACTTGATCCATGTGAGTACTGTCGTGGAATCTGACCACAAGATTGTTCTGTGCACCGGAATGGTGAGTTCACGTTGGATTAACGTGGCTAGATGCGCTCCTGCTAGGGCTGCGCAGAGCTCTAGACGCGGGATAGCTTGTTGCTTTCGTGGGGCTATTCTTGAGCGAGCCAGGATGAAGGCGGTGTGTATCTCTCCTCCCTTCTCTTGGGCACGCAAGTAGGCCACTGATCCATAGGCTACTTCGGAGGCGTCGCTGAAGACGTGTAGATCCATCTTGCATGTCTCTGGCCTCACTGTGGGTGGGAAGTAGCTGCGGCGTATATTGACGCCTGGGAGTGAGCGGAGTTACGTCTCCCACTCTCTCCATGTGGAGGCAAGGGGTGCGGGTATTGGGTCGTCCCAGCCCTGGTCCTTGTCCCATAGTGCTCGTACAATCATCTTTGCCCTGGTGGTGTAAGGTAGAATACATCCCAACGGGTCATATTGTCTGGCGAGTGTTCTGTACACACTCCGTCTGGTGGTCGGTATCGCCGTCGACCTTCCCTGCTCCGTGGTCAGGGGTTTGTGTCTATAGTGGAGCGAGTCTGTTTTGAAGCGCCAGACTAGTCCTAGTGTCATTTCTTGGGCTTCTCCTGGGATTGTCGCCATCCAGGTCTCGCTGCTGGCAGCCTTGTCCGCGGGGGAGAGGCTGCGCAATACGTGCGGGTCGCTGCTGGCCCACTGCCTGAGATCAAAGCCGCCTTTGATCAGGGAGGCGCGTAGCTTGAGTAGGAGAGCCTCGGCTTCTTCTTGAGTCGAAACGCTTTGTAAACAGTTGTCCACGTAGAAACTGTTCTTCACACTGTGTCGGACCTCTTCATCTGCTGCTGGGTCCTCTGCGACGTGTTTCTGCAGTGCAAATGTAGCACAGCACGGGCTGCATGTGGTTCCGAAGGGGAGGACTTCCCATTGGTAGATGGCTGGGTGCTCATCTCCGATCCTCTCTCTCCATAGGAACCGCAGTAGGGGCTTATCCTCCTCCACTAGTCTCACCTGCAGGAACATCCCTTTGATATCCCCGCTGATAGCCACCTTGTCCTGGCGGAAGCGTAGTAGCACGCCTAGTAGAGAGGGGCCGAGTGTGGGGCCGGGCAAGAGCTCTTTATTCAGATTCTGGGATCCGATCTGGTAGCTGCAGTTAAACACAATGCGATCCTTGCCGTTGTGGTGGACCTTGTGGTGCGGCACGTACCATGATTCGGTCGTTTGATCGGCCTCTTTAATGTCAATCTTCATTACGTGTCTCGCTGTGATTAGCTTCTCAATCTCAGCGCGGTACACACTCTCTTGAGCGGGGTCTTTGGCTAGGCGCCGCTCTGTGTTCAATAGATACCGCTCCGTAGCTTCTTTCGTGGCGTGAAAGGTGGGCATTCCCTCTCGCCTCAGGAGTGGAGTTGCGTATCTCATCACTCCGCCGACTGTGACTCTCTTTGTCCCTTGCTCGAGGAGGTTTATGGCGTAAATGTCTTCTTTAGAACGAATGTCTTTCTTTTCGTTCTTAAAGGGCATTGTCTCTAGTGTCCATAGCCTCTCGACATGCTGCAGGAGAGTGGTGTCTTCTTCTGTCACTCTGCTGTTCGGTTGAGAGATTTAGCGAGGGGGCCTTGTAGTGTCCATCCTAGGCGGGTCTCGACTGCTGCAGGACAGCCTCTGGGTCCTGTATGGACCCGGTCTATCGGGACTATGAGGTCTGCATGGTCGGAGCCTATCAGCAGGGTCGGGGTGGCGCCGTCTATGAGTGGGATAGGTAGTTGACGCAGGTGCACATATTTATCCATCAGCTTGGCGATGGGGTAGGTGTACCGTGATAGTCCTATTTCTTGGCTGGTGAAAGCATTTGTAATCCTATACCGTCGCTCTGGCTGCCCGCTTGCTGCGATAGTGAAGGAGACATTCTCGCCTTTTATAGTCTTTAAATCTCTTCTTATTGTCCGAATCGTCATTTGGTTCTCGCTCCCCCGCAGTCCCAGCTGGGCCGCAGCGGACGCGAGCAGAAGGGTCTTCTCTGACCCGTCATCAAGGACGGCGTAAGTGTCCATGACTTTATCTTGGTAGCTCAATGTCACACGGACTACCTTTAAGAGCACTTGGGCGCCGCTGCTGCTGGCGGGGTCAATGTACATGACACTTGCCTTTGTGCTGCTCGATGGTGCAGGTGCAGGCTTTCTTCTGTTACTGTCGTGCAGGACATCTAGGTGGGCTCCGTCACACCGACTGCACCTCTTCTTTAGGCGGCACTCGGCTGCCATGTGACTGCGCGCACATCGGTAACAGCGCCTGTTGGACTTTATCCATTGACTCACTTCTTCTGCATTCATCTTTGTGAACAGGTCACATTGTGACAGCCAGTGTTCCTTCTCGCAGTACGGGTACACCATCTTCCACTTCTCTTTTCTCGAGGGGGTACTGTGGTTCTTACTGCTCGGTACTGATTCTGCTTGGTGCATGACAGTCACCGATCTTCTTCCATCGTTTATTCTCCTGGGTCCCTCTCTGGAGCTTGGTGTGCTCCGCACGAACGTATCCAGTCGTAAGCTGCTGACTTCTCTCGCCAGGAAGTCGGCTAGATCGAGGAGGGATGGTTCGGGACCGTTAGGATCACGGTGGTCTCTCTGCCGCCTAAAGCGCTCTTGTCTGGCGGGTGGCAGCTTCTCTAAAATCCTCTCGACGTTAGAGTTGGCGTATAGCTCGTGCATACCCTTTTCTCGTTGCGCTCCCAGCATCCCTACCAGGGACTGCACTTTTATAGACAGGTCGTCTAATGAGCGATTGTCTGTTGCTGGGGGTAGGCGGTCAATATGCCTTATCTCTTGGATTACGTAATCCCATATACGTCCATATCTCTGGTCCAGCGCTGCTAGAGCCGCGGTGTATGGGGTCGTAGAGGTGGCATAGGCTAGCGCTATATTGTGCGCTCGGGGTACTTTCAGGTGCTTCAGTAATATTGCATACTTGTGACGTTCATCAACGACATCCACCATCATTGTCTCTAAGCACATTCGGAGCTCCGTTTACTGTGCCCGATTCTCATGGGTGAAGTCTGGGATGGTCGGTGTGGCAATGTATGACACCGTGGATGGCTGATACATCGGCGAGCGTTGGGGGAGAGGCCTCCTAGGCGAGTCTCCTCTTGCGCCTCTCTGTGGGCTGGTACCGGCAGGGTACCATGGCCCGCTGGTCCAGGTGCTATTCCTCGGGGCTGGTCGTGCGTCATGCTCACCCGTGAATAGAGTCGGGGGTCTGTAGCGCAGCGCCGCGGGGGTATAGCCTGGGCTGTACTGGACCTCCTGGTCCGGTGGAGTACTGTGCTGTCGTCGGGCTTGGTTCTCCTCCTCTCCCTCTTCTTCTTCTATCAGGTCCTCTAGATCCTGTAGTCGTTTATTTAGCTTCTCCGCAGTGTATGCCGCTCCTTCCTTGTAGCTGGGTCTCGCTTGGACCGGTCGGGGAAGGGGGTCTGCGGGGGGTATAGGCTTGGTCTGTTGGTCAAGTTCAGGGTCGCTTGCTCGGTTAGGGGATGCTGCCCTTGACTGTTGTCTCGACGAGTTCCTTGAACCCCTGGCGGAGGGAGAGGGTGTTGCCTTGGTGATCAGCTGCTCCATTAGCTGTGCTTGTAGTCTGTCGCGCTCGCCCTGTAGTCTGTCGCGCTCGGTTTCGCGCTGGATGAGAGCGAGGTCGCGCTCTGCCTCTCTTTGGGCACCGTCAGCGGCGCGCTGGGTGTCTGCTCGGTCTCTTGCCATATTCTCTTCCGTCTGAAGGCGTCTCATCTCCAGGCGTATGCGCTCTTCTTCGCTCCGTTGCTGCGTCTGGAGTCGATCGCGTTCACCCTGAAGTCGATCGCGTTCACCCTGGAGTCGATCGCGTTCGGTAGAGGCTGTCAGGCTGACGAGGAACGCCTGTGATAGCATCCTCTCCGCTTCGCTGGGGGAAGACGGTTGTAGAGGTGAGCCGCTCCTGGCTGTACTCGTTGGGGAGTCCTGGAGCTCTATCTCCTCGGCGCTCTCCTCATCTGGTTCCGTGCAGAGTTCTCTCTCTGTAGGGTTGTCTTCCTCCCGGGGCTGGTCGGGGACTACTTCTTCGGTATTGGCGGGGGGTAAAGGCATGTCAGCTCCCTCCTGGTCCCCACCGTGAGCTTGGTCAGTTACATTAGAACCCACTAGGGCCTCTGTGGTCGGGGTAACCTGGTCGTTAAGGTCAGACATAATTTTACTTTCTACTTTTACCGCGTTTACCGTTTGTCGAAGGCTAGGTAGTTGACTGACAGCGTAATCCTCTAAGTACTGAGGTGTCTGTCGTCTGCGCCGCGGGCGTTCTACGTTAGGAGGACCGTTTCGTGGAGTGTTCATCATAGGCCATTTCAATATTAATAACACTATATTAATATTACACTAGTTACCATCCGGTTCGAAGGACCAATTGTAACTGAGGGGTACAATTCCCTGACTGTATTGATAAGTATGGTATCATTAAACCACTACCGCTTTATGTACTTTAACTACTGGCCACACAGTACATGATATAGATATGATGAACACTTTCCCACCATGAAACCAAGTCCACACAAATGTATAAGTCGAATATTTAATATATAGCAAAGGGTATATACAACGTTCACTTAATGACATTTATGATTTGAATGCACTTGTAAGGCAAAAGAGTATTCGTAGGCAAATCAACATTGAATGTCCAATCTCTGGTTACGCAGGAAGCAAGTATACAACCTGGTTCTTTAGGGAACTATAGCGATGGTACTTAATGATTATAGCTGGATATACTAAAGGGGGTCCCGCTGGTTGTAAGTCAGTAGGGGGGGGGGGGGGTTAGGAGAGCCGCTGGCGATATCCCATCTGGCCAACGATTTCTTGGGAGAATTCAGAGTGCTGAACACGGTGCCCACAGAACCTTGGTCCACAGATGAATACAGTTGGGCCCTCTTGTAGACGGTAGCTGCCGGTCCACAACGAAGAGACGTGAGGCGACCTCACTCGGGTTAGAGCGCCGTCTCACCTGGACTCCTCTCGGGGGTAGTTCCAACACTTACCAGTGTTGGCTGTTATCCATGGCATAATCAAAGCACCCAAAGCAAGTAGATAATCCAAGCCGTGTAGGGCTCGCCGTCGTCCGGGTAAGGTAATCCAATGTGCAGGTCCACTCGTCCTAGCCCAGAACTCCTCGGATGAAAGCACCACACGTGGTCTGCCCAGCCTGGTTAAGACTCTAGATAACGCGAGGAAACGATGGGGGTACTACTCACTGTATAACTCTAACCGAACGATGCACCATACATAATAGACTATTATTAACTTAATAGAAATACGTCCCACTCGACGGTATAGTGCCAAACTATGACAATTCAACTATTAATCCACACGATGTCTCAATGCCATTCTGAGGCCAAGTTGACCATACTGCACCACACGTGTATCGTGGGTGAGGCTTAACGTCTTGCCACTAGGTTGGAGGGTAAAGAACTAAGGGCTAAGGGACTAAAAGAAAGTTCTACTTTACGTGCGCCATATATATATGCGCTGTGAACAAATAGTACCATTCGTATTTCGCCAGACGTATTCCTACGCGGAACCGGGCTAGTAACGACATGTTTGTCTGCACGATTGAACTTGAACCAAGGGGCTTGGCTGCTGGCGCCAAGTTCTTGTCCAATGAGAGAATGAAACTATTATGGGCTGTTAGTAGACTAAAGGGATATTCAGTGTATATGTACAAGGAATATACAAGGGATATCAAACGATATACAAATACTATTAAATATATATCCATAAATAAATATATATATTCGGTTTAATCTGATCCTTCACAACAGGTACAATACAGTACAGCTCAATACACACAATTGTTAAGGGGATGCAGACCAGAGAAAGACTTTCGTCTTGTTTACATCAGGGTCCCTCATTTTCAATTCATCAGGACATAATATGACATACATGACATACAGATAGACAGTACTGCTACATCTATACATTTATGACATACCAGATTTGCAAATACAGTACTGTTTGTGATACAGAAAGAGTCCAGAAAAGAGAGTATATACATTTGACGTAGAAACTGTACATTGGAGGAGGTTGGGTAGGTGGGGTGGGGTGGGGGGGGGGGGGGGGGGGGGGTTGGGAAGGAGGGGTGGGTGGGGAACACTGTACAACTGTACAAGAAAAACTGTACATTGGCATATTGACAAAACCATACTTGGTCATTTACTGTACATTGGAGGGGGTTGGGTTAGGACATTTACAGGAGCCAGTTTAGAATTGCGGTCTCCCGTAGGTGTTCTTTGAGAGTGGCTTCTTCTTCTTCTTCTTTTTGGAGTTTTACGGCGGACGGCCACCAAAATTGGGGCATTTACCGCCACCTACCGACCCGGAGATCGGGCCAGTCTTCCAGTCTCCCCTCTCTAACCCCTAGTCTAACTACCTAACCTACAAACACCTTCCTACAACCACACTGTTCACCATCCCTATCAACCTCCATCTACATTATACTACATATCCCACTCTCTGACTCACATATAATTCAACTTTCTATCTAACTTCCAACTCTGACCCTTTCCCTCAAACCCTATCATACACCCCCACATTTCTCAAAAACCCCATCACCACCATCGCCTTATCTCCCCCTCCCCCACTCAGTATTTCCGGTATCCCCAACTCCCTAACCCCCATCTCCCTCAATCTTCCCTCCATCTCTCTCCTCCGCACCGTATAAGCCCTACACTCCAACAGTACATGCCCCACTGATTCCTCCTCCTCCTCACACCCCTCACAGAGCCCACTCTGATGCTTCCCCACCAGCTTCAGGTTTTTATTAAGCCCACAGTGCCCCAGCCTCAACCTCATCCACACTATTTCCTCCCTCCTATCTCTCAAACTACCCCCCTCCCGACCCCTAACACTGCGTTGGACCTGAAAGAAGTGACGCCCTATTAGCCCCCCCCTCCCACCTCTCCTGCCACATCTGAACTGCCCTCTCCCAAATCATCCCCTTCGCCTCAGCCTTACTGACCCTGACCTGCATTTCCACCGCCCCCTTCCTCAAGGCCCCCTTTGCCAAATCGTCCGCATCCTCATTTCCCCTCACTCCTACATGCGCCGGGACCCACAAAAATCTCACCTCTTTCCCTCGGCTCACACACCTAGTCACACTCATCAACACCTCATACAGCAGATCCTGCCGGCTACTGGATCGAAAAGACCTCAGGCTAGCCAACACCGACGCTGAATCACTACATATCACCACCCTCCCCCCCCGAGCCTGCTCCACCCACCTCAGTGCCACCAGCACAGCCACCATCTCAACCGTGTACACACCCAGACCGTTCGCAGTCCTCCTGCTTACCGCCACTCCCCTCCCTGGGACCACCACTCCAAACCCTGTCACCCCAGTCTCCGGATCCTTCGAACCATCTGTATACACAGCTGTAAAGTCCCCATACGATTCACGCATCAATCCCTCACAAGCACTAACCACCTCCACCCTCTCCCCTGACCTCTTCACTTCCATCATCCTCCAATCCACCTCAGGCCACTCTAACAACCACGGAGCCACGGCTGGATATACCACCGAGGGGCTTATATTAAGACCCCCCACTCCAAACTCCACCGCCACTCCCTGCCCCACCCGGCCAAAATTTTCCTTCTTACCCTTCCCATTCTCCCAGCAATCCCTCAGAACCCCCTTAGTCAAGTTTCAAGTTTCTTTAATAGTTGTCATACAGAAGTACAGAATACTTTTATACAAAATGCTTCTTACTGTTACGCTCCAGAGACTGTGCTAGACAAGATAGTATGAAATAAAATAGTATAGCATGTAAAATAGAAGTAAAAAAAAAAGTCACAGTGTTCAGTATAGACATATGTACAATGTTCGATGCAGAATAGAAGTAACTGAGTTACTTAAGCATTACATCACGCGCAGGAGTGGTTTGTGACCAATAAACCATGCCTAGGGGTGGTCGTTAGACCCCCCTAGGCATGGTTTATTGGTCACAAATCACGACTACAAGTGGTGTAAAGCTTTTATACAACTGCCAGATTCATCCAACCTTATTTCTATACAATAAACACACATTAATCGAAGATTTATTGAAAAAACCATCCGCCAGAAAAAGTAGTTCCCACAACTACAAAAAAGACAAGTTGCCTCCATGTGGAAGCAGCTTGAAGTGCATCCAACCAAACTAACACATCCAACTGTGTATTATTGGAATGATTGAGAGAAGTTGCCTCATGTGGAAGCAGCTTGAAGTGCATCCAACCAACTAACACATCCAACTGTGTATTATTGGAATGATTGATTGAAAATTTTATTACCAGATGCAGAATGGGTACAATACAGTACGGCTCAATACACACAATTGTTAAGGGAATGCAGACCTACTTTCCATAGAACTTCATTCTTAGATGCTTCTATATAAAGTAGGTAAAACAAATTAAAACGTTTTCTTTGCCCTATAGGAAAAAAACGTTTTCTTCGCCCTATTTTTTTATTTATTTCTTTTAGCCTAAACTTAACCAGTTGGAAACCAGGGGTACAGTAATAAAATTAGCAATCAACCAATCAATCAATTCAATAGACCATGCTCACTTAAAACAGCGCTGCTTCTCTCTCAGTCTGACTCCCCCGCTGTTGCAGACAGGAGTGTGTGTGTGTGTGTGTGTGTGTGTGCGTGTGTGTGTGTGTGTGTCACAGTGTGTGTGTGTGTGTGCGTGCGTGTGTGTGTGTATGTGTGTGTGTGTGTGTGTGTGTGTGTGTGTGTGTATGTGTGTGTGTGTGTTTGTGGGTACGCCAGCGTCGGACAGTGTGAGAGAGAACGCTGCAGTCAGTAGAAAGTAGGAAGGAAGAAATTTAAATCAATCAATTAATCAATCAATCAATCCGCGATTTTTCTTTTGTTCTAGATTGACTCAAGACCCATCAATTACATCATCCAACATTGTTTAAAGGACTAACACATTCCCCTTGACAGAATCGCTTCATATTTAGTCGTTATGGTGCTTTCAACATAACCATTTGTTGTCCGCGATCTTGTTTTCTCCCGGAGTGAGCCGGGGAGTGATATGTGATTCGGTTGTGGGCGGGTCCTGAGCCCAGGACCGTGGATTGTTGCCAATAAAGACGTGTAAATGGCCAATCAGAATCGAGAAATTTGCATGCCGTTGTATAACATACAATATACAATATACTATGCAATGTACTAATACAATACTATATAGTGCAGAGCAGAAATGGGATGAGGTACAATTTAGGTACAATTTACAGTAAGGTGTACGAGTTGTAGTGCAAATCCTTTACCAATAAATATAAAGTGTAAAGTGTGTTTAGGTGATCTAAAGTGTGGAGAGTGGGTGCTGCAGTGTGTTGTTTGTTTAAGTGAGTGTGTGCGTGTGGGTGTGTGTGCTGTGTGCATTTGATGGTTGTTGCATAGTGTTTATTGTTCGTTGAGCAGCCTGATGGCCTGGGGATAGAAGCTTCTTCTGAGTCTTTCTGTGCTCGCCTTGAGACTCCGGTATCGCTTGCCTGACTGCAGCAGTTCAAAGAGGCAGTTGTTCGGGTGGCTGGAGTCCTTGATGATTCTCTTAGTGTAACTGAGGGGTACAATTCCCTGACTGTATTGTTAGATATGGTATTTAATACCACTACCTCTTGTACTTTAACTTCTGGCCATCCAGTACATGATATAAGTATGATGAACACTTTCCCACCTGATGAAACGAATCCACACAAATGTACAAATCGAAGGTTTAATATAGCAAAAGGTATATACAACGTTCACTTGTTGACACTTATGATTTGAAATATGCACTTGTATGGCAAATGAGTATTCGTAGGTAAATCAACATTGAATGTCCAATCTCTGGTTACGCAGGGAGTAAGTATACAACCTGGATACTTAGGAAACTATAGCGATGGTACTTAAATGATTATAGCTGGATACACTAAGGGGGGGGGGGGGGGTCCCGCTGGTTGTAAGATAGTAGGAGGGGGGGGGTTAGAGAAGCCGCTGGCGGTATCCCATCTGGCCGACAGTTTCTTGGGAGAATTCAAAGTCTTGAACACGGTGCCCACAGAACCTCGGTCCGCAGACGAATACAGCTGGACCCTCTGGTGGACGGTAGCTGCCGGTCCACAACGGAGAGACGTGAGGCGACCTCACTGGTGTAGAGCGCCGTCTCACCTGGAGTCCTCTCCGGGGGGTAGTTCCAACACTCCGCAGTGTTGGCCGTTATCCATGGAATAATCAAAGCACCCAAAGCATAATCCAAGCCGTGGAAGGCTCGCCGTCGTCCGGGTAGAGTAATCCAATATACAGGTCCAGTCGCCCTGGCCCGGAGCTCCTCGGATGCAAGCACCACTAGGGGTCTGCCCAGCCTGGTTAAGCGTCCAGATAACGTCAGGAACGATGGGGGGTACTGATAACTTTATAACTCTAACCGAACGATGCACCATACATAAATAGACTATTATTCGCTTAATAGAATACGTCCAACTCGACGGTATAGTGCCAAACTATGACTATTCAACTATTAATCCAAACGATATCTCAATGCCTATTCTGAGGCCAAGTAGGCCTTACTACACCACACGTGCGTCGTGGGTGAGGCTTCGCATCTGTCACTCTGTTGGAGGGTAAAGAACTGGACTAAAAGAAAGTTCTACTTTACTTGCGCCATATATATATGCGCTATGAACAAATAGTACCATTCGTATTTCGCCAGACGTATTCCTGCGCGGAACCGGGGCTTGCCACGACATGTTGGGCGGCACGATTGAACTTGAACCTAGGGGTATGGCAACCTGGCGCCAGGTTCTCGTCCAATGGTAGAATGAAACTATTATGGGCTGTTTAGTAGACTAAAGGGATATTTAGTGCATATTGTACAAGGAATATACAGGGGATATCAAACGATATACAAACACTATTTAAATATATATATATATATAAATATATATATTCGGTTTAATCTGATCCTTCACAACAGCCGCCCCCTAATTAGTCCCACCTAATTAGCTAAGCAGAGACAGATTAACCGCACTGTCTACCACTCAAGGTCCGCTGTAAGGGTCAGTCAACTCACAAAGTCATGGGGTCATGGTCATCATCGATAGTATCTGGGAGTCGGGGCAGTTCTATGAGCCTCGCCACGGGACGTGTGTAAGTGCGCCCTTGGACGAGTACTTCAGCTGCTCGGACCTTGCCATCGGCACCGGTGATCACTTTGCTTACGCGGCCAGCCGGCCACATAGCTCTGGGTAGTGACTGGTCAATAATCATGACGACTGTTCCTTCTGTCAAATTGTCTCTCTCTTTTACCCACTTCTGGCGGGTCTGTAGAGACGGTAGGTAGTGGAGTAGGAAGCTGCTCCAAAACTAGTCAGCTAGTACTTGACTGTACCTCCACATTCTTCGGCCGTTCGCTTCTTCAGGCCTGTACACTGTCTGGGGTAGCGCGGGGTCCAGCCGCCCCATTAGGAGTGTGTTGGGGGTGACTGGGTCGACATCTGCTACATCACTGGAGACGTAACCGAGGGGCTTTGAGTTCAATACTCCCTCGATCTCCGTGAGGACTGTCATTAGGACTTCCTCCGCCACAGTCTGGGCCCCAAGCACGGCGTACAGGGCTGTCTTTATAGAACGTACTTCTCGTTCCCAGGTTCCACCGAAGTGGGGTGCGTTCGGGGGATTAAACTGGAAGTCAATCTGGGATGGAGCGAGGTGGGTCTTAAGTTCTGGGCCCATAGCTTGGAAGCTCTCTCTCAGCTCTCTTTCTCCGCCTTTGAAGTTGGTCCCGTGATCAGACAACAATGTAGACGGTTTTCCTTTCCGTGATGTGAATCTTCGGAAGGCCATAAGGAATGAGTCTGTGCTCATGGTCGGAAGGAGCTCGATATGTATCGCTCTGGTGGTCATGCATTTGAATACAATACCCCACCGCTTCTCGGTGCCTCTTCCTCTCTTTATATACAACGGGCCAAAGCAGTCCATGCCTGTGGAGTGGAATGGCTTGTCGCCGATTCGGAGGCGACAGGGGGGTAAGTCAGCCATCCGTGGTATGCTGGGCTGCGCGCGCCACTTACGGCAGTCTAGACAGGTTCGCTGGAAGCGCCGTACTGCTTCTCTCCCTTGCAATATCCAATAACGACGTCTGATCTCCGCGAAGACTCTCTCTGCTCCTGCGTGGTGTACATCCTCGTCGTATTTCTTTATGATCAGCTCTGTGACCTTGTGTCGGCTGTTCAAGACGATCGGGTACTTAATATCATCCGGTAGATCGGGGGCTCTCCGCAGGCGACCACCCACTCTGATGAGATTATGGGCGTCACTCTCTGGTGCCAGGTGGAGCAGTCTGCTGTCTGATGGGACGGGGTTTCCTCCCTGTAGACAGTCTAGCTCATCGGGGAACGAGTCTCTCTGGGCTCGTTGTAGTAGAAGAAGTTCTGCTTCTTCGTAGTCAGCTGCTGACATGTCAGTGGTGGACTGAATCTCTGGGTGGTGCCGCAGGAATGTTCTTTGCTGCGCACTCGCTAGATTAATGCAGTCATCTATGTTGGGGTCTGTGGAGGCGACTGTGCTCAGTCCACAGAACATAGGTTTCTTGTTCTCAGCCTCCTCGTTACTTGCTTCCCGTGGGGTGGGCGTAGGCCACTCTCCTTCCGGGAGCTTGAGGAATTCTGGTCCGTCACTGTAGATGTTGCGACGGGTTAGGTCATCCAGAGACATTCCCCGGGTGATGACGTCAGCTGGGTTGTGTTTGGTGTCCACATACCGCCAGCTCGCTGCTTCTGTTAACTCTTGAATCTCGGTGACTCTGACTCCCACAAAGACTTTGTATCTGCATGAATCAGACTTGATCCATGTGAGTACTGTCGTGGAATCTGACCACAAGATTGTTCTGTGCACCGGAATGGTGAGTTCACGTTGGATTAACGTGGCTAGATGCGCTCCTGCTAGGGCTGCGCAGAGCTCTAGACGTGGGATAGATTGTTGCTTACGTGGGGCTATTCTTGAGCGGGCCAGGATGAAAGCAGTGTGTATCTTTCCTCCCTTCTCTTGGGCACGCAAGTAGGCCACCGATCCATAGGCTACTTCGGAGGCGTCGCTGAAGACGTGTGGATCAATCTCGCATGTCTCTGGCCTCACTGTGGATGGGAAGTAGCTGCGGCGTATATTGACGCCTGGGAGTGAGCGGAGTTCCGTCTCCCACTCTCTCCATGTTGAGGCAAGGTGTGCGGGTATTGGGTCGTCCCAGCCCTGGTCCTTGTCCCATAGTGCTCGTACAATCATCTTTGCCCTGGTGGTGTAAGGTAGAATACATCCCAACGGGTCATATTGTCTGGCGAGTGTTCTGTACACACTCCGTCTGGTGGTCGGTATCGCCGTCGACCTTCCCTGCTCTGGAGCCAAGGGTTTGTGTCTATAGTGGAGCGAGTCTGTTTTGAAGCGCCAGACTAGTCCTAGTGTCATTTCTTGGGCTTCTCCTGGGATGGTCGCCATCCAGGTCTCGCTGCTGGCAGCCTTGTCCGCGGGGGAGAGGCTGCGCAATACGTGCGGGTCACTGCTGGCCCACTGCCTGAGATCAAAGCCGCCTTTGATCAGGGAGGCGCGTAACTTGATTAGGAGAGCCTCGGCTTCTTCTTGAGTCGAAACGCTTTGTAAACAGTTGTCCACGTAGAAACTGTTCTTCACACTGTGTTGGACCTCTTCATCTGCTGTTGGGTCCTCTGCGACGTGTTTCTGTAGTGCAAATGTAGCACAGCACGGGCTGCATGTGGTTCCGAAGGGGAGTACTTCCCACTGGTAGATGGCTGGGTTCTCATCTCCGATCCTCTCTCTCCATAGGAACCGCAGCAGGGGCTTGTCCTCCTCTACTAGTCTCACCTGCAAGAACATCCCTTTGATATCCCCGCTGATAGCCACCTTGTCCTGGCGGAAGCGCAGTAGCACGCCTAGTAGGGAGGGGCCGAGTGTGGGGCCGGGCAAGAGCTCTTTATTCAGATTTTGGGATCCGATCTGGTAGCTGCAGTTAAACACAATGCGATCCTTGCCGTTGTGATGGACCTTGTGATGCGGCACGTACCATGATTCGGTCGTCTGATCGGCCTCTTTAATGTCAATCTTTGTTACGTGTCCCGCTGTGATTAGCTTCTCAATCTCAGCGCGGTACACACGCTCTTGAGCGGGGTCTTTGGCTAGGCGCCGCTCCGTGTTCAATAGATAGCGCTCCGTGGCGTCTTTCTTTGCGTGAAAGGTGGGCATTCCCTCTCGCCTCAGGAGTGGAGTTGCGTATCTCATCACTCCGCCGACTGTGACTCTCTTTGTCCCCTGCTCGAGTAGGTTGATGGCGTAAATGTCTTCTTTAGAACGAATATCTTTCTTTTCGTTCTTAAAGGGCATTGTCTCTAATGTCCATAGCCTCTCGACATGCTGCAGGAGAGTGGTGTCTTCTTCTGTCGTTCTGGAGTGGAGGCAGCTAGTGGCTGCTGTTCGGTTGAGAGATTTAGCGAGGGGGCCTTGTAGGGTCCACCCTAGGCGGGTCTCGACTGCTGCAGGACAGCCTCGGGGTCCTGTATGGACCCGGTCAATCGGGACTATGAGTTCTGCATGGTCGGAGCCTATCAGCAGGGTCGGGGTAGCGCCGTCTATGAGCGGGATAGGTAATTGGCGCAGGTGCACATATTTATCCATCAACTTGGCGACAGGGTAGGTGTACTGCGATAGTCCTATTTCTTGGCTGGTGAAAGCATTTGTAATCTTGTACCGTCGCTCTGGCTGCCCGTTTGCTGCGATAGTGAAGGAGACATTCTCGCCCTTTATCGTCTTTAAATCTCTTCTTATTGTCCGAATCGTCATTTCGTTCTTGCTCCCCCGCAGTCCCAGCTGGGCCGCAGCGGACGCGAGCAGAAGGGTCTTCTCTGACCCGTCATCAAGAACGGCGTAAGTGTCCATGACTTTATCTTGGTAGCTCAATGTCACACGGACTACCTTTAAGAGCACTTGGGTGCCGCTGCTGCTGGCGGGGTCAATGTACATGACACTTGCCTTGGTGCCGCGCGATGGTGCAGGTGGAGGCTGTCTTCTGTTACTGTCGTGTAGTATATCTAGATGGGCTCCATCGCACCGACTGCACCTTTTCTTTAGGCGGCATTCGGCTGCCATGTGTGGCCGCGCACATCGGTAACAGCGCCTGTTGGACTTTATCCATTGACTCACTTCTTCTGCATTCATCTTTGTGAATAGGTCACATTGTGACAGCCAGTGTTCTTTCTCACAGTAGGGACACGCTATCTTCCACTTCTCTTTTCTCGAGGGGGTGCTGTGACTCTTACTGCTCGGTACTGACTCTGATTGGTGCATGACAGTCACCAATCTTCTTCCATCATTTATTCTCCTGGGTCCCTCTCTGGAGCTTGGCGTGCTCCGCCCGAATGTATCCAGTCGTAAGCTGCTGACTTCTCTCGCCAGGAAGTCGGCTAGATCAAGGAGGGATGGCTCGGGGCCGTTGGGATCCCGGTAGTCTCTCTGCCGCCTAAAGCGCTCCTGTCTTGCGGGTGGCAGCTTCTCCAAAATCCTCTCGACGTTAGAGTTGGCGTATAGCTCATGCATGCCCTTCTCCCGTTGCGCTCCCAGCATCCCTACCAGGGACTGCACTTTGATTGACAGGTCGTCTAGTGAGCGATTGTCTGTGGCTGGGGGTAGGCGATCAATATGCCTTATCTCTTGGATTACGTAATCCCATATACGTCCATATCTCTGGTCCAGCGCCGCTAGGGCCGCTGTGTATGGTGTCGAAGAGGTGGCATAGGCTAGCGCTATATTGTGCGCTCGCGGTACTTTCAGGTGCTTCAGTAATATTGCATACTTGTGGCGTTCATCAGCGGCCTCCACCATCATTGTCTCTAAGCACATCCGGAGCTCCGTGTACTGTGCTCGACTCTCATAGGCGAAGTCTGGAAATGACGGCGTGGCAATGTATGACGCCGTGGATGGCTGATACATCGGCGAGCGTTGGGGGAGAGACCTCCTGGGCGAGTCCCCTCTTGCGCCTCGCTGTGGGCTGGTACTGACAGGGTACCATGGCCCGCTGGTCCAGGTACTATTCCTCGGGGCTGGTCGTGCGTCGTGCTCACCCGTGAATAGAGTCGGGGGTCTTTAGCGCAGCGCCGCGGGGGTACAGCCTGGACTGTACTGGACCTCCTGGTCCGGTGGAGTACTGTGCTGTCGTCGGGCTTGGTTCTCCTCCTCTCCATCTTCTTCCTCTATCAGATCTTCCAGATCCTGTAATCGTTTATTTAGCTTCTCCGCAGTGTATGCCGCTCCTTCCTTGTAGCTGGGTCTCGCTTGGACCGGTCTGGGAATCGGGTCTGCGGGGGGTCTAGGCTCGGTCTGTTGGTCAAGTTCAGGGTCGCTTGCTCGTTGAGGAGACGCTGCCCTTGACTGTTGTCTCGACGAGTTCCTTGAACCCCTGGCGGAGGGAGAGGGTGTTGCCTTGCGGATCAGCTGCTCCATTAGCTGCGCTTGTAACTTGTCGCGCTCGACTTCGTGCTTGGTGAGATCTGCTTCTCTTTGGGCACCGGCAGCGGCGCGCTGGGCGTCGGCCCGGTCTCTTGCCATATTCTCTTCCATCTGAAGGCGTCTCATCTCCAGGCGTGTGCGTTCTTCTTCGCTCCGTTGTTGCGCTTGGAGTTGTTCGCGCTCGCTGAGCGCCTGTGCTTGGAGACGGTCGCGTTCACCCTGAAGTCGATCGCGTTCGGTAGAGGCTGTCAGGCTGACGAGGAACGCCTGTTGTAGCATCCTCTCCGCTTCGCTGGGGGAAGGCGGTTGTGGAGGTGAGCCGCTCCTGCGTGAGCCGCTCCTGGGGGTACTCGTTGGGGAGTCCTGGAGCTCTATTTCCTCGGCGCTCTCCTCCTCTTCTTCCGTGCAGAGTTCTCTCTCTGTAGGGTTGTCTTCCTCCCGGTGCTGGTCGGGGACTACTTCTTGGGTAGTGGCGGGGGGTAAAGGCATGTCCGCTCCCTCCTGGTCCCCACCGTGAGCTTGGTCAGTTACATTAGGACCTACTAGGGCCTCTGTGGTCGGGGAAACCTGGTCGTTAAGGTCAGACAT
Source organism: Notolepis coatsorum (assembly GCF_963971535.1). Taxonomy (NCBI): domain Eukaryota; kingdom Metazoa; phylum Chordata; class Actinopteri; order Aulopiformes; family Paralepididae; genus Notolepis; species Notolepis coatsorum. Next base: position 19,194,614 of record NC_140168.1, on the reverse strand, counting down.
AATTTTACTTTCTACTTTTACCGCGTTTACCGTTTGTCGAAGGCTAGGTAGTTGACTGACAGTGTAAGCCTCTAAGTACTGAGGTGTCTGTCGTCTGCGCCGCGGGCGTTCTAGGTTAGGAGGACCGTTTCGTGGAGTGTTCATCATAGGCCATTTCAATATTAATAACACTATATTAATATTACACTAGTTACCCTCCGGCTCGAAGGACCAATTGTAACTGAGGGGTACAATTCCCTGACTGTATTGTTAGATATGGTATTTAATACCACTACCTCTTGTACTTTAACTTCTGGCCATCCAGTACATGATATAAGTATGATGAACACTTTCCCACCTGATGAAACGAATCCACACAAATGTACAAATCGAAGGTTTAATATAGCAAAAGGTATATACAACGTTCACTTGTTTACACTTATGATTTGAAATATGCACTTGTATGGCAAATGAGTATTCGTAGGTAAATCAACATTGAATGTCCAATCTCTGGTTACGCAGGGAGTAAGTATACAACCTGGATACTTAGGAAACTATAGCGATGGTACTTAAATGATTATAGCTGGATACACTAAGGGGGGGGGGGTCCCGCTGGTTGTAAGACAGTAGGAGGGGGGGGGGTTAGAGAAGCCGCTGGCGGTATCCCATCTGGCCGACAGTTTCTTGGGAGAATTCAAAGTCTTGAACACGGTGCCCACAGAACCTCGGTCCGCAGACGAATACAGCTGGACCCTCTGGTGGACGGTAGCTGCCGGTCCACAACGGAGAGACGTGAGGCGACCTCACTGGTGTAGAGCGCCGTCTCACCTGGAGTCCTCTCCGGGGGGTAGTTCCAACACTCCGCAGTGTTGGCCGTTATCCATGGAATAATCAAAGCACCCAAAGCATAATCCAAGCCGTGGAAGGCTCGCCGTCGTCCGGGTAGAGTAATCCAATATACAGGTCCAGTCGCCCTGGCCCGGAGCTCCTCGGATGCAAGCACCACTAGGGGTCTGCCCAGCCTGGTTAAGCGTCCAGATAACGTCATGAACGATGGGGGGTACTGATAACTTTATAACTCTAACCGAACGATGCACCATACATAAATAGACTATTATTCGCTTAATAGAATACGTCCAACTTGACGGTATAGTGCCAAACTATGACTATTCAACTATTAATCCAAACGATATCTCAATGCCTATTCTGAGGCCAAGTAGGCCTTACTACACCACACGTGCGTCGTGGGTGAGGCTTCGCGTCTGTCACTCTGTTGGAGGGTAAAGAACTGGACTAAAAGAAAGTTCTACTTTACTTGCGCCATATATATATGCGCTATGAACAAATAGTACCATTCGTATTTCGCCAGACGTATTCCTGCGCGGAACCGGGGCTTGCCACGACATGTTGGGCGGCACGATTGAACTTGAACCTAGGGGTATGGCAACCTGGCGCCAGGTTCTCGTCCAATGGTAGAATGAAACTATTATGGGCTGTTTAGTAGACTAAAGGGATATTCAGTGCATATTGTACAAGGAATATACAGGGGATATCAAACGATATACAAACACTATTTAAATATATATATATATATAAATATATATATTCGGTTTAATCTGATCCTTCACAACACTTAGCCTTACCCCTGCACCGCTTGTTGTAAATGTTCTGGAGGGTGGGAAGCCCCCCTCCAATTGTGCGTTCGGCTGAACGTGTCACTCTTTGTAGTCTGCTACGGTCTTGTGCAGTGCTATTCCCAAACCAGGAGGTGATGTTGCCAGTCAGGTTGCTCTCTATTGTACATGAGTAGAAGTTCTTAAGGATCTTCTGACTGACTTGGAACTTCCTTAGGCGCCTGAGGAAGTAGAGGCGTTGTCATGCCTTCTTCACAACACTGTCAATGTGTGTGGTCCATGTCAAGTCCTCGGATATGTGGGCTCCGAGGTACTTGAAACTGTTCACTCTCTCAACCGGTGCCCCGTCGATGCTGAGGGGGCTGTAGTCCTTGACCCCCGACCTCCTGAAGTCCACAATCATCTCTTTTGTTTTGCTGACGTTCAGGGAGAGGCAGTTCTCCTGACACCACTGTGACAGATTCTCTACCTCTTCCAGGTAGGCCCTCTCGTCGTTGGCAGAGATCAGGCCCACCACTACTGTGTCATCAGCAAATTTGATGATTGTGTTGTTGTTCCGCTGTGCCACGCAGTCATGTGTGTACAGGGAGTAGAGGAGGGGGCTCAGAACACAGCCCTGGGGGGCCCCTATGTTGAGCATGATGGATGAGGAGGTGCAGTTGCCTGCTCTTACCACCTGGGGTCTGCCCGTCAGGAAGTCCAAGACCCACTGGCAGAGGTCATAGTTCAAGCCCAGGTCCCTGAGCTTGGCTATGAGTTTGGAGGGGACTATGGTATTGAATGCTGAGCTGTAGTCGATGAACAGCATTCTCACATAGTTCCCCTGCCTCTTGTCCAGGTGTGATGCTGCTGTGTGCAGCACATGGGCTATGGTGTCCTCCGTGGACCTGTTAGGGCGGTATGCAAATTGCAGGGGGTCCAGGTTGATGGGGAGGGAGGAACAGATGTAGCCCTTCACTAGCTTCTCAAAGCACTTCATGGCTATGGAGGTGAGAGCTACAGGGCGGTAGTCGTTGAGGCAAGCGGGCGTAGATTCTTTGGGTACAGGGATGAGGGTGGACTTCTTCAGACAGGTGGGGATGACAGCCTGTTCTAAGGACAGGTTAAAGATGTCAGTGAATACCAGGGCCAGTTGGTCAGCACAGACTTTTAGGACGCGGCCGGGGATGCCGTCCGGTCCTGCTGCCTTCCTGATATTCACTTTTTTAAAGGTCCGCCTCACCTCATGCTCTGTTACCCTGAACACTGAGTCTCCATCAGCAGACCCCCCCCCCATTGCCGTGGCTTGTAGGCTGGTGTTGTTGTTCACAGCCTCAAACCTCGCATAGAAGGTGTTGAGATCATTTGCTAAGGAGATGTCACTGTTCAGTTTGAGGGGGGTGCCTTTGTAATCTGTCATTGTTCTGAGGCCCTGCCACATACCTCTAGAGTCAGCCTGTTCAAACTGAAGTTCAACTTTATCCCTGTAACACCGTTTTGCCTCTATTACTGCTCTCCTGACATTGTATCTTGCCGTCTTGTGTTCATCCATGTTGCCTGTCACCAGCCCGGTGTTGTAGGCTGAGGTGCGCACTTTCAGAGCCTCACGGACAGATTTATCTACCCAGGGCTTTTGATTTGGGTAGATTCTAATTGTGGTAGAGGGGATTGTTTCTTCTACCAGAGTACAGACAAAGTCAAGCACCGTTTCAGTGTATTCGTTAATATTGGCTGTGTTATCACGGAATACATTCCAGTCTGTGCATTCAAGTGCAGCTTGGAGTGTCTCCTCTGACGTCACAGTCCAACGCTTAACCTCTCGCGATACTACCTGCGTTCGCTTGAGACTTTGTTTATACTTTGGCAAAAGAAAGATGGCGGCGTGGTCCGACTTGCCGAAAGGACTAAGAGCCTGTGACTTGTACCCATTCTTAAATTGCGAGTATACATGGTCTAATATGTTCTCGCCTCTGGTGGGACAGGTCACATGCTGATAGAAATTCGGCAACACCTTTTTAAGACGCGCGCTGTTGAAATCGCCCAGAACTAAAATAGCAGCGTCTACGTTAGCTGTCTGTTGTTTGTTTACCTCATCGTGTAGCTTTGAAAGTGCGGCCCCAGTGTTCGCTTGTGGTGGGATATATACTCCGATCATGATGATGGACGTTAACTCCCTCGGGAGAAAGAAGGGTCGACATTTGATCGTGATAAACTCCAGGTCTGGGGAGCAGTGGTTAGACAATTCCTTTGCGTTGCCTATATCGCACCACTCCTTGTTTACCATGAAAGCAATGCCGCCTCCTTTCGTCTTGAGTGATTCTTCTGCCGTCCGGTCCTTGCGGAGAACGAAGAAGTGATCTGCCGGTTCTATTGCATTATTTGGGACGTCTGGAGACAGCCAAGTTTCTGTGAAACAGAGGACGTTGCAGTCCCGAATGTCCCGCTGGAATTGGATCCGTGCTCTGATGTCGTCCAGTTTGTTCCCTATCGATTGCACATTGGCCAACAATATGCTGGGCAATGTGGTTCTGTGCCGTTTGGATCTCAGTCTGTTCCGGACGCCGGCTCTCCTTCCTCGCCGTCTCCCCCCTTCCTTGCCTCGGCCACAACAAAGGATCCCTGTTGGCCACTGTTGTTGCTCAGCAATCCGATCCAGAGAGCAATCCAGTTGGTAAGTTTTCCTTAATCCAATGTCAATGAGTGACTGACGGTCATACACATATAATGCACCAACAGTTGGTGCAAATAAAACTCTTAAAACTATAAAAGTCGGGTGAGAGTCCCCATGTCCCTGCAGACTCACCCAATAATTCGCCATTAACTGCCTTCGCCTAATCTCCAAGGGCATCTCCCCATCGCCACCTGAAGAGCCTGAACTGGAGTGGACTTGAAAGCCCCACTACAGATCCTCAACGCCCGCGTCTGAAGCACATCCACCTTCCTCAAATGCGACTGGGCCGCTGACCCATACGCCAAGCACCCATAATCTATCATAGACCTCACTAATGCTACATATATTGACCTCAACGCCTCACTACTACTTCCCCAGTCCCTACCAGCCAAACACTTCATTACATTCAACACCGTATTCCCCCTTTCCCCTATCCTCCTCACATGGCCCTCCCACGTGAGATGGGAGTCAAAAACAACCCCTAGGTATTTAAAAGTTACTACCCTCTCCAGCTCCTGACCATACAACCTAAGCTTGATCCCTTCCTGCACCCTCTTCCTTGTAAAGACCATAGTTGTTACAAAGGGTCAGATTAAACCGAATATATATATTTATTGCCTGAGATCCCATGTATAATATTTGTATATCGTTTGATATCCCTTGTATATTCCTTGTACATATACACTGAATATCCCTTTAGTCTACTAGCCCATAATAGTTCATTCTCTTATTGGACAAGAACCTGGCGCCAGCAGACAGGCCCCTTGAGTCAACTTCAATAGTGCCAACGAACATGTCCCAACTAGCCCCGGTTCCGCGTAGGAATACGGCTACCGAAATACGAATGGTACTATTTGTTCACCGTGCACATAAATAGGGCGCAAGAAATGTAGAATTGCTCTTAGTCCCTTGTCCCGTTCAGTCTCGTTCAGTTCCAGTTATCCAAGTGACGTCTCTCCCCACTACGCAACGTGGGCAGAGTAGGGCTCGCATCGCCCCAAGATAGAGTCTCGTGTTATCCTAATAAGTTTGTTTAACGTATCGTTCGCTATTTATTAGTAAACCTTCATTACGAGTCAAAGACCACGTGAAGTGGGTAATTGTGCGTCTACATAGAGCATTTATTGCCGCGTACTAATAGGATAGTAACGTCAAGTTCAACCGTGCACTACCGCGCACCGGAGGATACCTACACCGGACCAGCAGAGCCACTTTCCGGCAAGGATTATTATTCTTCATTGCTTTGACCAAGCTGCTGGAGCAGAGAACCGCCTACCCCACTGCTACTGTGGGATCTACACCTGCCCGTAAGACCATCACTCGAGCCCGTCTCTGTCGTACCAGAGGCTCCACGGCTTTCACCTACGCGGCGCGCACCCTGGGACCAGGCTGCCTTTCCCCGCTGCTCCAGGGAGTAAGATCGCCTCCGTGGACCATTGACTTTCATAGAGCATTGCCTCCCCCTGCTGGCTTACAACCGGTAGTACCCCCCCCCCCTCCCCAGAATACCAGATCTAATTCCTAACATTCCATATTGATTTACTTACGTACATTCTTTGCCTTATAAGCGCACCAATGTAATATAATATTCTTTATGTAATAAATATTCTAAACGAGTATTTGTGTGGAAACCGTTTCATTGTGGAAGTGTTGTCATCTAATATACTTGTGTACAGTAAGGCCAGTAATGTACATACACGGTAGTAGTTTAATGATACTAATACTTGATTAATACAGTCAGGGAATTGTACCCCTCAGTTACAATAGTCTTCGTCTTTTCCACTGAAAATCGACACCCCCAATCTAACCCCCACTGCTCTACACTATCTATTGCTTCCTAAACCTTGCGTACCCCATACTCTACACTCCTCCCCCTCTTCCATAAAGCGCCATCATCTGCAAACAAGGACCTTCCAATCCCCCCCACTACCCCTCCAAATACATCATTTATCATTATTACGTAAAGGAGTGGGCTAATCACACTCCCCTGCGGGGTCAATAAGACTTCCGGTCAAGGGGTTTAAAAATAAAATAGTTTTTGATTGATTGATTGAAAACTTTATTAACAGATTGCAGAATGGGTACAATACAGTACAGCTCAATACACACAATTGTTAAGGGGATGCAGACCAGAGAAAGACTTTCGTCTTGTTTACATCAGGGTCCCTCATTTTCAATTCATCAGGACATATATGACATACATGACATACAGATAGACAGTACTGCTACATCTATACATTTATGACATACCAGATTTGCAAATACAGTACTGTTTGTGATACAAAAAAAGTCCAGAAAAGAGAGTATATACATTTGACGTAGAAACTGTACATTGGAGGAGGTTGGGTAGGTGGGGAGGGGTGGGGTGGGGTTGGGTGGGTGGCTGGGGGGGTCCCTTGTTTGAGCCGAATCTGGGTTTAACATGATTTGTGGAGCTTCCTCTGGTGTTGTGATTGTGGTATTCACTGACCTTTGGGAAGTATTTTGACATGTACATGGGTACCTTGGTCGTGTAGTGTATCTTGTAGACCAGGCCCATTGCAAGTTGCTGTACTCTGTCGTCTACTCTAAGTCATCCTAAGTTGTCAAAGTGGGCAGGGGTGAGGTGGGTTCTAGGAGTAAGGTCAAGCAGTAGTCTGACCAGTTTGTTTTGAGATGTTTGTAATTTTGTTTTTAGCGCCTTTGAGGTGCTTTGGTACCATGAGGTGCAAGCATAGTCGTAGTACCCTTGAATGAGTGCTCCTGCCAGAGTCTTCAGGGTATTCTTGTTTACCAGAGAGGAGATCCGGTACAAGAATCAAGTTCGTTGGTAGACTTTTTTTATTACATTGGATGCCATTTTGTCACAGGAAATATTAACCTCTAGGATGGAACCCAGGTAGGTAATTTCATCTTTCCTTGTGACAATATTGTCACCCACTGTAACTGTGAAGCCGTCGGTCTTGCTGAGTTTGTTATTTGAACCGAAGAGAATGGACTCTGTTTTGCCCATGTGTAATGATAGTTTGTTATCAGCGAGCCATATGCAGATTCTGCCTAGTTCATGACATACAGATAGACAGTACTGCTACATCTATACATTTATGACATACCAGATTTGCAAATATAGTACTGTTTGTGATACAAAAAAAGTCCAGAAAAGAGAGTATATACATTTGACGTAGAAACTGTACATTGGAGGAGGTTGGGTAGGTGGGGTGGGGGGGGTCCCTTGTTTGAGCCGAATCTGGGTTTAACATGATTTGTGGAGCTTCCTCTGGTGTTGTGATTGTGGTATTCACTGACCTTTGGGAAGTATTTTGACATGTACATGGGTACCTTGGTCGTGTAGTGTATCTTGTAGACCAGGCCCATTGCAAGTTGCTGTACTCTGTCGTCTACTCTAAGTCATCCTAAGTTGTCAAAGTGGGCAGGGGTGAGGTGGGTTCTAGGAGTAAGGTCAAGCAGTAGTCTGACCAGTTTGTTTTGAGATGTTTGTAATTTAGTTTTTAGCGCCTTTGAGGTGCTTTGGTACCATGAGGTGCAAGCATAGTCGTAGTACCCTTGAATGAGTGCTCCTGCCAGAGTCTTCAGGGTATTCTTTTTTACCAGAGAAGAGATCCGGTACAAGAATCAAGTTCGTTGGTAGACTTTTTTTTATTACATTGGATGCCATTTTGTCACAGGAAATATTAGCCTCTAGGATGGAACCCAGGTAGGTAATTTCATCTTTCCTTGTGACAATATTGTCACCCACTGTAACTGAGAAGCCGTCGGTCTTGCTGAGTTTGTTATTTGAACCGAAGGGAATGGACTCTGTTTTGCCCATGTGTAATGATAGTTTGTTATCAGCGAGCCATATGCAGATTCTGCCTAGTTCCGAGCTAAGGTTTTTTTTTTTTTATCTTTTTTATTATCTTTCTTCCCCTCCTTTTTCCCGATTTTTCTCCCATCCCACCCTTCCTGGTTGTTGCGTACTTTCCCCTACTGTTGGTCCGGGAGACCGGAGACTGTCACATGCTTTCCTCCGACGCATGTGCAGCCTGGGGCAGGCCAACCTGGCCGTGCAGGTTCTCACCGGGGATAGTGTAGCGTGTGGGAGGCCACACTATCTCTCCTTAGTTCCAACCCTTGCTGAGCAGGCGCCCCGACCGAACTGTAGGGGTCGCTGTCCACAACGCCCAGGACCCACCCTTCAGCTTTCCCACCCCCTGATACAGTCAATTGTATCAGTGTGAGAGGCCAGCCAAGCTGATAGCAACGCCGGGAGCTGGATTCGAACAGGCGAATCCAGTGTCTCCCGGTGTTGGTGACGAACGTAATCTCCGTGCGCCACCTGCCCCCCCCCGAGCTAAGGGTTTTTTCAACCTGTAACTTGTTCTTGTCAGAGACCAGCAGGGCTGAGTCGTCCGCGAACAAGAACAAGTTGCAGTCACAAGCTGACGACATGTCATTTGCATAAATTAGGAACAGTAGCGGTCCTAGTATGCTTCCTTGTGGAACACCACAGCTCACTGTGAGGGGGGGGGGGGGGGGGATAGAGTACCGTTTACCTCCACCATCTGTTCTCTCCCCTCCAGGTAGGATTGCATCCAGCTCACTGATAAACTATCAAAACCAATTGCTTTTAGCCTGTCAATCAGAATGGAGTGATTGACAGTGTCGAAGGCCTTTTGTAGGTCCAGCATGACCATGCCGCAGTATTTGCCCGCGTCCACCTCTTGTTTGATGTGGTCGTTCAAATAGAGCGATTTTTCACAAGACTAAAGCTATTGAAAATGTTTCTTTTGTACATGAAAACAGCAAACTAAGCATTTAAACCAAGATGTATGACAAGTACTTGTTATAATAACAAATGCAGTTCTTGGACTTCCTGACGGGCAGACCCCAGGTGGTAAGAGCCGGCAACTGCACCTCCTCATCCATCACGCTCAACATAGGGGCCCCCCAGGGCTGTGTTCTGAGCCCCCTCCTCTACTCCCTGTACACACATGACTGCGTAGCACAGCGGAACAACAACACCATCATCAAATTTGCTGATGACACAGTAGTGGTGGGCCTGATCTCTGCCAACGACGAAAGGGCCTACCTGGAAGAGGTAGAGAACCTGTCACAGTGGTGTCAGGAGAACTGCCTCTCCCTGAACGTCAGCAAAACAAAAGAGATGATTGTGGACTTCAGGAGGTCGGGGGTCAAGGACTACAGCCCCCTCAGCATCGACGGGGCACCGGTTGAGAGAGTGAACAGTTTCAAGTACCTCGGAGCCCACATATCCGAGGACTTGACATGGACCACACACATTGACAGTGTTGTGAAGAAGGCACGACAACGCCTCTACTTCCTCAGGCGCCTAAGGAAGTTCCAAGTCAGTCAGAAGATCCTTAGGAACTTCTACTCATGTACAATAGAGAGCATCCTGACCGGCAACATGACCTCCTGGTTTGGGAATAGCACTGCACAAGACCGTAGCAGACTACAAAGAGTGACACGTTCAGCCGAACGCACAATTGGAGGGGGGCTTCCCACCCTCCAGAACATTTACAACAAGCGGTGCAAGGGGAAGGCTAAGAGAATTATTAAGGACTCGAGCCACCCGAACAACTGCCTCTTTGAACTGCTGCGGTCAGGCAAGCGATACCGGAGTCTTAAGGCGAGCACAGAAAGACTCAGAAGAAGCTTCTATCCCCAGGCCATCAGGCTGCTAAACGAACAATAATCGCTAAACGAACAATAATCACTATGCAACAACCATCAAATGCACACAGCACACACACCCACACGCACACACTCACTCAAACAAACAACACACTGCAGCACCCACTCTCCACACTTTAGATCACACAAACACACTTACACTTTATATTTATTGATAAAGGATTTGCACTACAACTCGTACACCTACTGTGAATTGTACCTAAATTGCACCTCGTCCCATTTCTCCATTTCTGCCTTGCACTATATAGTATTGTATATTACACTGCACAGTATTGTATATTGTATGGTAACTACGTCTATTCTGCATCGAACATTGTACATATGTCTAAACTGAACACTGTGACCTCATTTTTTTACTTCTAATTTTACTATGTTATTTTATTTCATACTTATCTTGTCTTGCACAGTCTCTGGAGCGCAACAGTAAGAAGCATTTTGTATAAAAGTATTCTGTACTTCTGTATGACAACTATTAAAGAAACTTGAAAACTTGAAACTTGAAACTTGGAGTGCATAGCCTATAAAGATTGGACACAGTAAATCGACTGGCTTTATGGCAGCATGAAAAAGATATCCACAGACTCCAGGACCACTTTCACATCCCACTGTAAATTAAGCGGAAGCTGTATAAATAAATAGTTGCTGGCTGCCCATTTTCAGACTATATTGGACAAGTACTGTTAGTCTACTGGCTTAATGGCAGCATGAAACATTTATCCATAGACTATAGTGTTGTCACAATACCAACATTTTGACTTTGATATCAATACCAAAATTATACTTGAAACTGAAACAATGCTGATTTGATCATCTGTACCTAATGGACAGAGATATTATATTTTTGTAGTTTTCATTTGTTTTTATTTAGATTTCTAACTTTTGTTGAGTTTAGTTTCACGGTGGGTTTGCTAGTTTCAGTGGAGATGCCTGCTCATGCCTAGTGTGTTGACCAATTTGAGCAAATTGACAAAGACTAAAACTAAATAAATGTTAAGTATATTTACATTTTTGTTAGTTTTGTAACAATATCGTTTCAGTTAGTTTTCTTTCTAAATTCTAGTTTCTATTTTTACTTCAGTTAACTAAAATGTTTTTTCACACCTAGTTATAGATTTTAGTTTGGTTTTAGTTGGTATAACTATAATAACCTTTCTAATAGATCAGAAACAGAATGTCCACAAGGGTTGATAACGTTTTAAAAAGAACAGCTAATCTTTCAGTGGGGGCATTTTTATTGAAGCTCCTTATGGACTATGTGTGTGTAGCTAATTTGTTCTGTATCACACTAGCTCCCGCTCAGCGTCTCATTGCATATATCTCGCTTCAGCGTATATACACTGAATACATTTCAAAATGTACCTTTAAATGCCAGCATTCATCTGGCCACACCCCCATCCGCTTACCTACATAAGCAGGGGTGGTGCCACACACTCATCTCCTTCTCAAATTTCATCACAAGCAACGTGCTGCTCATATGCCCACTTGACGTGGAGAAAAATATTTACTCTGAGGAAAGGAAGAACAAGGAGATACGTTGACATCATATCTTTATTTTCTCTCTCACTATTTTCGAGAAAATACGGCGATATTGTCTGCGTCACTGGAGTGTCTGGAAGATGGTGATCATTCTAAAACCTCCTCCGGGTTCGTATGGGGAGCACGCCGCTACATGCCTCTCAACTACAGTTCTTTGCTGTGTCTGGTTGCGGTAAAACCTTCAGCACAGCTAAACTGTAGGACGCGCCGCTGTTGTGAGAAGCGGTGTTTTCCAGGTTGGTGAGTAATGTTTTGCTTGCAAGCTTCACTTGTCTGTTAGTGCTACGGGGGCTAGCTGACAATGTTTACGAACACTGGCCCCAGACTAGGGTCTTTTGTTCAGCCTCTTAGGCAACAGCAGAAGACCTTGGTCTGAAGCCCATTAGTTAACTAGTGGGCCACGACCATTAACACTGGTGATCCCTGTGTTTTCTGGACGAGTGGATTTTTCTCTGTCACCGTCTTTCATATCCAAATGAGAGTATTCCTCACGAGGAAATATGGGCATAGATGTTCGTTAGCGGAAGATCTGTGTTCAAGCCAGCTACAGACCAGAATGATGGGAATTGTGCTGGCACCGCCGGGTGTTGGTAAAATCACCGTTGTAAAACTGTGTTAACATCTTGTTTCTCTTTTCTCTTAAAAAGTGAGGAGGGTTTCAGAACGGCGGCCTGTCTAAGTGTAACTTGTTGTATCGTGTGTACGAGTTCAGGTGGTGGCTGCTTAGCTTGCGTGCTAGTTGTGGCCTACTGTGTTAGCCAGTCAGCTGTTAGCTGCGGCGCTAGCTCGCTGTGTTTACCAGGCCTGTTGTGTCACTAGGCTGGGTAAACGTTACCTTGCTGCTTTCGGCCGAGAGCGGCCGTTAGCTTAATGCTACACTGTTGAACGTACTGTGACGATAACATGTTTTTAACACTCTTGACTACGACGTCATCTTTGACAGAGGATGTTCGTCGAACCTGCCCTGAGCCAGGCCGGCAAGGACTGCGTCAACAAGGGGGACCGTAGCGGCGGGATGGAGCGGCGATGCTGCCCAGGTCGACAACACAGTACGGCTGTGTTTACTACGGTGCCTTGTTAAGAGACTACAGTTTCGCTTGATCTGCGCTCAAGGTAGGCAAGGCCTGACCAGACCTTGTACACTTCTTCTGGCTTTCCCTTCTAAATGTTTTGTAAATAACGATGTTTTCCAAAACGTGTGTTGCTGCACTACATTTAGGATACGACGCGAGTTATGTGTGAATTGTCTTGTCACTGGTATTTAGCTTCTCCATGCAAATCGGGTTGTTGTTACAGATGTGAAAATGATCTGGTTTGTTGTGTTGAGAAACATCATGTGTGTTTATATGTACCGTGTACTCACAACTAAGGGGGTTAACTAACCTATAAAGCTATGCTTAGTGACAAATGAGTAAAGAATGATTCTTTTCTCAGCCTGTAATGACAATGAACAGTGTGTTCACATATTAACAGGTTTTCCTGTTTTAACTGGCCGTATTAAGGGTAAAGTAGGAGGATTGTGTTTCCCCCTGGTTCCCTGGGGACTTCTTCATCCTCCTCTCAGACATGTTGTTGCACTACATTGTGTCACTGTGTGGTAGGGATACGATGTAACCCTTAGCTTGATTGCTGAGGTTGTGCTAAAACTGCTGGAGAAACTTTATTTTCCTAAAAGAAAAGATTGTTTGGTCGCTTTCGTGTGTGCTTAGCAAGGCCTGTGGCCGATACTAATCGAGAATTATGTATTCTCTCATTATGAAAAACGGCGTTCCTCTGTAGAGTGTTTTTGCCATTTTTTGTAGGTGATGATGGGTTGTGTGTGTCATGTGACCTACAACTGGGTTGGACTGGCCACAGAAGCACATGTGTAAGTTTGGTACCGGGGCTCTTGGAGAGCCCTCTCTATTCTGTGTTTTTTCCTTAGTAAAAATCAGATAGCAGGTTAGCTCATGCGCTGTGTGAAGCTGTCAGACGCTTCATGGAGCTGACTATGACTGTGTCATACTCTCTTTTTGTCATTACATCGTCTCATGGGTGTGGGGTCGTAAAGGGGTGAACTGGTAACCTTTCCTCCCCCTTTTTTCTGTCGGTCAGGGGTAAACCCACCTGTCCTTCAAGGTTCCTGTCACGTTGCGGTTCGGCACGTTACAGGGTGACGGGGGGGGGGGGGGAGAGGGAGTTTCCTGGTCCCACGGCCTGGAATATTGGGCGTGTGCACCGCAGAAATTCCCCCGCCATAGAGTACGTCACTGTGCGCGTCTCTGTTGGTAGGACTTCCGTGTGCTGTTCAGGTCCATGTGATGGATCTATTTCGGGGGGTGGTCAGGGCTCCTCCTCACCAAGCTCCTATTCGGGCCTTCTGTGAGTTGGGACTCTCCTTCCATGTGAGGGAGCCTCCTTCAGTGTACAGAGCCTCCTCCTCAGATTGTCAAGGTGAGTGGACCCTCAAGAAGGAGTCCTACTCTATTGTGTATGTATTCGATTCAATTCGATTATTGAGTGTGTATGGGTTCAGTGCCTCCTCCCCGGAGAGCCCTAAAACCAATTTTTTACATGGCTCAAGGTGCAATATATTCTTTTCAATCTGTACAGCTCGCGTGGGAAGTCTCTCTGGGGATTTCCGTCTCCTTTCTATGGGAGGGTGGTGGGATGTAAAAATGTGATTTTTTTTTACCCCCGGCTGTGTAGACTGGGATACATACTGTTGGTGCTTCCTTCTTTTCTATTAAAAAGAGTTGGAGTTAGGAAGTATCACACCCCTCTTGTCGTTCCCCTGGGCGCCTTGGGGATTAAATGACAGGTCTAAATAGCCTGTTCATTGATGTGGGTGTGTCCCGACGCACGTATAGTGCTAGCTCGGGGTGTTCTGTAAACAGGCGACTGACTGGCACGCCTTGGTTGCTTGAGGTTAAAACGGAGTTTTTATAAAGCAACTGGGATGGAGGTTTTTCCTCTTCCGACGACCAAATCCGACGACCTGGTTTGGTTATCGACAAATTCTCGTTCATATCTGGGGGATGATGACGGAATGGATCTGAACATATGTAGAGGGGTCTCACGCCCTGGGGGTGGGCCACCGGGCGTGGTTCGCCCGAACGTCTGGGTGGCGCCTTCTTTTCATGTTTAAGATCAACACGCATATCTGCCCCTTCTCCTGGAGTAGGCATGTCGGCGTGGTTAGGGCACGGGACTGGTTCTGGTCACGCTGGTCCGGATCAGTTGAACCCGTTGTCCGCCGGGGATGCAGATCTGCTGTTCTGGTACCCTGAGGGACTTGGGCTTTTTTCAGGGGTAAAAATGCCAGGTCGGTCCGGGTGTCACAGGGTTAAGCGCTATGGAGACCCTGGTTGGGTACATTTTTTACTCAGCACTGTCGTAATGGCTTACGGCCATGCCAACCTGTACACGCTCGATCTCATCAGATCTCGGCTGCTACACAGGTTGGTCCTGGTTAGTACTTGGTTGGGAGACCGCCTGGGAATACCAAGTACGGTGTGCTTGGGGCTGGTTCTCCATTCTTTTTCGCTCCTCTCTCACGCATGGCGAAGAGGGGCCTGTTGGGGTGGTCTTTGACCTCCTCTGGTGACCCTGTGCTTCCCGTATCGCCGGGCCCGGTCCGAAGTAATGTTTCGTCGACCCGTAGGCCTGGGTTAACCCTTTTTTGAAAACTGAAACACTTGTACTGCGGTATAGCCGGTGTATACCCGCAGGTGTGTTTTGGAGTTTTTTTCTTGAGGGGTTATAGGAACAACCACCGCATTGGGTAACACCAAGGTGGTTGATTCCCTGGTGTGTTGGAGCAGTGTCAACTCCCGGGTTCACCGGTTGAGGGTGCCCCTGCACGTTCATGACGTCTACCAATCGTGTCAGCCTTCTCTGCCTCAACCCCTCTGGGTGGGTTTTTTTTAAATGGAGGCTTGGTCATGCAACAACGCCAGCTTACGCCCCTTCCGCCGGGGCGGCTGTGTTCAGCTGTCCCCTCTGGCGCCTGTCTCGTCCGCAGTCTCCAGGCTAGGGTTAACAGCCTGTTGCCTGGTTTTTCCCCGGTGCGCTGCCTGCTTCCGTTGGTTAACCTTTTTTGTGTGCTTACGGCCATGCTGACTGCCTGTTCTGCAGGGTCAGTGTGCCAGGCGGTGTACTATTGGGGGGACAGGGCCCGCTTGGCTGAGGGGCCTTTGTCTGAATACGCTGGCGATGTGGGGGGCGGGGTCACTAAGTGCCCGCCTGGTGGGGTTTTGATGCTGGCATCATGGACTTCTCCGGGCCCCCGTTCCAGGGGGTCCAGTCCCTTTGGTGGGTCTGGGTCTTCCTTCGCGCTCCGCTGCTACGGCCTTGCCACGGGGTTGGGTTGCCCTTGACCCCGTGATTCTGGGGGCAGTAACGAGGTTGTTCCCTCCGTTCGTTCCCGGGTGGCATGCGGGTTGTGCGTGTGTGTAGTCGTGGGGTCAAGCCACGGTCTGCTCACCCTGTGCGTTGAGTTGCTTGAGTGCCTCTTCGCACCGTCGGGTCCGTCGCCCTCCCGTGAAGCCCCCAATAGGGGGGGTGCCCTCCATTAGGGGGGGTCGGGGGGGCTCGGTCCTCCCTGATCTGATGGTTGTGGGGGGCCTCAGCGGGGTACATTTGTCGAGCTTCTAGCTCCCGCTCAGCTCCTATTATGCAATGAGACGCTGAGCGGGAGCTAGTGTGATACAGAACGTTAGGTTATGACTATAACCAAGTTCTGTTAACACTAGTGGACGCTCAGCGTCTAGACGCCGCTGCGGCCCTTGATTTTTCATTGTGGTGAAATTTGTTGGGAAGGAGATGAGTGTGTGGCACCACCCCTGCTTATGTAGGTAAGCGGATGGGGGTGTGGCCAGATGAATGCTGGCATTTAAAGGTACAAAGTTCAAGTCCAAAAGTCCAGCCCTAGCAGCTTGCCATAGAGGGGGGGGGGGGGGGGGGGACACACCTGACTCGTTTACCAGGCGAGCTGCTGAGGGAAAGAAACTGAGTCTATGGCGGGACCTAAGTGTCGTGGGCAACCGTAGCCGCCTGCCGTGGGGGAGCATGGTGAAGAGGTTATGACCCGGGTGGGCGGGGTCTGCCATGATCTTCCTCACCCTCCTCAAGGCCCTGGTGGAGTGTAGGGACTCGAGGGAGGGAAGGGAGCAGCCAATGACCCTCTCCGCCGAGAGGCACAAGCAATGTTAACACACACAATGTTGTGGGACGATCAAGACCTCTCCTATATGTGCACTGCAGGTTGAGACAGACATACAATTAAAGATGATAAGAAAACTCATGGCAAATTGTTGGACTTATTTCTCATGACAATTATACAAGTCTACATTCACTTGGACATGAAGCCCAGAAAGTGTTGACATGAAAAGAACAGTCTATTCTTATTTATGACCTGCTATGATGTCAAGTGTCAACATTTTAGTTAGCTAGACTAGATAGGTATCCAAATGGCGTATCTCACAGGTGGAACAAATGTGTGATTGTGTTGAACTTCAGACACCAGAAGGGAGATAACCAAAGGAGAGGGGCAACAGTGGATCAGGAGGTAGAGCGGTCGTCTGGTAATCTGAAGGTTCCCGGTTCGATTCCCGCTCCTCCCAGGCAGCGTATCTGAGTGTCCTTGAGCAAGACACTTAACCCAGATGAGCAGGATGGCACCTTGCATGGTTGCCTCTGCCGTCGATGTGTGAATGCGTGAGTGAATGGGTGAATGTGAGGAACAAAAATATATGGATATGGATCAAAGCTGTTGAATAAATGCACCATTTAGCATTTTTACCCAATAACCACTTCCTAAAGGAGGCCCAACAATGGCTGCTTCTCCTGAGGAGCGCTCGCCCTTCTCCCAAAATCCTGAGAGCATCCTGACCAGCTGCGTCTCAGTGTGGTACGGTAACTGCACATCAGCTGACCCTGCAGTGGGTTGTCAGGATGGTCAAGTATAGCCCCCCCCCCCCTTCACCTATCCTGATCCCTCCGCTCTGCCCCCCGTCCTGCACTTTACAGTATTTACATGTCATGTTTACATGCTCTTTTCTTGTATCCAGTTCCAATCAGCTCCATTACATGATTCTACCTCATTCAATGCTATTTGCACAGCTCCATTACATGATTCTACCTCAATCAATGCACATACTGTAAGATGATATTCCTGTGTTTTTATTTTATGCCCTGTGGGCCCCTCCCCTTTCTGTTTGGTGAAGGCAGGATGATGCTGAGAATAGAGTACAGTGACAATAAGACAAGGATAAATGCTTGTATTAATTAATCTTGTACCGGACCGCTCAGGCTTAAAAGGCGTTAATAGTCCTGCACATTTAGCATAAAACGTGTGTCGATTGCATACTGAAAGTAAATTGGACACTATTCTGGAACCATTTGTAGCAGGTGCACAAGTTTGGCCTCTTTTGAAAGGAATCAATGCTATTGTCATAGAGTTAAAGAGGTTTGAACACACTGAAATAAGTTATTTTCATTTTCGTCTGAATTATTTTGTAAACAGATGCCTGCAGATTAGGGCTGACCTTCGAAGCTTATTTTGGCAATCGAAGCTTCGGGGCCGAGCTTCGATTTTAATTCGAAGCTTAAAAAAAATGTATCTTATGTTGTGGGACTTGTACAGCACTTTGGTAAACTTTGTTGTTTTTAAATGTACTCTATAAATAAAGTGGATTGGATTAATTAATTAAGTAGCTCCTTTCGTGACGCAGCCAACAAGGTTTCACTCGGCTGTGTGATTTAATTCAAGGTGGATCGCTGTTGTCGTTTGAACAACTTCAGATTTCATGGGAACTACCAATCCCCCAAATCAAGAATGTTTAAGATGAATGAAGTAATATTTTGAAATATGGCCTATGTAGACTAAACTATGCACAGAATTATGTCAGTCTACAAGGTCCGGATTCTACATGGTCCGGCAATGTAGACCTTGTAGACCCCACGACAGACCAATTATCAGTGAATGTTCATGCATTTTTAAGAAGGGCTACTTCCACAAAAAAACAAGGGCTACTTCCACAAAAAAACAAAGAACTCACCAAAACATCTCAGTAGTACCTTATCTAAATGTTCTATTTCATATATGGAGATTCATATTTATTTATGTATTGCATGCATTTCTACATTTTATTTCCTATTTTGTTTATTCATCCCAGTATCTTTCTTTCTTATGTGTGGAATTCTATAAGGCATGTAGGTGTATATGTGTTTGAGGATGATATCCTTCAAACAGGCAATAGTGATGATATAATTTGGGCAGTGCTGAGCTGGGTTACTTTCCTCCAGCGTATTAGTCCCCCGCCCCCACCCAATGGCCCCACACACACACAAATCGAAGTAAAATTAATATATAATATATATTTTTTTTTTACCTCGATTTTTTTTTTATGTTCGAAGCTTGTGCCATCGAACGAAGCTTCGAAGTATTTAAGACAGCCCTACTGCAGATCCATCCACTCTTTAGTTATTAGCTGAAAACACTGCTGGGGCCATAGCCTGCAGTCTTACCTAGAACATGTCCAAAGTTGATAACAATATCACAAAATCTTTATGCAATGGTATGTTTAGGCATTTTTTCAAAAAAAATTGTCAGAGTCAACACTACCTCAGTCCCCTTCCCCAACTAATCTATTGTCACATACACCAACCCACCCCTTCCCTACACGTACACAAACAAACCCTCAACCTCAGAGGAGCGATAACAATAGATCAGCGCAATTTGCGCTCCGGAGAGGGAGGCGTAGGTTCATTCTCTTGTGCGGTACGCTTTAACCGCTTCTCAGTCTCAGAAAACCAACTCAAGTAAGATGTCATTATTTTCAGAATTTCATTGGCTACACAAATGGTCAATCATTTTCAGCATCAGTGGTGATTTGTATGCTCATTAAGAGGCGAAACCGGTGGTGGTCACTTTTTCTAAACTGACCTGCTCGCTGGCTGTTTGGTTTTATAACCCGAGATTGGAAGCACATAATAGGTCAAGCAGTGTGTCAATCAAACAGCGGCCATTTTAACTTTATACCAATGTGTTGGTTGAAACAATAACACAGCGTGATGCCGGCAGACGGCTGTAAAACGTGTTGCGACTTGTGAGGGGTGGGCCGTCGGAACGTTAAGTGGTTTTAAGCAGAAATCTTAATACATTCAAAGTATGAAAACAAGGGCATTCCATCAGTGCAATAAGGAATTCTGGTGTTAAATAGTCTCTTGCAAAGGTGTCAGGATGTGTTTGTGGAGAGGAGAGTAGGTGTGTGTGAGTAGAGGGAGCAGGGGTCCTTAGGATGCACATTTGTGTCCTCTGAATATCCTAATGGTCATGTATCTATAATTAATTAAATTTCAAACCTTTATTTCAACGCGTGATACACGTCATTTACAGTGATGATGAGCTTACAAAACAAAGACAGAGTTTTTAGAACATTCATACACATAGGGACAACAAAAATAAGAATAGGCAATATTAATTTTTTTTTAATAATTTTAACTTTTAAATGCAAAAAAGAAAAGGAAGAACCTTCAGCTTCAGAGTCAGTTGGAGGACATTACAGGTGTTGGAAGCATCAAAGGAAAAAGCAGTTTTTCCTAGTTCAGAGCAAACTGGAGGAACCCTAAGAACCAGTCAATCATTTGAACGTGTAGAATATGTTCCAAGATTCCATTCCAACAGTCACATTACAGACTAAAGGGGTTCTCTCCTGTATGAGTTAACATGTGGATTTTCACTGCTCCCTTCCGAGTAAATGTTCTGCCACAAGATTAACAACTAAATGGTTTCTCTCCATTATGTACTTTCATATGAATATTCAGATTACCTTTCTGACTGAACCCTTTCTTACAAACTGAGCAACTAAATGGTTTCTCTCCTGTATGTGTTAACATGTGTCTCTTCTTTGTTACCTCATGAGCAAATGTTTTGCCACAAAGTGAGCAACTAAATGGTTTCTCTCCTGTATGAGTTCTCAAGTGTCGTTTCAAACCTCCTTCCTCACTGCACCCCTTTCCACAAACTGAACAACTAAATGGTTTCTCTCCAGTATGAGTTCTCATGTGTCTTTGCAGATGTGATTTACTAATGAGCCCTTTTCCACAAACTGAGCAACTACATGGGTTCTCTGCATTATGTACTTTCATATGCATATTCAGATTACCTTTCTGACTGAACCCTTTCTTACAAACTGAGCAACTAAATTGTTTCTCTCCAGTATGAGTTCTCAGGTGTCGTTTCAGACTTCCTTCATCACTCCACCCCTTTCCACAAACTAAACAACTAAATGGTTTATCTCCTGTATGTGTTAACAAGTGTCTCTTCTTTGTTACGTCATGAGCAAATGTTTTGCCACAAACTGAACAACTAAATGGTTTCTCTCCAGTATGAGTTCTCATGTGTGTTTGTAGTTGTATCCTCCTACTGAACCCTTTTCCACAATCACTGTAAATAAATGGTCTCCCCCCACTGTGACCTCTAACATGTCGTACACATTCAATATTTGTAGTAAATTCTTCCTCACCAACAGTACATGTCCTGTGAGATTCAAGGTGAAGTTCAAAGCTCTCTGTGGGATCTAAATGTTTTCCACACAAACCACAATCAATAGAATGAGTGTGAATATGCAACATTAAAGACACCTCATCAAGAAAAGATGTCCCACACACTTTACAACAATGTGTGGACAGAATGTGACTGGATGATTTGAGTTCATGGGACAATTTCATAGATCTCTTTAAAGTCCTGCTGTTGGTACTTTGTATTTTCTGTGTCTTTAAATCTGACTGAGGTTTCAGACTCTCCTCCCATTTATCACTGTTATCAGTCTCAGCTCCAGAACAGTCTGAAGAGAGGAGCTGACCATCTCTAGTTGGTTCCAGATCACCAGCTGGATCTAAGTTACAGCCTGGTTTTGATAGTCCACAGTCCTCTCCATCAGGTTCTGTTTTAACATGTTCAGTTGAGGTGCTGGGTAAAGAGCAAGCCTTTCTGTTTTTCTCCCTCTGGGTTTGAAGAGACTGGAAGGGGCGACTTTTGTCTTGACCATCTTCACATTTCACTGTGATCCTGGAGCCATCAGCCTCCTCTAGATCTTGAGATAGTTCCTCCTGTTCCTCTTTAATCTGTAGGGGTTCTGGGTCCTGGGTTTGGCTGAGCTGAGAGTACAGTGTATTCTCACCATCATTTTCATATTTCCCAGGGTGTAATGTCATTTTAGAACCATCATCCTCCTGTAGATCTTGAGATAGTTCCTCCTGTTCCTCTTTCATCTGTAGGAGCTCCGACTCCTGGGTTTGGTTGAGCTGTGAGGACTGAGTCTTCTCCCCATCGTGTTGACATTTCACAGAGACAGGACATAATGTGAGCTCTGTGATATCAGTCTGCTCCAGACCTTGAAGGAGACTGGGGCTCCTCTCCTGCTGCTCAGGGTGAACCTCCTCTTCACACAAAAGGAGCTGCATAGGGAGGGAGTCTAGAGGGAGGAGAAAACAAATCAAACAGCTATGTTACCTTTGGTTTAATAGTAATAATGTTAAAGGGTATGTTAAGAATCTGACCACTAGCTCTATTTCCTACTTGATGTTGTCCATCGGTAGAGTCCTTTTCTCAGCACAATCCATGCTGATCTTAATACTGGATACGTGCAGCGCTGGCTAGTTACCACCAGAGCTAATGTAAACTAGTCAATGCAGCCACGCTCCAGTCTGTACAAGCCCTGAAATAAACACTGATGCCTACTTTGGGTGCACTGTGGAGTAGGGATAGGCGTGATTCCTCGATTACTCGTAGCTATGAGAAAAATAAAAAAAAATCTAAATAATAATTTTTTATGAAAAATAACAATAATTATTGTTATTATATATATATATATTTTTTTACATATCTTTTCACATGTATGTGTAAGATTATAACGGTTTGTTGGTTTCATTAAACATATATACGTGAATGAACAAAAATAAGTAAAAAAACGTTTTTTTCCCTTTTCGAGTAATACACGATCAATCGAGTATAGCATGCGATCAATCGATCTGGATTTTTCTTTAAAATGCCCATCCCTACTGTGGAGTAGGTATCAGCATTTATTTCAGGGCCTGTACAGACTGGTGGATGGCCCCATTAATCCCTGGTGATATCTTGATATTTGAAGAAAATACATCCGTTTCAACTTCTGACCACAGCAAACACACCATGTCTTGTAATGCCGTCAGTGTTCCTGGGTACAAATGAAAGTCACTTGTGTAGAGTGAGGCCAAAAAGGACCATGAAAACATGAACGGATATGTTGGAGCCATATTGCTTATTGTGTAGAATGTTTTCTTTTTGACAATCATGTGTTTGATATTTAGATTTAAACTGATTCTATATTGTCTATATATTTATCCGTGAAGCAAAAATAATTTTATTTGGTCATTTGGAATGATTGCGCCCTCTACGTTGGTATGGTAATAGTAGGCCTAATGGTTTGCTGATTGATAATCATTATCAGGTGTTAAAATGGGTGTCAACCGGGAACAAGGAAGGTTTTTGATTTGGAAAAGACGGAGCAGTTTGTTTTATAGATTTGTTCATTCGTTTTTCGTTTGGAATTGTGAATCCTAAATGCTTGGAATTCAATGGGATCACAATAAACAACGTTTGATTTATATCTACGAATCAACTGGATTGTTTGCTGTAAAGTGCGTCTGATCTGATGCCGGTTCATGACGTTTGGGAGACCAAAAGCCGGTACAGGATACAAACATGACACTGAATGGCCAATAGGGGGGCTATAATATGCAAACCATAGGGGACACTATAATAAGCACTGAAAGTTTAAGCCTTCCAGTTTGTCGTAGAGAGAGGTGACACTAGGCCCAATCCCAATATCCCCCTTGGCCCTACCGCGTGAATACCAAACCCAGCCGCATTTCTCGGAGACGCTCTCTGATTTGACTGACGCTCTCTGATTGGCCACTGACGCGTTTGCCCAATCCGTGACGAGCTGTGTCTTTGCCCATTTCCACGTCAAACAGCCTGCAAACTACCTGGCGTTCTACCGCCATGCTCTAAGACAAACTCTAACCTTAACCAACTTCGAAAGAGTGCCTACGCTTAACCGTCAAAAGAACTTGCCGTCACGCTCTAAGACAAACTCTAACCAACTTCGAAGAGTGCCTAAACTTAACCAGTGTAGAAACAGGCGTCGGCCAATCAGAGAGCGTCTCCGAGAAATACGGCTGGGTTTGGTATTCACGCGGCCCTACCACTTGATCCTACCCCTCCATTTTGCGCATGGTCACGTAGGGTCAAGGGTAGGGCCCTATGGAATCCGCAATCACGTAACCGTGCAGGATTTCACGGAATTTAGATATTAACATGTGTGTGTGTGTGTGTGCGCGCATGAGCGCTCGTCCCATCTCTGGTCTTAGGAAAGACCAGATGATGTCACAGGAGTTTGATAGTATTTACTGAGGATGGCCAGATAATGTTGATATTTAAACTAAAATAATTATTATACAGAGAGAAGCTTCAGCAAGTACAAAACGCTGCTGACCGACAAAAGGGAATCCCTCACTGAGGAAAACACAAAGCGCCTAACCATCATGAATCACAATGGTGATGTCTGAGATCGCCAAAGTGCAATACCGGCCGCATCATCCAAGGTGGCAGTATCGAGCACCCTTTGAAACCTCATATCTTGGCTTGTGCAACGTTCAAATGTCTCCGGGCGCACTTTTCTTTGTCAAGTGAGTCGAGCGGGTATGCCGATCGCATTGAGAAGCGTCAAATGCCCCCGATGCATCTGTTGTGGTGGATTATGTTGGTGACACGATGGAGACCAATACTTGGACTCGCGATCAGACAATTGGAATATTCTTTTTGGGGTACCTCCTAGTGAAGGTAAGGACTAAATGATATCAATCCTGCTTTGATCCAACCATGATTTCACCTCGATCGCAACGTGTGTGTGTGTGTGTGTGTGTAACGTTACTCCAAAACGTATGCCGTTGGTGACGATCAAAGCATCAAAAAACGACCCCCCCCTTTCATGCATTCATGATGATAAAAATAAGAAACTAATATTATGAGAAGATGTAAGAAGGATCATTACAGTAGAATATTAGATAACAACAAATATAATATCAAAGGTGTTTGGTATATATTAAATGGTATTATTAGGAATGGATCAAGACAAATAAACTATCCTCAGTATTTTATGGAAAATTATCAAACTATTAGCAATATGGATGATGTGGTCAACAACTTTAATAAAGAAAATTGTAAATATTGGACCAGAATTAGAGGGGAAAATCCCAGATCCAGTGACTCCTGAAGACATAAAAGACAATTATATTGAAAGAAATCCTAGTTCAATGTTTCTGGAAGCGGTAGATGAAAATTAAATTATAGAAACTACTAATAAATGTAAAAACAAGACATCTACAGATAATAATGAAATAGATATGAAAATATAAAAAAATGTCATTATTGGGATTTCAAAACCACTCACACACATCTGCAATTTATCATTCAAAACTGGTCGATTTCCGAATAAAATGAAAATAGCAAAAGTCATACCTCTGTTCAAGACTGGAGATAAACACCACGTCACAAATTATAGGCCTGTTTCTCTACTTTCTCAGTTTTCAAAAATATTAGAAAAACTCTTCAACAACAGATTAGATCAATTCATTGATAAACATAATTTGGATTCAGAACACACCGGTCAACTCATTGAAAAAAATCACAAATTCCATAGATAAAAACATGTAGCTGGAGTATTCATTGATCTAAAAAAAAGCATTTGATAGTACTATTAATCATGATATATTAATCAGGAAATTGGAACGATATGGGATCAGGGGGGTAGTATTGGACTGGGTGAGAAGCTATCTAAATAAAAGACAACAATTTGTGACAATGAGAGATTATAAATCTGAATGTTTGGACATTACTTGTGGTGTCCCCCAGGGGTCAGTGTTGGGTCCAAAACTGTTCATCTTGTACATTAACGATATGTAAAGTATCCAATATATTTAAATGTATTTTATTTGCAGATGACACTAGTCTTTTTTTTCTGGTGAGAATATCCAGCAGCTTTTAGAGGTCATCACATCTGAAATGAAGAAATTAAACAAATGGTTTGATAGAAACAAATTATTATTATAATTAAATTTGAGCAAAACTAAAATTATGTTATTTGGAAACTGTAGATTAAATACTCAAGTACAAGTTAAAATAAATTATGTGATTATTGAAAGAGTTTATGAAAATAAATTCCTAGGTGTAATAATAGACCATAAAATGATGGAAACCTCACATAAAACATGTCCAATCTAAACTGTCAATAAGCATTTCAGTTATGAGTAAAGTAAAGCACATTCTGGACTCTACATTCTCTACTGTTGATTGATTGATTGAAAAGTTTATTAACAGATTGCAGAATGGGTACAGTACAGTACAGCTCAATACATACAATTGTTAAGGGGATGCAGACCAGAGAAAGACTTTCGTCTTGTTTACATCAGGGTCCCCCATTTTCAATTCATCATAACATAATTGACATACATGACATACAGATAGACAGTACTGCTACATCTATACATTTATGATATATCAGATTTGCAAATACAGTACTGTTTGTGATACAAAAAGTGTCCAGAAAAAGAGTGTATATACATTTGACGTAGAAACTGTACATTGGAGGAGGTTGGGTGGGTGGGGTGGGGTTGGGTGGATGGGGGTTGTACATTGGAGGGGGGGGGGGGGGGTTGGGGTAGGGGGCGGGGGGACACTGTACACTGTACATTGGAATACTGACAAAGCCATACTTGGTAATTTACTGTACAACTGGGTTAAGACATTTGTAGGGGCCAGTTTCTAATTGCAGTCTCCCGTAGGTGTTCTTTGAGAGTGTTTTTGAAAGTGGGTAGTGATTCACATTCCTTTACAGCTTTGGGTAGGGCGTTCCACATTGATGTGGCATAATTGCGAAACGTGTTTAGTCCCTTGTTTGAGCCGAATCTGGGTTTAACATGATTTGTGGAGCTCCCTCTGGTGTTGTGATCGTGGTATTCACTGACCTTTGGGAAGTATTTTGACATGTACATGGGTACCTTGGTCACGTAGTGTATCTTGTAGACCAGGCCCATTGCAAGTTGCTGTACTCTGTCGTCTACTCTAAGCCATCCTAGGTTGTCAAAGTGGGCCGGGGTGAGGTGGGTTCTAGGAGTCAGGTTAAGCAGTAGTCTGACTAGCTTGTTTTGAGATGTTTGTAATTTGTTTTTTAGTGCCTTTGAGGTGCTTTGGTACCATGAGGTGCACGCATAGTCGTAGTACCCTTGAATGAGTGCTCCTGCCAGAGTCTTCAGGGTATTCTTGTTTACCAGAGAGGAGATCCGGTACAAGAATCGAGTACGTTGGTTGACTTTTTTTTTTTTCACTAGTTTTACCATATTTAAATTACTGTGCTGAAGTCTGGGGAAACACTTATTATACTCCAAAAAAGGGCCATAAGGATAGTTCACATTGCAGGTTATCATGATCACACAAACATATTATTTTTAAAGTCAAAAACATTCAAGTTAAATGATCTTGTGGAATTTAAAACGGCACAATTAATGTATAAAGCAAAAGGTCATGTACTTCCAGGAAACATTCAAGAACTGTTCTTTGATAGGGAGGGGGGTTATAATCTGAGGGGAGAACTCAATTTAAAAGTTCTTAATGTATGCACTACCATGAGAAGACACTGCATCTCAATATGTGGAGTGAAACTGTGGAACAGTCTGAATGTGGTGCTAAAGCAATGTCCAAATATGAGACAATTCAAACTGATTTATAAGGAAATGATGTTCACGAGGTACAGGGATGAGGAAGGGACTTGATATTCACGGGTGTTTACATTTTTATTTTATTTCTTTCATGTTTTACACATATAATTTTTTTTGTTTGTTTTGCATATATATATATTTGTTTTGAAATGTTTTAAATTAGTACACTCATTTGAGTAGTCACGGGGTAGGATTAAATAAGTGTATACTTCTTCCTACTCCTTTTCGAACATGTAAATTGAGTTATGTTTTGCTTTTGTTTAGTTATTTATTTTGTTTGTATTCATTTACATGTTCGAAATAAAGATAAAAAAAAACAACAACATCATAATACCTATTATATACATTTGATTTGGAAATAGTAGCGTGTCCAGGCGAGAAACGGCAACGCTTTTAGTGAAATTCACGCTTTGCTGCATATCGTCATTTTCTGGGATTAGACAGGATCACTATACTTATATTCACCATAGTATAACACGCAAACGTATTGATGAAAACATGTATTCTTTTTCACATATTGAACGATAGATAGTTGATGTCAAATGGGCCATAGTATTGTATCCATAGCTATAATATAGAATATATATATAGCCCTGCAAACACCGCCACTTATTCCTATCTTTTATGCCGCTTTTCCACTGCATAGTACCTACTCGACTCAACTCTGACTTTTCGGTTTTCCGTTGCCGAAATTTGTGTTTGGTAACTGGTACCGGGTACTTTTTTAGTACCTGCTTTCTTGAGGTTCCAAGCGAGTAGAAGTGGTACCAAAAAAGTGACGTAAAACACTGCAGACCACTGATTGGTCAGAAGAGAGAAGCGTCACACGTTGGAGCGTCCTGCACAAAAACCCGCCATCTTTAAACTGTCTCACGTAGCATTCAGTGCAATAAACAAAAAAGGATACATTCACTGTGTATTATGCCTCATTTATTGATGAAACAAAACCAACATCAACACAATTTACGACCAAGAGCGGAGAGTTTAGTCTCACAAAAAGATTGCAGATTGTTAGCTTACGTGCTAATGTGATTGGAATTTACCATTATAATAGATAGCATTTCGGCTAGCGTACATAGTGTGCAAAGATCACTGATTTTCTTGGCTTACGTGTGGTTATCTGGTGAGGCGCTGGTATCGTGGAATGGAGTGGAAATACTTTAATCATCACGTCATTAATTAATAGACAATTGTCATTTCCAACATAAGTTAATGCTTAATAACATTACACATGGGGAGACTAGCTTGCTGGACACAAACATTGTTGATATAGCAGTCTGGTTAATGTTGTTATATCGCTCACTATTGATTGTTTGTACTAGTAATGTTAATGTAGAATAGACACGTGAGGTAATCATCATCCATTTAAACAGGTTATTACCTAATGTTAACGTTAGTAGAATAGACACGATAGGTAACGTTAACGCTAGTAGAATAGACACGAGAGGTAATGTTATTGCTCGCTATTGATTGTTTGTACTAGTAACGTTAATGTAGAATAGACACGTGAGGTAATCATCATCCATTTAAACAGGTTATTACCTAATGTTAACGTTAGTAGAATAGACGAGAGGTAACGTTACCGCTAGTAGAATAGACACGAGAGGTAACGTTAACGTTAGCAGAATAGACACAACGAGAGTCTGGTTAATGTTGTTATTAATTGATAACCAAGCCCCCACGGACATAGCTATGCTCACGGAGCTCTCATGCTGTACGCCAGCGGCCCCGCCTCCCCACACGGAGACAAGCGGAGTACTACCTGCAGTGGAAAATGAACGAAGTACCAGGTACCAAAATCGAGTAGAGTAGAGTCGAGTAGGTACCATGCAGTGGAAAAGAGGCATTAGAGCGTTGGCGTGGTAGGAACAAACGATGCTCAAATCAGTGGCGTTCAAAGAGTTTCTTTTTTTTTTTGATTATCTTTTTTCCCCTCCATCTTTTTTCCAATTTTTCTCCCATCCCACTGTTAGTCGTTATGCCAATTCCCAACCCCCTTCCTGGTTGTTGCGTACTTCCCCCTACTGTTGGTCCGAGAGGCCGGAGACTGTTGCATGCTTTCCTCCGACGCATGTGCAGCCAGCCGGCAGCCAGCCTGGCAGCTCAGATTCTCACTGGGAGAGTGTAACATGTGGAAGGTCGCACTACCTCTCTCCAGATCCTACTCTCGCTGAGCAGGCGCCCCAACTGAACTGTAGGGGTCGCTGTCCACAACGCCCAGGACCCACCCACGGCTCCCCTCCCCCTAACTCAGCCGAGGAATAGCGATCAGCCCGAGCCAAGGCAATGCTGCTCTCCGGGAGTCGAGACCGCAGCCTCTTGCATTGGTGACGAGCACAATCTCCGCTACGCCACCTGACCGCCAGTAAGCGTCCAAAGAGTTAAAGGGGACATGTACTGCTATTCCTAGCACTATTTGGGCAACTTTACACAATTCCTGTTAGTCTATTGAAGACATCTGTAAGGTTTTTTTCAAAAAAATGCATTGTTTTATATTTCTAATCAAGTACTCAAAACCATCATTTTCCAGCTTCAAGATTTCAGGCTGTTATGGCCTGGCTCCGCCCATAAGCACTTTGAGTGACAGTCAGTCCACACAGTCTGCGACTGGTAGACAGAGAGAGATAGAGAGAGAGAGAGAAAAAAAAGACAGGCCGTCTCTTCCTTTCGTTTTTTCTCTCCCTGCGGCAGCTTGTGGGGGGGGGGGGGGGGGTGCGAGAGAGAGAGAGAGAAAAAAAGACAGGCCGTCTCTTCCTTTCGTTTTTTCTCTCCCTGCGGCAGCTTGTGTGGGGGGGGGGGGGGGGGGTGCGAGAGAGAGAAAAAAAAAAGACAGGCCGTCTCTTCCTTTCGTTTTTTCTCTCCCTGCAGCAGCTTGTGGGGGGGGGCCTCCCTTCCTCCCCTCTCCCGTGTGGCGTGGCAGGTCCCCCCCAGTGCTCCCTCCCTCTCTCTCTCTGTCTCCCTCTCTCTCTCTCCCTCTCCCTCTTTCTCTCTCTCCCTCTCTATCTCTCTCCCTCCAGAATATGCAGAGGTGTCGGGTTTCACTGCCTCGCTGTCACAGTCTAGGTAGATTGTGGGCGGGCATTAGCTACAACCACAGAGCCAATCACATCACTGTCTTCTACCCAGAGCCTGAATGACGTGACTCAGGCCTTCAAATCAGGATGGACTAATTTACTGGAGCAGGAAATTATCTGAGCTGAATCAGAGCAATCCGCCAATATGGTATTTAGACACTAAAACACATTGATACTAACTCCTATTACTATAATACAATGCTAGACTGAAAAATGACATTTATAGTACATGTCCCCTCTCTTTCAAAGAAATTTAATTTTACAGTTTTTTTTAAAGATTTATTTTAAACAAATTATTATTATTATTTAACTATTTAATTAGTATTTAGTTATTGCACTGCACTCACTGGAAGTTGAACTGCATTGAACTTAACTGAATTGAAAAAAAAGAAAACCTAATAACTGAACGGGCACTGAACATTGTGTCATAATCACAGCAGAGCGTACTTCACCCCTCCTCCTTCTCCCCTCACATTCACCACGCACTCCTCCTCATCCTCCCTTCCATCCACATTCACCACGGACTCCTCTTCATCCTCCCTTCCATCCACCACGGAAGCCTCACGCCCTTATACGGTCAACAGCACCCCTTCACCTCCCGTCACTCAACCCAGCTGCACTTCATCCCCTGATTCACACGCTGTCAGGCACCTCACTCCTCACAGCTGTATCCCATCCCCTGATGATGAAGACCCTACTTCAACCGGACGACGCTGACCAGAAGTCGTCGTGGTGTTAGTATCATTAGGGTTGGGCACCGAAAACCGGTTCTAATTAGGAACCGGTTCCTAACTTCCGGTTCTGGAACCGGAAGTAACATATCTGCATTTCGATTCTTAAAAAAAAATAAAAAAAATAATGTTTTACTTTGTTAATTAATACCCTAGTTACAGTACAGCAACCAAATTAAACTGTATCAAGTCAACTGAAAATGTGAATAGTATGAAAAAAAATTTAAATGTTAAAAAAAAAAGAAAAAAAACATTCTCCTGCGAAATAAGCTGTGACCTGCACCTCAAAGAATCGGAATCGAGAATCGTTCAGAACAGGAATCGATATGGAGAATCGGAATCGGAATCGTTCAAATCCAAACGATGCCCAACCCTAAGTATCATTACCTAGGTACGACGCCTCAGTCTGAAGACCTGCTAGGCATCCCCGTGTGATTATTCCCTGTTCTAACTTTCCTCTCTTGTGCCCAGGACCTCCGTGCCAGCGTGTCCCTGTCTGGACCCCCCTGGAGCTTACCAAGGAGTTCCTGCTCCCTCTCTCAACACGAACCTGTGTCTTCCGTCTGCAGTGGCACTGGAGTGCACATGCTCCCTTTATCCCCAAATTGAAATTCATACCTGTTGTACATTTCTGGATGTAATTCTTGCCTACTTGGGAATACCATTAAAACAACCTGAAATGCTCCATTCTCCTCTCCTGTGTTCAGCGATTGGGCTCTGCTTAAAACCCATTCTCACACATTGAACTGCACTGGCACGGTTTGCAGATGTACTGTTATAACATTTAGTTAAAAACACAATTTTGCATAGTTTTTATTAGTTAAATCCAAAGGAAAAAATATTAAATCAGATAAATCCAAAAAAAGGAAAATTAAAAACAGAGAAATCCGAAAACAGGAAAAGATAAACAGATTTCATGGGGCCCTAGTCGATGTTAAGTTAACTTCTACTGCAGCCTTTACGGTAATCTGTGAAGAGGTGAATGGGCGCTGTTGTTGTGCGTCACTTGTTTTGGACTGTACGGAGGCTGTGGCCACTATGCTGTGAAGAGCGTGAAATAAACTTGAATGCAAAGAAAACAGTCGTCTTATTTGCAACCTAACATGGTAGCAGAGGATGTCGGCCTCTAACGTTACTAACTACAGGCTGCCGCCTGGACTGGACGAAAAGACGTCTTTTGAGAAGTGGAAGAATGAAGTGGAAATATGAAGTCGGGTGATGATCTAAATAGGGATGATGGAATGACAACTTTGATTTGGGAACTTGACATGGTGTTTTTGAGAGAAGAGAAAGACCGGGCTTACGAAGCCTATTCGGAGTTTGATCAGATTTCGCGAGAAGACTCCATGGTGGACTATATTGTTGATTTTGAACAGAAGTACAACCGGATCAAGAAATTCGATATGGTTCTACCTGACGCTGTTTTAGCATTCAAACTACTGGATACAGCAAGCCTCGACATAAAAGACAAACAACTGGCATTGACTGCCTGTGGCAAGCACACCTTTGTTTATGAAGTCAGGACTGAAACGTATATTTGGAGAAAAAACTGAGAAAAAGGCAGGGGCCATTACTGTGAAGCAAGATGCAGCATTCTACACAGATCAGAGACGAGAACAGCAGAGGCGGGAGCAGCCGCGAGCTCAAAGTGGACAAGTTAGAGGGCCATACGCAGGCACAAATCCGCTGGATACATTTGGAAGACGAACGAGGTGTGGGATTTGTCAGAGCACATTCCACTGGGTGAAAGATTGCCCAAACAAGAAAGAATATGTAAAGGTGACGGAAGAAAATTAAGAACCAGATGTGTAATATAACACTTTTTTCTAAGGAATCAGATACGGAAATATTCATGGTTGAGGCTCTGGGAACGGCCGTCATTGATACGGCGTGCACACGGACTGTATGTGGTGAACAATGGCTGGATAACTATGTTGGGGGACTAAATGAGAAACAAGTCAAAGGATTGGTTAGCACAGATAGTAGCAAACCTTTTAAGTTTGGGGATGGGCGAGTTGTACATTCTACAAAAAAGGTCAAGATACCAGCCAAGATAGGAGAAACTAAATGTTGTATTGAAACAGAAGTAGTCTCATCTGACATCCCTTTACTGTTTAGTAAAACGTCGCTAAAGAGAGCAGGAGCTGTGTTGAACCTGGAAAACGATACAGCTATAATGTTTCAGAAACCAGTAGCTCTGGAGTTGACTTCATCTGGACACTACTGTCTGAACATACTGGATAAAGAGTCCCCAAGTGAAGCATATGAGAATGTGGTCCTGTCCATCACAGATAATATGACCATTGTGGAAAAACACAAAGCTTTACTTAAACTTCACAAGCAATTTGGAAATGCATCAGTTGATAGACTGAAGAAGCTGCTGACAAATGCTGGAAACACGGATGATGAATGCACTGCTATTTTAGGGGAAATAGTAGGAAAGTTTGAGATATGTCTCAAGTACAGCAAGGCTAAGCCCAAGCCTGCTGTTGGTCTGCCCATGGCCTCCAGGTACAACAAGACTGTGGCAGTTGATCTACATGAGCTAGAACCAAATGTGTGGTACCTACACATTATCGACCACTTCACTCGCTTTAGTGCGGGTAGCATCGTGACCTCAAAGAAGCCAAGTGTGATAGTGAAAGACTTTGTACAGTACATTCCTGGATCAGTGTCCATGGTCCACCTGAGCGTCTCTTCAGTGACAACGGTGGAGAGTTCAATAATGAGGAAATAAGAGACATGGCAGAGAACTTCAACATCGAGGTCAAGATGACTGCTGGCTACAGTCCATGGAGCAATGGTTTGCTGGAACACCACAACCAATACCTTACAGAGATACTACTGAAGGTAAAACTTGACAAAGGACTTGACTGGAAAACGGCTCTTGATTGGGCACTCATGGCAAAGAACACAATTCAGAACGTGCATGGCTACAGTCCACATCAGCTGGCAGGGTTTCCCATCAATAACCTAGACTGTTTGCCAATAGGGATGTATCAGTAGTATTGGCAGTGGTAGTAGTCGTAATAGTAATCCACTATATTTTTTTATTTTCTAAAAAAATAAACCAGTTCAACACAGGTAACCAATTTTGCTTCATTTCTTTGATGGCTCAAATGTATGCTCTAGTTCAGTGCTTCCCAATACTCTCCTCGAAGCACCCCAGCCGTTCCATGTATTTATTTTTTTTAATCTTTTCCCCCCTCCTTTTTCCTCCGTTTTTCTCCCATCCCAATGTTAGTCGTTATGCCAATTCCCAATCCCCTTCCTGGTCGCTGCGCACCTACCCCCTACAGTCGGTCTGGGAGAGTGGAGGCTATCACATGCTTCCTCCGACACATGTGTAGCCAATCAACCGCTTCTTTTCACCTGGCAGCGCGGACTCTCACTGAGAGGGTGTAACGTGTGGAAGGATCACACTACCCCCCTTAGATCCTTTCCTCGCTGAGCAGGCGCCCGGACCGAACTGTAGGAGTCGCTGTTTACAATGATCAGGACCCACCCACCAGCTTTCACCCCTAACACTGCCAATTGTGTTAGTATGAACGACCAGCTAAGCTGGTAGCAATGCCAAGAGCTGGGCTCGAACCCAGCATATCCTGCACTAGTGGCAAGCGCCTTGCCCACTGCGCCACTTAGCCGCCCTCGTTCCATGTATTTGTTAAATTCCACCACCAGCACACCTTGATTCAACTAATAAAGGGCTAGTTAAGTTGAATCAGGTGTGCTGGTGGTGGAATTTAACAAATACATTGAACGGCTGGGGTGCTTCGAGGAGAGGATTGGGAAGCACTAGTCTAGTCGATTTTGTGTTTTGAGCACAAAGTTCATCATAGAATCTAGCCTCTTTATTTTGCTCTCAAAGTGCACCAGGTTGATGCATTTAACTTTAAAATGTACCCTAGAGGGTCGGAGGATCACCCCCCATAGTCTCTGAAAATCCTGTGGGAAACACTGGCTGGTGTTTTGGACAGAACCCGAACCTTCCCTCTGTGTTTGTTGATCAGCCACCTGCTTTGGAGGGAACTACAATGAGCGCATGGGTGGGAAAGCACATAACAGCATTACATGCAGCAAGGAAAGCTTTCACGGAGGCAGAATGCTCAGAGAGAATCAGACGAGCTCTTCGAAAGCAGCTTCGTCCAACAGATGAGAAGTATGAAACGGGAGTTGTTCTACAAAAGGACAGACTGTGTTGAATGGAAAGGCCCTGGGGTTGTGATAGGGCAAGATGGGGTGGTGATTTTTGTACGTCATGGTGGGACATATGTCAGGGTTCATCAATCTAGGCTGCGAAAAGTGCACCCTGGGGAAAGTAATACTGTGGGCAATATCGATGTATCTGTTACTGATAGTGGTGTGCCTGTTAGTCTGTTACTGACAATGATATGAATAGTAACAGTGGGGACATGCCCGTTACTGATGGTGATATAAATGGTGACATGAACAATGACGTAGAGGCAGCGGGTGTAGCAAACCAGGATATAGATAACTCTCATGGGATCAATCAAGAAGATTATCACCAGACAGGCATAAAGGTATAAACCGGTCAGACAATCAGCTTTGTGGATAAAGTAACAGGTGTTCCTCACACAGCTAAAGTGATGGGACGAGCAGGAAAGGCTACAGGAAAACACAGCAACTGGTACAACCTACAGTACTTAGAACCTTTTGACATCACCGGTACTATGGGGTCAGCTGATCTTACTAAAGTAGACAATCTTCAGTTTAAGCCACTAGATGGTGTAGAACTATACTCTGATATGCAGGAAAATGATGTATTATTGTTTTTATTTTTGTATTCAGCTTAAAGCTGCTGGTGCCTCTGGGAGTCTGTCCCAGAACCTTTGTTGATTGATTGATTGAAAATTGTTTAACAGATTGCAGAATGGGTACAATACAGTACAGCTCAATACACACAATTGTTAAGGGGATGCAGACCAGAGAAAGACTTTCGTCTCGTTTACATCAGGGTCCCCCATTTTCAATTCATCGTAACATATATGACATACATGACATACAGATACAGTACTGCTACATCTAGACATTTATGTACGGTTTGTGTCTGTCTAAGAAAGAGAGTATATACATTTGAGGGGGAAGAAACTGTACATTGGAGGAGGTTGGGTAGGTGGGGTGGGGGGAAACTGTACATTGGAGGAGGTTGGGTTTAGACATTTACAGTTTCGAATTGCAGTCTCCCGTAGGTGCTCTTTGAGAGTGGTTTTGAAAGTGGGTAGTGATTCACATTCCTTTACAGCTGTGGGTAGGGGGTTCCACATTGATGTGGTACAATTGCGAAACGTGTTTAGTCCCTTGTTTGAGACAAATCTGGGTTTAACATGATTTGTGGAGCTCCCTCTGACCTTTGGGAAGTATTTTGACATGTACATGGGTACCTTAGTGGTGTAGTGTATCTTGTAGACCAGGCCCATTGCAAGTTGCTGTACTCTGTCGTCTGTCGTCTACTCTAAGGGGCCTTTCTCACTTACCTATTGGGATCGAATCACTGCTCCCGGGAACGGGGGGGGGAGTGTTCTCACTCAGACGGACACACCCCTTTTTGGGATCGAACCGGCGCTGATTCGTTTTACCCCCCGCTGAACCTGGGACAGTTGGATTAGGTGGTTTCGGAATCGGGCCAGTGGGAGCGGGGGGCATGACACACACAACGTCGTTACTGTCATGCTTGCTTGAATTTTGGGCAGATAAAACCACACTGGACAATACCCACAAAAATGATATTTATGGGCAATTTGAGAGTTCAGACCTCAACCAAAAACAAGCATGTGGAACCTCACAGCTCAGTGGATGAAAACATGAAGCCACGTTACAAAGCACAGCACTTCTGGCTCGCATTAGGCCTGGCAATTTTTGTTTGCCATGTTATTTCTATACATTAGTTTCTTGTTTGAATGCATTTATTTCTATTAGACCAGTGGTGCCCAACCAGTCGGCCGTAGTCGACCAGTAGATCAATGACATGTAATATAATTGCCACGAGCGATGGGATAATGTTAGCTGCTGGACAGGCTAAGCTAACTAGCGTTAGCCGTTAGCTTAGCGTTAGCCATTGCTAGGCCTGCCGCGATAAGCAATAAATCGATTAATTGCCGCGATAATTAAAATTAATGCAATGATTTTGACGGGCGCGATTAATTGCTATTTGCGCGTTTGTTTTAATGAGGCGGAACCAGTGCCCCTTGTCAGTCACTGTCCGTGTTGGGAGGCGGGCCGCTGGCTTTACTACAGAGCAGAGCACAGCACAGGAGCTCCGTGGGGCAACACCACATAGCTTAACTACATTTCTCAATAGTGTTGCTCCTTTTAACCAAGTAGCGTTATTTGTAGTGTAACGTTAGCGTTTTAACGTTAGTAGCTAACGTTAAAACTAACTTAAAGTTAGTTGTTCACCAACAATCTCAACATTTGTTTTATCATTAGCTCATGTCGATCTACTAGTAGCATCAGCAAGCTAACGTTAGCTGGCCCCAGTCCACTAGCAGCATGTCGATCTACCAGCAGCATCAGCAAGCTAACGTTAGCTGGCCCCAGCCCATTAGCAGCATGTCGAAGTAGTAGTAGCATCAGCAAGCTAACGTTAGCTGGCCCCAGTCCACCAGCAGCATGTCGATCTACCAGCAGCATCAGCAAGCTAGGATAATCACAACAATACTTCCGGTCCGGTCGGTGGGCTTCAAAATAAAAGTCTAAAACACCGGAAAAGACGGAGCGGTGGGCTTCAAAATAAACGTTTTGGGAAATAAATTTCTCAAAAAAAAATTCTCTAACCGGTCGCAATAATATCGCTTATCGCGATATTTTCGGGGGCAATTAATCGCCCAGCAAAATTTGTTATCGTGGCAGGCCGGCCCATTGCTGTATACTATACTTTCTTGTTCGAATGCATTTATTTCTATTAGACCAGTGGTGCCCAACCAGTCGGCCGTGGTCGACCAGTAGATCAATGACATTCAATATAATCAATGCAGCAATGTTACTAGTAAAAGTCTAAGCTAACTAGCGTTAGCCGTTAGCTTAGCGTTATCGTTAAGCCTGCAAAACGCTCAAAAGCGGACTCTACAACACCATCCATTCGTGATAAAATGGGGTGGGTTATATTGACAAGGCTTGACAACAGAGGTTCAAATATAACTTCATATTTATTGGTTATTTGTTCATTTTATATCAGTCTCCGCCGTCGTGTTAAGACACTTCCTGTTTACATTTTTGAACGTGACATCATCGCCTACGGCAAGCGTAAACGCTCAAAAGGCAAACCGTAAACAGAACCCGGAGGGAACCAAGACTAGTGTGTACACAAACTAGAGGGGGGAGAGGGAGGGGGGAAGTTTGCATTAGATCTCGGAACGGGCTAGAACGGAATGGAATGGAAACGAATATAATCATTCGGGTCCGTACCGTCCTCATTCCGGGTCGGGTGCGAACTTCCCCCCTCCCTCTCCCCCCTCTAGTTTGTGTACACACTTCAGTCTTTGTTCGCTCCGGGTTCTGTTTACGGTTTGCGTTTTGAGCGTGTACGCTTGCCGTAGGCGATGATGTCACGCTCGAAAATGTAAACAGGAAGAGTGTTAACACGGTCTAGTCTAGTATAGCCACTGTAGCACTTATTTTTCAGCAAAGAACGTGCAATAAACAAAACGGATACATTCACTGTGTGTTCTGCCTCTCATTTGTTGATGAAACAAAACTAACATCAACACAATTGAACACCAAAAGCGGAGTTTAGTCTCATCTGCGGCGAGTTTGTTAGCTTACATGCTAACGTGAATATGCCAGTATAGCATTGTGGCTAGCAGCTAAACGCTAAGCTAATGGCTAATGCTAGTTAGCTTAGCCTGTTCAGCAGCTAACATCCCATCGCTCGTGGCAATTATATTGCATGTCATTGATCTACTGGTCGACCACGGCCGACTGGTTGGGCACCACTGGTCTAATAGAAATAAATGCATTCGAACAAGAAAGTATAGTAGACAGACATAGCACTGGCAAACGCTAAGCTAACGGCTAACGCTAGTTAGCTTAGCCTGTTCAGCAGCTAACATCCCATCGCTCGTGGCAATTATATTTCATGTCATTGATCTACTGGTCGACCACGGCCGACTGGTTGGGCACCACTGGTCTATAGAAATAAATGCATTCGAACAAGAAAGTATAGTAGACATATAGCTATGGAAAAAAAAGTTACCAGGCTTAATGCGAGCCAGGGAAGTCTTTACCCCCCTTCCGTGACTGCTATGTGCAAGCCAGGGGCTTTATATCTGATATATTTCAAAGATATATAGAAGATATAACTATCGTCTTAGTGGGTATTGTCCAGTTGTTGCTGTGTGTTTTTATCTGCCCACAATTCAAGCAAGTAACGACGTTGTGTGTGTCACTGGCGCGCACCCAGAACCACCTATTTCAAGCGTCCGACTCCCAGGTTCAGCGGGGGTAGGTAGTACGAATCAGCGCCGCTTCGCACACAAAAGGGGTGTGTCCGTCTGAGTGAGAACACCCCCCCCCCCCGTCCCCGTCCCCGGCAGGCCATGTGAGCGGATCGGAGCGTGAGCGGCGCGGGGCGCGGAGCGGGCGGTTTTGACGTGAGCGAGGAGTGGGTTTTAAAATGGGTCGGCGCGACGTCCGGAGCGAGAGTTCTCCTCCGCTCCAATCCACTCCAGGTCGCTCACAGTGGTTTAACACTGTTGATGTAATATACATGCAGTACAATGCCAAAGCAACAGATGGCGATGTACAAACATGAAGGCCATTTTCAACCAATGAGAAGGGTGAACCTGTGATATCCGGTTCAGGCTTTGTCACTGTAGAGACGCCCACACTCACTCCTGTTAGAAAACGTATCGACGCCATTGTTGTTGACGTTAGCTTACATGCTAACGTTAATGGCAGCGACCATAGCATTGTGGCTCGGCTAGCCTATCATCGCTTAATAGAGCTAGTGGATGGATAAACAACGTTATTTAACATTGCAGAATGGGTACAATTACAATGCGGCTCAATACAAACAATTGTTAAGGGGCCCAGGGGGTGTAGACTGTTGTAGTTTGAGCTGATTTACACCATGCTCCAAAAAAAAAAAAAAAAATCTGCCGAGCGATCTGGCGCGGGGCTCGATTCAAGGTGAGCGGGGAGCGAGCGGAGAGCGACTTGGGGGCGGGGTCAACATGATCGATTAGCGGAGCGGACCAAGCTTTAAAGAGCGAAGAGCGGATTTCTCGGCCGCGCCGATCCGCTCACGTGGCCTGGTCCCCGGGGGTGCTGATTCGACCCCGAAAGGTGAGTGAGAAAGGCCCCTGAGCCATCCTAGGTTGTGTGGGCAGGGGTGAGGTGGGTTCTAGGAGTGAATGAATGAATACTTTATTTAACAGATTGCAGAATGGGTACAATACAGTACGGCTCAATACACACAATTGTTAAGGGGATGCAGACCAGAGAAAGACGTTTGTCTTGTTTACATCAGGGTCCCCCATATTCATTTCATATTGTATGTTGTGAGTAAGGTCAAGCAGTAGTCTGACCAGTTTGTTTTGTGATGTTTGTAATTTTGATTTGAGTGCCTTTGAGGTGCTTTGGTACCATGAGGTGCAAGCATAGCCGTAGTACCCTTGTATGAGTGCTCCTGTTAAGAGTCTTCAGGGTATTCTTGTTTACCAGAGAGGAGATCCGGAATCTAGTTTGTTGGTTGACCTTTTTTTATTACATTGGATGCCATTTTGTCAGGAAAGATTTGCCTCTAGGATGGAACATGGAACTCAGGTATGTAATTTCATCTTTCCTTGTGACAATATTGTCACCCACTGTAACTGAGAAGCCGTCGGTCTTGCCGAGTTTGTTATTTGAACCGAAGAGTGCATGTGGATGGGTTTGAAATGTGATGTGGAGCTTGCTCGATGTCTGCTATTTTCTTTCTAGTTTTAAGTGATGCAATTTCTTTCAGGCATAGAATTCCCCCAAATGTCAAGCAATTCAGGTGAAACAAGCAGCGGACCTCCTGTAGAATTGCTGCAGGGATGCTAACTGTTAGCCATTAGGTAACTTTGAGTCTAAAAGTACGGAAACTGTGCAAGATAGGTCACTGCTGTCTGTCTGAGTAACTACTTTAGATGTGATACGTTAAAACACTGCTCTTAGAGTTTAGATACTCGGTGCACTAAGAACAATGTTGAACAACGTTTTGATTTTACAAACCTGTTCTAATCGCAGTCTTCAGAGCATCCAGCTGCGTACGTTGGTGATTGGTCTCGCCTTCATATTCTTCTATGGTTCTTTCAAATACTCCAAATATCTCTTCAGCAGCTGCAGTTAGTCGCTCGTTCACCAACAATCTCAACATTTGTATTCTTGACATTTTCACCAAGTCAAAGGGAGACTAATATTAGTTTAGCAGCATTAGGACGACAACAGTTGTGAGTTGTGTAGCCTGTGTTCCGCTAGCCATAACAACAATAAGACTTCCGGTCAAGGGGTTTCAAAATAAAAGAGCGATTTTTCACAAGACTAAATCTATTGAAAACGTTTCTTTTGTACATGAAAACAGCAAACTAGGCATTTTAACCAAGATGTATGACAATTACTTGTTATAATAACAAATGCAGTTCATTGGAGTGCATTTTTGTATCACAAACAGTAGCCTACTGTATTTGCAAATCTGGTATGTCATAAATGTATAGATGTAGCAGTAGGTACTGTCTATCTGTATGTCGTGTGTGTCATATGATGAATTGAAAATGG
Organism: Notolepis coatsorum; assembly: GCF_963971535.1. Lineage (NCBI taxonomy): Eukaryota > Metazoa > Chordata > Actinopteri > Aulopiformes > Paralepididae > Notolepis > Notolepis coatsorum. Next base: position 19,152,757 of record NC_140168.1, on the reverse strand, counting down.
GGGACCCTGATGTAAACAAGACGAAAGTCTTTCTCTGGTCTGCATCCCCTTAACAATTGTATGTATTGAGCTGTACTGTACTGTACCCATTCTGCAATCTGTTAATAAACTTTTCAATCAATCAATCAATCAGCCTATAACGATTGGACACAGTAAATCTACTGGCTTTATGGCAGCATGAAAAAGATATCCACAGACTCCAGGACCACTTTCACATCCCACTGTAAATTAAGCGGAAGCTGTATAAATATATAGTTGCTGGCTGCCCATTTTCAGACTATATTGGACAAGTACTGTTTGTTAGTCTACTTGCTTAATGGCAGCATGACACATTTATCCATAGACTAGTGTTGTCACAATACCAACATTTTGACTTTGATATCAATACCAAAATTATACTTGAAACTGAAACAATGCTGATTTGATCATCTGTACCTAATGGACAGAGATATTATAGTTTTCATTTATTTTTATTTATATTTCTAACCTTTGTTTACAGTTTAGTTTCATGGTTGGTTTGCTAGTTTCAGTGGAGTTTTTATTGTTTAAAATAGTTTAGTTTCTTATTAATCAGTATTAATTAAGTGTTTTACATTTTATAATATGAGGGTATTTGTCAGGGGCAACATTTAAGCAGTTCAGAATAGGTATTGTAATACAAACACATCACTTTGTGAAGGCAATTGACTCAGTCGTGTAGACGTCTCAGTCTCAGTGAACATATGCACCAATGCCTGCTCATGCCTAGTGTGTTGACCAATTTGAGCAAATTGACAGAGACTAAAACTAAATAAATGTTATGTATATTTACATTTTTGTTAGTTTTGTAACAATATCGTTTCAGTTCGTTTTCTTTCTAAAGTCTAGTTTCTATTTTTACTTCAGTTAACTAAAATGTTTTTTCACACCTAGTTGTAGATTTTAGTTTGGTTTTAGTTGGTAACTATAATAACCTTTCTAATACATCAGAAACAGAATGTCCACAAGGGTTGATAACGTTTTAAAATGAACAGCTAATCTTTCAGTTGGGGCATTTTTATTGAAGCTCCTTATGGACTATGTGTGTGTAGCTAATTTGTTCTGGTTTTAATGCTGGATGTATTGCTTGTGGTTCAGGTCAGATTCAGATTACTTTATTCACCATATTGTACATACAAATGGAACGTTATTCGACATTACAGTGCATGATTTTTTCACAAATAAGAATAACATAATAATAAATAGTTATAAAGTGCAAAACAGGACAGAACAGTGAGACAACGATAAGACAATAAAGTGCAGTGGTTGGGGACATGTATACCTACCCACATTCAAAAACGCTCTTAAAGAGCACATACGGGAGGCTGCAATTCGAAACTGGCCACCGTAAATGTTCAAACCCAACCCCCCCCCCCCCCCTCCTAATAGACAGTCTCCTCCCCATCATATGTATATATTCTCTGTTAGGATCTACAGTACTGTATATTTGCATATCGTATATGTCACAAATGTAACAGTACTATATACCTGTATGTCATGTATGTCCCTATGCCATAAATGTCACTATGAATTGAAAATGGGGGACCCTGATGTAAACAAGACAAACGTCTTTCTCTGGTCTGCATCCCCTTAACAATTGTGTGTATTGAGCCGTACTGTATTGTACCCATTCAAATAAAGTTTTCATTCATTCATTCATACAGTGCAGCACAAAGTTCAAGGCCAAAAGTCCAGCCCTAGCAGCTTGCCATAGAGGGGGGGTGGGGGGGGGGAGCACGGGGACACCTGACTTGTTTACCAGGCAAGCTGCTGGACCAGCCCCTGGCGTCAAGTTCAAAGGTACCGACGAGACATGTCCGTACTAGCCCCGGCTCCGCTCAGGGATACGGCTACCGAAATGAGAGTGGCACTATTTGTTCACCGTGCATATATATATGGCGCAAGTAAATGTAGAAGTCCCTTACCCTTCTTCCCAACTTAGTAACAGAACGTGAAGCCTCACCCACGATACGACGTGCGGTGAAGTATGGCCTGTTTGGCCTTAGAATAGCATTGAGACCTCGTGCGAATTAATAACTGAATTGTCAGAGTTTGGCACTGTACCGTCGAGTGCGACGTATTTCTATCAAGTAATAATAGTCTATCGTGTATGGTGCATCGTGCGGTTAGAGTTCTAAAGTGACCAGCATCTCCAACGCTTCCTCGTGTTATCTAGAGTCTTATCCAGGTTGGGCCGACCACATGGCGCTTTCATCCGAGGAGATCTAGGCGAGGACCGAGGGACATGTACACTGGATTACCTACCCGAGGACTGCTGAGCCCTATGCGGCTGGAATATATATTTGCTTTGGTACTGTGATTTGTGGAGCGGATAATCGCCGACGCCTGTGAGTGTTGGATTTACCCCCGAGAGGAGTCAAGTTGAGTCGGCGCTCAGAGAGACTGAGGTCGCCTAGCTTCTTCTTCATTGTGGAGCTACAGCCTACAAGAGAACCAAGGTGTATTCATCTACGGATCAAGAGTCTATTGCACTGTCTTCTGTACTTGAAGTCTCCCTAGATATCGTTGACCAGACGTTCTGCTACCGACGGCTCTCCTACCCCCCCTACCGGCTTACAACCGGGAGGACCCCCTCCAGAATATCCCGCTATATCATTAAGTGTACCATAGATATAATTCCCTAAGAGCCAGGTTGTATACTTGCTTCCTGCGTAACCAGAGATTGGACATTCAGTGTTGATTTGCCTACGAGTACTCATTTGCCTTACAAGTGCATTCAAATGATAAATGTAAGATAAATATTCTATGTACCTTTTGCTCCATTAAATATTTGATTATTACCTTTGACTGGAACCGATTTCATTGTGGAAAGTGTTCATCATATTTAGATATCGTGTACTGTATGGCCAGTAGTTAAAGTACATAAAGCGGTAGTGGTTTAATGTTACCATACTTATCAATACAGTCAGGGAATTGTACCCCTCAGTTACACACATAATAGGTCAAGCAGTGTGTCAATCAAACGGCGGCCATTTTAACTCTATACTAATGTGTTGGTTGAGACAATAACACAGCGTGATGCCGGCAGACGGCTGTAAAAAGTGTTGCGACTTGTGAGGGGTGGGCCGTTGGAACGTTAAGTGGTTTTAAGCACAAATCTTGATACATTCAAAGTATGAAAACAAGGGCATTCCATCAGTGCAATAAGGAATTCTGGTGTTAAATAGTCTCTTGCAAAGGTGTCAGGATGTCTTTGTGGAGAGGAAAGTAGGTGTGTGTGTGTGAGTAGAGGGAGCAGGGGTCCTTAGGATATAATTTGTGTCCTCTGAATATCCTAATGGTCACGTATCTATAATTAATAAAATTTCAAACCTTTATTTCAAGGAGTGATACACTGTGGTTATCGTCATTTACAGCGATGATGAGCTTACAAAACAAAGACAGTTATCAGAACATTCATACACATAGGGACAACAAAAATAAGAATAAGCAATATATTAAAAAAAAAAAAATTACTTTTAAATGCAAAAGAGAAAAGGAAGAACCTTCAGATTCAGAGTCAGTTGGAGGACATTCCAGGTGTTGGAAGCATCAAGGGAAAATGCAGTTTTTCCTAGTTCAGAGCAAACTGGAGGAACCCTAAAAACCAGTCAATCATTTGAACGTGTAGAATATGTTCCAAGATTCCATTCCAACAGTCACACTACAGACTAAAGGGTTTCTCTCCTGTATGAGTTAACATGTGCATCTTCACTGATGCCTTCCGAGTAAATGTTATGCCACAAAATGAACAACTAAATGGTTTCTCTCCAGTATGGCCTCTCATATGAATCTTTAGATTACCTTTCTCACTGAACCCTTTCTGACAAACTGAGCAAGTAAATGGTTTGTCACCTGTATGAGTTCTCATGTGTCTCTGCAGATACGATTTACTATTGAGCTCTTTTCCACAAACTGAGCAACTAAATAGTTTGTCTCCTGTATGAGTTCTCATGTGTGTCTTCATTGTTACCTCATGAGCAAATGTTTTGCCACAAGTTGAACAACTAAATGGTTTCTCTCCAGTATGTACTCTCATATGAATATTCAGATTACCTTTCTGACTGAACCCTTTCTTACAAACTGAGCAACTAAATGGTTTCTCTCCAGTATGAGTTCTCATGTGTGTCTGCAGTTGTATCATCCGACTGAACCCTTTCCCACAAACTGAACAACTAAATGGTTTCCCATCTGTACCTGACTGAGGTTTCAGACTCTCCTCCGATTCATCACTGTCATCAGTCTCAGCTCCAGAACAGCCTGAAGAGAGGAGCTGACCATCTCTAGTTGGTTCCAGATTACCAGCTGGATCTAAGTTACAGGCTGGTTCTGATAGTCCACAGTCCTCTCCATCAGGTTCTGTTTTCATCTGTTCAGTTGAGGTGCTGGGTAAAGAGTAAGCCTCTCTGTTTTTCTCCCTCTGGGTTTGAAGAGACTGGAAGGGCTGACTTTTCTCTTGACCATCTTCACATTTCACTGGGATCCTGGAGCCATCATCCTCCTCTAGATCTTGAGATAGTTCCTCCTGTTCCTCTTTAATCTGTAGGGCTTCTAGGTCCTGGGTTTGGTTGAGCTGTGAGGACTGAGTCTTCTCCCCATCGTGTTGACATTTCACAGAGACAGGACATAATGTGAGCTCTGTTATATCAGTCTGCTCCAGACCTTGAAGGAGACTGGGGCTCCTCTCCTGCTGCTCAGGGTGGACCTCCTCTTCACACAAAAGGAGCTGCATAGGGAGGGAGTCTAGAGGGAGGAGAAAACAAATGATTGATTGATTGATTGAAAACTTTATTAACAGATTGCAGAATGGGTACAGTACAGTACAGCTCAATACAACAATTGTTAAGGGGATGCAGACCAGAGAAAGACTTTCGTCTTGTTTACATCAGGGTCCCCCATTTTCAATTCATCATCAAATCAAACAGCTTATTTAACTATGTTACCTTTGGAATAATAGTAACAATGTTAAAGGATACGTTAGGAATCTTTGACCACTAGCTCTATTTCCTACTTGATGTTGTCCATCGGTAGAGTCCTTTTGTCAGCACAATCCATGCTGATCTTAATACTGGATACGTGCAGTGCTAGCTAGTTACCACCAGAGCTAATGTAAACTAGTCAATGCAGCCACGCTCCAGTCTGTACAAGCCCTGAAATAAACACTGATGCCTACTTTGGGTGCAGTGTGGAGTAGGTTTCAGCATTTATTTCAGGGCTTGTAAAGACTGGTGAATGGCCCTATTGGCACTATTGATCCCTGGTGATATCTTGATATTTGAAGAAAATACATCCGTTTCAACTTCTGACCACAGCAAACACAACATGTCCTGTAATGCCTTCAGTGTTCCTGGGAACAAATGAAAGTCACTTGTGTAGAGTGAGGCCAAAAAGGACCATGAAAACATGAACGGATATGTTGGAACCTTATTGCTTATTATGTAGAATGTTTTCTTTTTGACAATGTGTTTGATATTTGGATTTAAACGTATTCTATATCGTCTATATATTTATCATGAAGCAGAAATCATTTAATTTGGTCATTTGGAATGGTTGCGCCCTCTATGTTGGTTTGATATGGTAATAGTAGGCCTAATGGTTCGCTGATTGATAATCATTATCAGGTGTTAAAATGGGTGTCTACCGGGAACAAGGACGGTTTTTGATTTGGAAAAGACGGGCAGTTTGTTTTATAGATTTGTTCATTCGTGACGTTTGGGAGACCAAAAGCCGGTACAGGATACAAACAGACACTGAATGGCCAATAGGGGGCGCTATAATAAGCACTGAAAGTTTAAGCCTTCCAGTTTGTCTTAGAGAGGTGACACCATACTAGGCCCAATCCTAATACCCCCCTTGGTCCTACCACTTGATCCTACCCCTCCGTTTTGCAAATGGTCACGTAGGGTCAAGGGTAGGGCCCTATGGAATCCGCAATTGCGGAATCGTGCAGGATTTCACGGAATTGAGATATTAACGTGTGTGTGTGTGCGCGCGCGCATAAGCGCACGTCCCATCTCTGGTCTTAGGAAAGACCACATGATGTCAGAGGAGTTTGATAGTATTTACTGAGGATGGCCAGATAATGTTGATATTTAAACTAAAAAAAGTATTATACTATTACAGAGAGAAGCTTCAGCAAGTACAAAACGCTGCTGACCGACAAAAGAGAATCCCTCACTGAGGAAAACACAAAGCGCCTAACCATCATGTATCACAATGGAGATGTCAGCCAGAGATGGGGAGAAGCATGGACCTTTAACTCATTAAACTCCAGTCACGAGAAAAGTCGGGTTAACTCGCCAACCGTTCAGCGCCAATTACGAGAAAACTCGGGTTTGAATTGTTATTTCTCTTATTAGCTATATCAATTCATTTTTAATCCATCCAGCCTGATGTTATCATTGGGAATGGGTCTGAGCTCGCAAAAGGGCAAATACTGCCGCCTACGCCTTCCAGCCGGTATTGCACTTTTCAGGGCCGATCTGAGCCGTGCAGGCAGGGTTTAAATACTCCGGCAGGACTAGCCTTTACAACGTTACATCTGCTATGCTACCCCCCCCCCCCCCCTCATATGCAATTCCGGGCAATGTGGGATGGACCTCTACGAGCAGTATTTGGAATGGCGATCAGATAATTTGATTATTTCTTTTGCATTACATCAGAGACCAGGTAAGGACTCATAAAATATTGCGTTGATCTGATATTTCTTTCTACCGCGATCGACGCTGTCTGTGTGTGTGTGGCTGTTTACCGTTGAGTGCAGGAGGTGGCTGGGGGAGCGCCGCGCTACGAGGGCCATTTCATGTATGCATGAGGAAGGATAATAATGATAATCTAGCGTTGATTTCAGGAAGATTCGATAATCAGGTGAAAAATGACAACGTGTTTAGTGTATTGAACTAAAGGGCTATTATCGCGTCTTTTCCTGGAATTACTAAGAATCACCAAAACTATACTCATATTCAAAACGGTATAAAACGGAAATGTACGGATGAAAAAACAATCTGTTTTGTGCATGTTGACTGGAAGCAACTCACTGACAATCGACGGGTGTATTAGACCCATAGCTATAATATAAGATATATTTTAAGCACTCGCAAATCTCGCAGTCTCCCCAATGATTAAAGCAATGGCGTTCTAGTGCCCTCTGGCGCATTAAGCGATGGCGCAGAATGAGTTAAAGGACATCTCTTTGAATGAAATTTCATTTGACAGTTTTAAGATTTCTTTAAAAAAGTATTATTTAGTATTATTTAACTATTTAATTATTATTTAGTTATTGCACTGCACTGGCAGTTGAACTGCATTGAAAAAAAGAAAACCTAATAACTGAATACTGGGCACTGAACATTGAACTGCACTGGCACGGTTTGCAGATGTACTGTTATAACATTTAGTTAAAAAAATAAGTTTGCATTGTTTTTTTTTTGTTAAATCCAAAGGAAAAAATATTAAATCAGAGAAATCCAAAAACAGGAAAATTAAAAACAGAGTAATCTAAAAACAGGAAAAGATAGAACGGATTTCATGGGGCCCTAGTCGAGGGGTATTTCATGGGGCCCTAGTCGACGGGTAGTGGTCATTGTTACGACCCTGGCTCAGAGGGAAGCAACATAAGGCACAAACCAAAATTACCAAAGGCAATTTGCCTAACCAAACAAATCTAGGGGTAATGTTTTCCAAATTCAATCCCGATTGAGCCCCCAATTGTTACGACCCTGGCTCAGAGGGAAGCAACATAAGGCACACAGACACCAAGGGTCTGTGTGTAAACCAAAAGACTATACGTTAGGGCTGCAACTAATGACTATTTTGGTAGTCGACTAATCTGTCGATTATTTTTTCGATTAGTCGACTAATCGAAAAAAATAATAAAAAAAAAATATATATATATATATATATTTTCACTACCTATCTTTGTGAAAGTGGCTTCTCGGCTCTGGTCCAGCTGAAGACAGAGCAGAGGAACAGATTGGACATTGAGCATGACTTCAGAGTTGCTTTGAGACTCTTGTCAGGACCAAACAACATCCCCAGTTATCCCATTAGTTCCCCCAAACTTACTGTTGGTCTGTTATGTTAAGCTAAGAAGTCTTCAGCTGGCTGGACCAGAGCTGAGAAGCCACTTTCACAAAGATAGGTAGTGCAAAAAATAAATAAAAAAAATTACAATTTTTTTTTAATGATTAATCGACGCAACAATATCTCGTCGACGATTTTTCATAATCGACATAGTCGATTATGTCGACTAATCGTTGCAGCCCTACTATACGTATTAACCTATCTAGCACAAACTAAAGATCAAAGTGGTGGAAGGGGGAGAGACACTGCCTCAACAATGTCCTCTAGCAACAGTCACACTGCATGTGTGTGTGGGGAAGGGCCTTTAAGCCTGCCAGGCAGGTGTCCAATTAGCAGCAGTCAGCTGCAGCCCAGGACACAGAACTAACATGGTACATAACAGTCATGTAGCCTCCAACAGAGGTAGAGGGGTCACAGTGGCTCAGGAGGTAGAGGAGTCGTCTGGTAATCCGGATGTTCCCAGTTCGATTCCCGCTCCTCCAGGGCAGTGTGTCGAAGTGTCCTTGAGCAAGACACACCACTAATTGCTCCCGTTGAGTAGGTTGACACCTTGCATGGTCGCCTCCGCCGTTGGTGTGTGAGTGAATGAGTCAAATGTGAGGAACAAATTGTAAAGCGCTTTGGATAAAATCTGCATATAAATGCATCATTTACCATTTCCACCTGGCCCTCCAAACGTAGTGTTTTCAGATGCTGACTCAAAACAGAGGGATAGAAGGGAGAACGTAGAGGACCTAAATTTCCATAGCGATAGTGAAACTGCTCGACTGGACGGACCAGGTAGTACCACTCCTCATTCCGTGTTGGTTTTCTCCGCGGACCAGGGTCGTACACCAGTCCCCATGTCAAAATGTAGGAGAGACTCGTCCGGTTAATAATAATAATAATACTACAATAATCCAAATCCTGAAAAGAACATTGGTCGACTGAGACAAAATTTCCTGCCATGCCATTTGTATTCAGTAACTGACCTTTTTTTTCTTTTCTTTTTTTTTTTCCCTCCTTTTTCCTCCGATTTTCTCCCATCCCAATGTTAGTCGTTATGCCAATTCCCAATCCCCTTCCTGGTCGCTGCGCACTTACCCCCCACAGTCGGTCTGGGAGAGTGGAGGCTATCACATGCTTCCTCCGACACACGTCTAGCCAATCAACCGCTTCTTTTCACCTGGCAGCGCGGACTCTCACTGAGAGGGTGTAACGTGTGGAAGGATCACACTACCCCCCTTAGATCCTATCCGCGCTGAGCAGGCGCCCCGACCGAACTGTAGGAGTCGCTGTTTACAACGACCCGGACCCACCCCGCCAGCTTTCCCACCCTCTAATACTGCCAATTGTATTAGTGTGAATGGCCAGCCAAGCTGGTGACAACGCCGGGAGCTGGATTCGAACAGGCGAATCCAGCGTCTCCGGCGTTGGTGACGAACGCAATCTCCGCTACGCCACCTGACCGCCCAGTAACTGACCTTTTCAAAGTAATCTGCCCCAACCCTGGTTGAGACTCATGCATGCTTGTTTCAACAGTCAGTCAGTCAGTAAGGGTCCGGGACATTTTTGCTATTGTAGGCCAGCCCTCCTAACCTGATATGCCTTGCATTGCAAGGTAACGGCTCTCCGGCTCCAGTAAAAAAGAAAGATCATGATAGAGCTCTGTATCAAGAGTGTACAGTACCTGCCCAGCAGAAAGAGCTCTGTATCAAGAGTGTACAGTACCTGCCCAGCAGAAAGAGCTCTGTATCAAGAGTGTACAGTACCTGCCCAGCAGAAAGAGCTGTATCAAGAGTGTACAGTACCTGCCCAGCAGAAATAGAGCTCTGTATCAAGACAGTGTACAGTACCTGCCCAGCAGAAATAGAGCTCTGTATCATTTTTAAAGCCCATGCATCACAACACAGGTTTTCCAGACTAACCGAGGCACCAGCAGCTTTAAGCTGAATATTTCAATAAAGAATTATAAAAGATATTTCCCAGCCTCTGATCAGCAGGTGGCACATCCTGTGTACTTTTTGACGAGGAATGCAATGGTGGTCTTAGTTTTCCAATGCAACCCCAGGAACACCACTGGTTATTGATGCAGGGAGCTGTTATTTTTGTCCAATCAGATGTTTTGCCTGCCAAGAGTGTTCCAGTGGTTGCTGTTTTGGTTCTTCCATGGAAAACTAAGACCTAGCGTTCCTTGTCAGTACAGGAACAAATGTACAGAACCACCAATGATAGTTTATTGTTTTTATTTTTGTATTCAGCTTAAAGCTGCTGGTGCCTCTGGGAGTCTGTCCCAGAACCTTTGTTGATTGATTGATTGATTGAAAATTGTTTAACAGATTGCAGAATGGGTACAATACAGTACAGCTCAATACACACAATTGTTAAGGGGATGCAGACCAGAGAAAGACTTTCGTCTCGTTTACATCAGGGTCCCCCATTTTCAATTCATCGTAACATATATGACATACATGACATACAGATAGACAGTACTGCTACATCTAGACATTTATGTACGGTTTGTGTCTGTCTAAGAAAGAGAGTATATACATTTGAGGGGGAAGAAACTGTACATTGGAGGAGGTTGGGTAGGTGGGGTGGGGGGAAACTGTACATTGGAGGGGGTTGGGTTTAGACATTTACAGTTTCGAATTGCAGTCTCCCGTAGGTGCTCTTTGAGAGTGGTTTTGAAAGTGGGTAGTGATTCACATTCCTTTACAGCTGTGGGTAGGGGGTTCCACATTGATGTGGTACAATTGCGAAACGTGTTTAGTCCCTTGTTTGAGACAAATCTGGGTTTAACATGATTTGTGGAGCTCCCTATGACCTTTGGGAAGTATTTTGACATGTACATGGGTACCTTAGTGGTGTAGTGTATCTTGTAGACCAGGCCCATTGCAAGTTGCTGTACTCTGTCGTCTGTCGTCTACTCTAAGGGGCCTTTCTACCTTACCTATTGGGATCGAATCACTGCTCCCGGGAACGGGGGGGGGGGGGAGTGTTCTCACTCAGACGGACACACCCCTTTTTGGGATTGAACCGGCGCTGATTCGTTTTACCCCCCGCTGAACCTGGGACAGTTGGATTAGGTGGTTTCGGAATCGGGCCAGTGGGAGCGGGGGGCGTGACACACACAACGTCGTTACTGTCATGATTGCTTGAATTTTGGGCAGATAAAACCACACTGGACAATACCCACAAAAACGATATTTATGGGCAATTTGAGAGTTCAGACCTCAACCAAAAACAAGCATGTGGAACCTCACAGCTCAGTGGATGAAAACATGAAGCCACGTTACAAAGCACAGCACTTCTGGCTCGCATTAGGCCTGGCAATTTTTGTTTGCCATGTTATTTCTATACATTAGTTTCTTGTTTGAATGCATTTATTTCTATTAGACCAGTGGTGCCCAACCAGTCGGCCGTAGTCGACCAGTAGATCAATGACATGTAATATAATTGCCACGAGCGATGGGATAATGTTAGCTGCTGGACAGGCTAAGCTAACTAGCGTCAGCCGTTAGCTTAGCGTTAGCCATTGCTGTATACTATACTTTCTTGTTCGAATGCATTTATTTCTATTAGACCAGTGGTGCCCAACCAGTCGGCCGTGGTCGACCAGTAGATCAATGACATTCAATATAATCGATGCAGCAATGTTACTAGTAAAAGGCTAAGCTAACTAGCGTTAGACGTTAGCTTAGCGTTATCGTTAAGCCTGCAAAACGCTCAAAAGCGGACTCTACAACACCATCCATTTGTGATAAAATGGGGTGGGTTATATTGACAAGGCTTGACAACAGAGGTTCAAATATAACTTCATATTTATTGGTTATTTGTTCATTTTATATCAGTCTCCGCCGTCGTGTTAAGACACTTCCTGTTTACATTTTCGAACGTGACATCATCGCCTACGGCAAGCGTAAACGCTCAAAAGGCAAACCGTAAACAGAACCCGGAGGGAACCAAGACTAGTGTGTACACAAACTAGAGGGGGGAGAGGGAGGGGGGAAGTTTGCATTAGATCTCGGAACGGGCTAGAACGGAATGGAATGGAAACGAATATAATCATTCGGGGTCCGTACCGTCCTCATTCCGGGTCGGGTGCGAACTTCCCCCCTCCCTCTCCCCCCTCTAGTTTGTGTACACACTTCAGTCTTTGTTCGCTCCGGGTTCTGTTTACGGTTTGCGTTTTGAGCGTGTACGCTTGCCGTAGGCGATGATGTCACGCTCGAAAATGTAAACAGGAAGAGTGTTAACACGGTCTAGTCTAGTATAGCCACTGTAGCACTTATTTTTCAGCAAAGAACGTGCAATAAACAAAACGGATACATTCACTGTGTGTTCTGCCTCTCATTTGTTGATGAAACAAAACTAACATCAACACAATTGAACACCAAAAGCGGAGTTTAGTCTCATCTGCGGCGAGTTTGTTAGCTTACATGCTAACGTGAATATGCCAGTATAGCATTGTGGCTAGCAGCTAAACGCTAAGCTAATGGCTAATGCTAGTTAGCTTAGCCTGTTCAGCAGCTAACATCCCATCGCTCGTGGCAATTATATTGCATGTCATTGATCTACTGGTCGACCACGGCCGACTGGTTGGGCACCACTGGTCTAATAGAAATAAATGCATTCGAAAAAGAAAGTATAGTAGACAGACATAGCACTGGCAAACGCTAAGCTAACGCTAGTTAGCTTAGCCTGTTCAGCAGCTAACATCCCATCGCTCGTGGTAATTATATTTCATGTCATTGATCTACTGGTCGACCACGGCCGACTGGTTGGGCACCACTGGTCTATAGAAATAAATGCATTCGAACAAGAAAGTATAGTAGACATATAGCTATGGAAAAGAAAGTTACCAGGCTTAATGCGAGCCAGGGAAGTCTTTACCCCCTTCCGTGACTGCTATGTGCAAGCCAGGGGCTTTATATCTGATATATTTCGAAGATATATAGAAGATATAAATATCGTCTTAGTGGGTATTGTCCAGTTGTTGCTGTGTGTTTTTATCTGCCCACAATTCAAGCAAGTAACGACGTTGTGTGTGTCACTGGCGCGCACCCAGAACCACCTATTTCAAGCGTCCGACTCCCAGGTTCAGCGGGGGTAGGTAGTACGAATCAGCGCCGCTTCGCACACAAAAGGGGTGTGTCCGTCTGAGTGAGAACACCCCCCCCCCCCGTCCGTCCCCCCGTCCCCGGGGGTGCTGATTCGACCCCGAAAGGTGAGTGAGAAAGGCCCCTGAGCCATCCTAGGTTGTGTGGGCAGGGGTGAGGTGGGTTCTAGGAGTGAATGAATGAATGAATGAATACTTTATTTAACAGATTGCAGAATGGGTACAATACAGTACGGCTCAATACACACAATTGTTAAGGGGATGCAGACCAGAGAAAGACGTTTGTCTTGTTTACATCAGGGTCCCCCATATTCATTTCATATTGTAAGTTGTGAGTAAGGTCAAGCAGTAGTCTGACCAGTTTGTTTTGTGATGTTTGTAATTTTGATTTGAGTGCCTTTGAGGTGCTTTGGTAAGATTTAAGATTTAAGATTTGTTTATTAAGGACAATGCAAATTAATGAACATCATTTACATGTGTATGCATAACATCACAGCATGATAAGGACGTAAATATGCCGGGAATAGCACAGGGCTCATTTCCACCCGTAGTCCTAACATAAAACAAACACAAAACGGACCATACAACGTTCATTCATAAAAACTGACATCACTGACATGACCACACTAACATGACATTCAGTCAGTACAACATCACTAACATCCCTAATGAGTGCATATTTGGCTGACTAACAGCCATTTCCTGAGTTGGCCCTTAAAGGTGGACAGGGTGGGACATTCCCTTAAGGGGACCGGAAGGCTGTTCCATGTTCCACTTCCCTTTATCGATAGACAATTTTTGCTGAAGGCGGTCTTTCTAAAATGGACCTCACAATCCCCTCTGGTGTTTGATCTAGTGGCTAATCCAGTGTTCCTTTTCTCGTGGATAAACTCCTTGAGAGGGGGAGGGGCTAATCTGTGCAGGCATTTATATACAAAGCAGGAACTTTTATAACGTCTGAGGTTTTCAAAATTTAAAATTTGATGCTTATCCAGGATTTTACAGTGGTGGTATGAGTACTGTTTCCTGTCATATACCTTCAATGCTCTGTTGTAGAGTTGTTCTATGGGTTTCATGGCTGTGGCCCCAGTAAATGAGTAGTTTAGAAGGCAATATATGAGGTGCAAGCATAGCCGTAGTACCCTTGTATGAGTGCTCCTGTTAAGAGTCTTCAGGGTATTCTTGTTTACCAGAGAGGAGATCCGGAATCTAGTTTGTTGGTTGACTTTTTTTTATTACATTGGATGCCATTTTGTCAGGAAAGATTTGCCTCTAGGATGGAACATGGAACTCAGGTATGTAATTTCATCTTTCCTTGTGACAATATTGTCACCCACTGTAACTGAGAAGCCGTCGGTCTTGCCGAGTTTGTTATTTGAACCGAAGAGTGCATGTGGATGGGTTTGAAATGTGATGTGGAGCTTGCTCGATGTCTGCTATTTTCTTTCTAGTTTTAAGTGATATTGTGATCTGATTATTGACAACGAAGGCTCTAAATTAATCAAGGTTAAAGCTGAGCTAACCTCGTTAGAGGAAGAAATGAAGAACATTTTAACTCCTGTGCAGCAGACCGAAATGCTAGAGTCTTTGAATCAGCAACTAGATAAATACAAACTTGACATCTTGCAGCATAAAAGAGCGAAGAGACGCAGAGACGAGCAGGATTACGCGGCTCACAGGGTCTACCCATGGTTGCACCAACCACAAGCCCGGAGCCGTAGGCAGAACTGGCAGCCCAGAGATCGACAGAGACACTCGGACTCTTCTTCCACAGCTGTCAGCTCAGACGAGGCGCCCTCTCAAGAAAGGTATTCCCTCCGCAGCCAATCGATTTTTCAGGACCCGTGGGACGGCCCTCTCCCACCCCGACCGCCGCGAGAGGCCACCGGAAGACGCGGAGGAGCCAGAGAAAAAGGCCAACGGTTTCGGAGATGAGCACCACATCAAACCTAGTGAATATTTCTAACACACAGTTGAGCGACTTGCAACATACTGTACTGTCCAAAGGGTTATCATTTGTCCCGGCACGGAGAGTGGACGCTTTCACTACTAAGGTAGAGCTTTTTAAGTTTTTTCGCAATATTAAGTTGAAGGCCTTTTATGCCAAAGGGATAGTTAACAGAACCCAATATGTTACTAACCTAAACGTGCCAGAAAATGTGGTTGTGGATACAGAAACGGAGCCCGATACCCACTCTTTGCCTACTAGTAGAGTATTTAAGCCACGCAGCTTGTTTGTACCCCATCTTAACCCACCTTCAGTGGATACTTTTTGTAGACTGGTACAGAACGAGGTCATGAATTTATGCGATACCAGCCACAAGGCCCAACTTTACCCCAATTTACTGGAATCAGAGTCGAGAGCGCTCAAGGAACTCATGGAAAAAGACGATTAAATTTTTAGAAAAGCGGATAAAGGTGCAGGAATAGTTCTCCAAAATAAGAGTACGTATGTGACTGAGATTATGAGACAATTGAATGACATGGAGGTGTATACCCAGTTAAATTCAGATCCAGTCTTCCGATTTTCTACGGAAATTAAAACAGTCCTAAAAAGCCTCAGATTAGCTGAAGTAATCACTGAAAATGAATTTAAATTTATGTTTGTAGAGCACCCAATTACGCCTATCATTTACACCTTACCCAAGATCCATAAAGATCTAGTTAACCCTCCAGGTAGACCTATAGTTTCCGGCATAGGCTCTGCCACAGAGAAAATATCGCAATATATAGACGCACATATTAAGGATTTGGCCTCTTCACAACGCGGGTATTTAAAAGACACTACTTCCTTCCTGAGTGGGCTTCTAGTCTGTAATATTAGTCCCACAGACTTTCTAGTTACAATGGATGTAGTCAGCCTGTACCCTAGCATTCCACATGCTGACGCGTTAGACGCATTGAGTTTTTATTTAAACTCGAGAGTGATTGATTGAATTGATTGATTGAAAAGTTTATTAACAGATTGCAGAATGGGTACAGTACAGTACATCTCAATACATACAATTGTTAAGGGGATGCAGACCAGAGAAAGACTTTCGTCTTGTTTCCACCAGGGTCCCCCATTTTCAATTCATCATAACATATATGACATACATGACATACAGATAGACAGTACTGCTACATCTATACATTTATGACATATCAGATTTGCAAATACAGTACTGTTTGTGATACAAAAGTGTCCAGAAAAGGAGTGTATATACATTTGGCGTAGAAACTGTACATTGGAGGAGGTTGGTGGGGTGGGGTTGGGTGGGTTGGGTGAGGGCTGTACATTGGAGGTGGGGGGGGGGGGGGGGGGGGGGTTGGGTAGGGGACACACACACATTTTACACTGTACATTGGAATGTTGACAAAGCCTTACTTGGTCATTTACTGTACAACTAGGTTAGGACATTTGTAGGGGCCAGTTTCGAATTGCAGTCTCACGTAGGTGTTTTTTGAGAGTGTTTTTGAAGGTGGGTAGTGATTCACATTCCTTTACAGCTTTAGGCAGGGCGTTCCACATTGATGTGGCATAATTGCGAAACGTGTTTAGTCCCTTGTTTGAGCCGAATCTGGGTTTTACATGATTTGTGGAGCTCCCTCTGGTGTTGTGATCGTGGTATTCACTGACCTTTGGGAAGTATTTTGACATGTACATGGGTACCTTGGTCGCGTAGTGTATCTTGTAGACCAGGCCCATTGCAAGTTGCTGTACTCTGTCGTCTACTCTAAGCCATCCTAGGTTGTCAAAGTGGGCAGGGGTGAGGTGGGTTCTAGGAGTCAGGTCAAGTAGTAGTCTGACTAGCTTGTTTTGAGATGTTTGTAATTTGTTTTTTAGTGCCTTTGAGGTGCTTTGGTACCATGAGGTGCAAGCATAGTCGTAGTACCCTTGAATGAGTGCTCCTGCTAGAGTCTTCAGGGTATTCTTGTTTACCAGAGAGGAGATCCGGTACAAGAATCGCGTTCGTTGGTTGACTTTTTTTATTACATTGGATGCCATTTTGTCACAGGAAAGATTAGCCTCTAGGATGGAACCCAGGTAGGTAATTTCATCTTTCCTTGTGACAATATTGTCACCCACTGTAACCGAGAAGTCGTCAGTCTTGCTGAGTTTGTTATTTGAACCGAAGAGAATGGACTCTGTTTTGCCCATGTGTAATGATAGTTTGTTGTCGGCGAGCCATATGCAGATTTTGCCTAGTTCCGAGCTGAGGGCTTTTTCAACCTGTAACTTGTTCTTGTCAGAGACCAGCAGGGCTGAGTCGTCCGCAAACAGGAACAAGTTGCAGTCATCACTCCCCTCCACAGACGCGCTAGTTAGACTAGCCGATCTTGTGCTTACGAGGAATTACTTTAGATTTCAAGATACATATTATTTGCAGAACAGAGGACTCAGCATGGGCTCGCCAGCCGCAGTGAACCTTGCTAATCTTTTTATGTCTAAATTTGAATTAGAACATGTTTTTAAAAATAACCCGTTTGAGAAACATGTCAAATCCTACATGCGCTATATAGATGACCTATTCTTTATTTGGTCAGGTACATCGTCTGAGCTCCATGACTTCCTTGAATATCTCAACTCTTGTAGATTAACGATAAAATTTACTTTGAAGTTTGATTTACAATCGCTACCCTTTTTGGACGTCTTAATCAACAAAGCCCCAAGTGGGACTTCATTACATACAGAGGTCTTCAAAAAAGAGACAGACAGAAATTCGTTTCTCCATTTCTCTAGCTACCATACCCCGGCTTTAAAAAATAGTCTACCTTTCAGCCAAATACTCAGGTATAAGAGAATCTGTGACACGGAGGTCAGATTCAAGGCCCAAGCCGAAACCCTACGGGAGAATTTTCATGACAGAGGATACAGTGCTATTTTAACAGCTAAGGCCCTGCACAAAACTCAGCAGATTGACAGATCCTTGTTACTGGCCCCTAAGAAGAATAAGGTACACTCTGATAAAGTGGCCTTTGTGTCTACTTACAGCCCGATTACTAGAGACATACGTACCATTGTCAATAAATACTGGCATATTTTACAGTCAGATCCTCTAATTGGAACGGCGTTTCAACATTCGCCCAATTACTATTACAAAAGACAAGCGAATCTCTCAAATCTGCTGGTGAAAACGGATTTTCCCAAGGTAAAACCAACTCACTTTATGTCTAACATCCCAGATGGGAACTTTCCCTGTCAATCTTGTGTACATTGCCAAGGGATGATCAAAGACAAAAGTTATACACACCCAAAAACGGGCAAACGGATATCGGTGAAAGGGCGTATTACCTGCAATTCCTCCAACATAGTATACCTGCTGAAATGTCCTTGTGATTTTTCATATGTAGGCAAAACAACAAGACCATTCAAATTAAGAATCAGTGAACATAAGTGTTCAATCAGAAATTCAGATGTCAAATCGGCGGTAGCTAGACACTTCAATACTTGCAAGCATGCTGTCAAAGATCTCCGTTATATGGGTCTAGAGTTAGTTCATAGGCCCGCCAGGGGAGGTGACAGACATAAGCTACTTTTGCAAAGGGAATGTTATTTTATTCACCTCTTTAACTGTATAGAACCAAGAGGTATGAATGAAGAGAACGTGTTGACCTGCTTCCTTTAATTACTTTTCCCATTAAGGCCGATTATTAGTTTTAGTATCCTTAGAAAGAAGTAGGCCGGGTTCAGTAAATACGAGTAAGATCAATTTAGCCCAACAAATAAGTTTATTTTAAGCAACAAGTATCTAAGGCCCCGTTTAGACGGAAACGCTAGCAGGTGAATCCGCAAAAATATTTTTTCGGATGTGCCTTTCGTTTATACGGAAACGGTGTTTTTACGGGGTGAAACCGCAAAAAAGTGAGACTACCTTCCAGGGTGGAATTCCTAGAAACGCAAAACCTTTGCGCTCTCGTCTAAACTGTTAAACCGCATAAATCTGTTAAAACGATGACGAAAGGGTTGTCACGGCTCTGGTCGCGCGTACTGCTTACGTCACAGGTAGCAGGTATGCGCCAGTAGCCGAGACGTAAACAAAGCAAGTATGTCTGACTATTATCAACGGAGATCACCTGAAGGCTACATTGGCAGTACTTTTAACCCTTTCACTGCCACACGACAGAAGGTTAACCCTTTACTATCACACAACCGGCTGTCGTGTGGCAGTGAAAGGGTTAAATACACAAGAATCTGTCCCGCGGCGTGAGTGGACCCACTGTCTGTGAGTGACTCTGCTTTGGTCCAATCACATTCCCCATCCACAGTCTGCGAATCAGAGGCAGAGTAGGGCGGGTCTTCACAGCACGGCATGTGACATATGCGCCAATTGTGTGACAGCGGGGCTCCGTCGTTACAGCCTCGTCTGCACAAAGAATTCCACCCCAAAACGCTCGTCTAAACGTAAAATTTAAAGTGAAACCGCAAGATGACTTTTGCGGTTTCTGTTCACAAAACGCTCGTCTAAACGTAGCCTAAGTATACAAGGGAGTATTAATGATTAGACTATAGATCTATTTTAAAGAGCCATTAGTAAGTCTAATAACCTTCAGACACACCGAACAGGTGTAGTTTTTTCCTATTTTTCCTTTTTTTCCGCTTTATTACGAGGCTCAAAAAAAGAGTTTGAATTTACGCCTAATGGCGGACTTATTTACCCAAGGGTTTCTTGTTTACTTTTTATTGTTTATTGTTTATTTATATAAAATGAATAAGGCATTAGAGTGTATCTATCTAGCCATACATAATGGCGGACTTATTTACCCAAGGGTTTCTGGTTTACTTTTTATTGTTTATTTATATAAAATGAATAAGGCATTAGAGTGTATCTATCTAGCCATACATAATGGCGGACTTATTTACCCAATGGGTTTCTTGTTTACTTTTTATTGTTTATTGTTTATTTATATAAAATGAATAAGGCATTAGAGTGTATCTATCTAGCCATACATACTAGATGTTATTGCTATTTTGATTTATGTTTTTTGTTTCCAGTATAACAACAATTTTAATTTTAATCTTATATCTACATTTACCATTTGTATATTGTGGTAATTTCGACTTTAGTTTTTTCATCGGTTTTCCTCTTTATTACGAGGCTCAAAAAAAGAGTTTGACTTTACGCCAAAGGGCGGACTTATTTACCCTAGGGTTCTTGTTTAATGTTTATTGTTTATATTTAAAATGAATAAGGCATTAGAATGTACCTATCTAGCCATACATACTAGAGGTTAATTTTGGTTTTGTTTCTAGTATAACAATTTTATGTTTATGTATCTATTATCTACATTTAGATCTACATTTTTTATTTTGTATATTTAGGTAATTTCGACATGAGAATGGACTCTTGACATCAAAGTACTTCCTGGGTCAAATTAGACCTTATAGCAATTCTCAACACACCTGTGGATGATGTCACTTCCTGCTTTTCTTGGTATAAAAACAATATTGTCGGTGAGAACATTTGCTAGCCAGTAGCCATCAACACTGAGGAAGGAACATAATTGTTCCGAAACATGTTTGTTTCAGGCTGCCATTAAATATACCAAAATCTGTGAGTGCTGGTCCAAGCGTATTGCTTTCTTTTTCTAGTTTTAAGTGATGCAATTTCTTTCAGGCATAGAATTCGGGCCAAATGTCAAGCAATTCAGGTGAAACAAGCAGCGGACCTCCTGTAGAATTGCTGCAGGGATACTAACTGTTAGCCATTAGGTAACTTTGAGTCTAAAAGTACGGAAACTGTGCAAGATAGGTCACTGCTGTCTGTCTAACTACTTTAGAGGTGATACGTTAAAACACTGCTCTTAGAGTTTAGATACTCGGTGCACTAAGAACAATGTTGAACAACGTTTTGATTTTACAAACCTGTTCTAATCGCAGTCTTCAGAGCATCCAGCTGCGTACGTTGGTGATTGGTCTCGCCTTCATATTCTTCTATGGTTCTTTCAAATACTCCAAGTATCTCTTCAGCAGCTGCAGTTAGTCGCTCGTTCACCAACAATCTCAACATTTGTATTCTTGACATTTTCACCAAGTCAACAGGAGACTAATATTAGTTTAGCAGCATTAGGAGCAGTCATTAGGACGACACCAGTTGTGTAGCCTGTGTTCCGCTAGCCATAACAACAATAAGACTTCCGGTCAAGGGGTTTCAAAATAAAAGAGCGATTTTTCACAAGACTAAATCTATTGAAAACATTTCTTTTGTACATGAAAACAGCAAACTAGGCATTTTAGTGAATACGGTATATCACCACATGAAGTTTAGGCCTTGTCACCCATTTAACCTCATATGACTTGGCCTGCCATTGTTGTCAGTCAAAGAGGTTTCAAACCAATTGAATTGGACGGCACAGTGGTGTAGAGGTTAAGGTCCTAGGTTCGATTCCCGCTTGGGGACCAGGTTGCCGCGTTGCCAGGTACCCAGGTGCGGTATCTCCCGGGCCTTTCTGTGTGGAGTTTGCATGTTCTCCCCGTGCTCGCAAGGGTTTCCCCTCCCAATAAGATAAACCCAATGGAAAAACATGCAGAACAGATCGCTAACGCTGTCATGTCCTTGACGAAGACGGACAGAAGCACTTGGATTGGTCCCTGAGCGCGGCCTATGCCGCAGCCCAGGTCTGCTCTCAGCTGCCCTTGGGGGGAGGGACGATGGGATGAGAAACTTTTCCCAGATACATTTCATCTGCGGCTCAGTGCGTGTGGGTGTTCCTGTGGGTCGCCCATCTCGCATGTGTGTGTGTTAATCTGCATGACAATTAAAGACGTCTTCTTAATTGTTTGGCAACACCGTATTCCTATTTAGTGGACACTTTATAGTTCTAATGCGTGTGTATGTTACATGTGTCATTCATGCTAGCAAAGACTACAGCTTCCTCTCCAAAGTTGAATTCTGTAGTACTACTGACCCAGTTTGGAACCCGGGCGTCCTGTGCTTGTTGATTGCGCTAAATCAAAAGCAAACACTCGATTTAGCCGAAGGGTCGCATTCAGAGGGAGCGAGTTTAACCGACTTCCCGACTCTGCTACACATACATATATATGGGTTATTATTAAACATGAAATTGATGGCAACGTGGATACAAAAAGAAGTGGATATACCCACTCTTGTATACCTGTGTGGGTGGTGCCATGACACTAATACAATAAAGGAAAAAATGTATCCGCCTGATCTGCAACATCAATCCTGGAAAAAAACAGCATTATATACAATACAGAAGAAACAGTTTATCATGCTGGGTACACATGATAAACTGTTTCAGTGGCTTCGGGGGTAGAGCCGCAACGACCAGAACCTGCAGGTTCCTCCTGAGCAATGTCGGAAGGATCCGCCCCTTCCTGACAAAAGAAGCCACCCAACTCCTTGTCCAATCAACAGTCATGTCTCGCCTTGACTACTGCAATGCACTGCTCGCTGGTCTACCGACCACCACCATCCACCAAGCCTATTAAACTCATTCAGAATGCAGCCACCCATCTGATCTCCAACCTACCAAAGTCAGCCCATGTTACCCCACTTCTTAGGGACCTGCTCTGGCTCCCCATCGCCGCACAAATTCACTTTGAGGTCCTCGACCTGGCATATCGCGCAGCGAAGGGAACGGCTCCCGCCTACCTCCGGTCAATGGTCTCTAACTACACACCCTCAAGACCCCTCCGCTCTGCAACCTCTAGGGTCATCAAAGAAAAGCCGCCTATTCTATGTCTTTGCTCCACAATGGTGGAACGAACTTCCCACCACAGTTAGGACAGCCGAAACCCGATCAATCTTTCGCGTCGACTAAAAACACACTTCTTCAATCAATATCTGAAATTAATAAAAACCTAACCAACTATCATGCACTCTTCCTACTATACTAATATGTCTTTACTACTATGCACTCAACACTGCAGCACCCAAGTTTCAGCACTGTTTGATAGAACATTGTTACTCCGTTGTAAGAGTTGTACCCTTCCTCCTGACTTGTCGTACAGAACTTGTAAGTCGCTTTGGATAAAAGCGTCAGCTAAATGACTAAATGTAATGTAAATGTAGAGCAGTCGTCTGGTTCAATTCCTGCTCCTCCCGGGCAGCGTGTTGAAGTGTCCTTGAGCAAGACCTGATGAGCAGGTTGGCACCTTGCATGGTTGCCTCTGCCGTCGGTGTGTGAATGTGTGAGTGAATGGGTCAAATGTGAGGATCAAATTGTAAAGCGCTTTGGATAAAAGCGCAATATGAATGCACCATTTACCTACTGTATAGTAGGCCTACTTATATAGGACAGAAATAGGATTCACTTATTGTTAAAGGAACACGCCAACATTATGGGAAATTAACTCACCGTTTTCTCCAGAGTGGCCCTGGTGGGAATCAAGTCCCTAACCCGGCTGTGTTAGTGTCATGCTTGACCCGCTGAGTTACACATGATGAACATGTAAATAACACTTGGTCCTCGGGTGAGTATGAGGAATATTTACTTTGGGATTTCTCTCCCTCCCAGGACAACTGCCTCAGCCTGAATAACTACCTACAGGGCACGCTGGGTAGATACCTACTCAACGTCTCCACGGCGGTGGAGCTGTGCAGCCAGACGTTGTGCGGCTCTCGGGGCCGCTGTCTCCGCCAGCACCCAGACACAGACGCGTACCTGCACCTCAACCCGCTCAGCCACAGCATCGTCAGTCGGGGCGGGAAGCTGGCAGTCACCGGTCGGCTCGGGGAGGCAGAGAAGGAGGGCTTTCACAGGGAGTTCCAGTGTCAGTGTTACAGCGGCTACCAGGGGGCAGACTGCACTCAGAGAGACCAACTTCAGCAGAGAGGGACAGCGGCTCAAACTGTGGCGTCAGCAGTGCATTGTGGGTTAGCGCTGCTCCTCTCTCTGCTGCTAAGTTCCCATATATAGACGGCATGCGAATGTTTGATTTTGTACATAATAGATCTGTAAAGATTTGGGGTGGGAGGGTTATTGTTTGTTCTTTGCTGTAAAGGTTGGTGAGTCTATGGACTACGCCAAGTGAAATGCTACGAGGAAGGGAAAAAAACACTGTGGAAAATGAATTATGGTTGTTTATGTTTTCTTTAAAATTTTTATATATATATACAATGGAGGGCTTGCTGGAAATCTTAGTTTACATTTTGCTCTCTGTTTTCCTCTTCCTCCAACTATCATTCACTGTGTTTCTCAGAGTGTCATATTCCCATCATTAGCAGAAAGAAAAAACATGTTTTGTTTTGTGCAAATGTGTTGTCGGTGTAGATTGCGCATATGACGTGTGAGTTGAATTATATCGGTAACTGTGGAAATGAAATTGATGCACTTGATCCTGGGAATAGCACAATATAGTTCTAGCCTGACCTCGTCATTGTGGCCTCTGATGTCTTTATAGAGGTTAGTTCAGCATTAGTATTTATTTGAATGTACTTTAAGTGTTTATATATATATATATATATATATATATATATATATATATATATATATATATATATATATATATATATATATATATATATATATATATATATATATATATATATATATATATATATATATATATATATATATTGTTGTTTTTATGTCCAAGTCATGACTACTACGCTCTTCAGAAAATGTTCAAACACCTAACAGAATTGTTCCATCCATTTATGTTTAAAACAGCTCTCCTATTTCAAAAGCACTTTCACTGTAAATGCACAAGTTGTGACAATCTCATTCGTTTTTTAGGCTGTAAATTACAAATAGCTGACACTTTTGTGTTTTGCTTTTAACTTTAGTTTTTATGTTTTGTGTTTTACATCTCTCTCTCTCTCTGAGATGTGTTTGCTTAATCATACCTTTTGTTAAAAGTAAATAAATGTTATTTGTCAGGCTATTTGTGTCAAATCTGTGATTGAGCTTTTGAACCTTGTGGTATTTACTGTACATGGGTGTGTACTGAACACAGACCTTTTGAGTGTGAGTGAGTGTTGAATTTAAGGTGTCAGGCGAAGAAAGGACCTGAAACCTAATGAATCATCGATGAATTAACCATTATGTGTGCCTGCTCATAGGCGGGCTATTGTGTTGCTGTTTGTACAACATTTCTTCTCAAGCAGATTGTTTCACTTAGGGGAAAAAAGGCCACTGAGGGGAAGCAAAGTCATGTGGGAGGGACATATGTTGCACGCTGCAGGCCATACCCCCTCCCCTCATAATTGTAGGGTGCTGTTAAGCCAAGAAGTTATTTTCTGCACCCTTTTAAGTCTTACAAACGTACATTTAAATGTCAAGGAGGCAGAGTCATTATGGCTTTCTTGATAGCATTTGGATTAGGACGGAGTGTGGGCTTGACTCAAGCTATATTATGGATACACTTTCCAGGGCAATTATCGAGAATGAACAACAGACTAGTTTCCATCCCCGGGACAATTAGGGTCCGTTTTTACCTTTTTCTTTCTAAATAAATATAAAACCATTTAATTATCGTTATTCGTTAATGTGGCTGTAATGTTGAATAATCACTCGGTTGGTTTAGTATAAACACTCTTTATTCAACATCAGGTATGGGTTGACTCGGAACACAACTGCATGCTTAGCCGGCTACTCCCGGGGTGGTCCTGCGCATGCTCCGTCCTGTTATAGGCTGACTCCTGTTACACAGGTATCATGCACAGCGTAATATAGTCCCTGATGTTACTAGACATAACATTACATCTTCCCTCCTTTGAGTAGCTTAACCTGAGGGAAGTAAACCAATTAAACTATCTAGCAGTCCATGGAACATGACTACAATATTAACCTTAGCTATTTTAATTAACATATTATACTTATTATTAACGTTAGTGAATGCTTTTAGAGTTTCTTTTCAAGCCCTGTCACATGAACCTGAACTAGACTCCCGGGTCGACTACCGGTTGCCCACATAGGTGCCGAGGATTATTCTGCCTCATTGGCTCCCTACGCACTCACTATACAGTCTTTCAGGTGAAAAAGTCTTTCAGATGTGATGGCTTTTTAACCACTCTGCCTCTCAACGTGGTGACCGTGGCTGGTGTCTGGATTGGTGTCACCGTCTCTAGCTGTCGTTCGTCTGCTTCCTCCTCGATTACCCCGTCTGCTTCCTCTTCCTCCTCATGCTCGGGCTGGGGAAGTGGTGAAGTCAGCAGACGCAGGTGTCGCCTGTTCCTGCGAAGAACACCGCCTCCGGTGCGGATGAGGTATGACCTTGGGGCACTGCATTTGTCCAGGACAGTGGCAGTTGTAGTCCACCCTTTTTGACTGTCAAGTTTGACAGCAACAGCGTCACCCGGCTTGAGTAGGGGCAATGGGCGGCTTGAGTGACGTCTGTCATAGTGGTGTTTGTAGGCAGCCTTGGCTCTGGAGTCTGCTGCCCTCACCAGTCTGATGTCTGGCCACCGGGGAATAAGCTTTTCCTCCAATATGGGTACAGGAGTACGTATCTGGCGGCCCAGCATCAATTGGGCTGGACTGTATCCTGTTGCCTGGATGGGAGTTGCTCTGTAGCTGAGAAGAGCGAGGGCTGGATCCTTCTGTTTCAGAATGTGTTTAGCCGTCCTCACTGCTCTCTCAGCAGCTCCATTTGCTTGTGGGAAATGTGGGCTCGTTGTGACATGGTGAAAGTCATAGTCCTTTTCAAACTGCTGAAACTGATGCCCACAGAACTGAGGCCCATTATCCGTCACCAGGGTCGTGGGACAGCCCCACCTTGCAAAGATGGCGCTGAGGCGAGACCTCACTGTGGCGCTTGTCATGTCTGGTAGGTAGACAAGGTCGATATACCTTGAGAAGTAGTCGACTACAACCAGGTAGTTTCTTTTGTCCACTTCGCAGATATCCGCAGCCACTCTTGACCAGGGTCTGTCGGGTAGAGGCGTTGGCATGAGCGGCTCTCTGTTCTGGGTGGGTTTTGTCACCTGGCACTGTTTGCAGTGTTCTATCCACTTCTGCAGGGCTTTACCGACGCCCGGCCACCAGACGCTCTGCTTGGCGCGTTCACGGCACTTCACAATGCCCATGTGGCCGTCGTGCAGTCGTTCCACTATTACTGCCCTCATGCATTTGGGAATAACGATTCTGTCGCCATAGATGAGCAGGTTGCGGCATACTGAAAGGGAATCTTTCACTGCGTAGTATGGCATGATGTTGCTTGGCACTTTGGATGCGTATCTTGGCCAGCCATTTCTCACAAACTGTATCACCGTCTGTAGCTCTGGGTCTTCTTTTGTGCGCTCTTTAACCTCATCCAGACGTGAACTTGACATTGGCCATGCTGCCTGTGTGGCTTCCTCTAGAGCCGCTATGTCGTCTGACAGCTCAACCGTCTCCAGGTGCAGCGCTGCAGAAGGATGCCTTGAGAGCGTGTCTGCTACTACAAGCAGTTTGCCTGGGACATACACCGCTTTCGCGTTGAATCGCATCATCCTCAGGAGCAGTCGTTGACAACGAAGTGGCACTGCATCAATGTCTTTGAGGTTGAAGAGTGGGACCAATGGCTTATGGTCTGTTTGAATGGTGAAGTTGTCCAGGCCGTATAGGTATTTGGAGAACTTTTCACATGCCCAGACTGCCGCCAGACACTCCTTCTCAATCTGAGCATATCTTGTCTCAGCATCTGTCAAGGTGCGAGAACAGTATGCGACTGGCAATAATTGTCCACTGTGATTTTGAAGGAGAACACCTCCTAATCCATAGCTGCTGGCGTCGGCACTTACAACTGTCGGCTTGCTGACATCATAGAAGGCTAATATGGGCGCCTCTGTCAACATCTGCTTGACTTTAGTGAAAGCCTTGTCTTGTGCCGGGCCCCACACCCATGCTGTGTCAGCTTTCAGTAGGTCATTGAGTGGGTGTGTGACATCTGCTAGGTTGGGCAGATAGCGTCCAAGATAGTGCACCATGCCCATGACCCGCTTCAGATCTGTGGTGTTTCCAGGGGGCTGGATGTTTCTTATGGCCTCCACTTTTCCCATGTCAGGCCTGACACCACGCTTGTCCACGATGTGGCCTAAAAACTGGACCTGTGACTGTCTCAGTTTGCATTTTTCTTCGTTGAGCTTCAATCCAGCATCGCTTAGCGTTTTCAGTACCGTCTTCAGGCGTTGGTCATGCACCTCTGTGGTTTCTCCATAGACTATTATGTCATCCATGAAGGCTGCTGCACCTGCGTGGTCCTTGAGAAGATTATTCATCTCCCTCTGAAATATTTCTGGAGCGCTGGATATACCAAACGGAAGGCGGTGGAAGAAATATCTTCCGAATGGCGTGATGAACGTTGTTAATTTGGCACAGTCCTTTTCCAGAGGAATTCGCCAAAATCCTGTAGCAGTGTCCAGCAGTGAGAACATGCTTGAACCGGCCAGCTTGGGGAGTATATCATCTAGAGTCGGTAAGATATACTTCTCTCTCTGCACGGCTTCGTTGAGGCGATTTAGTCCCACACATATTCTCACTCGACCATTCTTTCGTGGCACAACCACCATCGGGGCACACCATTCAGTTGGTTCTGTTATTTCCTCAATAACTCCACATTTGACCATCCGCTGAAGCTCCTCCTTCACTTTAGGGAGTAAGGGTACAGAGACTCTGCGAGATGTGTGGACAGAGTAGGGTACTGCACCTTCCCTCAGTTTTATTTTCACTGGGGTTGTTTTTAAAAGTCCCACTGACTCGCTGGGTACCACTGCCTCACTGGGCACATTTGTCACATTTTCCATTCTCTGTATGAGACCCATGGCTACTGACACTTCTCTGCTCAGTAGGTTGTTGACTGTGGGACCTTCCACAACATGTATGTCGAAGCAGTACTCTGTCCCTTTGTGACAAGTGAATGTTTTGAACTTGCCTTTGTTAATTAGTCTGCCCCCTGGACCATCCAAAACAGTATGTGTATACACCAGCTTCGGCCTTGTCACCAATGCGTCATAGGTGTGTTGAGAAATAACACTGGTGTCAGCTCCACTGTCTATCTTAAACTCAACCTCACCTTCCCGGAGTTGCAGTTTTATTGGCCATGGCTTATTAGAGTCCTGCACAGTGATAGAGCCCAAGAAATAATAATCATCAGGTTCGGTTTGCTCTTCTGCATACACATCACTGACCTGTAGAGTGCGACACACAATAGCGTAGTGGCCCCTCTTACCGCACTTGCGACAGTCAGCACGTCTGGCTGCGCACATATCACTCTCGGCGTGCTGGTTGCCGCACCTGTCGCAGTTGCCTTGAGCTGCATGTCTTGTGCCTGCGTGCTGCTGCTGCCTGGGGGGTCTGTAGCTGCCTCTCCTCTCTGGTTGAAATGCGCCTCTCGGCCGCGCGGAGTAAGCTCGTCTTTGTGTGTGCGTCACCTCACACAACTCTGTGGCTCCACTCTGTTCGGAAATCTGTCCCTTGATCTGTTCCGACTGCCTGGCGTGTCTGCATGCCCTCTCTAGGTTTAAATCCGACATCATTTGAAGCTTTTGTGACAATTCTTTATCCAATACTCCTATAACGATTCTGTCCCTTACATTTTCATCTTTCACAGTTCCAAAACTGCACGTGCTCGCCAACTCGTGTAAACAGCGGATGTATTCCTCCATGCTTTCTCCGTGCTTCTGTGCACGCTGGTGGAACTTTGCTCGCTCGTGTATGACGTTAACTTTCGGCACAAAATATTTGTCCAGTTTGTCCAGCACAATTGCATATACTTTTTCATCTCCGTCGGCTGTATAAACGAAGGTCTTGACGATCGATTCGGCTTCACTTCCGAGCGCGTACAGCAGAGTGCACACTTGCACTTCTTCCTCCTCTTTGTCTAATTTGGTCGCAATTCTGTACCTGTGGAATCTGCGTTTCCATTCAGGCCACTGCTCCGGATGACTGAAGTCCAAACTGCTCGGCGGTGGGAACTTTGCCATGGTTGACTTCTGACACCATGTAATGTTGAATAATCACTCGGTTGGTTTAGTATAAACACTCTTTATTCAACATCAGGTATGGGTTGACTCGGAACACGACTGCATGCTTAGCCGGCTACTCCCGGGGTGGTCCTGCGCATGCTCCGTCCTGTTATAGGCTGACTCCTGTTACACAGGTATCATGCACAGCGTAATATAGTCCCTGATGTTACTAGACATAACATTACAGTGGCGGCCATATTAAAAAAGCGCAGTTGTGACATTGTTACGAATAGCATGTATGCCTATCTTTAAGTCCGGACTGTACTGTCTGTACCTCAAAAGTACCTGCATCGTATTCATGTCATTGGTTAGAAATCCTACAGCCTAGGGTTATTATTGGAAAATTACATTGGTATTATATGTTTGTCAATGCAGCACCTCACCGCATGTTGGTGTGTTGCAGTTGCTGTGGTTGGTTTTTATACCCCCCACATCTGTCGTCTTCCCGATTGGCCTACTCGGGAAGACGAGCGTACTGCGTCCCAAACTCCGCATGCGCAGATTGCCCACGGAGTCTAGGTTCATCAATATGCGCATGCGTAGTTCGGGAGTAGGTGTGGAAATGCGACTATAGCTCGGCCGAGAAAGTGCCGATCGATTTGGGATTGGTCTCTGTGTTCAGGAGACTCAACATGCTATAAAAGTATATTGGATCATGTCTCCAGCACCTCCACAGGCGTATCTGCAACCACTTAATTAATGTCAAGGCTCTCATCCACATTCATTCATTTTCGGAAGTGCAGTGTGTTTCAATAGATTACTTTCTATTGTTGACCGTCACTCGTTGACAAAGCTGCAAAAAAATATATAGCCCATTATAATTATTTGACTGTGACTCGTCATAAGCATAACTTGATTCTTGAACCCAAAAAGTAGTTTATGAAATCACTGATTCTTGAGAGTTGGGACAAAACATGTCCTACATAGAAAAGTCTAATTTATATAAAAAATAAAGAAATTCATAATGAGTGATATACTCACAAAGTTACATCTAAAGGTATTGTGTATACTGATGTTATGTTTTAGCACATATATTTGTTTTTTGGGGGATATTTGTTTAAATGTATAATCTGTGGTTAGAAGCTCCCATGTTAATTATCTTGTCCTCAGCAAGGGGTTACATTATTGACCAGCCCAAAAAAGCTTGAAAGACCTCTCCACTTGTGAAAACATACATATCAAATCAAAGATAAGGGTTATACATGTATAAAACAATGCATGCCATGAAACTCAAATAATATTGCCCATAGAAATCTACCTATCAAAGTTGTGTCCTCAGTTTATGTCAACTCTGTCAGACCTTTTCATAAACCTAATTAAATCAGGCAATAGCATGGCTAGCTCTATCCCTGAGGACCCCTTTTCCTTCCCCTGAATGTGGTGAATGCAACACTACCACACATGGTCTGGTAAGTTTTACACTTTTTGATATTTTAGACAAACAATGTCAATATTCCGATGGTTACAGCTGGAACATGTCAACACCGTCTCTCCGTTATTATACTTTTAAAAAAACAATAGTGGATTGAATTCAATTGTTTCAGTGAGATTATTAAGACAGCTATGCAACTGCCAAAAAAACTAGCTAGCTGCAGTGCACAATACAGGCTTGGAGGGAAAATGTGTGCCCTTTTGTCAACTCCGTCAGACGTCAACTCCATCAGATTGTGTGTCTGACGGAGTTGACGTGTAAACTGATGGAGTTGACAAATCCATCAATAACCTCATAATATGCTATTGTTATACTATTTTTGAACATGGTAAAGGATTTAAATGTTATTTCAGAGTTTTATCTGCACAGAAGTGTGCATATAATAGCATGCATCAGAGCATGGGCAGGCTGTGGTCTGCTTATTGAATAATTGTCTTACTTTCCCAGCACATGTGTTAATAAATAAATATAAATATATCACTTGTCTACTTTGATTGATTGATTGATTGATTGATGTAAAATATGGTGCAGTGTGTAGTTTTCACTACCAAACATCTACACTCTTGCCTCTTATAGAGCGGGGAAGGAGTTCCATGTTGCCCTTTCATATCCCAGAAGAGATACAAGACAGAAGAAAACAGTTATTCTTGTTATTATACTGTTTACTTAGATCATCAGAGCAGAGGGGCACGGTGGTAAACTGTGGATATTTGTTAGGTTTTAGTGAGTTGTTCCTTACCTTCGCGTGGGGTATGTCTGGGAGTGCTTGCATTCTTTCATTTATTTGCATTTCTTTTAAATTTGTTGGACCTTATGGTGTTCTTGTTCTGTTCTTGACTTATTGTTATGTTTCTTCTTGACTTGTTTAAAGAAGACGTGTACGGCCCATGGGGACATTAACGTGTGCTGTCGGGCCTTACAAATAATTTTGATTTGATTTGATTTCATCTTAATATCTTTATAATAATTCTTAATATAGGACTGGTCCATGCGTGTCTAGATTGCTGCATCATCCTTTCTCTGACTTTCCATCCATAGTGTAATACATTATGGTATGGAGTGATCAACAGGATAATTCTTTGCTAGTCAGTTGTCACAATCTTATCAGTTGTAATTAAGGCTGTCAAAGTTAACACGGTATTAACGCGTTATCGCCCGATTCTATTAACGCCACTATTTTTTTTAACTCACGATTAACTTTTAAGATTATTATTATTTTTGTATTACTAGATTTCACTCAGGTGTATTATTGATGCTCTCATTGATACTATGTTTGTTTCTGAAGTGTGTGTGTGTGTGTGTGAGATATATATAGAGAGAGAGGGGGGTGAGAGAGATGAGGAAGGGGCAAGAGAGAAAGAGAGCCGGGAGAGTGTGAGTGTGAGAGAGAGAGAGGGGGGGTGTGTGATTACTCAGCCCTTGTGTGGGTGAATGTAACAAGTTCCTAACGTTTTCTTTCCCCTATTATTTCATGCACACTTTATTCATTGTTTTAAATTATTATTTTCTTTTAAGTTATTTTGTGCATCACTCTGTTTTGAATTTGATGCAAATTTGCAATGCATGAGGGTCATCCTTTTGTGTTAAATGGCTGCATAAAGCAAGCATTTGTTGACTCATGTTGATAAGATTATTAAAACTTGGAACTTGAAAAATATCTGTTTAAGGTAGATAAAAAAAGATATGTTAAAAAAAATGCGATTAATTCATGATTAATCGCGAGTTAACTATGGACAATCATGCAATTAATCACGATTATATATTTTAATCCATTGACAGCACTAGTTGTAATATACCCTAGGATTATTGGAATGAATGTCTTTGAATTTTCTCCCACTGCTTCCACTGAACATGGATTTTGTCTGCACAAGCCAGTGTGAAGATGTTTGCAACATCTAGTTGTAGAAACTACGCACTGCAGCTTTAACGTCAATCAATCAATCATGTTTAGTAAATAGACACCTGATTTTATAGTCTTATTCTAATACATTTTCATGACTTTTGTATTATAGGAAAGCATGGCTAGACAGAAATTGTCAGTTGAGGAGCGAAGGAGAAGAAATAGAGAGTACCAATGAAAGAGAAGAGAAGAATTACACAGTGACGAAGAGAGCAAACATGTCATGCAAGAGCAGGAAAGACAAAGGTGGAAAAAGAGGGTTCAAGACAAAAAAGTAATAGAAATAGACAAGATGGGAGACAGGGCACAGAGGTATCGGAGAAAATATTGGAGAGAGGTCCAGAAAAGGTGCAGATAGAAAAGGTCCTGTGAAGGTGCGGTGCTGGAGGCAGACACCCCCCCAGATCAGGATATTCTAGATAACAATGCCAGACAGCGCAGAGAGTCTCTCAGACAGGAACAGAAACAAAGTAAAACACGAAAAAAGCATTCAAGATAAATACAAACTTTAAAAGAGAAGATTACAAATGTAACAAAGCAACAAAACAACCTGAGAAAAACAATAATGTGCTGAAAAAAGGCTACAAATACTGTACATCACCACTGGACTCTCCAGGCACGGAAACAAAGAATATGCTATCAGGAAGCAAAGTAAGGAATCAGAAAATCCAAAAGGCCCTGCTATTCCACCACATCCTCAGAAGAGAGCTGAAGACAAACAAACAAACTCCTGGCCCACGGCGCCAAAAACCAGCACTGAGTTCATCAGGCACGATTCTTAAAAAGTATCGTCTTCTTCAACAAATTAAAGACTTTGGGTTAACCTATAAGTTAATGAGAGAAAGGGAGCATCCTCAGAAAAAGCCAACATTCATACAGGGTGTAACACAGAATGTCCAGGATTTCTTCCTGAACTCTGCACGTGTGACGATGTGTGATGATGGATAGTGCTAATGATGGCTTTGTCATTATAAATTATTTCCCATATCTTTTAAAATCTTCGAAATTTTGCAATACAAAATTATGTAGGTTAGAGTTATCCTATCCCAAAAATGTACTCATATTTAAATTCCCCATTAAGAAATGCATCATTTAGACACCTTGCATGTTAGGATTTCCTTCAGATTCATGTTGGCATCCATGTATGGCGAAGGCCCGGACTGGCCATCGGGAGCTCTGTCTGTCTGTCACACACACACAAAGGGAGCCGCATGTGATTGGTGGAGGCGGTACCAGGCCATACAACTGATTGACAGTTGAGATGAATGAATGAATGAATGACTTTATTTGACAATAAAAAAAATAAACATGTGACAGAAGAGCACAGTCGGGATATACTGCCAAGGATGAAACACAAAAAAGCTCAGAGCTTATTTCCATTGTGGTCCTTGTAGGGGGGTGGGGGAATGTGATGCTTAAAACATGCATCATACAAAACGTGACATCACAACACATCACATATACCATTTAACATTTATATACATACAGACTCATACAACATGCAAGGGTGCCTTAAGCTAAGTGTCTAGGTATAGTCCCTTTTGAGCCATGTCTTCAGATGGCGAATGGAATGGCAGATGGCACTTCTGCAAAATGACAGGGAGAGACAGCGAAAGACAAACAATTTCAAGCATAACCTGCGCTTGAAGATGGACAGTGGAAAAAGAGGAAGGGTCGAGCAGAGAGGGAAAGAGAGAAAAATACATACTGCTTACTGCTTGTATTTCACAGAACAGTCAGATGGAAATGACTGGAAATGAAATGTTTCAACAGTGGAAAAAAGAGGAAGGGTGGGGCAGAGAGGGAGGGAGAGAAAAATACATACTGCTGACTGCTTGTATTTCACAGAACAGTCAGATGGGAATTACTGGAAATGAAATGTTTCAACACTTCAACAGTGAAAAAAAGAGGAAGCATGGAGCAGAGACGGGACGCCCTAAATGTTGCCGCTAAATGTGGCAACATTGACCAAATGTTTTCTTGCACCACGGGACCACCAGGTTAGTCAGTGATAAAAATAAACATGCTAGCTAGCTAACATAGCTAATGTTACCATGCATCATCATCATCCCCTGTCATTTTTTCCCCGCATAAATCTTTTATTCAACTTCAGTCCTGATCATAACCATTTAAATTTTTCTTGTAATGTCAGATTAAAAATGAAATACTCTAACTTTTCTGATTTCTGAGTTGTTAAGTCTGACATTACAAAAACTAAAAATCCATCAAAATCAGTGTTGTTGCTAATCATTGACACATGATGATTATAACAATTATTAGCCTGTAATAATCCCCCCCAGAAAAATCCACTTTGCATTTGATATATTGAAAATATTTAAATGTGTGTGTTTTTTTAACAATAATTTGTGATGCCATCACAAACAATGGCATTTAAAGGGTAAACATTTTAAAAGTCCTGCACCAGCATGTAGGGAATTAAGTCATTGTAACAAAAATCTTCCTGGTGGGGGACCCCCAGACCCCCTGCTTAAAAATGTGCCTGACTTGGGCTATATTTCGCACTATATTTCCTGGCCTGAATAATTCCCCCTGTCCGGCCCTGCAAAGGGGTGAAAAATGGTCAAATCTGCCAGTTTGAAATACAAAATGATGTAAGTTAGAGTTATCATTTCCGAAAATGTTTCCTATATTTTAATTCCCCACAAGAAACACATATTTTAGACACCCCTCATGTTAAGATTTCTTTAAAATTCATGTTTGCACAAAAGTATGGCCCGCCCTAATATGATGACCACTGGTGGCTAGCCAAGATCATCGATGTGGATACTGATCAACAAGATGTAAAAGTGGAATTTCTGCATCCCCATGGTCCAACAGAAAAGGTTCTGTTTCTGCCCAGTTCAAGACATCATAGTGAAACTAATCGGAAATGCAGAAGGAAACGAAGAGGAGAAGTGCAGGGTGAGAACGTGGAGATCAGGAAGTTGGGTAGATGAAAACAGGGACGAGAAGAAGGGGTCCTGGTCTCCATGACTGTTTTTGTTGTTGGAAACAGTGCATTTTGTAATAGTTGGAAACAGTGTATGTAAAGTTTGTTGTTATTACAATTGAGTTAACAAAATGTTCAGTATTAACATTAACAAGGAGTTATTAGTTCTTATCATTGTCACTTCCATCTGTTTAAAAAATGCATGTGTTCATTTATCAGAGATGCATATACAATTTAGTCAACTCTGTCAGTTTCTCGTCAACTCCGTCAGATCTTTGTCAACACCGTCAGATGTTTGTTTTTGTTAATTCTGTGGAAAATACAAATTCCTTCTTCAGTTTATGTTGTTTAAGTAATAAAGGAGCATCAGATCTTCATCCTCTTGTCTTATTTACTTAATGATCTTTTTTTTATCATATCAAAATTAAAAACAAAGTTTGAAAATGCAAATATTTCTAAATCTGTGTTTTCAGAATAGTGTGAAATTACACCTGAGGTTTATATATTATATTTGATTGCATACCAGAGTAACTAAACACTATTACAACATACTTCAGAACCTTAGATTCTTGTTGGACTGGAATAATTAGAATTATATACTTTTTTGTGTGTCTGACGGAGTTAACCCAAATCAAGTTTCAAAGGGAAACATGTGAATTTGTTCAAAATGTTTTTCTATGTAGAGCCCGCACCTTTACATGGTTAAATAGCTCAGACCTTTCTCTACATGAATATACAACTCTAATCAATATAGTGTGCATTCTCAAAATATAATATTAAAAAGTGTTTTGTCCCGACTCTCAAGAATCAGTGAAATACATCGTTAAGAGGCGGTCCTTCTGGGTGCTGTGATTTAGACACTACCCCCGAGATCATGGGACTGTGAGTATCCCTATCCCGTACGTTCCAATAACGGTGGGCACCAAAGTAAAATCGCGTACAGTAGCGCTACTTCAAATAGTGATATGGGTGAGTTGAGCGGGTAGCTCTTCTATTTGTTTTTGCTTTTGTTTGACCTTAGTAGTTGTACGTTTGCTGGTTGTTGTATGCGAGTCGCTCTCCCAGAACATCAAGTGCCTTTATTTGTCATGTGTATGAGCGTTTTCCCCCTTTGCAAGCCTGGCATTGTTGACACACAACAACGGTTTTCCACAGACTACTGATTGTGGATTGATTGATTGAAAATTTTATTAACAGATTGCAGAATGGGTACAATACAGTACAGCTCAATACACACAATTGTTAAGGGGATGCAGACCAGAGAAAGACTTTCGTCTTGTTTACATCAGCGTCCCCCATTTTCAATTCATCATAATATGACATACATAACATGACATACAGATAGGCAGCACTGCTACATCTATACATTTATGACATACCAGATTTACAAATACAGTACTGTTTGTGATACAAAAAGAGTATACATTTGACGAAGAAACTGTACATTGGAGGTGGTTGGGTGGGGGGGGGGATGGGTAGGCGGGGTGGGGGGTAACTGTACATTGGATTATTGACAACCTTACTTGGTTCCAAGAAGAGGGTCTTGTGTATTACTGGGTTATGACATTTACTGTACATTGGAGGGGGTTGGGTTAGGACATTTACAGGGGCCAGTTTCGAATTGCAGTCTCCCGTAGGTGCTCCTTGAGAGGTGTTTTAAAAGTGGGTACTACTGGGTAGTGATTCACTACTGAATAACAAACAAACAAAAAAATCCCAGCCCAACATTGTGTGTACCTTTTATGATGGTGGTTTTAGGGAACACACCACTTGGCAAGCCAAAAACATCTGATTGGTTATTGATGTTTTGGCCAATCAGATGTTTGTGTGATGTTCCCGGTCGCATTTATTCCTCAGTTTAGGTCAATGGTACAATGAAATGTATTGGACGAGAGAACAGGTCAGCTCAGCAGTAAGAGCACTAGACACATTAGTCATATAAAGATAAAATACATTTGGTCCAAATGTTTCCTCAGAATTAGATTTTAGAATTGTAAAACAAAAACCCGCTAATAACCAAACCTGTTGCTTGAACTCCAGGATTCCTGACCTATTTCCACTATACTGTAGTAGGCTTCGTTCTGGGCCATTCTGACCAGCCAGGGCAGAAGATGTGTAAACCCTGGTGCTTTAGGCTAGAGGTCATGAGACGGCAGTTAAACGACTGCCTAATATAAACCATCTCATAGTTAGAGGCAGTTGACCAAAAAAAGTCCCAAATTAAAATAGACCTACAATTAATTAAAAACGTGCAAAACCAAGAACGATTACAAGTTTGGAAAAACAACAATAGACTATTGCTAGCTAGAATTAGTAGACAATTAATGATCTTTATCAGCAGAAGATGTATTTATTGCTGGATGAGCGTTAAACTGACCCAGTCTCACACTGCTCCAAATTGCATCCCACAACATGTCTCCTTGTCTCCAGGTACCAGTTCCACTCACTGTGTGGTGCTGCTCGGCCTAATCGGTGTCCACCTTGTATTTGGGCTGAAACATCATGCGAAAAAAACACCCTCCTTTCTCCACGAGCCTTTCCTCACCGTATGGAACGCCCCCACAGCCCATTGTCTTTCTCGCTATGGCGTGGACCTGGACCTGAGTGTGTTCAACATCGTCCATAACCAGGACCAAAGCTTCATGGGTGAAAACATCACCATCTTTTATGAGAAAAGTTTGGGGTTGTATCCCCACTACACCGATGGAGAAGCCATCTACGGCGGCGTGCCGCAGAACGCCAGTCTCCCCAAGCACCTCAGGGCTGCCGCCGAAGACATCAACGTCCACATTCCGGACAGGGACTTCGAGGGCCTGGCTGTGGTGGACTGGGAGAGCTGGAGGCCAGTGTGGGAGAGAAACTGGGATACGGAGCATGTGTACTGGGAGGCCTCCATGAAACTGGTGAGAGCTAAACACCCGGACTGGAGCCCTGACCAGATAAAGCAGGAAGCCCGCCAGCAGTTTGAGAAAGCAGCGAGAGAGTTCATGGAGGCGACGTTGGAACTGGGGAAGAAGGAGAGACCCACGGGGTTGTGGGGTTACTACGGCTTTCCCAGCTGCTACAACTACTACAGTAACGATGATACAGAGTACACAGGGGAATGTCCGCCCATCGAGAAGAAGAGGAACGATGAGCTGTTCTGGCTGTGGCAGGTCTCCTCCGCTCTCTATCCTGATATCTACCTCTCTCTGAAAATGAGCGGGCTTGGCGACGAAGTCCTCCGGTACACTCATTACCGTGTCCTTGAGGCCATGAGAGTAGGGCTGCTGATGCCCTCGCCCCTCCCTGTGCTCCCATACACTCGCATCGTCTACACATACTCCATGGAGTTCCTCTCTCAGGCAAGTGGTTGTCATTAGTGTTCAGTGCCACGCACACACACATGCTAGTGTGGCGTTGGTATGAGTTTGGCCAAATCATCTGATCTGATATCCTCTTGTTCCATGTCCTGTATAGGAGCACCTGGTCTACACTATTGGAGAGAGTGCTGCTTTGGGATCGGCAGGGGTGGTACTCTGGGGAGACGGTGACTATGCAAAGTCTCAGGTGAAAATGGCTATTTCAATGTTCTCTCGATCATGTGTAAAATGTATGTTGATTCCGACTGATTGGTTGCTATTCTGTTTATTGTCTTCTTTTTTCCCAGGCTTCTTGTGAAGCGGTTAAAAACTACATCGATGACACCCTGGGTCCTTATCTAGTGAACGTGACCTCAGCGGCCACCCTGTGCAGCAAGCATCTGTGCTCGTCAAAGGGGAGATGCCAGAGGAGAGACCCTAACTCCAAAGCCTACCTCCACCTGGACCCCACAGCCTGGACGGTGGTGACGATGAAGAAGCCAGAAGGAGGACAGGACTACAGCGTCTTTGGACAGATGACACTGCGTCAGGTTGTGGACACAAAGGCCAACTTTCAGTGCACATGCTTCCCCGGGTGGGTCGGCGAGAGCTGCTCCAAACCATCGAAGGGCTAATAAACTTTGTTGTGATCAAATGGTTAATGGATTTATAATTCTTTTTTTATCTACTTTTTCTCGCATTTTCTATTTTTCTCCCATCCCAATTTCGTATTGTCCAATTCTACCCTCCCCTGTCTCGAACGCTGTTAGGCCATGCCTCCCACAGGTCGGCTGCAATGTGGACCAAGCCTTGCATCACGTGTCCCCTCCGGTACACAAGGAGGCAGCTGTCGCATCTTTTCACCTGAACAGCGCGATCTCTCAGCGGCGAGGGTCTGCGTGGGAGGGACACGCCGCCCTCGTTGCTTCCTGATTCTGCTGCTCAGGCGCACCAACCGACCTGTAGGAGTCGCTGTCCACAACGTCCGATCCCCACCCACCAGCTTTCCACCCCCTAATACTGCCAATTGTATTAGTATGAACGATCAGTCAAGCTGGTAGCAACGCCGAGAGCTGGGCTCGAACCCAGCATCTCCTGCATTAGTGGCGAGCGCCTTGCCCACTGCGCCACTTAGCCGCCTTGGATTTATACTTTCTGAGAGAGTTGATGTTGCTGGTTGTTTTAATAAATAATCAATGATGATTTAAATCTAGTTTAATTCAGTTCTCGGTATTGTAATACATTTGAATGTATAACTAGAATAACCATTTATTATATTAATAATAAAATACAAAATTCATGTGCCCTACGGATAAGGATAAAGCGCTGAATGAAGAAACCTCAACCCAATTAGAAAGGACAGTCTAAAAATCCTATAAACAGTTATACTATTATGGAACTACAGTATACACTAAGCATGTAGAAGCATGGCCCATAATGGCCCCCAATCAGCCCTTTTGAAGTAAGCTTCAGGTATTGCCAATGCCACATAACAATCCACTACCACATGGCCCTTAATGGCCACCACAAACAAAACATGTAGATAGGCAGTGAGAGCCAGCATTATCACCAGGGTTATCAAGTTGGCACCTCTCTCAAGTTCACTGGTGTTTAGGCCCATGACACCTCTGGAAGGTGTCCCAGAACCACCCCACCCATACCCACTCTCACTGCCTATGATATCTATATGCCTACACAAACTCATCTATGTCTAAGTGGCACACAGACAAATGATACATGCTAGCTCCCTGACCTTATCCTTATCCTTTTGAAAACAACACTATTCAATTGTAGATACTGGATTGGATTGAAATACAAATAAATAATGCATTACTAGAATAACAATTTATTATGGAATGCATTGAAATAAAAGATTGTACTACTACAATAACCATTCATTCTAGAATGCGCTGACATTAAATACAAATGTATTTTAAATTCATTCAACCTTTATTTAAGGGTGGCCCTCATTTACAATGATGCCAAGTTTACAAAAAACATTACAGAGAAAGGGTGTGAATAATCAATAAACACATAATCAGTTTAAACCTAATCAGTTAATAGTAAAAAGAATCACCTAAAATGAATATTAAAACAAAGAAAATCAGCTAAAACAGCTACAGACGGATACACAGTGATTGATGATCATGGCTTTGAACAGTGCAGAGGTTCAAAGCCACAAACCTCTGGCCTCTTTGAAGTGCATTGAAGGATGTTCCATGAGTCAGGAGCATCAACAGAAAAGGCAGACCTTCCAAGCTCAAGGAACATTAAGCACAGATAGGGTCCAAAGTCCCATTCCAGCAACGTTGTGATGTAGGACTTTGTGAAATACGTTTTCTTGTTACTGAATTCCATCGTTTGTTTTTGTTTCCACTTGAGTTCTTGTAAGCAAAACAATAAAAGCATCTGCAAAAAGTTACTTTGGTCTGTTAGCTTTTAATTATAATAACAAAGATAATGTTTGTATTTCAGTTTTTAAAATACAAAGTGCCTCCTGTGTTATTTATTTATTTTTGAGAAACATCCACCCTTTGTTTGATTTGATTTGATCTTTATTTATCTCGAACAACCATAAACACACAAACTTGAAA
Source organism: Notolepis coatsorum (assembly GCF_963971535.1). Classification (NCBI taxonomy): domain Eukaryota; kingdom Metazoa; phylum Chordata; class Actinopteri; order Aulopiformes; family Paralepididae; genus Notolepis; species Notolepis coatsorum. Next base: position 19,110,447 of record NC_140168.1, on the reverse strand, counting down.
TAACAAAAAATAAATAAAAATAAAATAAATAAAATACAAATAAAATATATCGAAGCAATTGTCAACATAGCTCAAGACAAATGGTTTTGTTCGAGAAGGGACAGAATGAAGCAAAGCTTATCTGGTCCTGCCCCTTCCTTACAATATCATATTAATATGTAATAAGTTATCTATCAATATCAAAAATAATATACCTATCCACTACAGCAAAAGATAAATAAATAATTACAAAAATACTAGTTCACATTATTTTCAAGCTCCTCTAACTTATACTTGTCCAGGAATTCCTGTTTATATCATGCATTTAAACATTTCACATTATTAATGCGGGTTAAACCTACAACTCTTCTGTTGTTTCATGGCCAATAGGTGGCAGTATAGAATCACTAACCAGCACAGGGGGAGGGGAATCGCGGATATAAACTAGTTGTTGTGAAGGATCAGATTAAACCGAATATATATATTTATTTATATATATATATATTTAAATAGTATTTGTATATCGTTTGATATCCCCTGTATATTCCTTGTACAATATGCACTGAATATCCCTTTAGTCTACTGAACAGCCCATAATAGTTTCATTCTACCATTGGACGAGAACCTGGCGCCAGGTTGCCATACCCCTAGGTTCAAGTTCAATCGTGCCGCCCAACATGTCGTGGCAAGCCCGGTACCAGCGTAGGAATACGTCTGCCGAAATACGAATGGTACTATTTGTTCATAGCGCATATATATATGGCGCAAGTAAAGTAGAACTTCCTTTTTAGTCCAGTTCTTTACCCTCCAACAGAGTGACAGACGCGAAGCCTCACCCACGACGCACGTGTGGTGTAGTAAGGCCTACTTGGCCTCAGAATAGGCATTGAGATATCGTGTGGATTAATAGTTGAATAGTCATAGTTTGGCACTATACCGTCGAGTTGGACGTATTCTATTAAGCTAATAATAGTCTATTTATGTATGGTGCATCGTTCGGTTAGAGTTATAAAGTTATCAGTACCCCCATCGTTCCTGACGTTATCTCGACGCTTAACCAGGCTGGGCAGACCCCTAGTGGTGCTTGCATCCGAGGAGCTCCGGGCCAGGGCGACTGGACCTGTATATTGGATTACTCTACCCGGACGACGGCGAGCCTTCCACGGCTTGGATTCTGCTTTGGGTGCTTTGATTATTCCATGGATAACGGCCAACACTGCGGAGTGTTGGAACTACCCCCCGGAGAGGACTCCAGGTGAGACGGCGCTCTACACCAGTGAGGTCGCCTCACGTCTCTCCGTTGTGGACCGGCAGCTACCGTCCACCAGAGGGTCCAGCTGTATTCGTCTGCGGACCGAGGTTCTGTGGGCACCGTGTTCAAGACTTTGAATTCTCCCAAGAAATCGTCGGCCAGATGGGATACCGCCAGCGGCTTCTCTAACCCCCCCCTCCTACTGTCTTACAACCAGCGGGACCCCCCCCCCCCTTAGTGTATCCAGCTATAATCATTTAAGTACCATCGCTATAGTTCCTAAATATCCAGGTTGTATACTTACTCCCTGCGTAACCAGAGATTGGACATTCAATGTTGATTTACCTACGAATACTCATTTGCCATACAAGTGCATATTTCAAATCATAAGTGTAAACAAGTGAACGTTGTATATACCTTTTGCTATATTAAATATTCGATTTGTACATTTGTGTGGATTCGTTTCATCAGGTGGGAAAGTGTTCATCATACTTATATCATGTACTGGATGGCCAGAAGTTAAAGTACAAGAGGTAGTGGTATTAAATACCATATCTAACAATACAGTCAGGGAATTGTACCCCTCAGTTACAATTGGTCCTTCGAGCCGGAGGGTAACTAGTGTAATATTAATATAGTGTTATTAATATTGAAATGGCCTATGATGAACACTCCACGAAACGGTCCTCCTAACCTAGAACGCCCGCGGCGCAGACGACAGCCACCTCAGTACTTAGAGGATTACACTGTCAGTCAACTACCTAGCCTTCGACAAACGGTAAACGCGGTAAAAGTAGAAAGTAAAATTATGTCTGACCTTAACGACCAGGTTTCCCCGACCACAGAGGCCCTAGTAGGTTCTAATGTAACTGACCAAGCTCACGGTGGGGACCAGGAGGGAGCTGACATGCCTTTACCCCCCGCCACTACCCAAGAAGTAGTCCCCGACCAGCCCCGGGAGGAAGACAACCCTACAGAGAGAGAACTCTGCACGGAAGAAGAGGAGGAGAGCGCCGAGGAAATAGAGCTCCAGGACTCCCCAACGAGTACACCCAGGAGCGGCTCGCCCAGGAGCGGCTCACCTCCACAACCGCCTTCCCCCAGCGAAGCGGAGAGGATGCTACAACAGGCGTTCCTCGTCAGCCTGACCGCCTCTACCGAACGCGATCGACTTCAGGGTGAACGCGATCGTCTCCAAGCACAGGCGCTTAGCGAGCGCGAACAACTCCAAGCACAGGCGCTTAGCGAGCGCGAACAACTCCAAGCGCAACAACGGAGCGAAGAAGAGCGCACACGCCTGGAGATGAGACGCCTTCAGACGGAAGAGAATATGGCAAGAGACCGGGCCGACGCCCAGCGCGCCGCTGCCGGTGCCCAAAGAGAAGCAGATCTCACCAAGCGCGAAGTCGAGCGCGACAAGTTACAAGCGCAGCTAATGGAGCAGCTGATCCGCAAGGCAACACCCTCTCCCTCCGCCAGGGGTTCAAGGAACTCGTCGAGACAACAGTCAAGGGCAGCGTCTCCTCAACGAGCAAGCGACCCTGAACTTGACCAACAGACCGAGCCTATACCCCCCGCAGACCCCCTTCCCAGACCGGTCCAAGCGAGACCCAGCTACAAGGAAGGAGCGGCATACACTGCGGAGAAGCTAAACAAACGACTACAGGATCTGGAAGACCTGATAGAGGAAGAAGAGGGAGAGGAGGAGAACCAAGCCCGACGACAGCACAGTACTCCACCGGACCAGGAGGTCCAGTACAGCCCAGGCTATACCCCCGCGGCGCTGCGCTACAGACCCCCGACTCTATTCACGGGTGAGCACGACGCACGACCAGCCCCGAGGAATAGCACCTGGACCAGCGGGCCATGGTACCCTGTCGGTACCAGCCCACAGAGAGGCGCAAGAGGGGACTCGCCTAGGAGGTCTCTCCCCCAACGCCCGCCGATGTATCAGCTATCCACAGCGTCATACATTGCCACACCGCCCACCAGACGGAGTGTGTACAGAACACTCGCCAGACAATATGACCCGTTGGGATGTATTCTACCTTACACCACCAGGGCAAAGATGATTGTACGAGCACTATGGGACAAGGACCAGGGCTGGGACGACCCAATACCCGCACACCTTGCCTCGACATGGAGAGAGTGGGAGACGGAACTCCGCTCACTCCCAGGCGTCAATATACGCCGCAGCTACTTCCCATCCACAGTGAGGCCAGAGACATGCAAGATTGATCTACACGTCTTCAGCGACGCCTCCGAAGTAGCCTATGGATCGGTGGCCTACTTGCGTGCCCAAGAGAAGGGAGGAAAGATACACACTGCTTTCATCCTGGCCCGCTCAAGAATAGCCCCACGTAAGCAACAATCTATCCCACGTCTAGAGCTCTGCGCAGCCCTAGCAGGAGCGCATCTAGCCACGTTAATCCAGCGTGAACTCACCATTCCGGTGCACAGAACAATCTTGTGGTCAGATTCCACGACAGTACTCACATGGATCAAGTCTGATTCATGCAGATACGGGGTCTTCGTGGGAGTCAGAGTCACCGAGATTCAAGAGTTAACAGAAGCAGCGAGCTGGCGGTATGTGGACACCAAACACAACCCAGCTGACGTCATCACCCGGGGAATGTCTCTGGATGACCTTACCCGTCGCAACATCTACAGTGACGGACCAGAATTCCTCAAGCTCCCGGAAGGAGAGTGGCCTACGCCCACCCCACGGGAAGCAAGTAACGAGGAGGCTGAGAACAAGAAACCTATGTTCTGTGGACTGAGCACAGTCGCCTCCACAGACCCCAACATAGATGACTGCATTACCCTAGAGAGTGCGCAGCAGAGGACATTCCTGTGGCACCACCCAGAGATTCAGTCCACCACTGACATGTCAGCAGCTGACTACGAAGAAGCAGAACTTCTTCTACTACAACGAGCCCAGAGAGACTCGTTCCCCGATGAGCTAGACTGTCTACAGGGAGGAAACCCCGTCCCATCAGACAGCAGACTGCTCCACCTGGCACCCGAGAGTGACGCCCATAACCTCATCAGAGTGGGTGGTCGCCTGCGGAGAGCCCCCGATCTACCGGATGACATTAAGTACCCGATAGTCTTGAACAGCCGACACAAGGTCACAGGGCTGATCATAAAGAAATACGACGAGGATGTACACCACGCAGGAGCAGAGAGAGTCTTCGCGGAGATCAGACGTCGCTATTGGATACTGCAAGGGAGAGAAGCAGTGCGGCGCTTCCAGCGAACCTGTCTAGACTGCCGTAAGTGGCGCGCGCAGCCCAGCATACCACGGATGGCTGACATACCTCCCTGTCGCCTCCGACTCGGCGACAAGCCATTTCACTCCACAGGCATGGACTGCTTTGGCCCGTTGTATATAAAGAGAGGAAGAGGAACCGAGAAGCGGTGGGGTATTGTATTCAAATGCATGACCACCAGAGCGATACATATCGAGCTCCTTCCGACCATGAGCACAGACTCATTCCTTATGGCCTTCCGAAGATTCACATCACGGAAAGGAAAACCGTCTACATTGTTGTCTGATCACGGGACAAACTTCAAAGGCGGAGAAAGAGAGCTGAGAGAGAGCTTCCAAGCTATGGGCCCAGAACTTAAGACCCACCTCGCTCCATCCCAGATTGACTTCCAGTTTAATCCCCCGAACGCACCCCACTTCGGTGGAACCTGGGAACGAGAAGTACGTTCTATAAAGACAGCCCTGTACGCCGTGCTTGGGGCCCAGACTGTGGCGGAGGAAGTCCTAATGACAGTCCTCACGGAGATCGAGGGAGTATTGAACTCAAAGCCCCTCGGTTACGTCTCCAGTGATGTAGCAGATGTCGACCCAGTCACCCCCAACACACTCTTAATGGGGCGGCTGGACCCCGCGCTACCCCAGACAATGTACATGCCTGAAGAAGCGAACGGCCGAAGAATGTGGAGGTACAGTCAAGTACTAGCTGACAAGTTTTGGAGCAGCTTCCTACTCCACTACCTACCGTCTCTACAGACCCGCCAGAAGTGGGTAAAAGAGAGAGACAATTTGACAGAAGGAACAGTCGTCATGATTATCGACCAGTCACTACCCAGAGCTATGTGGCCGGCTGGCCGCGTAAGCAAAGTGATCACCGGTGCCGATGGCAAGGTCCGAGCAGCTGAAGTACTCGTCCAAGGGCGCACTTACACGCGACCCGTGGCGAGGCTCATAGAACTGCCCCGACTCCCAGATACTATCGATGATGACCATGACCCCTTGACTGACCCTTACAGCGGACCTTGAGTGGTAGACAGTGCGGTTAATCTGTCTCTGCTTAGCTAATTAGGTGGGACTAATTAGGGGGCGGCTGTTGTGAAGGATCAGATTAAACCGAATATATATATTTATTTATATATATATATTTAAATAGTATTTGTATATCGTTTGATATCCCCTGTATATTCCTTGTACAATATGCACTGAATATCCCTTTAGTCTACTGAACAGCCCATAATAGTTTCATTCTACCATTGGACGAGAACCTGGCGCCAGGTTGCCATACCCCTAGGTTCAAGTTCAATCGTGCCGCCCAACATGTCGTGGCAAGCCCGGTACCAGCGTAGGAATACGTCTGGCGAAATACGAATGGTACTATTTGTTCATAGCGCATATATATATGGCGCAAGTAAAGTAGAACTTCCTTTTTAGTCCAGTTCTTTACCCTCCAACAGAGTGACAGACGCGAAGCCTCACCCACGACGCACGTGTGGTGTAGTAAGGCCTACTTGGCCTCAGAATAGGCATTGAGATATCGTGTGAATTAATAGTTGAATAGTCATAGTTTGGCACTATACCGTCGAGTTGGACGTATTCTATTAAGCTAATAATAGTCTATTTATGTATGGTGCATCGTTCGGTTAGAGTTATAAAGTTATCAGTACCCCCATCGTTCCTGACGTTATCTGGACGCTTAACCAGGCTGGGCAGACCCCTAGTGGTGCTTGCATCCGAGGAGCTCCGGGCCAGGGCGACTGGACCTGTATATTGGATTACTCTACCCGGACGACGGCGAGCCTTCCGCGGCTTGGATTATGCTTTGGGTGCTTTGATTATTCCATGGATAACGGCCAACACTGCGGAGTGTTGGAACTACCCCCCGGAGAGGACTCCAGGTGAGACGGCGCTCTACACCAGTGAGGTCGCCTCACGTCTCTCCGTTGTGGACCGGCAGCTACCGTCCACCAGAGGGTCCAGCTGTATTCGTCTGCGGACCGAGGTTCTGTGGGCACCGTGTTCAAGACTTTGAATTCTCCCAAGAAATCGTCGGCCAGATGGGATACCGCCAGCGGCTTCTCTAACCCCCCCCTCCTACTGTCTTACAACCAGCGGGACCCCCCCCCCCCCCTTAGTGTATCCAGCTATAATCATTTAAGTACCATCGCTATAGTTCCTAAATATCCAGGTTGTATACTTACTCCCTGCGTAACCAGAGATTGGACATTCAATGTTGATTTACCTACGAATACTCATTTGCCATACAAGTGCATATTTCAAATCATAAGTGTAAACAAGTGAACGTTGTATATACCTTTTGCTATATTAAATATTCGATTTGTACATTTGTGTGGATTCGTTTCATCAGGTGGGAAAGTGTTCATCATACTTATATCATGTACTGGATGGCCAGAAGTTAAAGTACAAGAGGTAGTGGTATTAAATACCATATCTAACAATACAGTCAGGGAATTGTACCCCTCAGTTACACTAGTAGTAATCAGAGGATTAAAAGACTCAAGACACATTATTAATGCAGGTTAAACCTACAACTCCTCTATTGTTTCATGGCCACTAGGTGGCAGTATAGAATCACTAACCAGCACAGGGGGAGGGGAATCAAGGATACAAACTAGTAGTAATCAGAGGAGTCAATTAAGTTATTATTAACCAAGATGTATGACAAGTACTTGTTATAATAACAAATGCAGTTCATTGGAGTGCATTTTTGTATCACAAACAGTAGCCTACTGTATTTGCAAATCTGGTATGTCATAAATGTATAGATGTAGCAGTAGGTACTGTCTATCTGTATGTCGTGTGTGTCATATGATGAATTGAAAATGGGGGACCCTGATGTAAACAAGACGAAAGTCTTTCTCTGGTCTGCATCCCCTTAACAATTGTATGTATTGAGCTGTACTGTACTGTACCCATTCTGCAATCTGTTAATAAACTTTTCAATCAATCAATCAATCAGCCTATAACGATTGGACACAGTAAATCTACTGGCTTTATGGCAGCATGAAAAAGATATCCACAGACTCCAGGACCACTTTCACATCCCACTGTAAATTAAGCGGAAGCTGTATAAATATATAGTTGCTGGCTGCCCATTTTCAGACTATATTGGACAAGTACTGTTAGCAGGGGTGTAAAGTACTTGAGTAATTGTACTTCGTTACAATACTTAAGTACTGTTTTGGGGGATTTGTACTTTACTCGAGTATTATTAGGTTTGTATACTTTGTACTTTTACTCCATTACATTTCAGAGAAAAAAAACATACTTTTTACTCCTTACATTTAAAATGCAGACCTACATAGTACAAAGTACAAATATCAGAGGTCCAACCATTTTAATTAGTATATTTTAATTGTTTATCTGGCCGAACTAACGTTAACGTTATTTTAATCCTGCGACCGCAGGTAAACAGCCAATCAAATCCCCATCAATGGAAAATGAACCCGCCCATACCCATGCTGATTGGTCCTTGTGCAACACTAGAAAGCGGGGATCTTTGATTAAACACCTGCTATCAGAAGAATAGACAGTCAGATCCGCATTATGCTGTGGTTTATATTGTGATATTATTCAGGGTACTCCAGTATTATGTCTTTAATATTGTGATATTATTCAGGGTACTCCAGTATTCTGTCTTTAATATTGTGATGTTTTTCAGGGTACTCCAGTATTCAGCCTTTAATATTGTGATATTATTCAGGATAATCCACTGATCCAGTATGCTGTGGTTAATATTGTGATATTATTCAGGATACACCATTATTCTGTTTTTAATATTGTCATATTATTCAGGATACTACAGTATTCAGTCTTTAATATTGTGATATTATTCATGCTGTGATGTGAATGCCGTCCATGTTAGTTTACCTTCAATGGAGAAGTGCATTAAATAATTTTAATGCAAAAAAAGTGTCCTCTGTTCTTTCATTTCAGCATGGTCTATCGCAGAACACATTCCATTGTGGGCAGAGTGTATGCTTGGTTTCATTCCAGCCTTGCCTAAACACCAGCTGATGATTTCACTAACTGGCTCACCTCTTTAACTAACTTACCTGGTGCAATGTGTAGTTAAAATGAAAACTTGGCCCACGATGGAATGAGTTTGAGATCCCTGGTGTATCCCTTTAAAAAAAATTACTTTTACTTTTTAGTACTTAAGTACATTTAAAAGTAGGACTTTTTGACTTTTACTCAAGTGTGTTTTTAGCCAGATACTTTGACTTTGACTTGAGTCAGATTTTGAGACGGTACCCATACTTTCACTTAAGTATAATTTCTGGGTACTTTTTACACCCCTGACTGTTAGTCTACTTGCTTAATGGCAGCATGACACATTTATCCATAGACTAGTGTTGTCACAATACCAACATTTTGACTTTGATATCAATACCAAAATTATACTTGAAACTGAAACAATGCTGATTTGATCATCTGTACCTAATGGACAGAGATATTATAGTTTTCATTTATTTTTATTTAGATTTCTAACCTTTGTTTACAGTTTAGTTTCATGGTTGGTTTGCTAGTTTCAGTGGAGTTTTTATTGTTTAAAATAGTTTAGTTTCTTATTAATCAGTATTAATTAAGTGTTTTACATTTTATAATATGAGGGTATTTGTCAGGGGCAACATTTAAGCAGTTCAGAATAGGTATTGTAATACAAACACATCACTTTGTGAAGGCAATTGACTCAGTCGTGTAGACGTCTCAGTCTCAGTGAACATATGCACCAATGCCTGCTCATGCCTAGTGTGTTGACCAATTTGAGCAAATTGACAGAGACTAAAACTAAATAAATGTTATGTATATTTAAATTTTTGTTAGTTTTGTAACAATATCGTTTCAGTTCGTTTTCTTTCTAAAGTCTAGTTTCTATTTTTACTTCAGTTAACTAAAATGTTTTTTCACACCTAGTTGTAGATTTTAGTTTGGTTTTAGTTGGTAACTATAATAACCTTTCTAATACATCAGAAACAGAATGTCCACAAGGGTTGATAACGTTTTAAAATGAACAGCTAATCTTTCAGTTGGGGCATTTTTATTGAAGCTCCTTATGGACTATGTGTGTGTAGCTAATTTGTTCTGGTTTTAATGCTGGATGTATTGCTTGTGGTTCAGGTCAGATTCAGATTACTTTATTCACCATATTGTACATACAAATGGAACGTTATTCGACATTACAGTGCATGATTTTTTCACAAATAAGAATAACATAATAATAAATAGTTATAAAGTGCAAAACAGGACAGAACAGTGAGACAAAGATAAGACAATAAAGTGCAGTGGTTGGGGACATGTATACATGTATACCTACCCACATTCAAAAACGCTCTTAAAGAGCACATACGGGAGGCTGCAATTCGAAACTGGCCACCGTAAATGTTCAAACCCAACCCCCCCCCCCCCTCCTAATAGACAGTCTCCTCCCCACCATATGTATTATATTTTCTCCCCACCGTATGTATATTTTTTCTCCCACCCACCCACCCCCTCCTAATGTACAGTCTCCTCCCCATCATATGTATATATTCTCTGTTAGGATCTACAGTACTGTATATTTGCATATCGTATATGTCACAAATGTAACAGTACTATATACCTGTATGTCATGTATGTCCCTATGCCATAAATGTCACTATGAATTGAAAATGGGGGACCCTGATGTAAACAAGACAAACGTCTTTCTCTGGTCTGCATCCCCTTAACAATTGTGTGTATTGAGCCGTACTGTATTGTACCCATTCAATTAAGTTTTCATTCATTCATTCATACAGTGCAGCACAAAGTTCAAGGCCAAAAGTCCAGCCCTAGCAGCTTGCCATAGAGGGGGGGTGGGGAGCACGGGGACACCTGACTTGTTTACCAGGCGAGCTGCTGAGGGAAAGAAACTGAGTCTATGGCGGGACCTAAGTGTCTTGGGCAGCCGTAGCCGCCTGCCGTGCCGTGGGGGAGCATGGTGAAGAGGTTATGACCCGGGTGGGCGGGGTCTGCCATGATCTTCCTCGCCCTCCTCAAGGCCCTGGTGGAGTGTAGGGACTCGAGGGAGGGAAGGGAGCAGCCGATCACCCTCTCCGCCGAGAGGCACAAGCTCTCATGTTGTGGGACGATCAAGACCTCTCCTATATGTGCACTGCAGGTTGAGACAGACATACCAGAGATGATAAGAAAACAACTTATGGCAAATTGTTGGACTTATTTCTCATGACAATTATATAAGTCTACATTCACTTTGACATGAAGCCCAGAGGGTTGACATGAAAAGAACAGTATATTCTTATTTATGACCTGCTATGTTGTCAAGTGTCAACATTTTAGTTAGCTAGACTAGATAGGTATCCAAATGGCGTATCTCACAGGTGGAACAAATCTAGGAGGCCAGAAGTTGTGTTGAACTTTAGACACCAGAAGGGAGATAACCAAAGGAGAGGGGCAACAGTGGGTCAGGAGGTAGAGCAGTCGTCTGGTAATCTGAAGGTTCACGGTTCGATTCCCGCTCCTCCCAGGCAGCGTGTCGAAGTGTCCTTGAGCAAGACACTTAACCCAGATGAGCAGGTTGGCACCTTGCATGGTTGCCTCTGTCGTCGATGTGTGAATGTGAGGAACAAAAATTATAAAGCACTTTGGATAAAAGCTGTTGAATAAATGCACCATTTAGCATTTTTACCCAATAACCACTTCCTAAAGGAGGCCCAACAATGGCTGCTTCTCCAGAGGAGGGCTCGCCTATCTCCCAAAATCCTGAGAGCATCCTGACCAGCTGTGTCTCAGTGTGGTACGGTAACTGCACATCAGCTGACCCTGCAGCGGGTTGTCAGGATGTTCCAGTATAGCCCCCCTTCACCCACCTACACCTATCCTGATCCCTCCCCTCGGCCCCCCTCCTTCACCCACCTACACCTATCCTGATCGCTTGAAGCCTTTTTACAACGCATCCGCGTTTCCGGGTTCCCGTTTTGCGCTCTGATTGGCCAGGTCATGTGACATGATCGCCAATCGTGGGACGGCAAGTTTCTACACTGGTTAAGCTTAGGCACTCTTCGAAGTTGGTTAAGGTTAGAGTTTGTCTTAGAGCGTGACGGCAAGTTCTTTTGCCGGTTAAGCTTAGGCACTCTTTCGAAGTTGGTTATGGTTAGAGTTTGTCTTAGAGCATGGCGATAGAACGCCAGGTAGTTTGCAGGCTGTTCGACGCGGAAATGGGCAAACACGCTATTGGGCGCACATGTCACATGACCTGGCCAATCAGAGCGCCGGAAACACGTATGCGTTGTAAAAAGGCTACACGCATCCTGATCCCTCCCGTCTGACCCCCTCCTTCACCCACCTACACCTATCCTGATCCCTCCCCTCTGACCCCCTCCTTCACCCACCTACACCTATCCTGATCCCTCCCCTCTTACCCCCCGTCCTGCACTTCAAGTTCAAGTTTCAAGTTTCTTTAATAGTTGTCATACAGAAGTACAGAATACTTTTATACAAAATGCTTCTTACTGTTGCGCTCCAGAGACTGTGCAAGACAAGATAAGTATGAAATAAAATAACATAGTAAAATTAGAAGTAAAAAAATGAGGTCACAGTGTTCAGTTTAGACATATGTACAATGTTCGATGCAGAATAGACGTAGTTACCATACATTATACAACGGCATGCAAATTTCTCGATTCTGATTGGCTGAAACAGTCATTTTACACGTCTTTATTGGCAACAATCCACGCTGCTGGCCCAGGACCCGCCCACAACCGACCCACATCACATCACTCCGCCGGATCACAAGAAGGTGGCCAATAATATTTACAAATGGATATGTTAATGGCGACTAAACGACTAAATATGAAGCGATTCTGTCAAGGGGAATGTGTTAGCCCTTTAAACAATGTTGGATGATGTAATTGATGGGTCTTGAGGCAATCTAGAACAAAAGAAAAATCGCGGTTTGATTGATAGATTAATTGATTGATTTAAATTTCTACTTCCTTCTTGCTACTGACTGCAGCGTTCTCTCTCACTGTCCGACGCTGGCGTACCCACAAACACACACACACACATACACACACACACACACACACACACACACACACACACACACACACACATACACACACACACGCACACACACACTGTGACACACACACACACACACACACACACACGCACACACACACACACACACTCCTGTCTGCAACAGCGGGGGAGTCAGACTGAGAGAGAAGCAGCGCTGTTTTAAGTGAGCATGGTCTATTGAATTGATTGATTGGTTGATTGCTAATTTTATTACTGTACCCCTGGTTTCCAACTGGTTAAGTTTAGGCTAAAAGAAATAAATAAAAAAATAGGGCGAAGAAAACGTTTTTTTCCTATGCATTCCCTTAACAATTGTGTGTATTGAGCCGTACTGTATTGTACCCATTCTGCATCTGGTAATAAAATTTTCAATCAATCATTCCAATAATACACAGTTGGATGTGTTAGTTGGTTGGATGCACTTCAAGCTGCTTCCACATGAGGCAACTTCTCTCAATCATTCCAATAATACACAGTTGGATGTGTTAGTTTGGTTGGATGCACTTCAAGCTGCTTCCACATGGAGTTGTGGGAACTACTTTTTCTGGCGGATGGTTTTTTCAATAAATCTTCGATTAATGTGTGTTTATTGTATAGAAATAAGGTTGGATGAATCTGGCAGTTGTATAAAAGCTTTACACCACGTGCAGTCGTGATTTGTGACCAATAAACCATGCCTAGGGGGGTCTAACGACCCTCGGCTGCGCCTCGGGCCTAACAACCACCCCTAGGCATGGTTTATTGGTCACAAACCACTCCTGCGTGTGATGTAATGCTTAAATATACAATACTGTGCAGTGTACTAATATACAATACTATATAGTGCAAGGCAGAAATGGAGAAATGGGACGAGGTGCAATTTAGGTACAATTCACAGTAGGTGTACGAGTTGTAGTGCAAATCCTTTATCAATAAATATAAAGTGTAAGTGTGTTTGTGTGATCTAAAGTGTGGAGGGTGGGTGCTGCAGTGTGTTGTTTGTTTGAGTGAGTGTGTGCGTGTGGGTGTGTGTGCTGTGTGCATTTGATGGTTGTTGCATAGTGATTATTGTTCGTTTAGCGATTATTGTTCGTTTAGCAGCCTGATGGCCTGGGGATAGAAGCTTCTTCTGAGTCTTTCTGTGCTCGCCTTAAGACTCCGGTATCGCTTGCCTGACCGCAGCAGTTCAAAGAGGCAGTTGTTCGGGTGGCTCGAGTCCTTAATAATTCTCTTAGCCTTCCCCTTGCACCGCTTGTTGTAAATGTTCTGGAGGGTGGGAAGCCCCCCTCCAATTGTGCGTTCGGCTGAACGTGTCACTCTTTGTAGTCTGCTACGGTCTTGTGCAGTGCTATTCCCAAACCAGGAGGTGATGTTGCCGGTCAGGATGCTCTCTATTGTACATGAGTAGAAGTTCCTAAGGATCTTCTGACTGACTTGGAACTTCCTTAGGCGCCTGACGAAGTAGAGGCGTTGTCGTGCCTTCTTCACAACACTGTCAATGTGTGCGGTCCATGTCAAGTCCTCGGATATGTGGGCTCCGAGGTACTTGAAACTGTTCACTCTCTCAACCGGTGCCCCGTCGATGCTGAGGGGGCTGTAGTCCTTGACCCCCGACCTCCTGAAGTCCACAATCATCTCTTTTGTTTTGCTGACGTTCAGGGAGAGGCAGTTCTCCTGACACCACTGTGACAGGTTCTCTACCTCTTCCAGGTAGGCCCTTTCGTCGTTGGCAGAGATCTTTTGAAATTTGATGATGGTGTTGTTGTTCCGCTGTGCTACGCAGTCATGTGTGTACAGGGAGTAGAGGAGGGGGCTCAGAACACAGCCCTGGGGGGCCCCTATGTTGAGCGTGATGGATGAGGAGGTGCAGTTGCCGGCTCTTACCACCTGGGGTCTGCCCGTCAGGAAGTCCAAGACCCACTGGCAGAGGTCATAGTTCAAGCCCAGGTCCCTGAGCTTGGCTATGAGTTTGGAGGGGACTATGGTATTGAATGCTGAGCTGTAGTCGATGAACAGCATTCTCACATAGTTCCCCTGCCTCTTGTCCAGGTGTGATGCTGCTGTGTGCAGCACATGGGCTATGGCGTCCTCCGTGGACCTGTTGGGGCGATATGCAAATTGCAGAGGGTCCAGGTTGATGGGGAGGGAGGAACAGATGTAGCCCTTCACTAGCTTCTCAAAGCACTTCATGGCTATGGAGGTGAGGGCTACAGGGCGGTAGTCGTTGAGGCAAGCGGGCGTAGATTTTTTGGGTACAGGGATGATGGTGGACTTCTTCAGACAGGTGGGGATGACAGCCTGTTCCAAGGACAGGTTGAAGATGTCAGTGAATACCGGGGCCAGTTGGTCGGCACAGACTTTTAGGACGCGGCCGGGGATGCCGTCCGGTCCTGCTGCCTTCCTGATATTCACTTATTTAAAGATCCGTCTCACCTCATGCTCTGTTACCCTGAACACTGAGGCTGAGGTTACACCTTTCGTATCATCTTCGTATTGTTTTCTTATACGCATCGCCGCGTATCGCCGCGACGTCATGCGCCTCGAGTCACACTTTCGTTTTTTTTTCGTTTTTGTCAGCCAAGCACACTGATGTAGTACACTGCCAAAGCAGTAGGTGGCAGTAGGTGGCAAACATGAAGGCAATTTCAACCAATCAGAACGAATGTGCCAATACACTTCCTGGTGGAAGCTCCACCAGAAAATGTCAATAAGGCAGCCTATGCCGCGCCACCATCTTGTTTACTCAATGCAGCAATAATTTTCCAGCAAAGCCTAATAAAAGTGCAATAAACAAAACGGATACATTCACTGTGTGTTCTGCTTGTCATTTGTTGATGAAACAAAACTAACATCAACACAAGTGACCACCAAGAGCGGATAGTTTTAGTCTAAAAACGATCGGTAGCATTGTTAGGGCTAGAAGCTAGCATTGTGGCTAGAAGCTAACGTTAGCTCACGCTACTTAGCCAGCACGAAACTGATGATATCGCGAGCTATCAGTAGTTAGATAACATTAGAGACAACGCTGTGTGTATTAAACAAAGGTGAATAGATGACTGGGCCATTTTGTTTAATGCTTGTTAAGTTGAAAGAGGAACTCTGAGCTAACAGGGTCTGAATCCTGATAGCTCACGTTAGCCAGCTCATGCAATCGGTAATGCTAGCAGAATGAATGGATGTAAACTTTATTTAACATATTGCATATGGGTACAATACAATACGGCTCAATACAAACAATTGTTAAGGGAATGCAGACTGTTGTAGCTTGGACTGGGGTCCTTATAACAATAACTTGACAACACATGGTAGCTGAAGCTATTTGGGACACGGAGCTCTGCCTCTGTCCCAAACACACACACACACACTGTACACAGGAAGGGCACGCAGATGGTATCTACTGCGCATGGGCGTTTTCGCAACAACTGCTCCGTGCTGACTACACGCTGTATTCCTGGCGTTTTTTTTGCGTATCTCCAAACGCAAACACAATTTTGCGTTTCAGCCGTATCCACAAAAAAACGCCAAAAAACGCGTTTCTGTGTAGATAGGACATGATACGTCGTCAAAAACGTATAAAAAAACGCCAGGAATACACTAGTCTAACCTCAGCCTGAGTCTCCATCAGCAGACCCCCCCCCCCCCCCCCCCATTGCCGTGGTTTGTAGGCTGGTGTTGTTATTCACAGCCTCAAACCTCGCATAGAAGGAATTGAGATCATTTGCTAAGGAGATGTCACTGTTCAGTTTGACATGTCATGTTTACATGCTATTTTCTTGTATCCAATTCCAATCAGCTCCATTACATGATTCTACCTCATTCAATGCTATTTGCACAGCTCCATTACATGATTCTACCTCATTCAATGCACATACTGTATGATGATATTCGTGTTTTTATTGTATGCCATGTATGTCCCTGTAGGCCCCTCCCCTTTCTGTTTGGTGAAGCTGCAGCCCTCCTTTTGTTTTCATATGTGCTGCACGTTGTGTTAATGACAAATACAATGTAATTGAACTGAATCTGAAAAGCGACATGAAAGAAACATTATTACTGAACTAATGCACACAAACACAATACAAGTCATGGAGGCAGGATGATGCTGAGAATAGAGTACAGTGACAATAAGATAAGGATAAATGCTTGTATTAATTAATCTTGTACCGGTACCGGACCGCTCAGGCTTAATGGGTTAATAGTCCTGCACATTTAGCATAAAACGTGTGTCGATGGCATACTGAAAGTAAATTGGACACTATTCTGGAACCATTTGTAGCAGATGCACAAGTCTGGCCTCTTTTGAAAGGAATCAGTGCTATTGTCATAGAGTTACAGAGGTTTGAACACACTGAAATAAGTTATTTTAATTTTAGTCTGATTTATTTTGCAAACAGATGCCTACAGATCCATCTACTCTTTAGTTATTAGCTGAAAACACAGAACATGTCCAAAGTTGATAACAATATCACAAAATCTTTATGCAATGGTATGTGTTACGAAGGATCAGATTAAACCGAATATATATATTTATTTATTGATATATATTGAATAGTATTTGTATATCGTTTGATATCCCTTGTATATTCCTTGTACATATACACGGAATATCCCTTTAGCCTACTATAGCCCATAATAGTTCATTCTCCTATTGGACAAAGGACCAGGCGCCAGGGGACCAGCCCCCGGAGCCAAGTTCAAAGTTACCAACGAGACATGTCTGTACTAGCCCCGGCCCTGCCCAGGGATACGGCGACAGAAATGAGAGTGGCACTATTTGTTCACCGTGCATATAAATATGGCGCAAGTGAATACAGAGGCACTTAGTCAGAAGTCGAGTTAACCTAGTTGTTGTTACCCTAAGTAGAAGCCTCACCCACGATACGACGTGCGGTGAAGTATGGCCTGTTTGGCCCCAGAATAGCATTGAGGCCGCGTGCGAATTAATAACTGAATTGTCAGAGTTTGGCACTGTACCGTCGAGTGCGACGTATTTCTATTAAGTTAATAATAGTCTATTGTGTATGGTGCATCGTGCGGTTAGAGTTCTAAAGTGACCAGCATCTCCAACGCTTCCTCGTGTTAGCTAGATTCTTATCCAGGCTGGGCCGACCACATGGCGCTTTCATCCGAGGAGATCTAGGCGAGGACCGAATGGACATGTACACTGGATTACCTACCCGACGACTGCATAGCCCTTTGCGGCTGGAATATATATTTGCTTTGGTACTGTGATTTGTGGAGCGGATAATCGCCGACGCCTGTGAGTGTTGGATTTACCCCCGAGAGGAACCCGTCGAGTCGGCGCCTCAGACAGCCTGAGGCCGACTAGCTTTCTTCTTCACTGTGGAGCTACAGCCTACAAGAGAACCAAGCTGTATTCGTCTGCGGATCAAGAGTCTATCGCACTGTCTTCTGTACTCGGAGTCTCCCTAGATATCGTTGACCAGATGTTCTACTACCGACAGCTCTCCTACCCCCCCTGCCGGCTTACAACCGGGAGGACCCGTCCAGTATACCCGCTAGATCATTAGTGTACCATAGATATAATTCCCTAAGAGTCAGGTTGTATAATTGCCTCCTGCGTAACCAGAGAATGGACATTCAGTGTTGATTTGCCTACGAATACTCATTTGCCTTACAAGTGCATTCAAAGAATAATGTAAATGTACCTTTTGCTCCATTAAATACTTGATTAATACCTTTGACTGGAACCGATTTCATTGTGGGAAGTGTTCATCATATTCATATATCGTGTACTGTATGGCCAGTAGTTAAAGTACATAAAGCGGTAGTGGTTTAATGATACCATACTTATCAATACAGTCAGGGAATTGTACCCCTCAGTTACAATTGGTCCTTCGAGCCGGAGGGTAACTAGTGTAATATTAATATAGTGGTATTAATATTGAAATGGCCTATGATGAACACTCCACGAAACGGTCCTCCTAAAGTAGATCGCCCGCAGCGTAGACGGCAGCCACCTCAGTACTTAGAGGATTACGCTGCCAGTATACTACCTAGCCTTCTACAGACGGTAAACGCGGTAAAAGTAGAAAGTAAAATTATGTCCGACCCTATCAACCAGGCTACCCCGCCAACAGAGGCCCTAGTGGGTTCTAATGTAACTGACCAAGCTCACGGTGGGGACCAGGAGGGAACTGACACGACTTTACCCCCCGCCAAGACCGAAGAAGTAGCCCCCGGAGAGCTCCGGGAGGAAGACAACCCTCCAGAGATGGAACTCTGCACGGTACAAGAAGAGGAGAGCGCCCAGGAGATAGAGCTCCAGGACTCCCCACAGGAGAACGCATCTCCAACGAGTACTGCCAGGAGCGGATCACCTCAACCAGCGTCTTCCCCCAGCGAGGCGGACAAGATGCTGGCACAGGCGTTCCTCGCCAGCCTAGCAGCCTCAACAGAGCGCGATCGACTCCAAGCACAGACGCTTAGTGAGCGCGAACATTCTTCCATGGAAAGAGAACGCATTCAAGCGCAGCAACGGAGCGACGAAGATCGTATACGTCTGGAGATTAGACGCCTTCAGACGGAAGAGAATATGGAAAGGGACCGCACCGAAGCCCAGCGCGCCGCCGCCGAAGCCGAGCGCGCCGCTGCTGGTGCCCAAAGAGAAGGCCAGCGCGCGGCCGCCGAAGCCGAGCGAGCCGCTGCCGGTGCCCAAAGAGAAGCAGAGTGCGACATCGCTCTCACCAAGCGCGAAGCCGAGCACGACCGATTACAAGCGCAACTAATGGAGCAGCTGATCGCCAGGGCAACACCCCCTCCCTCCGCACGGGGTTCCAGGGCCTCGTCAAGACACGGGTCAAGGGCACCCTCCCCTAACCGATCAAGCGACCCTGAACTCGACCACCAGAGAGAGCCTATACCCCCCTCCGAACCCCTTCCCCGACCGGTCCCAGTGAGACCCAGCTACAAGGAAGGAACGGTGTACACCGCGGAGAGGCTAAATAGACGACTACAGGATCTAGATGACCTGACAGAAGAAGAAGAAGAGGGAGAGGAGGAGAGTCAAGCCCGACAGCAGCACAGTACTCCACAGGACCAGGAGGTCCAGTACAGCCCAGGCTCTACCCCCGCGGCTCTGCGCTACAGACCCCCGACTCAATTCACGGGTGAGATTGACGCACGACCAGTCCCGAGGAATAGCACCTGGATACGCGGGCCATGGTACCCCGCCGGTACCAGCCCACCGAGAGGCGTAAGAGGAGACTAGGAGGCCTCTCTTCCAACGCTCACCGATGTGCCAGCCATCTACGGCATCATACATTGGCACACCGACGTTTCCAGACTTCACCCATGAGAACAGAGCACAGTACACGGAGCTACGGATGTGCTTAGAGACAATGATGGCTGATGTAGCTGATGAACGCCACAAGTATGCTATCCTATTGAAGCACCTCAAGGTGCCCCGAGCGCACAATATAGCGCTGGCCTATGCCACCTCTACTACCCCATACACAGCGGCTCTAGCAGCACTCGACCAAAGATATGGACGCATATGGGATTACGTAATACAAGAGATAAGGCATATTGACCGCCTACCCCCAGCAACAGACAATCGCTCACTAGACGACCTGTCTATCAAGGTACAATCCCTGGTAGGGATGCTGGGGGCGCAACGAGAAAAGGGTATGCACGAACTATACGCAAACTCTAATGTCGAGAGGATTTTAGAGAAGCTTCCGCCCGCCCGACAAGAGCGCTTCAGGCGGCAAAGAGACCACCGTGATCCTAATGGTCCCGAGCCATCCCTCCTAGACCTAGCCGACTTCCTGGCGAGAGAAGTCAGCAGCCTACGATTGGATACGTTCGTGCGGAGCACACCAAGCTCCAGAGAGGGACCTAGGAGAGCAAACGATGGCCGAAGATTGGTGACTGTCATGCACCAATCAGAATCAGTACCGAGCAGCAAGAACCACAGTACCCCCTCGATGAAAGAGAAGTGGAAGATGGTGTGCCCGTACTGCGAAAAGGAACACTGGTTGTCACAATGTGACCTGTTCAAGAAGATGACCGCTGAAGAAGTGAGTCAATGGATAAAGTCCAACCGACGCTGTTACCGATGTGCGCGCAGTCACATGGCAGCCGAGTGCCGCTTAAAGAAGAGGTGTAGTCGGTGTGACGGAGCCCACCTAGATGTCCTACACGACAGTAACAGAAGAAAGCCTGCACCATCGAGCAGCACAAAGGCAAGTGTTATGTACATTGACCCCGCTAGCAGCGGGGGCGCCCAGGTGCTCTTAAAGGTGGTCCGCGTAACACTGAGTTACCAAGATAAGGTCATGGACACTTACGCCGTCCTTGACGACGGGTCAGAGAAGACCCTTCTCCTCGCGTCCGCTGCGGCCCAGCTGGGGCTGCGGGGGAGCGAAAACCAGATGACGATTCGGACAATAAGAAGAGATCTAAAGACGATAAAGGGCGAGAATGTCTCCTTCACTATCGCAGCAAGAGGGCAGCCAAAGAGACGGTATAGGATTACTAATGCTTTCACCAGCCAAGAAATAGGCCTGTCGCAGTACACCTACCCCATCGCCAAGCTGATGGATAAATATGTGCACCTGCGTCAACTACCTATCCCGCTCATAGACGGTGCCACCCCGACCCTGCTGATAGGCTCCGACCATGCAGACCTCATAGTCCCGATAGACCGGGTCCACACAGGACCCAGAGGTTGTCCTGCAGCAGTCGAGACCCGCCTAGGATGGACATTACAAGGCCCCCTCGCTAAGTCTCTTAACCGAACAGCAGCCAC
The DNA here is from genome assembly GCF_963971535.1 of Notolepis coatsorum. Classification (NCBI taxonomy): domain Eukaryota; kingdom Metazoa; phylum Chordata; class Actinopteri; order Aulopiformes; family Paralepididae; genus Notolepis; species Notolepis coatsorum. Next base: position 19,089,120 of record NC_140168.1, on the reverse strand, counting down.
TAGCTGCCTCCACTCCAGAGTGACAGAAGAAGACACCACTCTCCTACAGCATGTAGAGAGGCTATGGACACTAGAGACAATGCCCTTTAAGAACAAAAAGAAAGACATTCGTTCTAAGGAAGACATTTACGCTATAGCCCTCCTCGAGCAAGGGACAAAGAGAGTCAAAGTCAACGGAGTGATGAGATACGCAACTCCACTCCTGAGGCGAGAGGGTACGCCCACCTTTCACGCCACAAAAGAAGCGACGGAGCGGTATCTATTGAACACAGAGCGGCGCCTAGCCAGAGACCCCGCTCAAGAGACTGTGTACCGCGTTGAGATTAACAAGCGAATCACAGCGGGACACATAAAGAAAATTGACTGGCGACGTCGTGCGCTGCTCCGCGCCTCCCTGATCAAAGACGGCTTTGATCTCCGGCAGCGGGCCAGCAGCGACCCCCCAGTATTGCGCAACCTCTCCCCAGAGGACAAGCCCCTGCTGCGGTTCCTATGGAGAGAGAGGATCGGGGATGAGCAACCAGCCATCTATCAATGGGAAGTCCTCCCTTTCGGAACCACATGCAGCCCATGCTGTGCTACGTTTGCACTGCAAAAACACGTCGCAGAGGACCCAGCAGCAGATGAAGAGGTCCGACAAAGTGTAGGAAATAGTTTCTACGTGGACAACTGTTTGCAAAGCGTCTCGACGCCGAGGCTCTTCTACTCAAGCTCCGCGCCTCCCTGATCAAAGGCGGCTTTGATCTCAGGCAGTGGGCCAACAGCGACCCGCAAGTATTGCGCAGCCTCTCCCCCGAGGACAAGGCAGCAAGCAGCGAGACCTGGATGGCGACCATCCCAGGAGAAGCCCAAGAAATGACACTAGGACTAGTCTGGCGCTTCAAAACAGACTCGCTCCATTATAGACACACACCCCTGACCAAGGAGCAGGGAAGGTCGACGGTACTACCGACCACCAGACGGAGTGTATACAGAACACTCGCCAGACAATATGACCCGTTGGGATGTATTCTACCTTACACCACCAGGGCAAAGATGATTGTAAGAGCGTTATGGGACAAGGACCAGGGCTGGGACGACCCCATACCCGAACACCTTGCATCCACATGGAGAGAGTGGGAGACGGAACTCCGCTCACTCCCAGGTGTTAACATACGCCGCAGCTACTTCCCACCCACAGTGAGGCCAGAGACATGCAAGATGGACCTGCACGTATTCAGCGACGCCTCCGAAGTAGCCTACGGTTCGGTGGCCTACTTGCGTGCCCGAGAGGAGGGAGGAGAAATACATACTGCTTTCATCCTGGCTCGCTCAAGAATAGCCCCACGAAAGAGTTTCTCAAGCTCCCGGAAGAAGAGTGGCCTACACCCACCCCACGGGAGGCGAGTAAAGAGGAGGCCGAAAACAAGAAATCTATGTTCTGTGGATTGAACACACTCGTCTCCACAGACCCCGACATAGACGATTGCCTCACCCTAGAGAGTGCGCAGCTAAAGACATTTCTGTGGCACCACCCAGAGGTTCAGCCCACTACTGACATTTCAGCAGCTGACTACGAAGAAGCAGAACTTCTTCTACTACAACGAGCCCAGAGAGACTCGTTCCCCGACGAGCTAGACTGTCTACAGGGAGCAAAGCCCGTCCCATCAGACAGCAGACTGCTCCACCTAGCACCCGAGAGCGACGCCCATAGTCTCATCAGAGTGGGTGGGTAAGTCTGTGCGGAGAGCCCCAGACTTACCGGATGACGTCAAGTACCCGATAGTCTTGAACAGCCGACACAAGGTCACAGAGCTGATCATAAAGAAATACGACGAGGATGTGCACCACGCAGGGGCAGAGAGAGTCTTCGTGGAGATCAGACGTCGTTATTGGATACTGCAAGGGAGAGAAGCAGTGCGGCGCTTCCAGCGAACCTGTCTAGACTGTCGTAAGTGGCGAGCACAGCCCAGTATACCCCGGATGGCTGACCTACCTCCGACTCGGCGACAAGCCCTTTCACTCCACCGGTATGGACTGTTTCGGCCCGCTGTATATAAAGAAAGGAAGAGGAACCGAGAAGCGGTGGGGTATTGTATTCAAATGCATGACCACCAGAGCGATACATATCGAACTCCTTCCAACCATGAGCACAGACTCATTCCTTATGGCCTTCCGAAGATTCACATCACGGAAAGGCAAACCGTCTACATTATTGTCTGATCACGGGACAAACTTCAAAGGCGGAGAAAGAGAGCTGAGAGAGAGCTTCCAAGCTATGGGCCCAGAACTTAAGACCCACCTCGCTCCATCCCAGATTGACTTCCAGTTTAATCCCCCGAACGCACCTCACTTCAGTGGAACTTGGGAACGAGAAGTACGTTCCATAAAGACAGCCCTGTACGCCGTGCTTGGGGCCCAGACCGTGGCGGAAGAAGTCCTAATGACAGTCCTCACGGAGATCGAGGGAGTATTGAACTCAAAGCCCCTCGGTTACGTCTCAAGTGATGTAGCAGATGTCGACCCAGTCACCCCCAACACACTCTTGATGGGGCGGCTGGACCCTGCGCTACCCCAGACAATGTACAGGCCTGAAGAAGCAAACGGCCGAAGAATGTGGAGGTACAGTCAAGTATTGGCTGACAAGTTTTGGAACAGCTTCCTACTCCACTACCTACCGTCTCTACAGACCCGCCAGAAATGGGTAAAAGAGAGAGACAATTTGACAGAAGGAACAGTCGTCATGATTATCGACCAGTCACTACCCCGAGCTATGTGGCCGGCTGGCCGCGTAAGCAAAGTGATCACCGGTGCCGACGGAAAGGTCCGAGCAGCTGAAGTGCTCGTCCAAGGGCGGACCTACACCCGACCCGTGGCGAGGCTAATAGAACTGCCAAGGCTCCCCGATACTATCGATGACGACCATGACCCCATGACTTTGTGAATTGACTGACCCTCACAGCAGACATTGAGTAGTGGACAGTGCGGTTAATCTGTCTCTGCTTAGCTAATTAGGTGGGACTAATTAGGGGGCGGCTGTTACGAAGGATCAGATTAAACCGAATATATATATTTATTTATTGATATATATTGAATAGTATTTGTATATCGTTTGATATCCCTTGTATATTCCTTGTACATATACACGGAATATCCCTTTAGCCTACTATAGCCCATAATAGTTCATTCTCCTATTGGACAAAGGACCAGGCGCCAGGGGACCAGCCCCCGGAGCCAAGTTCAAAGTTACCGACGAGACATGTCTGTACTAGCCCCGGCCCTGCCCAGGGATACGGCGACAGAAATGAGAGTGGCACTATTTGTTCACCGTGCATATAAATATGGCGCAAGTGAATACAGAGGCACTTAGTCAGAAGTCGAGTTAACCTAGTTGTTGTTACCCTAAGTAGAAGCCTCACCCACGATACGACGTGCGGTGAAGTATGGCCTGTTTGGCCCCAGAATAGCATTGAGACCGCGTGCGAATTAATAACTGAATTGTCAGAGTTTGGCACTGTACCGTCGAGTGCGACGTATTTCTATTAAGTTAATAATAGTCTATTGTGTATGGTGCATCGTGCGGTTAGAGTTCTAAAGTGACCAGCATCTCCAACGCTTCCTCGTGTTAGCTAGATTCTTATCCAGGCTGGGCCGACCACATGGCGCTTTCATCCGAGGAGATCTAGGCGAGGACCGAATGGACATGTACACTGGATTACCTACCCGACGACTGCATAGCCCTTTGCGGCTGGAATATATATTTGCTTTGGTACTGTGATTTGTGGAGCGGATAATCGCAGACGCCTGCGAGTGTTGGATTTACCCCCGAGAGGAACCCGTCGAGTCGGCGCCTCAGACAGCCTGAGGCCGACTAGCTTTCTTCTTCACTGTGGAGCTACAGCCTACAAGAGAACCAAGCTGTATTCGTCTGCGGATCAAGAGTCTATCGCACTGTCTTCTGTACTCGGAGTCTCTTTAGATATCGTTGACCAGATGTTCTACTACCGACAGCTCTCCTACCCCCCCTGCCGGCTTACAACCGGGAGGACCCGTCCAGTATACCCGCTAGATCATTAGTGTACCATAGATATAATTCCCTAAGAGTCAGGTTGTATAATTGCCTCCTGCGTAACCAGAGAATGGACATTCAGTGTTGATTTGCCTACGAATACTCATTTGCCTTACAAGTGCATTCAAAGAATAATGTAAAGTATCCTATGTACCTTTTGCTCCATTAAATACTTGATTAATACCTTTGACTGGAACCGATTTCATTGTGGGAAGTGTTCATCATATTCATATATCGTGTACTGTATGGCCAGTAGTTAAAGTACATAAAGCGGTAGTGGTTTAATGATACCATACTTATCAATACAGTCAGGGAATTGTACCCCTCAGTTACAGTATGTTTAGGCATTTTTCAAAAAAATTGTCAGAGGCAACACTACCTCAGTCCCCTCTCCCCTTCCCCAACTAATCTATTGTCACATACACCAACCCCACCCCTTCCCTACACATACACAAACAAACCCTTAACCTTAGATCAGCGCAATTTGCGCTCCGGAGAGGGAGGCAAAGGTTCATTCCCTTGTGTGCGGCACGCTTTTACCGCTTCTCAGTCTAAGAAAACCAACTCAAGTAAGATGTCATTATTTTCAGAATTTCATTGGCTACACAAATGGTCAATCATTTTCAGCATCAGTGGTGATTTGTATGGTCATTAAGAGGTGAAACCGGAGGTGGTCACTTTTTCTAAACTGACCTGCTCGCTGGTTGTTTGGTTTTATAACCCGAGATTGGAAGCACATAATAGGTAGGGCAGTGTGTCAATCAAACGGCGGCCATTTTAACTTTATACCAATGTGCTGGTTGAGACAATAACACAGCGTGATGCCGGCAGACGGCTGTAAAAAGTATTGAGACTTGTGAGGGGTGGGCCGTCGGAACGTTAAGTGGTTTTAAGCACAAATCTTGATACATTCAAAGTATGAAAACAAGGGCATTCCATCAGTGCAATAAGGAATTCTGGTGTTAAATAGTCTCTTGCAAAGGTGTCAGGATGTCTTTGTGGAGAGGAGAGTAGGTGTGTGTGAGTAGAGGGAGCAGGGGTCCTTAGGATGCACATTTGTGTCCTCTGAATATCCTAATGGTCATGTATCTATAATTAATTTAATTTCAAACCTTTATTTCAAGGAGTGATACACTGTGGTTATCGTCATTTACAGCGATGATGAGCTTACAAAACAAAGACAGTTATCAGAACATTCATACACATAGGGACAACAAAAATAAGAATAAGCAATATATTAAAAAAAAATAAAAAAATAACTTTTAAATGCAAAAGAGAAAAGGAAGAACCTTCAGATTCAGAGTCAGTTGGAGGACATTCCAGGTGTTGGAAGCATCAAAAGAAAAAGCAGTTTTCCTAGTTCAGAGCAAACTGGAGGAACCCTAAGAACCAGTCAATCATTTGAACGTGTAGAATATGTTCTAAATGGTTTCTCTCCATTATGTACTTTCATATGAATATTCAGATTACCTTTCTGACTGAACCCTTTCTTACAAACTGAGCAACTAAATGGTTTCTCTCCTGTATGTACTTTCATATGCATATTCAGATTACCTTTCTGACTGAACCCTTTCTTACAAACTGAGCAACTAAATGGCTTGTCTCCTGTATGTGTTAACATGTGTATCTTCATTGTTACCTCATGAGCAAATGTTATGCCACAAAATGAACAACTAAATGGTTTCTCTTCAGTATGGCGTCTCATATGACTCTTTAGATTACCTTTCTCATTGAACCCTTTCTGACAAACTGAGCAAGTAAATGGTTTGTCACCTGTATGAGTTCTCATGTGTATCTGCAGATACGATTTACTATTGAGCCCTTTTCCACAAACTGAGCAACTAAATGGTTTCTCTTCTGTATGTACTCTCATATGAATATTCAGATGACCTTTCTGACTGAACCATTTCTTACAAACTGAGCAACTAAATGGCTTCTCTCCAGTATGAGTTCTCATGTGTGTCTGCAGTTGTATCATCCGACTGAACCCTTTCCCACAAACTGAACAACTAAATGGTTTCCCATCTGTACCCGACTGAGGTTTCAGACTCTCCTCCCATTCATCATTGTCATCAGTCTCAGCTCCAGAACAGCCTGAAGAGAGGAGCTGACCATCTCTAGTTGGTTCCAGATTACCAGCTGGATCTAAGTTACAGGCTGGTTCTGATAGTCCACAGTCCTCTCCATCAGGTTCCGTTTTCATCTGTTCAGTTGAGGTGCTGGCAGTTGAGGTGCTGGGTAAAGAGTAAGCCTCTCTGTTTTTCTCCCTCTGGGTTTGAAGAGACTGGAAGGGCTGACTTTTCTCTTGACCATCTTCACATTTCACTGGGATCCTGGAGCCATCATCCTCCTCTAGATCTTGAGATAGTTCCTCCTGTTCCTCTTTAATCTGTAGGGCTTCTGGGTCCTGGGTTTGGCTGAGCTGTGAGGAGTGAGTCTTCTCCCCATCGTGTTGACATTTCACAGAGACAGGACATAATGCGAGCTCTGTGATATCAGTCTGCTCCAGACCTTGAAGGAGACTGGGGCTCCTCTCCTGCTGCTCAGGGTGGACCTCCTCTTCACACAAAAGGAGCTGCATAGGGAGGGAGTCTAGAGGGAGGAGAAAACAAATGATTGAAAACTTTATTAACAGATTGCAGAATGGGTACAGTACAGTACAGCTCAATACAACAATTGTTAAGGGGATGCAGACCAGAGAAAGACTTTCGTCTTGTATACATCAGGGTCCCCCATTTTCAATTCATCATCAAATCAAACAGCTTATTTAACTATGTTACCTTTGGAATAATAGTAATAATGTTAAAGGATACGTTAGGAATCTTTGACCACTAGCTCTATTTCCTACTTGATGTTGTCCATCGGTAGAGTCCTTTTGTCAGCACAATCCATGCTGATCTTAATACTGGATACGTGCAGTGCTAGCTAGTTACCACCAGAGCTAATGTAAACTAGTCAATGCAGCCACGCTCCAGTCTGTACAAGCCCTGAAATAAACACTGATGCCTACTTTGGGTGCAGTGTGGAGTAGGTTTCAGCATTTATTTCAGGGCTTGTAAAGACTGGTGGATGGCCCTATTGGCACTATTGATCCCTGGTGATATCTTGATATTTGAAGAAAATACATCCGTTTCAACTTCTGACCACAGCAAACACAACATGTCCTGTAATGCCTTCAGTGTTCCTGGGTACAAATGAAAGTCACTTGTGTAGAGTGAGGCCAAAAAGGACCATGAAAACATGAACGGATATGTTGGAGCCTTATTGCTTATTATGTAGAATGTTTTCTTTTTGACAATGTGTTTGATAATTGGATTTAAACGTATTCTATATCGTCAATATATTTATCATGAAGCAGAAATCATTTAATTTGGTCATTTGGAATGGTTGCGCCCTCTATGTTGGTTTGGTATGGTAATAGTAGGCCTAATGGTTCGCTGATTGATAATCATTATCAGGTGTTAAAATGGGTGTCTACCGGGAACAAGGACAGTTTTTGATTTGGAAAAGACGGGGCAGTTTGTTTTATAGATATGTTCATTCGTGACGTTTGGGAGACCAAAAGCCGGTACAGGATACAAACAGACACTGAATGGCCAATAGGGGGCGCTATAATAAGCACTGAACGTTTAAGCCTTCCAGTTTGTCGTAGAGAGGTGACACCATACTAGGCCCAATCCTAATACCCCCCTTGGCCCTACCACTTGATCCTACCCCTCCGTTTTGCGAATGGTCACGTAGGGTCAAGGGTAGGGCCCTATGGAATCCGCAATTGCGGAATCGTGCAGGATTTCACGGAATTGAGATATTAACACGTGTGTGTGTGCGCGCGCATAAGCGCACGTCCCATCTCTGGTCTTAGGAAAGACCACATGATGTCAGAGGAGTTTGATAGTATTTACTGAGGATGGCCAGATAATGTTGATATTTAAACTAAAAAAAGTATTATACAGAGAGAAGCTTCAGCAAGTACAAAACGCTGCTGACAGACAAAAGAGAATCCCTCACTGAGGAAAACACAAAGCGCCTAACCATCATGTATCACAATGGTGATGTCAGCCAGAGATGGGGAGAAGCATGGACCTTTAACTCATTCAACTCCAGTCACGAGAAAAGTCGGGTTAACTCGCCAACCGTTCAGCGCCAATTACGAGAAAACTCGGGTTTGAATTGTTATTTCTCTTATTAGCTATATCCATACATTTTTCATCCATCCAGCCTGATGTTATCATTGGGAATGGGTCTGAGCTCGCAAAAGGGCAAATACTGCCGCCTACGCCTTCCAGCCGGTATTGCACTCTATTAGAAATGGCGTAGTTTCTTTTCAGGGCCGATCTGAGCCGTGCAGGCAGGGTTTAAATACTCCGGCAGGACTAGCCTTTACAACGTTACATCTGCTATGCTACCCCGCTACCCCCCCCCCCCCCCCCCCCCCCCTCATATGCAATTCCGGGCAATGTGGGACGGACCTCTACGAGCAGTATTTGGAATGGCGATCAGATAATTTGATTATTTCTTTTGCATTACATCAGAGACCAGGTAAGGACTCATAAAATATTGCGTTGATTTGATATTTCTTTCTACCGCAATCGACGCTGTCTGTGTGTGTGTGGCTGTTTACCGTTGAGTGCAGGAGGTGGCTGGGGGAGCGCCGCGCTACGAGGGCCATTTCATGTATGCATGAGGAAGGATAATAATCTAGCATTGATTTCAGGAAGATTCGATAATCAGGCGAAAAATGACAACGTGTTTAGTGTATTGAACTAAAGGGCTATTATCGCGTCTTTTCCTGGAATTACTAAGAATCACCAAAACTATACTCATATTCAAAACGGTATAAAACGGAAATGTACGGATGAAAAAACAATCTGTTTTGTGCATGTTGACTGGAAGCAACTCACTGACAATCGACGGGTGTATTAGACCCATAGCTATAATATAAGATATATTTTAAGCACTCGCAAATCTCGCAGTCTCCCCAATGATTAAAGCAATGGCGTTCTAGTGCACTCTGGCGCATTAAGCGATGGCGCAGAATAGGGGTGGACGGTATAAACGGTATACGGTATAAACGGTATTAATTTGCTCTACGGTATGGATTTTGACTATACCGTGTAACCGGTAGAGCAGCTCTAAAATAGCAATGACGTCATGTAACCACAGCGCGACTATTTCAATCGCATTTGCCCCTAAAAATAGATAGAATTAGTCATAGATAATAGATATGTGCAAACTGGAAAAAGTTATTTAGGAGGCTTCGCGCAGTGGGCGTGTCAACACGCAATTGTCATTTCATAATAAACACATATCACCGCAGCGCACAGCAAGTTTCAATTTCAGTTCCTGGCATTTTTAACCAGTGGAGAAAGGTAAGAGATGTCCCTATCGTTTTTCTTATATGAATTATTATACGTTAATAAAACATACCTGGTGATCAACTACAGTTTGCTGTAAACATTATGTTATGCGTGTAGTGTTATGATAACGACGGCTGCAGTGGGAGCCGGGAGGACGGCTGCAGCAGTGGATTTGCGAATAGCATGCAGCTGCAGAGCCGCAGAGCCAGCGGCGCTTTCAGGTCAGGTCCGCTCAACAGCGCCCCCCCACCCAACGGCTGAAAGCTGTGACCAGACCTGAAAGCGCCGCTGGCTCTGCGGCTCTGCAGCTACATATGCTTCTAGCAAAATCCAGCATCCAGCCCGGCTGTTTGCAATGGGAGCAGCACGAACTCGGGACTTATTTTATTTGGAATATAATGACTTTATACGCAAAAGTAGCCTAGTTTTAAGTTAAAATATTATAAATCTACATGCCTTGAGGATGTCATTCTTTATATAGCCTGCCTATCAGGCAAAAAAAATTATTCTAACGGATACACTGATACCGTGATATATACCGTTACCGCCTATGCTTCAAATTATACCGTGATATAAATTTTAGACCATACCGTCCACCCCTAGCGCAGAATGAGTTAAAGGACATCTCTTTGAATGAAATTTCATTTGACAGTTTTAAGATTTCTTTAAAAATAGTATTATTTAGTATTATTTAACTATTTAATTATTATTTAGTTATTGCACTGCACTGGCAGTTGAACTGCATTGAAAAAACAACCTAATAACTGAATACTGGGCACTGAACATTGAACTGCACTGGCACGGTTTGCAGATGTACTGTTATAACATTTAGTTAAAAACATAAGTTTGCATTGTTTTTTTTTGTTAAATCCAAAGGAAAAAATATTAAATCAGAGAAATCCAAAAACAGGAAAATTAAAAACAGAGTAATCTAAAAACAGGAAAAGATAGAACGGATTTCATGGGGCCCTAGTCGAGGGGTATTTCATGGGGCCCTAGTCGAGGGGTAGTGGTCATTGTTACGACCCTGGCTCAGAGGGAAGCAACATAAGGCACACAGACACCAAGGCTAGAGCCATATGAAATCCGCGTTCACGGAATCGCGGACGGAATCGCGGAATTAACCAATAAAAATGGAATCAACTGCAAAACGTGGAATATTGCAGAATTTGGCCTAATCTGGACTGAAATTTCGTTTTTGGGTGGAACGTTTGGTGCACACGCGACCGGGGAGGCGGGGACTCTACAGCATGTTACACACAACACAGCCGCGGTGCTCAAGCGTCTGGCTGCTTCAGTGTTAACATCGTCAAGAAGCTAAACAATTCCACAATAAGCCCTCAATTCAGAGCAGAACAGTATCCTAATGACTTTTATGCCTCCGGCAGGGCTGTACGTTAACTTTTTTTGCACATAGCACTGGTGCTACAGAGGTTGATAGTTTTGTAGCACAGGCCAAAATCTTGTAGCACAAGTATAAAACTTGTTATATTTGTAACAGTCACAAATGTGCCTATTGTATTTGTGTTATTTAGTTGCAGTGCCATGTTTGGCTGTCATTTAGTATATCGCCATGTGTTATTATTACTATGTGCTTTTATTATTACTATATGCTATTTTCAATTAATATCATAAAAACATAAGGAATATTAGCATAATTTTGAGTGGACTGAAGGAATGAGTCAGCGTTAATAGTTTTAAATGCAAATAATTTATTGAAACATAGAAGTGGGGTCGGTTGGGACACACACACACACACAATGGGGGACCCTGATGTAAACAAGACAAACGTCTTTCTCAGGTCTGCATCCCCTTAACAATTGTGTGTATTGAGCCATACTGTACTGTACCCATTCTGCAATCTGTTAAATAAAGTTCTCATTCATTCATTCACACACACTGTTTCAACTCACCACCCCCGCATCATATTGTAGTCTAGTCTGTCTTCAAACTTCCACTCCTCTCGAAACTTGTTTATTTGAATATCAACATTATCTGTCCATCCTCAGTTTACTATAATATACTCCTGTCCTGACTAGTGACTTCATCATCTTTCCAAACGCACGCACGCACACACACACACACACACACAGGGAAGGGGAGAGAGTGCCCCCCCATTTCCCTTTCCACACTGTGTCTGCTGGCTCTGCCTGTGATCAGGATTAGCTTGTTAGCTTGCTAACGTTGTAGTGATTGTAATGGTACATAAACGTTAATTTCGGGCGATGTGCGCATAAAGGAATGGCGACGGTGCAAAGCATGTAGATGCATTTGACCCGTTGCGAGAAGAAAAAAACACCACGGACTTATTTCGGGACGTGTAGGCGCACTGCTGTGTTAACGCAGAAACCGACCAACGCGCTGCTCTGCTTGCAGAAGGCGCACGGATAGGGCGGATATGACTCGTCGAGTTGTCACAAGAGTTTTTTCAAAATAAGATTATCATATGCACCTGAACGTTGCTAGCTTTCGGAGCCTAGCTGGAGCTGCGCGTGGGCAGAAATGAGACCCGCTACAGGATTTTCAAAATAAGAGTATCTATATGAACCGAATCCCTATCGCACCAGTGCTACTGAAGTAAATCCATCCATCGCACAGACCGCTGTTGCTGTAGCACGTGCAAGATATATGTCGCACTGTACAGGCCTGGCCTCCGGTGATAAGGTGTTTTGCTAATTCTGTCAACGTTCCGTGGACTGGACCCGCAAAAACACTTGCGACACTATTGTGATTAAATAGCTATAACGTTAGGACATGAATACATGATAGCTTCTAGCTAAATCTAGTGCACCCATCCATTTGTTTAATGCAAACGATTGTCATTATACACTGCCCTTTATAAACTAAATACACTTAAATAGCTATGTAACGTTATAGGACTATAGATGGAAATGATAGCTTCTAGAAGTTCTAGCTAAATCTGGTGCACCCATCCATTTGTTTAATGCAAACGATTGTCATTATACACTGCCCTTTATAATCTAAATAAACTTAAATAGCTATGAAACGTTACAGTACATAGGACTATAGATGGAAATGATAGCTTCTTGCTAAATCTAGTGCACTCATCCATTTGTTTAATGCAAACGATTGTCATTATACACTGCCCTTTATAATCTAAATAAACTTAAATAGCTATGAAACGTTACAGTACATAGGACTATAGATGGAAATGATAGCTTCTTGCTAAATCTAGTGCACCCATCCATTTGTTTAATGCAAACGATTGCCATTATACACTGTCCTTTATAAACGAAATAAACTAAACTAAAGGTGCCTAAATTATGCATTACTATATTTCATCACAATATAATAGATATAGCTAGGTTACTGACATTGTCATTGTGATAATGTCAGTAGTAGCTAGCTGTATCTATTGTTTACACTTGAAATATGTATTTTTATTTTGTCACAATATTAATTGAAAAATATTGTGTAAAATGTAACTGTATTTCTGAGTTGCAGCACTTAAAAACATTAAATGGACCGTTATATCTTATTCAATTGTGGACATTTATTCATTCCCACTTATTAGACACTATTTCTGATGGTAAAATGAGCATAAAAAGCAAAATTGGAAAATAATAAAACGGATTTCATATGGCTCTAACCAAGGGTCTGTGTGTAAAACAAAAGACTATACGTATTAACCTATCTAGCACAAACTAAAGATCAAAGTGGTGGAAGGGGGAGAGACACTGCCTCAACAATGTCCTCTAGCAACAGTCACACTGCATGTGTGTGTGGGGAAGGGCCTTTAAGCCTGCCAGGCAGGTGTCCAATTAGCAGCAATCAGCTAATTAGCAGCAGTCAGCTGCAGCCCAGGACACAGAACTAACATGGTACATAACATCTCCCCCATCAAAATGGTTGCCCAGGAGGCAACCACTACACAACAATCGACCAAACAGTGAGTCACTACCACAAAGCGGCCATGGGTCGGCCCCTGTCGAACACGACCATCAACCTCGTTGAATGCCTTACCAACGAGAACACACTGCAGTAGCAGCGTCCAGGCCGTATTAGGCCACTTCAACGTGGTTGCCACCCGTTCAAAAAGGGGAAAGTACCTATCCACATCCTTCTCAAAAAAAGGAGGCACCATCCTAATATTTTTGCCGACATCAAAACCGGAACGCGACTCCGAATGCAGAGAACCCGCCTGCAAGGCAGCATGCTTAAATTCAAACTCCTTCAGCGCACGATCGTGCTCGCTCTCCTCTCCTCTTGTTGTAGCTGTTTTTCCTTAAACTCACGCTCTTGTTGTAGCGGTTGTCCCTTAAGCTCACGCTCTCTCTCATCTCGCCTCTCCTCTTGTCCTAGCTGTTGTTCCTTAAGCTCACGCTCTGTAGCCGTTTCTCCTTAAACGCTAACTCCCTAAGCCTCCAATCACCTTCCGCCATACCAGAGAGTAGCGGAGACACATCAGAAGAAAGAGGCTCCTCCACCCTCGCCACAAGCACATGCTCCTCAATGAGTATAGCCCTCAAAGTCCCCAAGGCAGTCGTTTTTAAACGCTTCTCACTGGCAGTAAGCTCCACATTGTAGTGCACAGCAAGCTTCAGAAGCTGCCCTTTGGAAAACCTCTCCAACCCCTCGTCAGAAGGGTTATCAACAAAATCCTTTATGGTAGCCATCCTTACTGTACCAGCGCCACCAACTACTCACTTTAGATTAACCAAAAGCTGCCAAAAGCACCCTAGCATACACACAATTTACCTGAAGAACCACTAAAGAACCACTGAAGAACCACAAAGAACCACCGAAGAACCATAAAGAACCACTAAAGCACGCTGAAGCACCACTGAAGCACCCCTTGTTAGTGTTAGCATGCTAATGCTAATACTAATAACTATAAGGAGAGCAGTCAGTTTTGTGCCTGTCCGCCTGTGTGTTCGGCATGCGACCTGGTGGAGATGTGTGCCCCACTGAGCGCACCTTTCTAGTTTGCAAATAATTCAACCACCCTGAAATAAGCAGATGAGTCATACGCGCAGGAGGTCAGGTGCTAACAGGTAGGCTATTCAAACAAGCAGGAAACCGCAGACCCATGGCGCTACCTGCACATGCCTTCAACAAAACATCCCTGTGTTACACTCAAAAAAATTTATAATAACAAACAAATCCAAACAGGTGCCCCTTATAATCTGATATGACTACTCACAGCTTCTACATCTACACTGCAGTCAATGACGGACTGCCAGGCCCACCACATGTCTACACTAAAAAAAACTTACATCAGGCCCTAACACACTACCTGTATTTTCTGGCACCCTAACCTACCTACACTGAAGCTAAAGCACTGTAGACCTAACCCTCTTCAACCACACCTGCTACCAGCCAAAGATCATATTGACCACCAACCCGTCAAGTATATGGTATGGTACAAGACAAGTAGATGGTACCAATCACTTCTATGACTGCCCCAGGGGTAAGTGGTACACAGGAAGCTACAAACAGCCAGAAAATAATGACACTACCTACATGTGGTGTCCACTAAACTATATATCTTAACAGCATACAAGTAGTCAAATCAAATCACAAATTAAGGGCATACTCACCTGTTTGAAGACCGGCTCAAGCCCCCACGTTACACAACATGTAACGATCACTACCCAAACTACAGCACCAAGACACACCATGCAAAAAAAAAAAAAAAATATATATGTTTTTTTTTTTTTTTAACCAAAGGCAATTTGCCTAACCAAACAAATCTAGGGGTAATGTTTTCCAAATTCAATCCCGATCGAGCCCCCAATTGTTACGACCCTGGCTCAGAGGGAAGCAACATAAGGCACACAGACACCAAGGGTCTGTGTGTAAACCAAAAGACTATACGTTAGGGCTGCAACTAATGACTATTTTGGTAGTCGACTAATCTGTCGATTATTTTTTCGATTAGTCGACTAATCGAAAAACAATTATATTAAAAAAAAAATATATATATATTTTCACTACCTATCTTTGTGAAAGTGGCTTCTCGGCTCTGGTCCAGCTGAAGACAGAACAGAGGAACAGATTGGACATTGAGCATGACTTCAGAGTTGCTTTGAGACTCTTGTCAGGACCAAACAACATCCCCAGTTATCCCATTAGTTCCCCCAAACTTACTGTTGGTCTGTTATGTTAAGCTAAGAAGTCTTCAGCTGGCTGGACCAGAGCTGAGAAGCCACTTTCACAAAGATAGGTAGTGCAAAAAAAAATAAAAAAATTACAATTTTTTTTTAATGATTAATCGACGCAACAATATCTCGTCGACGATTTTTCATAATCGACATAGACTAATCGTTGCAGCCCTACTATACGTATTAACCTATCTAGCACAAACTAAAGATCAAAGTGGTGGAAGGGGGAGAGACACTGCCTCAACAATGTCCTCTAGCAACAGTCACACTGCATGTGTGTGTGGGGAAGGGCCTTTAAGCCTGCCAGGCAGGTGTCCAATTAGCAGCAGTCAGCTGCAGCCCAGGACACAGAACTAACATGGTACATAACAGTCATGTAGCCTCCAACAGAGGTAGAGGGGTCACAGTGGCTCAGGAGGTAGAGGAGTCGTCTGGTAATCCGGATGTTCCCAGTTCGATTCCCGCTCCTCCAGGGCAGTGTGTCGAAGTGTCCTTGAGCAAGACACACCACTAATTGCTCCTGTTGAGTAGGTTAACACCTTGCATGGTCGCCTCCGCCGTTGGTGTGTGAGTGAATGAGTCAAATGTGAGGAACAAATTGTAAAGCGCTTTGGATAAAATCTCTGCATATAAATGCATCATTTACCATTTCCACCTGGCCCTCCAAACGTAGTGTTTTCAGATGCCGACTCAAAACAGAGGGATAGAAGGGAGAACGTAGAGGACCTACATTTCCGTAGCGATAGTGAAACTGCTCGACTGGACGGACCAGGTAGTACCACTACTCATTCCGTGTTGGTTTTCTCCGCGGACCAGGGTCGTACACCAGTCCCCATGTCAAAATGTAGGAGAGACTCATCCGGTTAATAATAATAATAATACTACAATAATCCAAATCCTGAAAAGAACATTGGTCGACTGAGACTAAATTTCCTGCCATGCCATTTGTATTCAGTAACTGACCTTTTTTTTTTTTTTTTTTTTTGTATCTTTTTCCCCCTCCTTTTTCCTCCGATTTTCTCCCATCCCAATGTTAGTCGTTATGCCAATTCCCAATCCCCTTCCTGGTCGCTGCGCACTTAGCCTCCACTCTGTGGAGGCTATCACATGCTTCCTCCGACACACGTCTAGCCAATCAACCGCTTCTTTTCACCTGGCAGCGCGGACTCTCACTGAGAGGGTGTAACGTGTGGAAGGATCACACTACCCCCCTTAGATCCTATCCGCGCTGAGCAGGCGCCCCGACCGAACTGTAGGAGTCGCTGTTTACAACGACCCGGACCCACCCCGCCAGCTTTCCCACCCTCTAATACTGCCAATTGTATTAGTGTGAATGGCCAGCCAAGCTGGTGACAACACCGGGAGCTGGATTCGAACAGGCGAATCCAGCGTCTCCGGCGTTGGTGACGAACGCAATCTCCGCTACGCCACCTGACCGCCCAGTAACTGACCTTTTCAAAGTAATCTGCCCCAACCCTGGTTGAGACTCATGCATGCTTGTTTCAACAGTCAGTCAGTCAGTAAGGGTCCGGGACATTTTTGCTATTGTAGGCCAGCCCTCCTAACCTGATATGCCTTGCATTGCAAGGTAACGGCTCTCCGGCTCCAGTAAAAAAGAAAGATCATGATAGAGCTCTGTATCAAGAGTGTACAGTACCTGCCCAGCAGAAAGAGCTCTGTATCAAGAGTGTACAGTACCTGCCCAGCAGAAATAGAGCTGTATCAAGAGTGTACAGTACCTGCCCAGCAGAAATAGAGCACTGTATCAAGACAGTGTACAGTACCTGCCCAGCAGAAATAGAGCTCTGTATCATTTTTAAAGCCCATGCATCACAACACAGGTTTTCCAGACTAACCGAGGCACCAGCAGCTTTAAGCTGAATATTTCAATAGAGAATTATAAAAGATATTTCCCAGCCTCTGATCAGAAGGTGGCACATCCTGTGTACTTTTTGACGAGGAATGCAATGGTGGTCTTAGTTTTCCAATGCGACCCAAGGAACACCACTGGTTATTGAGGCAGGGAGCCAATCAGATGTTTTGCCTGCCAAGAGTGTTCCAGTGGTTGCTGTTTTGGTTCTTCCATGGAAAACTAAGACCTAGCGTTCCTTGTCAGTACAGGAACAAATGTACAGAACCACCAATGATAGTTTATTGTTTTTATTTTGTATTCAGCTTAAAGCTGCTGGTGCCTCTGGGAGTCTGTCCCAGAACCTTTGTTGATTGATTGATTGAAAATTGTTTAACAGATTTTAGAATGGGTACAATGTACTGTACAGCTCAATACACACAATTGTTAAGGGGATGCAGACCAGAGAAAGACTTTCGTCTTGTTTACATCAGGGTCCCCCATTTTCAATTCATCGTAACATATATGACATACATACATGACATACAGATAGACAGTACTGCTACATCTAGACATTTATGTACTGTTTGTGTCTGTCTAAAAAGAGAGTGTGCGGGAGCTTAGAGGACTGTATATAATTGTCACCTTAGGGGGTGTGGTAGGATGCCTTAACTCTTAAACTAACCAAATACACAACTGAGTTAATAACTTAAAATGGAGTCACCTAAACTAGAAAGAGCGAGGAAACTGTTTGAATCATAATGCCATTTATATAAGCAAAAAATGGGAAAAAAGATACATACAAAATATTGTTATCACTTTACACAATGCCTAATTAAATACTATCACTAAATTTAGATGGGCGCCCAAATAGTTCTATTAAAGTGTTCTGGCCAAACGTTGCCGCGGTTACCACTGTGTCAGAGGAACAATTCCCTCTGCAGTATGAGAGAGGTGGAGAGAGTTAGTTGGTCCTGGTGGTGAGAAAGAACCCGGATGGGTTCTGTAACGAGGAGTAGTAGACCGCTGCGTGGTGATGAGGGCGGAAAGACGCTGCCCGGTCCGATAGGCGCCACCAGTCTGCTCCTGCAGACCAGATGCTCCGCTGTGGTGGATCCGAGTGTCTCGCTCCGCTCCGTGGTGCTGCACGGCACACGCTGGTCCCCTCTGTACCACAGGCTACTGCTAGTGGCTACTACATAAGACTAGTTGTGTCCTTTTACAGCGTCCCTTCGACACAGACCCTATATAAATGTCCTCTGGTCTGTGTTATTATCGTCTGATATGTCCCAGTATAGTGCAGCTATCAACGCATGGGCTGGAGCTACTTTAGGTATTAGCACCGAGCTAGCTAGCTTCGGCTAACTGTTCACGATAAATGGGGAATACTATAGTCCGCTGTAATGTGCTAATCCCAGACGTTTACTAAACATCGAATTAGCTGGTTACTAAAAACTCACTCTCTCTTGGTGGTATAATGTCCGCTTGGTAAGCAACTTTACATCCTTGGTCACCGTCAAACTATAACGTTACGAGAGCAACGCTGGAAGCACGTCTGTTCTCTAATATGTCCGGGCAAGTTCAACGTCAATACCACGTATCCTAGAGGAAGTGACGCACTTACGAGGGAACACTACCACCTCTGGCCCACTAGATGGCAGCACCGTCATATAACCTGAGATGCCATCAGTAGGCAGACAGTGTAACATTATGTGGTAAATAATAACTTAACTCCCACATATTAAACAGGTTGGTGAACTTAAAGGGGGATAATCTTAGGTCTAATTTTACCTAATTGCAGACCCTTCAGCACATATACATTTGAGGGGGAAGAAACTGTACATTGGAGGAGGTTGGGTAGGTGGGGTGGGGGGAAACTGTACATTGGAGGGGGTTGGGTTTAGACATTTACAGTTTCGAATAGCAGTCTCCCGTAGGTGCTCTTTGAGAGTGGTTTTGAAAGTGGGTAGTGATTCACATTCCTTTACAGCTGTTAGTTTCCTCCCCTGGTAGGGGGTTCCACATTGATGTGGCAGAATTGCAAAACGTGTTTAGTCCCTTGTTTGAGACAAATCTGGGTTTAACATGATTTGTGGAGCTCCCTCTGACCTTTGGGAAGTATTTTGACATGTACATGGGTAGTGTATCTTGTAGACCAGGCCCATTGCAAGTTGCTGTACTCTGTCGTCTAAGCCATCCTAGGTTGTCAAAGTGGGCAGGGGTGAGGTGGGTTCTAGGAGTGAATGAATGAATGAATGAATGAATGAATGAATGAATGAATGAATGAATGAATACTTTATTTAACAGATTGCAGAATGGGTACAATACAGTACGGCTCCCAAGCCACTGTCGTCCATTTGATAGATTTGGTCGTTTATAGCAAAACGTTTTAGTGATTGAATGAAAAAATAAAATGGCACTTTAGCTGAAAAGGAGCTGTCAATCGAGCATGATCTGACCCCACCCCCACAATCCTGAGAAATGGTCAGAGCAGCCAGACAACTTCTGAGAAATTAGCATGAGTGTACAGTACCTGGCCAGCAGAAACAGAGCTCTGTATCAAGAGTGTACAGTACCTGGCCAGCAGAAACAGAGCTCTGTATCAAGAGTGTACAGTACCTGCCCAGCAGAAATAGAGCTCTGTATCAAGAGCGTGTACAGTACCTGCCCAGCAGAAATAGAGCTCTGTATCAAGTAGGGATGCCCCGATCGATCGGCCACCGATCGTTATCGGCCGATATTCAGTATGCGATCGGTGATCGGTGATAATGTTTTATTTTCACCGATCGTCAAACCCGATCCCGATGAGTTCTGTCTCAGACACCGGTGGTGCGGCGTCTGCTCTCGAGTCCAGCCCCTCCCGCACGCATGTAAACACGGGTCTAGTAGCCGACACGCCGTCCTCCCGTGTCTCACGTGTCGGCGTCTCCCTGAGCTAACGTTAGCTTAGCTACCGTTACAAAATGACCCAGTCAACTATTCACTTTTAGTTTAATACATGATGAGGCATTGTCTAACCGCACGGTATCTAGCCGGCCAGCTACCGATAGCTCCTGACATCAACAAACGCTCTAGCAAGTATAGTAGGTAGGTATGATACCTGTTAGCTGTTAGCTGTTAGCTCACGTTAGCCAGCGCAAGTTAGTTCACTGTTAAAAACGAAATGTCCCATTGAACTAAATAATTCACTGAGGCGTTGTATTAACGTTATATATCCGGCTAGCAGTAGCTACAGATAGCTCCTGATATCAATGTCTTATAACACTGATTCGATGCATATTCGAGCTGAGGGCTTGCTGAGCACAGTTAAGTAACGTTATACCAATAGGGTCCAGGTGCAGCGCCGGAGAATCCTGGCCGTAGCTCCAGGCTACTCGAGTATAGGTCCAGCTGCAGCTCTGGAGAATCCTGGCTGTAGCTGGAGGCTACTAGAGTACACACAGAGAGTGGAGCTTGTTGCGTGGTGGCGATGTCTCGCAGATAATACAAGTACAAGTCTAATTATATAATATATATATTTTATAAAAAAAAAAAAAAAAAATTAATTTCTTTTAATCAAAAACGATCGGTATCGGATCGGTATCGGCCGATATGGCTCACGACGATCGGTGATCGGTATCGGTGGCAAAAAACGTGATCGGGGCATCCCTAGTATCAAGACAGTGTACAGTACCCACTACCTGCCCAGCAGAAATAGAGCTCTGTATCAATAGAGTGTACAGTACCTACCTGCCCAGCAGAAATAGAGCTCTGTATCAAGAGTGTACAGTACCTGCCCAGCAGAAATAGAGCTGTATCTAGAGCTGCCGCGATAACCGCATTACCGCGGTATCGCTGTTGCATCACGCTCACCGCAGAGTTAGGCTGAATACCGCGTCACCGCTGTTTATCATAATAATAAAGTTGGCTTGCGGCTTGCGGCTCTGCAGATATACCCTACTCGGTTCCAAGCGACCCTATTGGGTAGAAGTGGTACCAGAAAAAACATGTGAAACATTGCAGACCACTGACTGGTCAGAAGAGAGACGCGTCACACTTTGTAGCCTCTGAACGAAAACAGAACGCCGCCATCTTTACTGCCTCGCTAAGGATGCATTTCATTCAGGATTTGTTTGCGACAGAACCAAGTGCAATAAACAAAAAAGAATGGATTCACTGTGTATTCTGCCTTATTTATTGATGAAACAAAACCGACATCAACCCAATTTACCACCGAGCGGAGAGTTTAGTGTCACAACAAGATCGCTGATGTGTTAAGTTTGTTGTTGTTATTAGCCTAATACTACAGTCAGCCGATATACACGAGAGGTAACGTTAAACCCGGGTTTGCTTGGTAGAATACACAATGAGAGGTAACGTTAGCTTTGGCAGAATAGACGCAACGAGAGTCTGGTTAATGTTGTTATTGATTGATTGATTGAAACTGTGTTAAACTCTGGCTTGCTGCAAGGCAAGCCCTCGGACATCTATGCCCACGGAGCTTTCAGTGTACACAAGCGAGCGGCGGCGGCCCCGCCTGCATCCCCATTCCCCACACGGAGACAAACGGAGTAGTACCTGGCTGCAGTGGAAAAGGAACGAAGTACCAGGTGCCTAAAGCGGGTCGAGTCGAGTAGGTAATATGCAGTGGAAAAGCGCCATTAGACTAGAGGCAGGCTATAAGAGTAGACTACTAAAAAAAAAAAAATGCATTCAAACTTTTTTTTTGTGCGCACTGTGCGGTAATTACCGCGGCGGTAGGAAATATTTCGCAAATTCGTGCGGTAAGGAAAATATCAATACCGCGGCAGCTCTAGCTGTATCAAGAGTGTACAGTACCTGCCCAGCAGAAATAGAGCTCTGTATCAAGACAGTGTACAGTACCTGCCCAGCAGAAATAGAGCTCTGTATCAAGAGTGTACAGTACCTGCCCAGCAGAAATAGAGCTCTGTGTCATTTTTCAAGCCCATGCATCACAACACAGGTCTTCCAGACTAACCGAGGCACCAGCAGCTTTAAGCTGAATATTTCAATAGAAAATTATAAAAGATATTTCCCAGCCTCTGATCAGAAGGTGGCACATTCTGTGTACTTTTTGACGAGGAATGCAATGGTGGTCTTAGTTTTCCAATGCGACCCAAGGAACACCACTGGTTATTGAGGCAGGGAGCCAATCAGATGTTTTGCCTGCCAAGAGTGTTCCAGTGGTTGCTGTTTTGGTTCTTCCATGGAAAACTAAGACCTAGCGTTCCTCGTCAGTACAGGAACAAATGTACAGAACCACCAATGATAGTTTATTGTTTTTATTTTTGTATTCAGCTTAAAGCTGCTGGTGCCTCTGGGAGTCTGTCCCAGAACCTTTGTTGATTGATTGATTGAAAATTGTTTAACAGATTGCAGAATGGGTACAATACAGTACAGCTCAATACACACAATTGTTAAGGGGATGCAGACCAGAGAAAGACTTTCGTCTTGTTTACATCAGGGTCCCCCATTTTCAATTCATCGTAACATATATGACATACAGATAGACAGTACTGCTACATCTAGACATTTATGTACTGTTTGTGTCTGTCTAAAAAAGAGGGTATATACATTTGAGGGGGAATAAACTGTACATTGGAGGAGGTTGGGTAGGTGGGGTGGGGGGAAACTGTACATTGGAGGGGGTTGGGTTTAGACATTTACAGTTTCGAATTGCAGTCTCCCGTAGGTGCTCTTTGAGAGTGGTTTTGAAAGTGGGTAGTGATTCACATTCCTTTACAGCTGTGGGTAGGGGGCAGGGGAGGAAATTAGGCCACTTTACTGGCCAAATGCTAGTATTTTTTACATTTGGCTGGTAAAAAAAATCAGATACCCGCCAGTTGGCTGGTAAGCCAAAAAGTTAGTTTCCTCCCCTGCTAGCGAGTATACAAAAAAATAAAACATTCTGCAATCACTGCACTGGCAAACGGTGCGCGTCTTCTGAGTGTTCGCTTTAGTTGACAGTGCCACGAGAGCACTGCACAAGACCCGCGGACATATAATGTTTAATAAACGTTTGCGCAGTACTGGCCAACCCGCGGACATATAATAATAAAAGTCCCGCGGTACTAGGCTAGCCATCAGGAGCACTTGCAAACAGATAACGTTAAACACAGCAGAAGATGGAAAACAGACAGACTGACCAACGGGGAACTGCATCCAACCCTAGTACAACCCTCGAGTATAAGTTACTAAGGACACATTTAAATCACAGAGGTGTAATGTTAGTCTACTGGAACTGTATACAGTGGTTAGCTTCTAGTTAGCGTTTTAGCTATAGCTGCTTGCTAGCTAACGTTAGCCCCGTGTGCTCAAAGCAGCCAGCTAGGTGTATCTGTTATGACTATAATGTTTCCAAAAAAGCACCGGACTACGACGTAAGGTTAGACATTTTATTTCATGCTCAAAAGCCCCTGGCTTGCACATCGCAGTCACGAAAGGGGCTAGCTCAACCAGTGCACTGTGCACAACAGCAGACCAACCCAACTGACGTTACCACAACACTTGACGGTACTTCACAGCACTGTCGTAAGACCACCGTGCTGTCTTAAAGGCACAGTGTGCCTACCCAGATGCATACACAACATTGACGCGGCTTGACATACAAAGAAGTAATTATCACAATTAGCGATTTTTTTTTGTCTGGTAAAAAATCTGTTTGGCTGGTAAAAAAAATCAGATACTCGCCAGTTGGCTGGTAAGCCAAAAAGTTAGTTTCCTCCCCTGGTAGGGGGTTCCACATTGTTGTGGCAGAATTGCGAAACGTGTTTAGTCCCTTATTTGAGACAAATCTGGGTTTGTTTAACATGATTTGTGGAGCTCCCTCTGACCTTTGGGAAGTATTTTGACATGTACATGGGTAGTGTATCTTGTAGACCAGGCCCATTGCAAGTTGCTGTACTCTGTCGTCTACTCTAAGCCATCCTAGGTTGTCAAAGTGGGCAGGGGTGAGGTGGGTTCTAGGAGTGAATGAATGAATGAATGAATGAATGAATGAATGAATACTTTATTTAACAGGTTGCAGAATGGGTACAATACAGTACGGCTCAATACACACAATTGTTAAGGGGATGCAGACCAGAGAAAGACGTTTGTCTTGTTTACATCAGGGTCCCCCATTTTCATTTCATATTGTAAGTTGTGAGTAAGGTCAAGCAGTAGTCTGACCAGTTTGTTTTGTGATGTTTAATTTTGATTTGAGTGCCTTTGAGGTGCTTTGGTACCATGAGGTGCAAGCATAGTCGTAGTACCCTTGAATGAGTAGAGTCTTCAGGGTATTCTTGTTTACCAGAGAGGAGATCCGGAATCTAGTTTGTTGGTTGACTTTTTTTTTTATTACATTAGATGCCATTTTGTCACAGGAAAGATTTGCCTCTAGGATGGAACTCAGGTATGTAATTTCATCTTTCCTTGTGACAATATTGTCACCCACTGTAACTGAGAAGCCGTCGGTCTTGCTGAGTTTGTTATTTGAACCGAAGAGTGCATGTGGATGGGTTTGAAATGTGATGTGGAGCTTGCTCGATGTCTGCTATTTTCTTTCTCGTTTTAAGTGATGCAATTTCATTCAGGCATAGAATTCCCCCAAATGTGAAGCACTTCGGGTGAAACAAGCAGCGGACCTCCTGTAGAATTGCTGCAGGGATGCTAACTGTTAGCCATTAGGTAACTTGAGTCTAAAAGTACGGAAACTGTGCAAGATAGGTCACTGCTGTCTGTCTGTCTGTCTGAGTAACTACTTTAGAGGTGATACGTTAAAACACTGCTCTTAGAGTTTAGATACTCGGTGCACTAAGAACAATGTTGAACAACGTTTTGATTTTACAAACCTGTTCTAATCGCAGTCTTCAGAGCATCCAGCTGCGTACGTTGGTGATTGATCTCGCCTTCATATTCTTCTATGGTTCTTTCAAATACTCCAAGTATCTCTTCAGCAGCTGCAGTTAGTCGCTCGTTCACCAACAATCTCAACATTTGTATTCTAGACATGTTCAACAAATAAAAGGGAGACTAATATTAGTTTAGCAGCATTAGGACGACACCAGCCTGTGTAGCCTGTGTTCCGCTAGCGATAACAACAATAAGACTTCCTTCTTCTTCTTCTTCTTCTTCTTCTTCTTCTTCTTCTTCTTCTTCTTCTTCTTCTTCTTCTTCTTCTATTTGGTGTTTTACGGCGGACGGGCACCAAAATTGGGCCATTTACCGCCACCTACCGACCCGGAAGCGTCTATACAAATAGTAGCTCTAGTTCTGCAGACCCCTCTCTGATTGGTTGAGCTCCATTTCTGCAGCCCCTCTGCTGGGAGCTGTCGCGTGGAAATAGGCTGTCTATTGCCATTCTCTAAGACAAAC
Organism: Notolepis coatsorum; assembly: GCF_963971535.1. Lineage (NCBI taxonomy): Eukaryota > Metazoa > Chordata > Actinopteri > Aulopiformes > Paralepididae > Notolepis > Notolepis coatsorum. Next base: position 19,063,386 of record NC_140168.1, on the reverse strand, counting down.
TCTAACCTTAACCAGCTCCTTAACAGCGCCTAAACTTAACCGTTCTAACCTTAACCAACTCCGAAACAATGCCTAACCTTAACCTTAACCATGCCTAACCTTAACCATAGAAAGAATATTGCCATTCTCTAAGACAAACTCTAACCTTAACTAGGGAATATTGCACTCCGGTTACATATTGGTGCACGCACCGGAAAGGGAAGTAGTTAGACTACTGCTATGATGTAAACAGACACACGTTTCCCCCGGCTCATGACTTGTTTGATTATTGTCATTTCGCCTATTAAAGCAAGTGAACAAATAGAATGTTGTTCTTATTTATAATCAAACAAATTAGCTCAGCCAAGTGAAGACTGCCAGCAAGAAGGAGGACACATGTATTGTACACGAACAGATCACGGACGGAGACGGCAGTAAATAATGCCACCCGGGAATCTGTATATACACAAACAGATCACGGAGAAGTCGGCAACTAACGCCACCCGGGAATCTGTATACAAACGGTGCCACCTGCAGGACAAAACTGGTAGATAAATCTACTTTGCTAATTTCGTGGAGCTACTGGGAATACAGTGCCAATGACGTCTGTGCAAGTTGAATGCCCTGTCGAGGGTTGTGAATATGTAGCTGAACATGAGGAGGTAGCAGTGGTAGTGGCTATGCTAAACCTACATGCAACGGAACATGCTGCAGCCTCCAGGACGCCGAGGGCTAATACCAAAATGGAGAAGCTCAGGCGCCCCTCTATAGCGCTTGCCGGGACAGCAGAGACTTGGTCATACTTTATAACCCGCTGGGGCGAGTACAAGAGGGGCACCAAACTCGTCGGACCCGATGTTGTCACACAGCTTCTAGAGTGCTGCGAGGAGGATCTGAGGAAGGACCTCACTCGCTCGGCGGGCAGGAGCCTGGTGGACAGTGATGAGAGAGATGTCCTCGCGGCCATGAAGACGCTCGCCGTCCGCGCGGAGAATATCATGGTAGCCCGAGTGGCCCTGTCTAACATGCGACAGGGACACGAGGAGCCCATCCGGTCGTTCCACGCCCGCTTGAAAGGGCAGGCGGACACATGCAAATACGAGATGAACTGTACAGGGTGCAATCAAGTCAACGACTTCACAGAGGAAATACTACGTGACGTGATCGCCCGCGGCATCGCGGACCAGGAAATACAGCTCGACCTGCTTGGTGAAAGGAACCAGAATATTCCGTTAAGGGACATGATAGAATACATTGAAGCAAAGGAGTCTGGGAAGCGCTCAGCGTCGCGCCTACTCGACCCCCAGAGCACGGATATGGTCAGTAGCTCATACCGTCGGGGGAAACAGCAGGATCTCCGCACCAGAGGGGCTACCAGGCCTGAGACACCGAAGGCCAAGCCTGAAGGAACGTGCGTTTACTGTGGCGGGATGGGCCACGGCAAAACGCCCCCGTGGCGCGCCAGACGCGACGAGTGCCCCGGATATGGCAAGACGTGCCGGAAATGTGGCCGCCAAAACCACCTTGAGAAGGTCTGCCTGGGTGGTCGGTCGGATAAGCCCCCGTTCGAGAGGACAAACGAGGTGTCCGACGAGCAGACGGCAGCCTTTGTCGAGCTATGCACGCTCACCGTGGCCAGCGCGGGCGACCAGCTACACACGCTCCCCCTCGCTCACCACCTATACGACGATATGTGTGACAAGTGGATGAAGCGCACATCCAACCCGCAGCCCTACATTAACCTCTCCCTCACTGCCAAGCGTGAGGATTACAGAGCACTGGGCTTCGACCTCCCGAAACGCACCCGCACGGTAACCCTGCCCGCCATGGCCGACACGGGGTGCCAGAGCTGCCTGATCGGGATAAAGGTAGCACAACGAATGGGCCTGAGTACGGAAGACCTCATTCCCGTGTCCATGACCATGAAGGCGGCGAACAACGAAGGCATTCGGATACTCGGCGCCGCGGTGGTCAGATTCTCCGGTGACAGCAACGATGCTCGGAGGTTGGAGACGCGCCAAATCGCGTATGTGGCGGACTCGTCCGATCGCATATTCCTCTCCCGCTCAGCCTGCGTGGATCTGGGTATGATCTCCGACAGTTTCCCAACACTTGGGGAGGTGAATCTGGCGACCTCAGGACTATGCGACTGCCCGCAGCGTGCGGAGCCGCCAACTAGGTCGACCACGCTCCCCATGCCGGCGACGGAAGCTAACAGGGAGGCCCTACGCAAGCACCTACTCAAGGCATACGCTCAAAGCACATTCAATACATGCCCCCACCAGCCCCTACCAAGAATGTCTGGCCCGCCGCTCCGTCTCATGCTCGACGAGAACGCGACGCCGGTCGCCCATCACACCCCCATCCCCGTAGCCATACACTGGCAGGATGAGGTGAAGGCGGCCCTCGACCAGGACGTTCGCCTTGGGGTGTTGGAAGAGGTACCTGTTGGTACACCGGTGACGTGGTGTCACCGCATGGTGATCTGTGCGAAGAAGAACGGCAAACCGCGACGCACAGTTGATTTCCAGGCACTCAACAAGCATGCGTTCCGCGAAACCCACCACACGCAGTCCCCATTCCACCAAGCAAGACGCGTGCCGAGCGGGAAACGGAAAACCGTGTTCGACGCGTGGAACGGCTATCACAGCGTCCCACTGCACAGAGATGACCGCCACAAGACAACGTTCATCACTCCGTGGGGGCGCTACCGATACCTCTCGGCCCCGCAGGGGTACATGGCATCGGGGGATGGTTACTCACGACGGTACGACGAGGTGGTTGCGGACATTGGTAACAAAACCAAATGCGTGGATGACACACTGCTGTGGGCTGACACGATCGAGGAGAGTTACTTCCAGGCGATAGAATGGCTGGATGTGTGCGGCAGGAACGGGATCATCCTCAACCCGGAGAAGTTCGTCTTCGGCGCGTCCACGGTAGACTTTGCGGGCTTCACGATCACCATGGACAGTGTACGACCGTGCGGCCGCTACCTGGAGGCGATCCACGACTTTCCACGTCCACGCAACATCACTGACGTCAGATCATGGTTTGGGCTTGTCAACCAAGTGGCCTACGCCTTCAGTATGGCCAAACGTATGCTGCCGTTCCGGACACTCCTGCAGAGCGGAGCGCGCTTCGAGTGGTCCCCAGAGTTGGAGGAGATATTCTGCGAGTCGAAGGACATGATTGTCCAGGAGATCGAGCGCGGTGTCCGCATCTTCGACAAGGCCAGGCCGACATGCCTTGCCACAGACTGGTCGAAGGAAGGCATCGGATTTTGGTTGTTTCAGAAGCACTGCCTGTGCACACCAGTTAGACCTTTCTGCTGCACCGACGGGTGGAAGATCACCCTAGTCGGCAGCAGGTTCACGCACGCAGTGGAGTCCAGATACGCGCCTGTGGAGGGCGAGGCCCTCGCGGTTGCAGACGCCCTAGACAAGGCGCGCTACTTCGTACTGGGCTGCGAGAACTTGATTGTGGCAGTCGATCACAAGCCGCTACTGAAACTCCTTGCGGACAGAGCACTTGACGACATACCCAACCCCCGCCTCAGGAACCTCAAGGAGAAGACCCTGCGGTATCGCTTCCGCATCGTCCATGTCCCGGGCATGAAGAACAAGGCGGCAGATGCCATGTCCCGCAGGCCGGTCGGCACCTCGCGGCCGTCACTCATGAACCTTCCAGACGACAGCGCCGCCGAGGTGACCCACCTCTCGCCCAGCATGCACACCGACGTGCTGTCTCTCCTGCGCCGAGCTGAGCCGGAGGACGACAGCGACATTGAGGATGGTGACCTGACGTGGTGCGCCGCGGGGCTGGAGTCATTACGGTCTGTGACATGGGATCGTGTCAGGGATGCCACTAGCAGCGACGACGATATGCGCGCGTTGGAGGAGATGGTGGCTGATGGCTTTCCTGAGTCAAGGGTCGGGATGCCGGAGGCGATTCGCGGCTTCCACCAGTACCGTGAGGACATCACATCCACTGACGGGGTGGTCCTGTTCAAGGACAGGGTGATCATACCGCCTTCACTACGAGGTGAGGTACTGAGCGCCCTCCATGCTGCACACCAGGGCGTCTCGATGATGACGGCTCGCGCGGAATCCTCTGTGTTCTGGCCGGGCATGTCAGCCGACATCAGCGCCGCTCGGAACAGCTGCGAGCAGTGCCACCGAATGGCGCCCTCGCAACCTGGGGCCCCACCGACCCCGCCCATCCCCGCCGTTTACCCATTTCAGGCGGTGTGTTCTGACTTTTTCATGCACAGGGGGGTACACTACCTCGTGACGGTGGACCGTTACTCGAACTGGCCGATTGTCTCAAGGACATCAGGCGGCGCTCCAGACCTCATATGCCACTTACGTCGCGCCTTTGCGACATACGGGACGCCTGAAGAGCTCTCGTCAGACGGGGGGCCTGAGTTCACCTCTGCCGAGACCAGGTCTTTCCTGCGAAGATGGGGCGTCCACCACCGCCTCTCATCAGTGGCGTTCCCCCACAGCAACTGCCGTGCGGAGATTGGGGTGAAGACCATGAAACGGCTGATCACCGACAACACTGGCCCGAAGGGCGACCTCGACACCGATGCTGTGCAGAGGGCGATTCTGCAATACCGCAATACGCCTGACCCAGACACGAAGATTTCCCCGGCCATGTGCGTGTTCGGCCGCCCGATACGTGATTTCATCCCGATTGCCCCCGGAAAATACAGGCCGCATGAGACTTGGCGCGAGACGCTGACAGCGAGGGAGGAGGCCCTCCGCAAACGCCACATCCGCACAGCGAGCACCTGGGCAGAGCACACTAAACGCCTCCCTCCGCTCGTAGTGGGGGACTTGGTCCGTGTGCAGAACCAGACAGGGCTCCACCCCAACAAGTGGGACAGGACGGGCTGCGTCGTGGAGGTGCGTCAGCACGATCAGTATGTGGTCAAGATTGACGGCTCCGGCAGGGTCACGCTTCGGAACAGGAGATTCCTGCGCAAGTTCTGCCCGGTTCGCGATGACCGGCTTCCGCCCCGATCGATCTATGATGATTTGCCAATCCGCGTCGCCGCGCCAGTCCCCGTCGTCATTCCTCGGCTGCCTGGCCTCACACGCAGCTCTGGGTTGCCCGTGACGGGGCCTCGGTCCGGCCTGCCACCTGCACCGCCGTCGGCAAGCTCTCCTCAGCGCTGGACACGGCCCACCTCTGCCCCGCCGGTGACACCGGCTCGGGACCCGTTGCCGGCCCCCGTGGCCCCGGTGGCTCTGTCTCCGCCGCCGGACGTTGTCGCGTCGCCGCCGCCGCTGGCATTGGGATTACGCCGGTCTGCCAGGGCGACCTGCGTGCCCGCCTGGCACAGTGACTTTTCTATGGACTGACTTTACGTGGGTGGTGCTCATGTTGTATGCTATACTTGTTGGTTCGCAACTGGTGCACTTGACTGCTGTTTACTGTTTGCTGTTGCAGTGTTACTATTCTAGGATTGTTTTATTTTAGCCTTTATTGTCGTGTTAAAGACTCGGGAGGAGATAGGGAATATTGCACTCCGGTTACATATTGGTGCACGCACCGGAAAGGGAAGTAGTTAGACTACTGCTATGATGTAAACAGACACACGTTTCCCCCGGCTCATGACTTGTTTGATTATTGTCATTTCGCCTATTAAAGCAAGTGAACAAATAGAATGTTGTTCTTATTTATTAACCAGCTCCTTAACAGCGCCTAAACTTAACCGTTCTAACCTTAACCAACTCCGAAACAATGCCTAACCTTAACCTTAACCTTAACCATGCCTAACCTTAACCGGCGAAAGAATACACGTTAAAAAAAATCACGTTAAAAAAAAAATTTGATGGGATTCGAACTCGTCAACAACGGACCGCAGGACCGCAGGACCGCTGCTCTGCCAGGTGAGCTGAAGCGCTGAATGAAAATCATGGCGGATTCCGCGATAAGCACCTCAAAGCACCTCGATAACCTTACGCGCGAGGGGCTTCGCTCAACCAATCAGAGAGGGGGCTGCAGAAATGGAGCTCAACCAATCAGAGAGGGGGCTGCAGAAATGGAGCTCAACCAATCAGAGAGGGGTCTGCAGAACTAGAGCTACTATTTGTATAGACGCAGTAGGGTCGAGCTGCAACCTCGGAGCCTCGAGGTCCAGATTGGTACTTCCGCCCTGCCACAGGGCTATGCGCTGATTGGCGGAAAGTACGGAAGTATCTCGAAGTACGTCTGACGTATCTCGAATTACGTCTGACGTGTACGGAAGAATCTCGAAGTACGTCTGACGTATCTCGAATTACGTCTGACGTTTCTCTACGTTAGCGAACATTAAATGTTGTATTCATAAAATAATATAAAATCAGCAGCATGGGGAGGGCCGGGGGGAGGGGAGGTACAGGTAGTAGAAGACATAGAGGTACAGGTCACATAATTATAGTACAGTGGAGAAGTAAAAATAGAATAAAAAGGCAGTGTAAACAATATACAATATTATTAACTCTAATAATAACACGCCTCGCGGGTCATTATAATACGAGAGCCGTGGGTCTGCATTGTATAGAGCGGATCCCCCGGCCGTATTCAAGCGCTGGAGCGCTTTGCGATGGATGAATGAATGAATGAATGAATGAATGAATGAATGAATGAATGAATGAATGAAAACTTTATTAACAGATTGCAGAATGGGTACAGTACAGTACAGCTCAATACATACAATTGTTAAGGGGATGCAGACCAGAGAAAGACTTTCGTCTTGTTTACATCAGGGTCCCCCATTTTCAATTCATCTAACATATATGACATACATGACATACAGATAGACAGTACTGCTACATCTATACATTTATGACATACCAGATTTGCAATTACAGTACTGTTTGTGATACAAAAAGAGTCCAGAAAGAAAAGAGTATATACATTAGGCGTAGAAACTGTACATTGGATTGGGTAGGTGGGGGTGGGGGGGGACTGTACATTGGAGGTGGTTGGGTGGGTGGGGGGGGGGGGGGTTGGGTAGGAGTGGGGGGGGGGGGGGGGTTGGGTAGGAGTGGGGGGGGGGGTTGGATAGGAGGGGTGGGTGGGGGACACTGTACAACTGTACAAACAACACTGTACATTGGATTATTGACAAGACCATACTTGGTAATTTACTGTACATTGGAGGGGGTTGTGTTCGGACATTTACAGGGGCCAGTTTCGAGTTGCAGTCTCCCTTAGGTGTTTTTTGAGAGTGTTTTTGAAAGTGGGTAGTGATTCACATTCCTTTACAGCTTTGGGTAGGGCGTTCCACATTGATGTGGCATAATTGCGAAACGTGTTTAGTCCCTTGTTTGAGCCGAATCTGGGTTTAACATGATTTGTGGAGCTCCCTCTGGTGTTGTGATCGTGGTATTCACTGACCTTTGGGAAGTATTTTGTCATGTACATGGGTACCTTGGTCGTGTAGTGTATCTTGTAGACCAGGCCCATTGCAAGTTGCTGTACTCTGTCGTCTACTCTAAGCCATCCTAGGTTGTCAAAGTGGGCAGGGGTGAGGTGGGTTCTAGGAGTAAGGTCAAGCAGTAGTCTGACCAGTTTGTTTTGAGATGTTTGTAATTTTGTTTTTAGCGCCTTTGAGGTGCTTTGGTACCATGAGGTGCAAGCATAGTCGTAGTACCCTTGAATGAGTGCTCCTGCTAGAGTCTTCAGGGTATTCTTGTTTACCAGTGAGGAGATCCGGTACAAGAATCGTGTTCGTTGGTTGACTTTTTTTTATTACATTGGATGCCATTTTGTCACAGGAAAGATTTGCCTCTAGGATGGAACCCAGGTAGGTAATATCTTCTTTCCTTGTGACAATATTGTCACCCACTGTAACTGAGAAGCCGTCGGTCTTGCTGAGTTTGTTATTTGAACCGAAGAGAATGGACTCTGTTTTGCCCATGTGTAATGATAGTTTGTTATCAGCGAGCCATATGCAGATTTTGCCTAGTTCTGAGCTGAGGGTTTTTTCAACCTGTAACTTGTTCTTGTCAGAGACCAGCAGGGCTGAGTCGTCCGCAAACAGGAACAAGTTGCAGTCACAAGCTGACGACATGTCATTTGCATAAATTAGGAACAGTAGCGGACCTAGTATGCTTCCTTGTGGAACACCACAGTTTACTGTGAGGGGGGGGGATACGGTACCGTTTACCTCCACCATCTGCTCTCTCCCCTCCAGGTAGGATTGCATCCAGCTCACTGATAGACTATCAAAACCAATTGCTTTTAGCTTGTCAATCAGAATGGTGTGATTGACAGTGTCGAAAGCCTTTTGTAGGTCCAGCATGACCATGCCGCAGTATTTGCCCGCGTCCACCTCTTGTTTGATGTGGTCGTTTAAATAGAGAAGGCATGTGTCAGTGGAGTGGGATGTTCTGAAGCCAGATTGGAATTCGTAGATTAGATTTTTTTCCGCAAGGTATTTTTCGACCTGTTCGTATACAATTTTTTCAGATGGAGGTAAGGATAGAAACAGGGCGGTAGTTGCCTGGGTCTAATTTACTGCCCTTTTTTGTTGCAGAGGGGTCACTCTCGCAATTTTGAAGTCCTTGGGGACGTGTCCCTGTTTTATGGAGAGGTTTATTATGTGTGTGATGACTGGGGGTGATGGCGGCTGCTGAGTCTCTGAGGAATTTGGAGGGGATGTTGTCATGGCCAGTGGCCTTGTTGGGTTGGAGGGCGCTCAGTTTTTTGAGTACCTCATCTGTTGTTACCATTTCCAGTTTGAAGTCGTCTTTGTGGACCCCTAGGTTCTTGTAGTATGCTACTATGTGTTCTACCCCATAATGCCCTGAGTGGGAGGGTAGTTTGTTTACCAGTGTTGTGGCTATGTTTGTGAAGAAACTATTTAAGTAATTATCAAACTGTATTAGTAGTAATAATAGTAGAGTATAGCAGAGTATAAACAACAGTACAGTACTGTTTCTCATTCCTGTACTGTTGTTTATACTCTGCTCCTGTGTTGTAACCCAACCCCCTCCAATGTACAGTAAATGACCAAGTATGGTTTTGTCAATATTCCAATGTACAGTTTTGCTTGTACAGTTGTACAGTGTCCCCCCCCCCTCCTACCCGACCCCCCCCCCCCCCCCCCCCCCCCCAAGGCGAAAGTCTTTCTCTGGTCTGCATCCCCTTAACAATTGTGTGTATTGAACTGTACTGTACTGTACCCATTCTGCAATCTGTTAATAAAATGTTCAATCAAGAATGGAGTGATTGACAGTGTCAAAGGCCTTTTGTAGGTCCAGCATGATCTGTTAATACAATTTTCAATCAATCAATCAATCAATCAATCAATCAATCAATCAATCAAGACCCTCGTCGCGGGCACTGCATTCCGTTCTCAGAATGGATTTGACTCGAGAGAGATCATCAGCAGCTATATATGATATTCAGACTCTAGATCTATTTGCAGAGCCAGATGACTCGAGGCAACCTGTGCGATTGGCTCTTGACAATTAATTTTGCACGTACTGTATAGCTACAGACAGTATGTGTGTATGCGCGCACTGCGGGAGGTGGCCAGAAGCGCGCAACTAGCCAACTACTATTATTACTACTAATACAGTTTGATCCATCGCAAAGCGCTCCAGCGCTTGAATACGGCCGGGGGATCCGCTCTATACAATGCAGACCCACGGCTCTCGTATTATAATGACCCGCGAGGCGTGTTATTATTAGAGTTAATAATATTGTATATTGTTTACACTGCCTTTTTATTCTATTTTTACTTCTCCACTGTACTATAATTATGTGACCTGTACCTCTATGTCTTCTACTACCTGTACCTCCCCTCGCCCCGGCCCTCCCCATGCTGCTGATTTTATATTATTTTATGAATACAACATTTAATGTTCGCTAACGTAGAGAAACGTCAGACGTAATTCGAGATACGTCAGACGTACTTCGAGATACTTCCGTTCACGTCAGACGTAATTCGAGATACGTCAGACGTACTTCGAGATACTTCCGTACTTTCCGCCAATCAGCGCATAGCCCTGTCACAGGACTAATGGTCCTGTGGCAGGGCGGAAGTACCATTCTGGACCTCGAGGCTCCGAGTCTGCAGCTGGACCCTATTGCCATTCTCCCCTCTTCTTTTTCTTCTTCAATGGTTCAATGTCAGATCGCGACCACAAAAGGTGCATACCGCCACCTACTGTACAATCAATTCAACCCCCTAACACACCAAACAAAACAAAACCCATCCCTAACATCACCACCCTATCCAAACCTAATCTATGAGTCACTCATTGCCTCCTGCGGCTGACTCTGGCCTTCCTGAACACTCACCACCCCCCTTCCCTAACTCTCTTACTTGATCACTCACAACAACCTTCTTCCCTAATTTCCCTAACTCCCTCGATACTTGCCCCATTGTCAACCCCTTCATACCCATGTCTAGTACTGCTGCCTCAACTACTAACCTTAACCTCTCTGTCCTACTGCTAACCATCACTATAGTATTCACTACTCTCGTCACAAATGCCACTATCTCCAACTTCACCCCCCCACACCCTCTGTTGTGAAGGATCAGATTAAACCGAATATATATATTTATTTATATATATATATTTAATAGTATTTGTATATCGTTTGATATCCCCTGTATATTCCTTGTACAATATGCACTGAATATCCCTTTAGTCTACTAAACAGCCCATAATAGTTTCATTCTACCATTGGACGAGAACCTGGCGCCAGCAGCCATACCCCTAGGTTCAAGTTCAATCGTGCCGCCCAACATGTCGTGGCAAGCCCGGTTCCGCGTAGGAATACGTCTGGCGAAATACGAATGGTACTATTTGTTCACAGCGCATATATATATGGCGCGAGTAAAGTAGAACTTTCTTTTAGTCCATTAGTTCTTTACCCTCCAACCCGAGTAACAGACGCGAAGCCTCACCCACGACGCACGTGTGGTGCAGTAAGGCCTACTTGGCCTCAGAATAGGCATTGAGATATCGTGTGGATTAATAGTTGAATTGTCATAGTTTGGCACTATACCGTCGAGTTGGACGTATTCTATTAAGCTAATAATAGTCTATTATGTATGGTGCATCGTTCGGTTAGAGTTATAAAGTTATCAGTACCCCCATCGTTCCTGACGTTATCTGGAGTCTTAACCAGGCTGGGCAGACCACTAGTGGTGCTTGCATCCGAGGAGCTCCGGGCCAGGACGAGGAGACCTGTACATTGGATTACTTTACCGGGACGACGGCGAGCCTTCCACGGCTTGGATTATGCTTTGGGTGCTTTGATTATTCCATGGATAACGGCCAACACTACTGAGTGTTGGAACTACCCCCCGGAGAGGAGTCCAGGTGAGACGGCGCTCTACACCAGTGAGGTCGCCTCACGTCTCTCCGTTGTGGACCGGCAGCTACCGTCCACCAGAGGGTCCAGCTGTATTCATCTGCGGACCGAGGTTCTGTGGGCACCGTGTTCAAGACTTTGAATTCTCCCAAGAAATCGTCGGCCAGATGGGATACCGCCAGCGGCTCTTCTAACCCCCCCCTCCTACTGTCTTACAACCAGCGGGACCCCCCCCCCCCTTAGTGTATCCAGCTATAATCATTTAAGTACCATCACTATAGTTCCCTAAAGAACCGGGTTGTATACTTACTCCCTGCGTAACCAGAGATTGGACATTCAATATTGATTTACCTACGAATACTCATTTGCCATACAAGTGCATTTCAAATCATAAGTGTAAACAAGTGAACGTTGTATATACCTTTTGCTATATTAAATATTCGATTTGTACATTTGTGTGGACTTCGTTTCATCAGGTGGGAAAGTGTTCATCATATTTATATCATGTACTGGATGGCCAGAAGTTAAAGTACAAGAGGTAGTGGTTTAATAATACCATACTTATCAATACAGTCAGGGAATTGTACCCCTCAGATACAATTGGTCCTTCGAGCCGGAGGGTAACTAGTGTAATATTAATATAGTGTTATTAATATTAAAATGGCCTATGATGAACACTCCACGAAACGGTCCTCCTAACGTAGAACGCCCGCGGCGCAGACGACAGACACCTCAGTACTTAGAGGATTACGCTGTCAGTCAACTACCTAGCCTTCGACAAACGGTAAACGCGGTAAAAGTAGAAAGTAAAATTATGTCTGACCTTAACGACCAGGTTTCCCCGACCACAGAGGCCCTAGTAGGTCCTAATGTAACTGACCAAGCTCACGGTGGGGACCAGGAGGGAGCTGACATGCCTTTACCCCCCGCCAATACCGAAGAAGTAGTCCCCGACCAGCCCCGGGAGGAAGACAACCCTACAGAGAGAGAACTCTGCACGGAAGAAGAGGAGGAGAGCGCCGAGGAAATAGAGCTCCAGGACTCCCCAACGAGTACACCCAGGAGCGGCTCACCCAGGAGCGGCTCACCTCCACAACCGCCTTCCCCCAGCGAAGCGGAGAGGATGCTACAACAGGCGTTCCTCGTCAGCCTGACAGCCTCTACCGAACGCGACCGACTTCAGGGCGAACGCGATCGACTCCAAGCACAGCAACGGAGCGAAGAAGAGCGCACACGCCTGGAGATGAGACGCCTTCAGACGGAAGAGAATATGGCAAGAGACCGGGCCGACGCCCAGCGCGCCGCTGCCGGTGCCCAAAGAGAAGCAGATCTCACCAAGCGCGAAGTCGAGCGCGACAAGTTACAAGCGCAGCTAATGGAGCAGCTGATCCGCAAGGCAACACCCTCTCCCTCCGCCAGGGGTTCAAGGAACTCGTCGAGACAACAGTCAAGGGCAGCGTCTCCTAACCGAGCAAGCGACCCTGAACTTGACCAACAGACCAAGCCTATACCCCCCGCAGACCCCCTTCCCAGACCGGTCCAAGCGAGACCCAGCTACAAGGAAGGAGCGGCATACACTGCGGAAAAGCTAAATAAACGATTACAGGATCTGGAAGACCTGATAGAGGAAGAAGAGGGAGAGGAGGAGAACCAAGCCCGACGACAGCACAGTACTCCACCGGACCAGGAGGTCCAGTACAGCCCAGGCTATACCCCCGCGGCGCTGCGCTACAGACCCCCGACTCTATTCACGGGTGAGCACGACGCACGACCAGCCCCGAGGAATAGCACCTGGACCAGCGGGCCATGGTACCCTGTCGGTACCAGCCCACAGAGGGGCGCAAGAGGGGACTCGCCTAGGAGGTCTCTCCCCCAACGCTCGCCGATGTATCAGCCATCCACAGCGTCATACATTGCCACGCCGTCGTTTCCAGACTTCACCTATGAGAATCGAGCACAGTACACGGAGCTCCGGATGTGCTTAGAGACAATGATGGTGGATGTCGCTGATGAACGCCACAAGTATGCAATATTACTGAAGCACCTGAAAGTACCGCGAGCGCACAATATAGCGCTAGCCTATGCCACCTCTACGACCCCATACACAGCGGCCCTAGCCGCGCTGGACCAGAGATATGGACGTATATGGGATTACGTAATCCAAGAGATAAGGCATATTGATCGCCTACCCCCAGCAACACGAACGGCCCCGAACCATCCCTCCTTGATCTAGCCGACTTCCTGGCGAGAGAAGTCAGCAGCTTACGACTGGATACGTTCGGGCGGAGCACGCCAAGCTCCAGAGAGGGACCCAGGAGAATAAATGATGGAAGAAGATCGGTGACTGTCATGCACCAATCAGAGTCAGTACCGAGCAGTAAGAGCCACAGTACCCCCTCGAGAAAAGAGAAGTGGAAGATGGTATGCCCCTACTGTGAGAAAGAACACTGGCTGTCACAATGCGACCTATTCACAAAGATGAATGCAGAAGAAGTGAGTCAATGGATAAAGTCCAACAGGCGCTGTTACCGATGTGCGCGCAGTCACATGGCAGCCGAATGCCGCCTAAAGAAAAGGTGCAGTCGGTGCGACGGAGCCCATCTAGACATACTACACGACAGTAACAGAAGACGGCCTTCACCTGCACCATCGAGCGGCACCAAGGCAAGTGTCATGTACATTGACCCCGCCAGCAGCAGCGGCGCCCAAGTGCTCTTAAAGGTAGTCCGTGTGACATTGAGCTACCAAGATAAAGTCATGGACACTTACGCCGTCCTTGATGACGGGTCAGAGAAGACCCTTCTGCTCGCGTCCGCTGCGGCCCAGCTGGGACTGCGGGGGAGCGAGAACCAAATGACGATTCGGACAATAAGAAGAGATTTAAAGACGATAAAGGGCGAGCATGTCTCCTTCACTATCGCAGCAAACGGGCAGCCAGAGCGACGGTATAAGATTACAAATGCTTTCACCAGCCAAGAAATAGGACTATCGCAGTACACCTACCCTATCGCCAAGTTGATGGATAAATATGTGCACCTGCGACAACTACCTATCCCGCTCATAGACGGCGCTACCCTGACCCTGCTGATAGGCTCCGACCATGCAGAATGCATAGTCCCGATTGACCGGGTCCATACAGGACCCCGAGGCTGTCCTGCAGCAGTCGAGACCCGCCTAGGGTGGACCCTACAAGGCCCCCTCGCTAAATCTCTCAACCGAACAGCAGCCACTAGCTGCCTCCACTCCAGAACGACAGAAGAAGACACCACTCTCCTGCAGCATGTCGAGAGGCTATGGACACTAGAGACAATGCCCTTTAAGAACGAAAAGAAAGATATTCGTTCTAAAGAAGACATTTACGCCATCAACCTACTCGAGCAAGGGACAAAGAGAGTCACAGTCGGCGGAGTGATGAGATACGCAACTCCACTCCTGAGGCGAGAGGGAATGCCCACCTTTCACGCAAAGAAAGACGCCACGGAGCGCTATCTATTGAACACGGAGCGGCGCCTAGCCAAAGACCCCGCTCAAGAGGGTGTGTACCGCGCTGAGATTGAAAAGCTAATCACAGTGGGACACGTGACAAAGATTGACATTAAAGAGGCCGATCAGACGACCGAATCATGGTACGTGCCGCATCACAAGGTCCATCACAACGGCAAGGATCGCATTGTGTTTAACTGCAGCTACCAGATCGGATCCCAAAATCTGAATAAAGAGCTCTTGCCCGGCCCCACACTCGGCCCCTCCCTACTAGGCGTGCTACTGCGCTTCCGCCAGGACAAGGTGGCTATCAGCGGGGATATCAAAGGGATGTTCCTGCAGGTGAGACTAGTGGAGGAGGACAAGCCCCTGCTGCGGTTCCTATGGAGAGAGAGGATCGGAGATGAGAACCCAGCCATCTACCAGTGGGAAGTACTCCCCTTCGGAACCACATGCAGCCCGTGCTGTGCTACATTTGCACTACAGAAACACGTCGCAGAGGACCCAGCAGCAGATGAAGAGGTCCGACACAGTGTGAAGAACAGTTTCTACGTGGACAACTGTTTACAAAGCGTTTCGACTCAACAAGAAGCCGAGGCTCTCCTAATCAAGCTACGCGCCTCCCTGATCAAAGGCGGCTTTGATCTCAGGCAGTGGGCCAGCAGTGACCCGCACGTATTGCGCAGCCTCTCCCCCGCGGACAAGGCTGCCAGCAGCGAGACCTGGATGGCGACCATCCCAGGAGAAGCCCAAGAAATGACACTAGGACTAGTCTGGCGCTTCAAAACAGACTCGCTCCACTATAGACACAAACCCCTGACTCCAGAGCAGGGAGGGTCGACGGCGACACCCACCACCAGACGGAGTGTGTACAGAACACTCGCCAGACAATATGACCCGTTGGGATGTATTCTACCTTACACCACCAGGGCAAAGATGATTGTACGAGCACTATGGGACAAGGACCAGGGCTGGGACGACCCAATATCCGCACACCTTGCCTCAACATGGAGAGAGTGGGAGACGGAACTCCGCTCACTCCCAGGCGTCAATATACGCCGCAGCTACTTCCCATCCACAGTGAGGCCAGAGACATGCAAGGTTGATCTACACGTCTTCAGCGACGCCTCCGAAGTAGCCTATGGATCGGTGGCCTACTTGCGTGCCCAAGAGAAGGGAGGAAAGATACACACTGCTTTCATCCTGGCTCACTCAAGAATAGCCCCACGAAAGCAACAATCTATCCCGCGTCTAGAGCTCTGCGCAGCCCTTGCAGGAGCGCATCTAGCCACGTTAATCCAACGTGAACTCACCATTCCGGTGCACAGAACAATCTTGTGGTCAGATTCCACGACAGTACTCACATGGATCAAGTCTGATTCATGCAGATACAAAGTCTTCGTGGGAGTCAGAGTCACCGAGATTCAAGAGTTAACAGAAGCAGCGAGCTGGCGGTATGTGGACACCAAACACAACCCAGCTGACGTCATCACCCGGGGAATGTCTCTGGATGACCTCACCCGTCGCAACATCTACAGTGACGGACCAGAATTCCTCAAGCTCCCGGAAGAAGAGTGGCCTACGCCCACCCCACGGGAAGCAAGTAACGAGGAGGCTGAGAACAAGAAACCTATGTTCTGTGGACTGAGCACAGTCGCCTCCACAGACCCCAACATAGATGACTGCATTACCCTAGAGAGTGCGCAGCAAAAGACATTCCTGTGGCACCACCCAGAGATTCAGTCCACCACCGACATTTCAGCAGCTGACTGCGAAGAAGCAGAACTTCTTCTACTACAACGAGCCCAGAGAGACTCGTTCCCCGATGAGCTAGACTGTCTACAGGGAGGAAAGCCCGTCCCATCAGACAGCAGACTGCTCCACCTGGCACCCGAGAGTGACGCCCATAATCTCATCAGAGTGGGTGGTCGCCTGCGGAGAGCCCCCGATCTACCGGATGACATTAAGTACCCGATAGTCTTGAACAGCCGACACAAGGTCACAGAGCTGATCATAAAGAAATACGACGAGGATGTACACCACGCAGGAGCAGAGAGAGTCTTCGCGGAGATCAGACGTCGCTATTGGATACTTCAAGGAAGAGAAGCGGTGCGACGCTTCCAGCGAACCTGTCTAGACTGCCGAAAGTGGCGCGCGCAGCCCAGCATACCACGGATGGCTGACCTACCCCCCTGTCGCCTCCGACTCGGCGACAAGCCATTCCACTCCACAGGCATGGACTGTTGTGGCCCGTTGTATATAAAGAGAGGAAGAGGAACCGAGAAGCGGTGGGGTATTGTATTCAAATGCATGACCACCAGAGCGATACATATCGAGCTCCTTCCGACCATGAGCACAGACTCATTCCTTATGGCCTTCCGAAGATTCACATCACGGAAAGGAAAACCGTCTACATTGTTGTCTGATCACGGGACAAACTTCAAAGGCGGAGAAAGAGAGCTGAGAGAGAGCTTCCAAGCTATGGGCCCAGAACTTAAGACCCACCTCGCTCCATCCCAGATTGACTTCCAGTTTAATCCCCCGAACGCACCCCACTTCGGTGGAGCCTGGGAACGAGAAGTACGTTCTATAAAGACAGCCCTGTACGCCGTGCTTGGGGCCCAGACTGTGGCGGAAGAAGTCCTAATGACAGTCCTCACGGAGATCGAGGGAGTATTGAACTCAAAACCCCTCGGTTACGTCTCCAGTGATGTAGCAGATGTCGACCCAGTCACCCCCAACACACTCTTAATGGTGCGGCTGGACCCCGCGCTACCCCAGACAATGTACAGGCCTGAAGAAGCGAACGGCCGAAGAATGTGGAGGTACAGTCAAGTACTAGCTGACAAGTTTTGGAGCAGCTTCCTACTCCACTACCTACCGTCTCTACAGACCCGACAGAAGTGGGTAAAAGAGAGAGACAATTTGACAGAAGGAACAGTCGTCATGATTATCGACCAGTCACTACCCAGAGCTATGTGGCCGGCTGGCCGCGTAAGCAAAGTGATCACCGGTGCCGATGGCAAGGTCCGAGCAGCTGAAGTACTCACCCAAGGGCGAACTTACACACGACCCGTGGCGAGGCTAATAGAACTGCCCCGACTCCCAGATACTATCGATGATGACCATGACCCCATGACTTTGTGAGTTGACTGACCCTTACAGCGGACCTTGAGTGGTAGACAGTGCGGTTAATCTGTCTCTGTTTAGCTAATTAGGTGGGACTAATTAGGGGGCGGCTGTTGTGAAGGATCAGATTAAACCGAATATATATATTTATTTATATATATATATTTAATAGTATTTGTATATCGTTTGATATCCCCTGTATATTCCTTGTACAATATGCACTGAATATCCCTTTAGTCTACTAAACAGCCCATAATAGTTTCATTCTACCATTGGACGAGAACCTGGCGCCAGCAGCCATACCCCTAGGTTCAAGTTCAATCGTGCCGCCCAACATGTCGTGGCAAGCCCGGTTCCGCGTAGGAATACGTCTGGCGAAATACGAATGGTACTATTTGTTCACAGCGCATATATATATGGCGCGAGTAAAGTAGAACTTTCTTTTAGTCCATTAGTTCTTTACCCTCCAACCGAGTAACAGACGCGAAGCCTCACCCACGACGCACGTGTGGTGCAGTAAGGCCTACTTGGCCTCAGAATAGGCATTGAGATATCGTGTGGATTAATAGTTGAATTGTCATAGTTTGGCACTATACCGTCGAGTTGGACGTATTCTATTAAGCTAATAATAGTCTATTATGTATGGTGCATCGTTCGGTTAGAGTTATAAAGTTATCAGTACCCCCATCGTTCCTGACGTTATCTGGAGTCTTAACCAGGCTGGGCAGACCACTAGTGGTGCTTGCATCCGAGGAGCTCCGGGCCAGGACGAGGAGACCTGTACATTGGATTACTTTACCAGGACGACGGCGAGCCTTCCACGGCTTGGATTATGCTTTGGGTGCTTTGATTATTCCATGGATAACGGCCAACACTACTGAGTGTTGGAACTACCCCCCGGAGAGGAGTCCAGGTGAGACGGCGCTCTACACCAGTGAGGTCGCCTCACGTCTCTCCGTTGTGGACCGGCAGCTACCGTCCACCAGAGGGTCCAGCTGTATTCATCTGCGGACCGAGGTTCTGTGGGCACCGTGTTCAAGACTTTGAATTCTCCCAAGAAATCGTTGGCCAGATGGGATACCGCCAGCGGCTCTTCTAACCCCCCCCTCCTACTGTCTTACAACCAGCGGGACCCCCCCCCCCCCCTTAGTGTATCCAGCTATAATCATTTAAGTACCATCGCTATAGTTCCCTAAAGAACCGGGTTGTATACTTACTCCCTGCGTAACCAGAGATTGGACATTCAATATTGATTTACCTACGAATACTCATTTGCCATACAAGTGCATTTCAAATCATAAGTGTAAACAAGTGAACGTTGTATATACCTTTTGCTATATTAAATATTCGATTTGTACATTTGTGTGGACTTCGTTTCATCAGGTGGGAAAGTGTTCATCATATTTATATCATGTACTGGATGGCCAGAAGTTAAAGTACAAGAGGTAGTGGTTTAATAATACCATACTTATCAATACAGTCAGGGAATTGTACCCCTCAGATACACCCTCTCTTTCTCCTCTTGTACTTCCTCTACCGACAAATGCCCTTTTCTAAACCCCTTATCCACACCTTGCTTCCCCTGAACCTCCTGCACTACCCTTACTGCCAAATGCCCTTCTCCTTCCTCACCTTGCTTTCCCTGACCTAACTTCCTAACTGCCTCCGCATACGAAATCCTATCATCCCTTCTCACTCTCTGAACCTCAACCTCCCTCCTCATCACCTCACAACCCCTAAACGCTACACTATGCTCCCCACCACAACTACAACACTTCAGCTTCACTCCCTCTCCACACTTCCCATATTCATGCTCCCCGCCACACCTAGCACACCTCTGTCCCTTCTTACAAGAAACAGCTACATGGCCAAATTCCTGACACCTATAACACCTAAGAGGACTCTGAACAAATTCCCTAACCCTAAACAACCTATACCCTACAAACACTACACTAGGAACAACCTTACCCTCAAACTTAATCACTACCGTCTCCGTCTCTACCCTATCTGCTCCCCTCTTCATCCTTTCTGCACCCTTAACTATGCCATTACGCCCGTCCTTCCCTAATCCTTCCACCAGCTGCTCCATGCTAACCTCGACCGGTACCCCAGCTATCACCCCCTTATATCCCCCCTCCCTCTTCTCCCCTACTCTCACTACCTCCCTTATACCCACTCCACCAATGCTCCTCATCTTCCTAGCCATCTCCACCTGCCCTACACTTACACACCCTAAGGCCAGATTCCCATCTCCCAAAACTCTAGCATACTTTACCTCTCCTAACTGCTTACCTACGAGTTTGGGCAACTCGAACAACCCTAATTTACTCACTCCCCCCTCCCCCTCAAACCTAACCATTACATGAATCACTTCTGCAACAACCTTGTCTCTACCCTCACCATCTGATCCACTCGAGCTATCCCCCCTACCCTTCTTCCTTTTCACCCCCTTCCCCCCACTATCCCTGCCCCTCTTCTCCACCTTACTCCACCCTTCTCCCCCGCTCTCACCCCCCGAACCACACTCCATACTGTCATCTCCCATCGCCAAACTCACTCCCTCAGGGAGCAGCAAGGCGGACATACCCAACGGCTCATTCCCTTCATATCCGTCAAACGTGACCCTGCAGTCTTCACCCTTGATCCAGGAAACAAACCCCAGATACACCTTGCCATCCCCGGAGTACACAGCACGACAACGGGAGCCCACCCTCCACGCTAGAGCCGCCTCCATGTCTCCATATCCCATCAAACAGTTCTCTCGACAAGTAACCTTAAGTCTCTCTCGCTTTCGACACCACCGCTCCGGCACACCAGGACCAGACTCAAAACATTCAATCTGCAAAACGCTTCCCTCCTGGCGGAGCGACTCTGCTTCCCCTTCCGACATCCTCACGCCACCGACTCGCACAAGTGACATCCCGCTTCCCTCGCAATGTTCACACAATAAGACTTCCGGTCAAGGGGTTTCAAAATAAAAGAGCGATTTTTCACAAGACTGAAGCCATTGAAAATGTTTCTTTTGTACATGAAAACAGCAAACTAAGCATTTTAACCAAGATGTATGACAAGTACTTGTTATAATAACAAATGCAGTTCATTGGAGTGCATAGCCTATAATGATTGGACACAGTAAATCTACTGGCTTTATGGCAGCATGAAAAAGATATCCACAGACTCCAGGACCACTTTCACATCCCACTGTAAATTAAGCGGAAGCTGTATAAATAAATAGTTGCTGGCTGCCCATTTTCAGACTATATTGGACAAGTACTGTTAGTCTACTGGCTTAATGGCAGCATGACACATTTATCCATAAACTAGTGTTGTCATAATACCAACATTTTGACTTTGATATCAATACCAAAATTATACTTGAAACTGAAACAATGCTGATTTGATCATCTGTACCTAATGGACAGAGATATTATAGTTTTAATTTGTTTTTATTTAGATTTCTAACTTTTGTTTACAGTTTAGTTTCACGGTTGGTTTGCTAGTTTCAGCAGCGTTTTTATTGTTTAAAATAGTTTAGTTTCTTATTAATCAGTAAGTGTTTTACATTTTATAATATGAGGGTATTTGTCAGGGGCAACATTTAAGCAGTTCAGAATAGGTATTGTAATACAAACACATCACTTTGTGAAGGCAATTGACTCAGTCGTGTAGACGTCTAGTCTCAGTGAACATATGCACCAATGCCTGCTCATGCCTAGTGTGTTGACCAATTTGAGCAAATTGACAGAGACTAAAACTAAATAAATGTTATGTATATTTACATTTGTTAGTTTTGTAACAATATCGTTTCAGTTTGTTTTCTTTCTAAAGTCTAGTTTCTATTTTTACTTCAGTTAACTAAAATGTTTTTTCACACCTAGTTATAGATTTTAGTTTGGTTTTAGTTAGTAACTATAATAACCTTTCTAATACATCAGAAACAGAATGTCCACAAGGGTTGATAACGTTTTAAAATGAACAGCTAATCTTTCAGTTGGGGCATTTTTATTGAAGCTCCTTATGGACTATGTGTGTGTAGCTAATTTGTTCTGGTTTTAATGCTGGATGTATTGCTTGTGGTTCAGGTCAGATTCAGATTACTTTAGTCACCATATTGTACAGACAAATGGGCGTTATTCGACATTACAGTGCATGATCTTTTCACAAATAAGAATAACATAATAATAAATAGTTATAAAGTGCAAAACAGGACAGAACAGTGAGACAACGATAAGACAATAAAGTGCAGTGGTTGGGGACATGTATACATGTATACCTACCCACATTCAAAACCGCTCTTAATTAAAGAGCACCTACGGGAGGCTGCAATTAGAAACTGGCCACCGTAAATGTTCAAACCCACCCCCCCCCCCCCCCTCCTAATAGACAGTCTCCTCCCCACCATATGTATTATATTTTCTCCCCATCGTATGTATATTTTTTCTCCCACCCACCCACCCCCTCCTAATGTACAGTCTCCTCCCCATCATATGTATATATTCTCTGTTAGGATCTATGGGTAACAGTACTGTATATTTGCATATCGTATATGTCACAAATGTAACAGTACTATATACCTGTATGTCATGTATGTCCCTATGCCATAAATGTCATGATGTCATGTATGTTGTGTATGTCATAAATGTCACTATGAATTGAAAATGGGGGACCCTGATGTAAACAAGACAAACGTCTTTCTCTGGTCTGCATCCCCTTAACAATTGTGTGTATTGAGCCGTACTGTATTGTACCCATTCTACAATCTGTTAAATAAAGTTTTCATTCATTCATTCATACAGTGCAGCACAAAGTTCAAGGCCAAAAGTCCAGCCCTAGCAGCTTGCCATAGAGGGGGGGTGGGGAGCACAGGGACACCTGACTTGTTTACCAGGCGAGCTGCTGAGGGAAAGAAACTGAGTCTATGGCGGGACCTAAGTGTCTTGGGCAGCCGTAGCCGCCTGCCGTGCCGTGGGGGAGCATGGTGAAGAGGTTATGACCCGGGTGGGCGGGGTCTGCCATGATCTTCCTCGCCCTCCTCAAGGCCCTGGTGGAGTGTAGGGACTCGAGGGAGGGAAGGGAGCAGCCGATCACCGTCTCCGCCGAGAGGCACAAGCTCTCATGTTGTGGGACGATCAAGACCTCTCCTATATGTGCACTGCAGGTTGAGACAGACATACCAGAGATGATAAGAAAACTTATGGCAAATTGTTGGACTTATTTCTCATGACAATTATACAAGTCTACATTCACTTTGACATGAAGCCCAGAGGGTTGACATGAAAAGAACAGTATATTCTTATTTATGACCTGCTATGTTGTCAAGTGTCAACATTTTAGTTAGCTAGACTAGATAGGTATCCAAATGGTGTATCTCACAGGTGGAACAAATCTAGGAGGCCAGAAGTTGTGTTGAACTTCAGACACCAGAAGGGAGATAACCAAAGGAGAGGGGCAACAGTGGGTCAGGAGGTAGAGCAGTCGTCTGGTAATCTGAAGGTTCACGGTTCGATTCCCGCTCCTCCCAGGCAGCGTGTCGAAGTGTCCTTGAGCAAGACACTTAACCCAGATGAGCAGGTTGGCACCTTGCATGGTTGCCTCTGTCGTCGATGTGTGAATGTGAGGAACAAAAATTATAAAGCACTTTGGATAAAAGCTGTTGAATAAATGCACCATTTAGCATTTTTACCCAATAACCACGTCCTAAAGGAGGCCCAACAATGGCTGCTTCTCCTGAGGAGCGCTCGCCTATCTCCCAAAATCCTGAGAGCATCCTGACCAGCTGTGTCTCACTGTGGTACGGTAACTGCACATCAGCTGACCCTGCAGCGGGTTGTCAGGATGTTCCAGTATAGCCCCCCTTCACCCACCTACACCTATCCTGATCCCTCCCCTCGGCCCCCCTCCTTCACCCACCTACACCTATCCTGATCGCTTGAAGCCTTTTTACAACGCATCCGCGTTTCCGGGTTCCAATCGTGGGACGGCAAGTTTCTACACTGGTTAAGCTTAGGCACTCTTCGAAGTTGGTTAAGGTTAGAGTTTGTCTTAGAGCGTGACGGCAAGTTCTTTCGCCGGTTAAGCTTAGGCACTCTTTCGAAGTTGGTTAAGGTTAGAGTTTGTCTTAGAGCATGGCGATAGAACGCCAGGTAGTTTGCAGGCTGTTCGACGCGGAAATGGGCAAACACGCTATTGGGCGCTCATGTCACATGACCTGGCCAATCAGAGCGCCGGAAAAGCGTATGCGTTGTAAAAAGGCTACACGCATCCTGATCCCTCCCCTCTGACCCCCTCCTTCACCTATCCTGATCCCTCCCCTCTGACCCCCTCCTTCACCCACCTACACCTATCCTGATCCCTCCCCTCTGACCCCCTCCTTCACCCACCTACACCTATCCTGATCCCTCCCATCTGACCCCCTCCTTCACCCACCTACACCTATCCTGATCCCTCCCCTCTGACCCCCTCCTTCACCCACCTACACCTATCCTGATCCCTCCCCTCTTACCCCCCGTCCTGCACTTTATTGACATGTCATGTTTACATGCTATTTTCTTGTATCCAGTTCCAATCAGCTCCATTACATGATTCTACCTCATTCAATGCTATTTGCACAGCTCCATTACATGATTCTACCTCATTCAATGCACATACTGTATGATGATATTCCTGTTTTTATTGTATGCCATGTATGTCCCTGTAGGCCCCTCCCCTCTCTGTTTGGTGAAGCTGCAGCCCTCCTTTTGTTTTCATATGTGCTGCACGTTGTGTTAATGACAAATACAATGTAATTGAACTGAATCTGAAAAGCGACGTGAAAGAAACGTTATTACTGAACTAATGCACACAAACACAATACAAGTCATGGAGGCAGGATGATGCTGAGAATAGAGTACAGTGACAATAAGACAAGGATAAATGCTTGTATTAATTAATCTTGTACCGCTACCGGACCACTCAGGCTTAATGGGTTAATAGTCCTGCACATTTAGCATAAAACGTGTGTCGATTGCATACTGAAAGTAAATTGGACACTATTCTGGAACCATTTGTAGCAGATGCACAAGTCTGGCCTCTTTTGAAAGGAATCAGTGCTATTGTCATAGAGTTACAGAGGTTTGAACACACTGAAATAAAAGTAATTTTCATTTTCGTCTTAATTATCTTGTAAACAGATGCCTGCAGATCCATCTACTCTAGTTATTAGCTGAAAACACTGCTGGGGCCATAGCGTGAACTTTGGAAATTACTCAATAACCAACTAGGCTGCAGTAAAAAACTTAAAACCAGATTCTCAAACATAAACATAAAGACGGACAACACGCTCATCACAGAAAAGCTGGATGTAGCCAATTACTTAAATAGTTTCTTCACAAACATAGCCACAACACTGGTAAACAAACTACCCTCCCACTCAGGGCATTATGGGGTAGAACACATAGTAGCTTACTACAAAAACCTAGGGGTCCACAAAGACGACTTCAAACTGGAAATGGTAACAACAGATGAGGTACTCAAAAAACTGAGCGCCCTCCAACCTAACAAGGCCACTGGCCATGACAACATCCCCTCCAAATTCCTCAGAGACTCAGCAGCCGCCATCACCCCAGTCATCACACACATAATAAACCTCTCTATAAAACAGGGACACGTCCCCAAGGACTTCAAAATTGCGAGAGTGACCCCTCTGCACAAAAAAGGCAGTAAATTAGACCCAGGCAACTACCGCCCTGTTTCTATCCTTACCTCCATCTCGAAAGTCATGGAAAAAATTGTATACGAACAGGTCGAAAAATACCTAATCTACGAATTCCAATCTGGCTTCAGAACATCCCACTCCACTGACACATGCCTTCTCTATTTAAACGACCACATCAAACAAGAGGTGGACGCGGGCAAATACTGCGGCATGGTCATGCTGGACCTACAAAAGGCCTTCGACACTGTCAATCACACCATTCTGATTGACAAGCTAAAAGCAATTGGTTTTGATAGTCTATCAGTGAGCTGGATGCAATCCTACCTGGAGGGGAGAGAGCAGATGGTGGAGGTAAACGGTACCCTATCCCCCCCCCTCACAGTAAACTGTGGTGTTCCACAAGGAAGCATACTAGGTCCGCTACTGTTCCTAATTTATGCAAATGACATGTCGTCAGCTTGTGACTGCAACTTGTTCCTGTTTGCGGACGACTCAGCCCTGCTGGTCTCTGACAAGAACAAGTTACAGGTTGAAAAAACCCTCAGCTCAGAACTAAGCAAAATCTGCATATGGCTCGCTGATAACAAACTATCATTACACATGGGCAAAACAGAGTCCATTCTCTTCGGTTCAAATAACAAACTCAGCAAGACCGACGGCTTCTCAGTTACAGTGGGTGACAATATTGTCACAAGGAAAGAAGATATTACCTACCTGGGTTCCATCCTAGAGGCAAATCTTTCCTGTGACAAAATGGCATCCAATGTAATAAAAAAAGTCAACCAACGAACTCGCTTCTTGTACCGGATCTCCTCACTGGTAAACAAGAATACCCTGAAGACTCTAGCAGGAGCACTCATTCAAGGGTACTACGACTATGCTTGCACCTCATGGTACCAAAGCACCTCAAAGGCGCTAAAAACAAAATTACAAACATCTCAAAACAAACTGGTCAGACTACTGCTTGACCTTACTCCTCGAACCCACCTCACCCCTGCCCACTTTGACAACCTAGGATGGCTTAGAGTAGACGACAGAGTACAGCAACTTGCAATGGGCCTGGTCTACAAGATACACTACACGACCAAGGTACCCATGTACATGACTAAATACTTCCCAAAGGTCAGTGAATACCACGATCACAACACCAGAGGGAGCTCCACAAATCATGTTAAACCCAGATTCGGCTCAAACAAGGGACTAAACACGTTTCGCAATTATGCCACATCAATGTGGAACGCCCTACCCAAAGCTGTAAAGGAATGTGAATCACTACCCACTTTCAAAAACACTCTCAAAAAACACCTAAGGGAGACTGCAACTCGAAACTGGCCCCTGTAAATGTCCGAACACAACCCCCTCCAATGTACAGTAAATTACCAAGTATGGTCTTGTCAATAATCCAATGTACAGTGTTGTTTGTACAGTTGTACAGTGTCCCCCACCCCCCCTCCTACCCAACCCCCCCCCCCCACCCACCCAACCACCTCCAATGTACAGTCCCCACCCACCCCTCCTACCCAACCCCCCCCCCCCACACTCCTACCCAACCCCCCCCCCCCCAACCACCTCCAATGTACAGTCCCCCCCCCACCTACCCAATCCAATGTACAGTTTCTACGCCTAATGTATATACTCTTTTCTTTCTGGACTCTTTTTGTATCACAAACAGTACTGTAATTGCAAATCTGGTATGTCATAAATGTATAGATGTAGCAGTACTGTCTATCTGTATGTCATGTATGTCATATATGTTACGATGAATTGAAAATGGGGGACCCTGATGTAAACAAGACGAAAGTCTTTCTCTGGTCTGCATCCCCTTAACAATTGTATGTATTGAGCTGTACTGTACTGTACCCATTCTGCAATCTGTTAATAAAGTTTTCATTCATTCATTCATTCATTACCTATAGAACATGTCCAAAGTTGATAACAATATCACAAAATCTTTATGCAATGGTATGTTTAGGCATTTTTCAAAAAAATTGTCAGAGGCAACACTACCTCAGTCCCCTCTCCCCTTCCCCAACTAATCTATTGTCACATACACCAACCCCACCCCTTCCCTACACATACACAAACAAACCCTTAACCTTAGATCAGCGCAATTTGCGCTCCGGAGAGGGAGGCAAAGGTTCATTCCCTTGTGTGCGGCACGCTTTTACCGCTTCTCAGTCTCAGAAAACCAACTCAAGTAAGATGTCATTATTTTCAGAATTTCATTGGCTACACAAATGGTCAATCATTTTCAGCATCAGTGGTGATTTGTATGGTCATTAAGAGGTGAAACCGGAGGTGGTCACTTTTTCTAAACTGACCTGCTCGCTGGCTGTTTGGTTTTATAACCTGAGATTGGAAGCACATAATAGGTCAAGCAGTGTGTCAAACAAACGGCGGCCATTTTAACTTTATACCAATGTGTTGGTTGAGACAATAACACAGAGTGATGCCGGCAGACGGCTGTAAAAAGTGTTGCGACTTGTGAGGGGTGGGCCGTTGGAACGTTAAGTGGTTTTAAGCACAAATCTTGATACTGTAGCGCTGAGAAGAAGGAGTCGGAGGCGGTGTCTCGAAGCTAAACCTAATTCCTTTATTCATCAGCGTAACAACAAATCGACGTAGTCGTATCGACAGTAAAATAAGAATGCCGGTGGCAGGAAGTGCCACCCTATAAATCGTCCGGGGGGAACTACCATTCCCAACGAGTTCCGTGTGAATTATGTACAGTCACTACACAAGCCCCCCCAGAATTCACCCATAGTCAAAATCCCCCCGGCGTGGGGGAACAATTGCCCGGCCTCTGCGTGTGCGGAAAGCCGGGGGCGGGGAGGGCGGAGTGGCATAAGCGCCCGCGCCGTCCACGACACCCGGGGGCACGAAACGGCCTCGGCGAGCGTGGAAAACCGGGGGCGGAGAGGGGAAAGCGTCGCCAGCGCCCGTACCCTCACCGACACCCGGGGGCGCTGGCATCGGCGAGGCCGCCGGTGGCTCTGTGGGCGGTGGCACCCGGGGCAACGGCGGACGACCCCTGCGGGGGGGAAGGGCCAACTCCAAAGGCTGTGAAACGTCTATGTGAGCGGGCTTGATCCTGTCTATCGACACGGTCTCCGTCCTACCGCCCATGTCGACCATGAGGTCCTTGCTACCGTGTCGCAGGACCCTAAACGGGCCATCGTAAGGGGGGCGTAGGGGCCCCCGGTGCGCATCGTGGCGAACAAAAACATACTCCGCCGTGCGCAGGCTGCGCGGCACCCGGGAAACGGGGGTACCATGCTGCGACGTGGGAATCGGGGCGAAGGTCTGAGCCGCTTCTCGCAGGGTGGAACGCTGGCTGGCCGCGGACCAAGGGGTTGTCGCGTCCGGAATGAAATCCCCCGGGACGCGCAATGTCTGGCCGTATAACAGTTCCGCGGACGAGGCCTGCAGGTCTTCCTTGGGGGCGCTCCTAAGTCCGAGCATGACCCACGGCAGCTTATCCACCCAGTTGCCGTCCGTCAGGCCTGCGCGCAGCGCCGCCTTCATGGACCGGTGGAAACGTTCGCATAGCCCGTTGGCCTGCGGGTGGTACGCGGTTGTACGGTGCAGCTTAACCCCCAGGCCGCTGGCGACCGCGTTCCAGAGCTCTGAGGTGAACTGCGAGCCCCGGTCGGAGGAGAGGTCAGACGGGGTCCCGAAACGTGCGATCCACGTGCTGATAAAGGCGCGGGCCACGTCGGAAGAAGACGTCGAGGCGAGGGGAACGGCTTCCGGCCATCGGGTGGTCCTGTCCACCATAGTGAACAGGTAGGTAAACCCGTGAGAGGAAGGAAGCGGGCCCACAAGGTCAACATTGACGTGGTCGAACCTCCTCTCGGGAACCACGAATGTCACAAGCGGGGCCTTGGTATGTCGGTGCACTTTAGCCCGTTGGCAGGACACACACGCGTCGACCCAGGCCATCACGTCTTTCTTGAGCCCTCGCCACACAAACTTCTGCGACACCAACCTGCTCGAAGGCTTCCTACCGGGGTGAGACAGGTCGTGCACAGCCTCGAAAGCCCGCCTGCGCCAGCCTATAGGGACCAGCGGCCGGGGTTGCCCGGTGGAGAGGTCACAGAGCAGGGACGCGCCCGAGCCGCCAATCGCGACGTCTCTGAGGCGCAGACTGGTATCCGCTGTCCTGAGGGCCTGGATGTCGTGGTCGGAGGCCTGTTCCGAGCCCATGGCGACGTAGTCGAGGCCCAGTTGCACAGCTCCGATGACGACCCTGGATAGGCAGTCTGCGACCACGTTGGCTTTCCCGGCGATATGCCGTATGTCTGTCGTGTACTCGGAAATGTACGAGAGTTGGCGCTGTTGTCGCGCGGACCACGGTTCAGCCACCTTGGACATGGAGAACGTGAGGGGTTTGTGGTCGACGAAGGCCGTAAACTCCCGGCCCTCCAGCATGAAACGAAAATGGCGCACCGCCAACCAGAGACCTAGGAGCTCTCTGTCAAATGCGCTGTACTTGCGCTCCCTGGGGGTCAGTTGACGGCTGAAAAACGCCAGCGGTTGCCAGGCGCCGTCAACGTATTGCTCATGCACTGCGCCCACCGCGTAGTCTGACGCGTCGGTGGTAATGGCGACCGGGGCCCCCGGTGACGGGTGAGCCAACATGGCTGCACCCGCCAGGGCCGCCTTGGTGGCCGCGAAGGCTGTCGTCCTCTCGGCCGTCCAGTCGACCGGCTGGTTGGGGGACTTGGCCTTCAGCGCCTCGTAAAGCGGCCGCATGGTGTGGGCCGCCCGGGGGATGAACCGGTGATAAAACGTCACCATCCCGAGAAATTCCCTGAGCGCCCGGGCCGTCGGGGGTCGTGGGAAAGCGGAAACGGCCTCCACTTTCGACGGGAGGGGGGCGGCCCCCCTCCTGTCGATGAGGTGTCCGAGGAACCGTATGGAGGTCAACCCGAACTGACACTTAGCCGGGTTGATGATTAGGCCGTTTTGGCCCAGCCTCGTAAAGAGGCATCGTAGGTGCTCCAGGTGCTCTTCGGGCGAGGAGCTGGCGACGAGGATGTCGTCCAGGTAGACAAAAATAAACGGCATGTCTCTGAGCGTCGAGTCCATTAGCCTCTGGAAAGACTGTGCCGCGTTCTTCAGTCCGAACGGCATCCATAGGAACTCAAATAGACCGAAGGGTGTTACCACCGCCGTCTTCGGGACGTCCAAGGGGTGTACCGGCACTTGGTGGTAACCGCGTACCAGGTCTACTTTCGAAAAGAACAGCTTACCCGCCAGGTGCCCTGAGAAGTCCTGGATGTGGGGGACCGGGTAGCGGTCTGGCGTGGTAGCGTCGTTGAGGCGTCTGTAGTCCCCGCACGGTCTCCATCCCCCGTCCGGTTTGGGCACGATGTGCAGCGGCGAGGCCCAGGGGCTGTCCGAGCGTCGGACAATCCCCAACTTCTCCATGTTGGCGAACTCTGACCTAGCGACTGCTAGTCTGTCAGGGTTGAGCCGGCGGGCCCTAGCGTACACGGGAGCTCCTTGAGTCTCTATGTGATGCTCGACCCCGTGTTTGGTGGTCGCGGCCGAGAACGTAGGCTGTGTCAAGCCGGGAAACTCCCGCAGTAGGCGTTGGTACACGTCACCTTCTGCGAGCGAGCTGGCCAGCCCGCTGTATACCACTTCATTGCGCACACAAGTCAAGGAAGCGTACGTCTGGGCGTCCACCAGGCGGCCGTGCCTCACGTCCACGAGGAGCCCATGTGCGCAGAGGAAATCCGCCCCGAGTAGTGGGAACGAGACGTCGGCCGTGACAAACTCCCACGTGAACCGCTGTCCCCCGAAACACAACTCCACGGTCCTCGTGCCGTAGGTGCGGATCGGGTTACCGTTGGCGGTCGTCAGTCGCGGACCCCCCCCCCCCGCCGGCGGTGTCCACCACCGTCGCCGGTAGGACGCTCCTCTGTGCTCCGGTGTCGCAGAGGAATTCTCGACCAGAGAGTGTGTCCTTAATGAAGAGTAGCCTGTTCGACGTACCTGCGCTCACGGCCGCTACTGGGCGCAGGTGTTGGCGTTTCCCGCCCTGACAAAAGTACAAGGCGGGCGGCACTTCGTTGCTTTCGCGCCGAAGCGTGCATGGAAATAACACAGGCCTGTGTCATTATTGCCGTCGGCCGCGGCGCCCCTCTCCATCTTCGCCCCTCCCCCTCTGGGCATGTGCGCCCGTGTCGGGGCCAGCACCTCTGGGGCTAAGTGCTGCGTGGCCAGGTAGAACCGATCTGCCTCCTCCGCCAGAGCACGGGGATCCACAATGTTTGTATTGGCCAGCGCCGTCTGTACCCGTGGCGGCATGTGTCTGAGGAACAGCTCTTTAAATAAAAAGTTCGGCTGCTCGGCGCCCAGTAGATTCAGCATCATTTCCATATGCGCCGACGGCTTGCTGTCTCCCAAGCCACGTATATCCAACAAGCGTCGGGCCCGCTCAGACGGCGACAACTCAAAAATCCTGAGCAGGTGCGTCTTAAACGCCTCATATCTATCCCGGGCCGGCGGAGCGGTAATGAAGCCTACCGTTCTCGCCGCCGTAGTGTTGTTCAGACTCGAGACGACGTGGAAGTATCGAGCGGCGTCATCCACGATTCCCCGTAGGGCGAATTGCGCCTCCGCCTGGGCGAACCACGCGGCCGCCGACTGCTCCCAAAACTCAGGCAGTCTGAGAAAACCAGCGTTGTTTGCCATGTTCGTCGTATTCTCCGTCTCGGAAACTTCCTCGAGACTAATGTCGGGGTCACCAGTGTAGCGCTGAGAAGAAGGAGTCGGAGGCGGTGTCTCGAAGCTAAACCTAATTCCTTTATTCATCAGCGTAACAACAAATCGACGTAGTCGTATCGACAGTAAAATAAGAATGCCGGTGGCAGGAAGTGCCACCCTATAAATCGTCCGGGGGGAACTACCATTCCCAACGAGTTCCGTGTGAATTATGTACAGTCACTACAATACATTCAAAGTATGAAAACAAGGGCATTCCATCAGTGCAATAAGGAATTCTGGTGTTAAATAGTCTCTTGCAAAGGGGTCAGGATGTCTTTGTGGAGAGGAGAGTAGGTGTGTGTGTGAGTAGAGGGAGCAGGGGTCCTTAGGATGCACATTTGTGTCCTCTGAATATCCTAATTGTAACTGAGGGGTACAATTCCCTGACTGTATTACTAGATATGATACTTACTACCACTACCTTTGTACTTTATATTCGGCCACCCAGTACTCGGCATAAATATATTATGATAAACACTCTCACGTAGATGAAACGGATCCAACACAAATGTACGAAGTCGAAGTAGGTCTTTATTTCTACACAGCGATGGTGTGTAGAGCAAGCACTTAATCAAATCAATCACATTTATGAATGGGAATAGTATGCACTTTTATGGCAAAGAGTATTCGTCGGTATATCAATAGAGAATGTCCAATCTCTGAAGGCGCAGGTGGTACATATACGACCTGGAATAGTTAAGGAATAACAGCAATGATACTTCAATGATTATAAGACTGGATACACTAGGGGGGTTAATCCGGTCGCTTGTAAGACAACAGGAGTAGGAGGGGGGGGGGGGTAGAGTCTGGCTGCCTCGTCCGGCCAAGGGTATCCTGGGTGAACCCACAGTTGTGCAGCTCGGTGCGCCAGCGATCCTTGGACCACAGATGAAAGCAGGTGGACTCTCTGTGAGCCGGCTCTCTCCGGTCCACGGGGGAGAGACGTGAAGCGACCTCGTCTTGCAGAGCGTCTCCTCACCTTGCGTCCTCTCCAGGGGGGGGGGTTCCAACACACGGCAGTGTCGGGGGTCTTTATCCATGGAATAATCACTGTACACAAAGCATAATCCGTGCCTGGGAAGGCGGGCTGTCGTCGGTAGAATAATCCGGTATACAGGTCCACTCGCTCGTCGGCTCTGGGGCTCCTCGGATGCAGTCTCACATGGGGTCGACCATCCTGGATAAGCAGCCAGTTCTCTGCCCGAAACGATGGGGTACTGACTACGATAGTATTCTCACCGTACGAAGCACTATATATTTAACAGACTATTATTAGCTTAATAGACTACGTCCAACTCGACGATATAGTGCCAAATATGACTATTCAAATATTAATATACACGATGTCTCAATACCGATGGTAGGCCGAACTTGGCCTTACTCCCACACGTGGCGTCGCGGGGAGGCTTTACGTCTGTCACTCTATTGGAGGGTAAGAAACTGGACTGAAAAGGAAGTCCTACTTTAGTAGCGCAGTATATATACGCACTATGAACAAATAGTACCGTTAGTGGTGCGGTAGCCAGATTCCTACGCGGAACTAGGACTTGTTCGTACATGTTGAGCGGTACGTTTGAACTGGGTCTGGGGGGTATGGCAGCCTGGCACCAAGGTCTCGACCAATAGTAGAATGGAGACTATTATGGGATGTTCAGTAGGCTAGAATGGATATTCAATGCATATTGTACAAGGAATATACAAGGGATATCAGGGAATATTAGAGAATATACAAATACAATTAAATATATATATATAAATAAATATATATATTCGGTTTAATCTGGCCCTTCACAACAGCCACCCCCTGATTGGTCCCAGACCTAATCAGTTAAACAGAGACAGATTAATCGCGTTGTCTATTTACACATAAGGGTTTGCTGTAGGGGTCAGTCAACTTCACAAAGTCATAGGGTTATAGGGTCATGGTCATCATCGATTGTGTCTGGGAGTCGGGGCAGTTCTATGAGCCTCGCCACGGGACGGGTGTAAGTGCGACCCTGGACAAGCACTTCAGCTGCTCGGACCTTGCCGTCGGCACCGGTGATCACTTTGCTTACGCGGCCGGCCGGCCACCTAGCTCTGGGCAGTGATTGATCAATAATCATGACGACTGTTCCTTCTGTCAAATTGTCTCTCTCCTTTACCCACTTCTGGCGGGTCTGTAGAGACGGTAGGTAGTGCAGTAGGAAACTGCTCCAAAACTTGTCGGCTAATACTTGGCTGTACCTCCACATTCGTCGGCCGTTCGCTTCTTCAGGCCGGTACATTGTCTGGGGTAACGCAGGATCTAGCCGCCCCATCAGGAGTGTGTTGGGGGTAACTGGGTCGATATCCGCCACATCGCTGGAGACGTAGCCGAGGGGCTCAGAGTTCAATACTCCCTCAATCTCCGTGAGGACTGTCATTAGGACTTCTTCCGCCACAGTCTGGGCCCCAAGTACTGCGTACAGGGCTGTCTTTATGGAACGCACTTCCCGTTCCCAAGTACCACCGAAGTGGGGTGCGTTTGGGGGGTTGAATTGGAAGTCAATCTGTGCTGGAGCGAGGTGGGTCTTAAGTTCTGGGCCCATAGCTTGGAAGCTCTCTCTCAGCTCTCTTTCGCCGCCTTTGAAGTTTGTCCCATGATCGGACAATAGTGTAGACGGTCTTCCTTTCCGTGATGTGAATCTACGGAAGGCCATAAGGAATGAGTCTGTGCTCATGGTCGGGAGAAGCTCGATGTGTATCGCTCTGGTGGTCATGCATTTGAATACAATACCCCACCGCTTCTCGGTTCCTCTTCCTTTCTTTATGTGCAGCGGGCCAAAGCAGTCCATACCCGTTGAGTGGAATGGCTTGTCACCGATTCGGAGGCGACATGGAGGAAGGTCAGCCATCCTTGGTATGCTGGGCTGCGCGCGCCACTTGCGGCAGTCTAGACATGTTCGCTGGAAGCGTCGTACCGCCTCTCTTCCTTGTAGGATCCAGTAACGACGTCTGATTTCCGCGAACTCTTTCTGCTCCTGCGTGATGTACATCCTCATCGTATTTCTTTATAATCAGCTCTGTGACCTTGTGTCGGCTGTCCAATACGATCGGGTATTTAATGTCATCCGGTAGATTGGGGGCTCTGCGTAGGCGACCACCCACTCTGATGAGGGTATGAGCGTCGCTCTCGGGGGCCAGATGAATTAATCTGCTGTCGGATGGGACGGGCTTTCCTCCCTGTAGACAGGCCAATTCATCGGGGAACGAGTCTCTCTGGGCTCGCTGCAGTAGAAGCAATTCTGCTTCCTCGTAGTTAGCTGCTGACATTTCAGCGGGGGACTTACACTCCGGGTGGTGCCGCAGGAATGTCCTTTGTTGTGCACTCTCTATGGTAGTGCAATCATCTATGTTGGGGTCTGCGGAGATAACAGTGCTCAATCCACAGAACACAGGCTTCTTGTTCTCAGCCTCCTCCTGACTGGCTTCCCTCGGGATAGGCGTGGGCCACTCTCCTTCCGGGAGCTTTAGGAATGCTGGGCCGTCACTGTAGACATTGCGACGGGTGAGGTCATCTAGGGGCATTCCCCGGGTGATGACGTCAGCTGGGCTCTGTTTCGTATCAACGTAGCGCCACTCTGTTTCTCCGGTTAACTCTTCGGTTAAGTCTTGAATCTCGGTGACTCTGACTCCCACGAAGACTTTGTACTTGCATGAGTCCGATTTGATCCAGGCGAGTACTGTCGTGGAATCTGACCACAGGATTGTTCTAGACACCGGTATGGTGAGCTCACGTTGGATGAGCGTGGCTAGGTGCGCTCCGGCTAGGGCTGCGCAGAGCTCTAGGCGTGGGATAGATTGTTGCTTGCGTGGGGCTATTCTCGAGCGGGCGAGGACAAATGCTGTGTAGATCTCTCCCCCCTCTTCTTGGGCCCGCAAGTAGGCTACTGATCCGTATGCGACCTCTGAGGCGTCACTGAAGACGTGTAAGTCCATTTTACATGTCTCTGGCCTCACCGTGGGTGGGAAGTAGCTTCGGCGCATATTAACGCCTGGGAGTGAGTGGAGCTCCATCTCCCACTCTCTCTAGGTGGATGCAAGGTGTGCGGGAATGGGGTCGTCCCAGCCCTGGTCCTTGTCCCACAATGCTCGTACAATCATTTTTGCCCTGGTGGTGTACGGTAGAATACATCCCAGCGGGTCATATTGTCGGGCGAGTGTTGTGTACACACTCCGTCTGGTGGTCGGCGCCGCCGCCGGCCTTCCCTGCTCCGTAGTCAGGGGCTTGTGTCTGTAGTGAAGCGAATCTGTTTTGAATCGCCACACCAATCCCAGGGTCATCTCCTGGGCTTCTCCCGGGATTGTAGCCATCCAGGTCTCGCTGCTGGCTGCCTTGTCCTCGGAGGAGAGGCTGCGCAGTACTTGCGGATCGCTGCTGGCCCACTGCCTGAGATCAAAGCCGCCTTTGATCAATGAGGCGCAGAGTTTAATCAGGAGAGCCTCGGCTTCTTCCTGGGTTGAAAGGCTTTGTAGACAGTTGTCTACGTAGAAGCTGTTCTTTACGCTGTGTCGGACCTCTTCGTCCGCTGCTGGGTCCTCTGCTACATGTTTCTGTAGTGCAAATGTAGCACAGCAGGGGCTGCACGTCGTTCCGAAGGGGAGGACTTCCCATTGGTAGATGGCTGGGTGCTCATCTCCTGGCTTCTCTCTCCATAGGAACCGTAACAGGGGCTTGTCCTCCTCTACTAATCTCACCTGCAGGAACATTCCTTTAATGTCCCCGCTGATGGCCACCTTTTCCTGGCGGAAGCGGAGTAGAACGCCGAGTAGGGAGGGGCCGAGTGTGGGACCGGGCAGTAACTCTTTATTCAGATTTTGGGATCCGATCTGGTAGCTGCAGTTAAATACTATGCAGTCTTTACCGTTGTGATGGACCTTGTGGTGAGGCACGTACCACGATTCAGTGGTCTGGTCAGCCTCTTTAATGTCCATCTTTGTGACGTGTCCCGCTGTGATGAGCTTCTCAATCTCAGCGCGGTATACACTCTCTTGGGCGGGGTTCTTGGCTAAGCGCCGCTCCGTGTTCAGCAGGTACCGTTCTGTGGCGTCTGTCTGGGCGTGGAAAGTAGGCATTCCTTCTCGCCGCAGGAGTGGCGTGGCGTATCTCAACACGCCGTTGACCGGGACTCTCTTGGTCCCTGTCTCGAGGAGGTGAATGGCGTAAATGTCATCTTTAGAGCGAATGTCTTTCTTTCCGTTCTTAAAGGGCATTTGTTCCAAGGTCCATAACCGCTCTACGTGTTGCAGGAGTGCGGTTTCTCCCTCTGTGACTCGGGAGTGGAGACATCTAGTGGCTGTACTTCGGTTGAGAGATTTGGCGAGCGGGCCTTGGAGAGTCCATCCCAAACGGGTCTCGACTGCTGCAGGACAGCCTCGGGGTCCGGTATGAACCCGGTCTATCGGGACAATGAGGTCTGCATGGTCGGAGCCTATCAACAGGGTCGGCATAGCATTGTCTATGAGCGGGATCGGTAACTTGCGCAGATGTGCATATTTCTCCATCAGCTTGGCGACGGGGTATGTGTACCGCGACAGTCCTATTTCTTGGCTGGTGAAAGCGTCTGTAATCTGGTACCGTCGCTCAGGCTGGCCGCTTGCTGCGATAGAGAATGAGACATTCTCGCCCGTTATCGTCTTCAAATCTCGTCTTATTGTCCGAATTGTCATTTGGGTTTCGCTTCCCCGCAGCCCTAGCTGGGCCGCAGCGGAGGCGAGCAGAAGGGTCTTCTCTGACCCGTCATCGAGGACGGCGTAAGTGTCCAGGACTTTATTCTGGTAGCTTAGTGTCACACGCACTACTTTTAGGAGTACTCGGGCTCCACTGCTGCTGGCGGGATCGATGTACATGACGCTCGCTTTGCTGCTGGATGGTGCGGGTGAAGGGCGCCGTCTGTTACTGTCGTGAAGTATGTCCAGATGGGCTCCATCGCACTTGGTGCACCTTTTCTTTAAGCGGCATTCGGCTGCCATGTGTGAGCGCGCACAGCGAAAACAGCGCTTGTTGGACTTTATCCATTGACTTGCTTCCTCCGCGTTCAGCTTGGGGAAGGAGTCACATTGCGCTAGCCAGTGTTCTTTCTCACAGTAGGGGCACACTATCTTCCACTTCTCCGTTCTGGAGGGGGTACTGTGGCTCCTGCTGCTCGGTACTGACTCCGATTGGTGCATCACAGTCACCGATCTTCTTCCATCATTTAGTCGTCTGGTTCCTTCTCTGGAGCCAGGGGTGCTCCGTCCGAATGTATCTAGCCGTAGGCTGCTGACTTCTCTCGCCAGGAAGTCTGCTAGATCGAGGAGGTTCGGTTCGGGGCCATTCGGGTCTCGGTGGTCTCTCTGCCGCCTAAAACGCTCCTGTCGAGCGGGCGGCAGCTTCTCCAAGATCCTTTCCACATTTGAGTTGGCGTAAAGTTCATGCCTCCCCTTCTCTCTCTGCGCTCCCAACATCCCTACCAGGGACTGCACTCTGATGGACAGGTCGTCCAGTGCTCGATTGTCTATTGCTGGGGGTAAGCGGTCGATGTGTCGGATCTCCTGGATCACGTAATCCCATATGCGCCCATACCTCTGGTCCAATGCTACCAGCGCTGCTGTGTATGGGGTGGTGGAAGTCGCGTAGGCGAGCGCTATATTATGTGCGCGGGGTACCTTTAAGTGCTTCAGTAGGATGGCGTATTTATGGCGTTCATCCAATACATCCACCAACATGGTCTCCAGACACATGCGGAGTTCTGTATACTGGGCCCGGTTCTCTTGGGTGAAGTCGGGTACCATAGGCGTGCCAATGTATGACGCTGACTGTGGATACATCGGCGAGCGTTGGGGGAGAGGCCTCCTAGGCGAGTCTCCTCCCGCTCCTTGGTATGGGCTGGTACCGGCAGTGTACCATGGCCCGCTTGTCCAGGTGCTGTTCCTCGGTGCGGGTCGTGCGTCGTGCTCACCCGTGTATAGAGTCGGGGGTCTGTAGCGCAGCTCCGCGGGAGTATAGCCTGGGCTGTACCGGACCTCCTGGTCCGGTAGAGTACTGTGCTGTCGTCGGGCGTGGTTCTCCTCCTTTTCCTCTTCGTCTTCAGTTAGGTCATCCAGTGCTTGTAGTCTCTGGTTTAGCCTCTCCACAGGATATGCTGCTCCTTCCCGGTTGCTAGGTCTCGCTTGGACCGGTGGGGGGAGGTGGTCTGTGGGGGGTATAGACCTCGTCTGTTGGTCAAGTTCAGGGTTGTTTACTCGGCTAGGGGATGCCGCCCTGGAGGTGTGTCTAGACGAGTTCCTGGAGCCTCTGGCGGAGGGAGAGGGTGTTGTCCGTCTGATCAGCTGTTCTATTAGTTGCGCTTGCTGTCTGTCGCGCTCTGCGTCCCGTAGAGCACCAGCAGCTGCTCGCTGGCTGTCTGCTCGGTCTCGGGCCACATTCTCTTCCCTCTGAATGAGTCTTATTTCTAGACGTATATGCTCTTCTTCGCTCCGCTGCTGGATCTGCAGTCGGTCGCGTTCAGCAACGGCGTTCAGGCTGATGAGGAAGGCCTGCTGTAGGGTCCTCTCTGCCTCGCTGGGAGAAGGCGGTTGTATAGGGGAGCCTTCCCTCGGGGTACTCCTTGCGGAGCCTTGGAGCTCTATCTCCACGGTGCTCTCCCCGTCTTCTTCCGTGCCGAGTTCTCTCTCGGTAGCGTTGTATTCCTCCCGGGACTCATCGGGGACTACTTCTTCAGTACTGGCGGGGTGTGAAGTCATGTCTGGTTCCCACTGGTCCCCACCGTGAACTTGGTCAGTTACATTAGAACCCGTAGGGGCCTCTATGGTCGGGGTAGTCTGGGCGTTGGGGTTAGACATACTTTTACTTTCTAGTTTTACCGCGTTTACTGTTAGTAGAAGACTAGGTTGTTGACTGACAGCGTAAGCCTCTAAGTACTGAGGGAGCCGTCGTTCGCGCTGCGGGTGTTGGTTAGGAGGATCGTTTCGTGGAGTGTTCATCATAGGCCATTTCAATATTAATAACACTATATTAATATTACACTAATTACCCTCCGGCTCGAAGGACCAATTGTAACTGAGGGGTACAATTCCCTGACTGTATTACTAGATATGATACTTACTACCACTACCTTTGTACTTTATATTCGGCCACCCAGTACTCGGCATAAATATATTATGATAAACACTCTCACGTAGATGAAACGGATCCAACACAAATGTACGAAGTCGAAGTAGGTCTTTATTTCTACACAGCGATGGTGTGTAGAGCAAGCACTTAATCAAATCAATCACATTTATGAATGGGAATAGTATGCACTTTTATGGCAAAGAGTATTCGTCGGTATATCAATAGAGAATGTCCAATCTCTGAAGGCGCAGGTGGTACATATACGACCTGGAATAGTTAAGGAATAACAGCAATGATACTTCAATGATTATAAGACTGGATACACTAGGGGGGTTAATCCGGTCGCTTGTAAGACAACAGGAGTAGGAGGGGGGGGGGGGTAGAGTCTGGCTGCCTTGTCCGGCCAAGGGTATCCTGGGTGAACCCACAGTTGTGCAGCTCGGTGCGCCAGCGATCCTTGGACCACAGATGAAAGCAGGTGGACTCTCTGTGAGCCGGCTCTCTCCGGTCCACGGGGGAGAGACGTGAAGCGACCTCGTCTTGCAGAGCGTCTCCTCACCTTGCGTCCTCTCCAGGGGGGGGGGTTCCAACACACGGCAGTGTCGGGGGTCTTTATCCATGGAATAATCACTGTACACAAAGCATAATCCGTGCCTGGGAAGGCGGGCTGTCGTCGGTAGAATAATCCGGTATACAGGTCCACTCGCTCGTCGGCTCTGGGGCTCCTCGGATGCAGTCTCACATGGGGTCGACCATCCTGGATAAGCAGCCAGTTCTCTGCCCGAAACGATGGGGTACTGACTACGATAGTATTCTCACCGTACGAAGCACTATATATTTAACAGACTATTATTAGCTTAATAGACTACGTCCAACTCGACGATATAGTGCCAAATATGACTATTCAAATATTAATATACACGATGTCTCAATACCGATGGTAGGCCGAACTTGGCCTTACTCCCACACGTGGCGTCGCGGGGAGGCTTTACGTCTGTCACTCTATTGGAGGGTAAGAAACTGGACTGAAAAGGAAGTCCTACTTTAGTAGCGCAGTATATATACGCACTATGAACAAATAGTACCGTTAGTGGTGCGGTAGCCAGATTCCTACGCGGAACTAGGACTTGTTCGTACATGTTGAGCGGTACGTTTGAACTGGGTCTGGGGGGTATGGCAGCCTGGCACCAAGGTCTCGACCAATAGTAGAATGGAGACTATTATGGGATGTTCAGTAGGCTAGAATGGATATTCAATGCATATTGTACAAGGAATATACAAGGGATATCAGGGAATATTAGAGAATATACAAATACAATTAAATATATATATATAAATAAATATATATATTCGGTTTAATCTGGCCCTTCACAACACTAATGGTCATGTATCTATAATTAATTTAATTTCAAACCTTTATTTCAACGAGTGATACACTGTCATGATACACGTCATTTACAGCGATGATGAGCTTACAAAACAAAGACAGTTATCAGAACATTCATACACATAGGGACAACAAAAATAAGAATAAGCAATATATTAAAAAAATAAAATAAAAAATGTACTTTTAAATGCAAAAGAGAAAAGGAAGAACCTTCAGATTCAGAGTCAGTTGAAGGACATTCCAAGGGCCCTCATTCATCAACGTGTTCTACGCACAGATCTGTGCTTACCCTGTGCGTACGATCATTTCTAAGCAAAGAGTGGGATTCATCAATTTCGATTTGAACTTGACTCCATGCTTACATCTACGCACAGGTCAGACCACACTTACCTGACGCCCAGTGGTAGAATATATTATTACAACAAGGAAATGAGCTTCTGTGCATAATAACACTGGCATGTTCTGTACGAACCGTAGTTCATTATAGTTCATTGTAAAATAGCAACAGTAGTGTAATTATGGTCAAAACCCTATAAATAGCATTTGGAATAATAGATCTTTCTCTCAGAATGAATGCAGCATGGTTTATATAGCGTTATCGGAATATACGGGGTGTAGGCTACTGACTGACTGCGCTCCGCGTAGCTTGATTGATTGATTGATTGAAAAGTTTATTAACAGATTGCAGAATGGGTACAGTACAGTACAGCTCAGTACA
The DNA here is from genome assembly GCF_963971535.1 of Notolepis coatsorum. Classification (NCBI taxonomy): domain Eukaryota; kingdom Metazoa; phylum Chordata; class Actinopteri; order Aulopiformes; family Paralepididae; genus Notolepis; species Notolepis coatsorum. The sequence continues at coordinate 19,020,776 of NC_140168.1, read as the reverse complement.
TACAATTGTTAATTGGGGATGCAGACCAACTTTCGTCTTGTTTACATCAGGGTCCCCCATTTTCAATTCATCATAAATCATAAAGCTCAACTCGTTATTATTTTGCGCAGACCGCCGAAACACGGGAACGTTTTGATTATATTTAAAAGGCTTTATGTTAAACGAAACAAGTGGAATTTCGAAGCTGTAAGCAGAATAAGTCATATGAATATAGTGTTCTTCCCCCTTTTTACTGTATAAGAAAGAATAGAAAACGCATTGCAATGACACCATGCAGATAGTGGACAGACTATATGATGGGATTCAAGTTCGCGTTTTTGTTGCTCATAGGCATGCTGTCAGAGTATGATATCTTAATCAAACATTCTAGAACATTTGTCGTCACAGATCATGTCCTAATAGAACATAGGCTATGGCATGGATCGTGATATTGTGTGGACTGTAATTATTACTGTACCGGTACCACCCATTGTGACAACAGCCTTGTGAGTCCCGCACACAAACATGATGGAATTCAAGTTCATGTATTGAAAGGCATGCCTACATCATACATGCAGTGAGATTCATTGTTCTTGTATATGCTCTCTATTATTGTTTATATAGGCTACCCAATACTGACATCAAAATAGATTGTAGTATGCCTCTAGAAATCATATGCAGCAGGTAGAAAATTGACGGGAGATCCATCGCGATTTGGAATAGAATTGAGGAGAACTTTAATCCCTGGGTATCAATCAAACAACACGGGAAAAGGCAGTCATATTCCAGCGCGGTCTTTATTAGCCGACAACAAAATAGATGCCTCTAAAAATCATATAGCCAATCGAACACAACTAATAAAGGCATTCATATTACAGCACGGTTATAATGACACACAACCAACGCCAAACAGTGGTCAACGAACGGTCTTTATTAGTATTCTGAGCTGTCCAGGCAGAATTGCAGCAATGGTCTTAGGGAGCCGTTGATATCTGACATCACCGTTTACAAATCCGCCTTTTATTTATCCCATAATACGCGATAGTGTCTTCTTGGTTCGACAGCAGTGAATTCTCCGTGGAGTTTCTCAGAGTACCGCTCGGGTCAGTCCATTATTTCACATCCCATGGGGGGTGTTTCCTCACTTTCATGACCATATATGGATAATCATGCACGAGCATTGACGGTAGAACAAAGTTCTACGGAGGAGCGTAGAGCCTGCGTACGCACCGTGTGATGAATCCCGACTTCCCTGTGCGTACACTAGTTCTACATTCCGTGCTTACGTGTGGAAATAGAACATATTCTACGTCCACGTTGATGAATGAGGGCCCAGGTGTTGGAAGCATCAAAAGAAAAAGCAGTTTTTCCTAGTTCAGAGCAAACTGGAGGAACCCTAAGAACCAGTCAATCATTTGAACGTGTAGAACATGTTCCAAGATTCCATTCCAACAGTCACACTACAGACTTAAGGGGTTCTCTCCTGTATGAGTTAACATGTGGATTTTCACTGCTCCCTTCCGAGTAAATGTTCTGCCACAAGATTAACAACTAAATGGTTTCTCTCCAGTATGGCGTCTCATATGACTCTTTAGACTACCTTTCTCACTGAACCTTTTCTGACAAACTGAGCAAGTAAATGGTTTGTCACCTGTATGAGTTCTCATGTGTATCTGCAGATACGATTTACTATTGAGCCCTTTTCCACAAACTGAGCAACTAAATGGTTTCTCTTCTGTATGTACTCTCATATGAATATTCAGATTACCCTTCTGACTGAACCCTTTCTTACAAACTGAGCAACTAAATGGTTTCTCTCCTGTATGAGTTCTCATGTGTATCTGCAGATACGATTGACTATTGAGCCCTTTCCCACAAACTGAACAACTAAATGGTTTCTCTCCAGTATGGCGTCTCATATGAATCTTTAGATTACCTTTAGCACTGAACCCTTTCTGACAAACTGAACAACTAAATGGTTTCTCTCCAGTATGAGTTCTCATGTGTGTCTGCAGTTGTATCATCCGACTGAACCCTTTCCCACAAACTGAACAACTAAATGGTTTCCCATCTGTACCTGACTGAGGTTTCAGACTCTCCTCCCATTCATCATTGTCATCAGTCTCAGCTCCAGAACAGCCTGAAGAGAGGAGCTGACCATCTCTAGTTGGTTCCAGATTACCAGCTGGATCTAAGTTACAGGCTGGTTCTGATAGTCCACAGTCCTCTCCATCAGGTTCTGTTTTCATCTGTTCAGTTGAGGTGCTGGGTAAAGAGTAAGCCTCTCTGTTTATCTCCCTCTGGGTTTGAAGAGAGTGGAAGGGCTGACTTTTCTCTTGACCATCTTCACATTTCACTGGGATCCTGGAGCCATCATCCTCCTCTAGATCTTGAGATAGTTCCTCCTGTTCCTCTTTAATCTGTAGGGCTTCTGGGTCCTGGGTTTGGTTGAGCTGTGAGGACTGAGTCTTCTCCCCATCGTGTTGACATTTCACAGAGACAGGACATAATGCGAGCTCTGTGATATCAGTCTGCTCCAGACCTTGAAGGAGGCTGGGGCTCCTCTCCTGCTGCTCAGGGTGGACCTCCTCTCCACACAAAAGGAGCTGCATAGGGAGGGAGTCTAGAGGGAGGAGAAAACAAATGATTGATTGATTGATTGATTGAAAACTTTATTAACAGATTGCAGAATGGGTACAGTACAGTACAGCTCAATACAACAATTGTTAAGGGGATGCAGACCAGAGAAAGACTTTCGTCTTGTTTACATCAGGGTCCCCCATTTTCAATTCATCATAAAATCAAACAGCTTATTTAACAATGTTACCTTTGGTTTAATAGTAATAATGTTAAAGGGTACGTTAGGAATCTTTGACCACTAGCTCTATTTCCTACTTGATGTTGTCCATCGGTAGAGTCCTTTTCTCAGCACAATCCATGCTGATCTTAATACTGGATACGTGCCGCGCTGGCTATTTACCACCAGAGCTAATGTAAACTAGTCAATGCAGCCACGCTCCAGTCTGTACAAGCCCTGAAATAAACACTGATGCCTACTTTTTGGGTGCAGTGTGGAGTAGGTTTCAGCATTTATTTCAGGGCTTGTAAAGACTGGTGGATGGCCCTATTGGCACTATTGATCCCTGGTGATATCTTGATATTTGAAGAAAATACATCCGTTTCAACTTCTGACCACAGCAAACACAACATGTCCTGTAATGCCTTCAGTGTTCCTGGGTACTAATGAAAGTCACTTGTGTAGAGTGAGGCCAAAAAGGACCATGAAAACATGAACGCATATATGTTGGAGCCTTATTGCTTATTATGTAGAATGTTTTCTTTTTGACAATGTGTTTGATATTTGGATTTAAACATATTCTATATCGTCTATATATTTATCATGAAGCAGAAATAATTTAATTTGGTCATTTGGAATGGTTGCGCCCTCTATGTTGGTTTGGTATGGTAATAGTAGGCCTAATGGTTCGCTGATTGATAATCATTATCAGGTGTTAAAATGGGTGTCTACTGGGAACAAACGGTGTGTGTGTGCGCGCGCACAAGCGCACGTCCCATCTCTGGTCTTAGGAAAGATCAGATGATGTCAGAGGAGTTTGATAGTATTTACTGAGGATGGCCAGATAATGTTGATATTTAAACAAAAAAAAGTATTATACAGAGAGAAGCTTCAGCAAGTACAAAACGCTGCTGACCGACAAAAGAGAATCCCTCACTGAGGAAAACACAAAGCGCCTAACCATCATGTATCACAATGGTGATGTCAGCCAGAGATGGGGAGAAGCATGGACCTTTAACTCATTCAACTCCAGTCACGAAATAAGTCGGGTTAACTCGCCAACCGTTCAGCGCCAATCACGAGAAAACTCGGGTTTGAATTGTTATTTCTCTTATTAGCTATATCCATTCATTTTTCATCCATCCAGCCTGATGTTATCATTGGGAATGGGTCTGAGCTCGCAAAAGGGCAAATACTGCCGCCTACGCCTTCCAGCCGGTATTGCACTCTATTAGAAATGGCGTAGTTTCTTTTCAGGGCCGATCTGAGCCGTGCAGGCAGGGTTTAAATACTCCGGCAGGACTAGCCTTTACAACGTTACATCTAGTGCCTTACAGTGTATTGCAAGGTCTGACATTGACCAAACTTGATATGCATGAACTTGGTGGGCTCTAGGTCAACTCCTGAAAAGGGGGTCAATGTCAGACTTTGCAATCAAAAGTTAGGGGGCTAATAACCCTTGCCATAATTTCAGTGCGCCCCCTAACTTTTGATTGCAAGGTCTGACATTGACCCCCTTTTCAGGAGTTGACCTAGAGCCCACCAAGGTCATGCATATCAAGTTTGGTCAATGTCAGACCTTGCAATACACTGTAAGGCACTGTAAGGCTCTAACCCTCCCCCACTTCCAGTGATGAAGCTAAGCTATGCTAACGGAGCGTCTATTCCCAAAGCTAAAATGCACGCACAGAGACAAAAAAAGGTATGTATCTTCTTGTCTAACTCCAGGGAAGATGTTAAATAAGCTAATTTCCCAAAATGTTGGAGTTCCCCTTTAAGGATGGAGGCAAAGTCCCCTCTTCATATGCTTCATTGAACATTTCCAGTAGATGGGGTAGCAGTTTCCCTGCGAATCTCTTGTATATTTCTGTTGGTATCCCATCTGGGCCCGCCACCTTCCCACTATTCATAACCGTAAGCGCCTCGTTTAATTCTTCTATCGTTAGCTCTTGGTCAAACTGTTTCTGTTCCTCTTCCGTTCTTTTTGGGAATTCTAACTTGTCCAGGAATTCCTTTTGTTGCTCTGTCTTTCGGGTATTCCGATTTATATAACTTTTCATAATATTCCTTAAAGGCGTTATTTATTTCTATTGGGTCATTCGTTTCAAGTCCATTCCCTAATTTAATCGTATTTATCATTCTTTCCGTTTGTGCCTTTCTAATTCTCCACGCTAGTATCTTGCCTGCTTTTTCCCCTTGGTCGTAGTACAACTGTTTTAGCCACTGTAAGTCCGATGTTATCTTTGTAGTGGATAGATGTTTGTACTGGGCCTTTAATACCCGCAGTTCCCTCTGTTTTGCTGGGTCTTCTCTTCTATATAGCTGTTTTTCCACTTCTTTCACCTGTCTTTCTATGTCCTCCATTTGTTTATAATGTTCTTTAGATTTATGTTTAGTATAGCTTATCATTTCTCCCCTTATATACGCCTTAAATGCCTCCCATCTCACCGTTGCACTTGTCTGGTCTGTATTTATGGAGAAGTACATGTCTATTTTTTCACCTATAAAAGTCATACATTTCGGGTTGTTGAGCCATGTGGTTTGGAGTCTAAATCTAGGGGGTGCCCTCGCTATTTCCGGCATGCTCATACTTAACGTCATTGGAGAATGGTCAGACAGTAATCTACTGTCATATTCACTTCCTGTAAATTTAGATATCAAGCTTGACGAAACAAAAAAATTGTCTATTCTAGAAAACGTTGGCCTACTTAGTAATTTAGAAGCGCACAAATATTCCCTCTTGCCTGGGTTTAGTTTTCTCCATATCTCCACCAAGTCTAGGTCTCTCATAAACGTATCCATTACTTTCCTTGTTCTTCCGTGGGAGGTATCCCCTCCGCGTGAATATTAAAGGCAACCTACTTGTGTTCAGCTTTTCTCTGATTGGCCACGACCCCCGCCCCCTTTTGCCGCGAACGCGGCAGCGAACACGGCAGCAGAGGTCCCTGCAAGGTCCCAAATTAAATGAATGAAGCGCGCAGCGAACGCGGCAGCAGAGTGTATAATGTTATTTCGCGGAGCATAATGTATAATGTTATTGTTATTTCGCCCGTTGGAGGCTGCTGACTGATTAATAATAAGCTCTCTTTATTTCGCTTCCATTCATTTTGGGGACGATGTTTAAATATCATACTTCTGAAGTATAAACAAACTATACTGCTGTGACGTTATTTCGCCCGTTGGAGGCTGCTGACTGATTAATAATAAGCTCTCTTTATTTCGCTTCCATTCATTTTGGGGACGATGTTTAAATATCATACTTCTGAAGTATAAACAAACTATACTGCTGTGACGTTATTTCGCCCGTTGGAGGCTGCTGACTGATTAATAATAAGCTCTCTTTATTTCGCTTCCATTCATTTTGGGGACGATGTTCAAATATCATACTTCTGAAGTATAAACAAACTATACTGCTGTGACGTTATTTCGCCCGTTGGAGGCTGCTGACTGATTAATAATAAGCTCTCTTTATTTCGCGTCCATTCATTTTGGGGACGATGTTCAAATATCATACTTCTGAAGTATAAACAAACTATACTGCTGTGACGTTATTTCGCCCGCTGGAGGCTGCTGACTGATTAATAATAAGCTATCTTTATTTCGCTTCCATTCATTTTGGGGACGATGTTCAAATATCATACTTCTGAAGTATAAACAAACTATACTGCTGTGACGTTATTTCGCCCGTTGGAGGCTGCTGACTGATTAATAATAAGCTCTCTTTATTTCGCTTCCATTCATTTTGGGGACGATGTTCAAATATCATACTTCTGAAGTATAAACAAACTATACTGCTGTGACGTTATTTCGCCCGCTGGAGGCTGCTGACTGATTAATAATAAGCTCTCTTTATTTCGCTTCCATTCATTTTGGGGACGATGTTCAAATATCATACTTCTGAAGTATAAACAAACTATACTGCTGTGACGTTATTTCGCCCGCTGGAGGCTGCTGACTGATTAATAATACGCTCTTTATTTCGCTTCCATTCATTTTGGGGACGATGTTCAAATATCTGGCTTGCACGTTGGCACAAAAGCTTGCACGTTGGCGGCAGGGTCCATCGCGAATTTGTTAGTTATATTAGTATATTAGTATTAGTATATTAGTTAGTTATATGGCGGCGTTAAGTGATGCAGCGATGCGGCATTAACCAACAACATTAACCAACAACGAGGCACAACGAGGCTGCCGCGTCCTCTCTGCCGCGCGGCGCGGATAAGGGCGGTCACGTGGCCAATCAGGGAAACGCTGAACGAAAAGCTGAACACAAGTAGGTTGCCTTTAATATTCACGCATCCCCTCCCCCTGACTTATCTATTTCCGCCACCTACCGGGCATCAACCATATCCAATACCTGTTAAGAAAGGGGATATGGCCTACGAAAATCCCTAAGCTATACCCATTATCCGTTAAGAAGGGGGGTATATTTTGTAGAGCTAAACCAGAACTTGTTGCGCTTCTATGTAATATACTCTTCCCCTTCCTCCACAGATCCTAACTATCCACTCCTCCTCACTTCTATGCTGGGTCCTTGACCTCTCCGTTGTATTCCTATATAGCTGTTCCTTTTTTCTGTCTGTGTGTCCAGTACTTATTGTTGTGAAGGATCAGATTAAACCGAATATATATGTTTATTTATGGATATATATTGAATAGTATTTGTATATCGTTTGATATCCCTTGTATATTCCTTGTACATATACACGGAATATTCCTTTAGTCTACTAATAGCCCATAATAGTTCATTCTCTTATTGGACAAGGACCTGGCGCCAGGAGACAAGCCCCTTGGAGCCAAGTTCAATGGTACCGACGAAACATGTCCCTACTAGCCCCGGCTCTGCGCAGGAATACGGCTACCGAAAAGAGAGTGGCACTATTTGTTCACCGTGCATATAAATATGGCGCAAGAAATGTAGAAGTGCTCTTATCCCTTCGTCCTTTACCCAACTAAGTAACAGAACGTGAAGCCTCACCCCACGATACCGCGTGCGGTGTAGTATGGCCTGTTTGGCCTTAGAATAGCATTGAGACCTCGTGCGAATTAATAGCTGAATTGCCAGAGTTTGGCACCGTATTTCTATGAAGTAATAATAGTCTATTATGTATGGTGCATCGTGCGGTTAGAGTTCTAAAGTGAGCAGCACCCCCATCGCTTCCTCGTGTTATCTAGAGTCTTAACCAGGTTGGGCAGACCACACGTGGTGCTTTCATCCGAGGAGTTCTAGGCGAGGACCGAGTGGACCTGTACATTGGATTACCTACCCGACGACTGCTGAGCCCTATGCGGCATGGAATATATATTTGCTTTGGTACTTTGATTTGTGGAGCGGATAATCGCCAACACCGGTGAGTGTTGGATTTACCCCGAGAGGAGTCAAGGTGAGACGGCGCTCAGACCAGACTGAGGTCGCCTCGCTTCTTCTTCACTGTGGAGCTACAGCTACAGCTACAGCCTACAAGAGAGCCAAGGTGTATTCATCTGTGGATCAAGATTCTACTGCACTGTCTTCTGTACGTGAAGTCTCCCTAGACATCGTTGACCAGACGGGATACTGCCGACGGCTTACAACCGGGAGGACCCCTACAGTATATCCAGCTATAATCATTAAGTGTGCCATCGTTATAATTCCCTAAGAGCCAGGTTGTATACTTGCTTCCTGCGTAACCAGAGATTGGACATTCAGTGTTGATTTGCCTACGAGTACTCATTTGCCTTACAAGAGCATTCAAATCATAAACGTAATAGTGAATGTTATATGTACCTTTTGCTATATATTAAATATTGGATTATTACCTTTGTGTGGACCCGATTTCATTGTGGGAAAGTGTTCATCATATTTAGATATCGTGTACTGTATGGCCAGTAGTTAAAGTACATAAAGCGGTAGTGGTTTAATGATACCATACTTATCAATACAGTCAGGGAATTGTACCCCTCAGTTACAATTGGTCCTTCGAGCCGGAGGGTAATCAGTGTAATATTAATATAGTGGTATTAATATTGAAATGGCCTATGATGAACACTCCACGAAACGGTCCTCCTAAAGTAGAACGCCCGCAGCGTAGACGACAGCCACCTCAGTACTTAGAGGATTACGCTGCCAGTATACTACCTAGCCTTCTACAAACGGTAAACGCGGTAAAAGTAGAAAGTAAAATTATGTCCGACCCTATCAACCAGGATACCCCGACCACAGAGGCCCTAGTGGGTTCTAATGTAACTGACCAAGCTCACAGTGGGGACCAGGAGGGAACTGACACGACTTTACCCCCCGCCAAGACCGAAGAAGTAGTCCCCCAAGAGCTCCGGGAGGAAGACAACCCTTCAGAGATGGAACTCTGCACGGAACAAGATGAGGAGAGCGCCGAGGAGATAGAACTCCAGGACTCCCCGCAGGGGAACGCATCCCCAACGGGTACTGCCAGGAGCGGCTCACCTCAACAAGCGTCTTCCCCCAGCGAGGCGGAGAGGATGCTGTCACAGGCGTTCCTCGCCACCCTGGCAGCCTCTACCGAACGCGATCGACTTCAGGGTGAACGCGATCGACTTCAGGGTGAACGCGATCGACTCCAAACACAGCAACGGAGCGAAGAAGAGCACATACGTCTGGAGCTGAGACGCCTCCAGACGGAAGAGAATATGGCAAGAGACCGGGCCGACACCCAGCGTGCCGCTGACGGTGCCCAAAGAGAAGCAGAGCGCGACATCGCTCTCATCCAGCGCGAAGCCGAGCGCGACAGACTACAAGCCGAGCGCGACAGACTACAAGCGCAGCTAATGGAGCAGCTGATCACCAGGGCAACACCCCCTCCCTCCACAAGGGGTTCCAGGGCCTCGTCAAGACACGTGTCAAGGGCACCCTCCCCTGACCGAGCAGGCGACCTTGAACTCGACCACCAGAGAGAGCCTACACCCCCCTCCGACCCCCTTCCCCGACCGGTCCAAGTGAGACCCAGCTACAAGGAAGGAACGGCGGACACCGCGGAGAGGCTAAATAGACGACTACAGGATCTAGAAGACCTGGCAGAGGAAGAAGAGGGAGAAGAGAGTCAAGCCCGACAACAGCACATTACTCCACAGGACCAGGAGGTCCAGTACAGCCCAGGCTATACCCCCGCGGCTCTGCGCTACAGACCCCTGACTAGATTCACGGGTGAGCATGACGCACGACCAGTCCCGAGGAATAGCACCTGGACCAGCGGGCCATGGTACCCTGCCAGTACCAGCCCACCGAGAGGCGTAAGAGGAGACTCGCCCAGGAGGCCTCTCTTCCAACGCTCACCGATGTGCCAGCCATCCACGGCGTCATACATTGGCACACCGACGTTTCCAGACTTCACCCATGAGAACCGAGCACAGTACACGGAGCTACGGATGTGCTTAGAGACAATGATGGTGGATGTAGCTGATGAACGCCACAAGTATGCGATCCTATTGAAGCACCTGAAAGTGCCCAGAGCGCACAACATAGCGCTGGCCTATGCCACCTCTACTACCCCATACACAGCGGCTCTAGCAGCACTAGACCAAAGATATGGACGTATATGGGATTACGTAATACAAGAGATAGGGCATATTGACCGCCTACCCCCAGCAACAGACAATCGCTCACTAGACGACCTGTCTATCAAAGTACAATCCCTGGTAGGGATGCTGGGGGCGCAATGAGAAAAAGGTATGCACGAACTATACGCAAACTCGAACGTCGAGAGGATTTTAGAGAAGCTGCCACCCGCCCGCTTCAGGCGGCAAAGAGACCACCGTGATCCTAACGGTCCCGAGCCATCCCTCCTAGACCTAGCCGACTTCCTGGCGAGAGAAGTCAGCAGCCTACGGCTGGATACATTCGTGCGGAGCACACCAAGCTCCAGAGAGGGACCTAGGAGAGCAAACGATGGCCGAAGATCGGTGACTGTCATGCACCAATCAGAATCAGTACCGAGCAGCAAGAACCACAGTACGCCCTCGATGAAAGAGAAGTGGAAGATGGTGTGCCCGTACTGCGAGAAGGAACACTGGCTGTCACAATGTGACCAGTTCAAGAAGATGACCGCTGAAGAAGTGAGTCACTGGATAAAGTCCAACAGGCGCTGTTACCGATGTGCGCGCAGTCACATGGCAGCCGAGTGCCGCCTAAAGAAGAGGTGTAGTCGGTGTGACGGAGCCCATCTAGATGTCCTACACGACAGTAACAAAAGAAAGCCTGCACCATCCAGCAGCACAAAGGCAAGTGTTATGTACATTGACCCCGCTAGCAGCAGCGGCGCCCAGGTGCTCTTAAAGGTGGTCCGTGTAACACTGAGTTACCAAGACAAGGTCATGGACGCCGTCCTTGATGACGGATCAGAGAAGACCCTTCTCCTCGCGTCCGCTGCGGCCCAGCTGGGGCTGCGGGGGAGCGAGAACCAGATGACGATTCGGACAATAAGAAGAGATCTAAAGACGATAAAGGGCGAGAATGTCTCCTTCACTATCGCAGCAAGCGGGCAGCCAGAGAGACGGTACAGGATTACTAATGCTTTCACCAGCCAAGAAATAGGACTATCGCAGTACACCTACCCCATCGCCAAGCTGATGGATAAATATGTGCACCTGCGTCAACTCCCTATCCCGCTCATAGACGGCGCCACCCCGACCCTGCTGATAGGCTCCGACCATGCAGACCTCATAGTCCCGATAGACCGGGTCCATACAGGACCCAGAGGTTGTCCTGCAGCAGTCGAGACCCGCCTAGGATGGACATTACAAGGCCCCCTTGCCAAGTCTCTTAACCGAACAGCAGCCACTAGCTGCCTCCACTCCAGAGCGACAGAAGGAGACACCACACTCCTGCAGCATGTCGAGAGGCTATGGACACTAGAGACAATGCCCTTTAAGAGCGAAAAGAAAGACATTCGTTCTAAGGAAGATATCTACGCTATAGCCCTCCTCGAGCACGGGACAAAGAGAGTCAACGTCAACGGAGTGATGAGATACGCAACTCCACTCTTGAGGCGAGAGGGAATGCCCACCTTTCACACCACAAAAGAGGCGACGGAGCGGTATCTATTGAACACAGAGCGGCGCCTAGCCAAAGACCCCGCTCAAGAAGCTGTGTACCGCGCTGAGATTAACAAACTAATCACAGCGGGACACATAAAGAAAATTGACATTAAAGAGGCCGATCAGACGACCGAATCATGGTATGTGCCGCACCACAAGGTCCACCACAACGGCAAGGATCGCATTGTGTTTAACTGCAGCTACCAGATCGGATCACAAAATCTGAATAAAGAACTCTTGCCCGGCCCAACACTCGGCCCCTCCCTACTAGGCGTGCTACTACGCTTCCGCCAGGACAAGGTGGCTATCAGCGGCGACATCAAGGGGATGTTCCTGCAGGTGAGACTAGTGGAGGAGGACAAGCCCCTGCTGCGGTTCCTATGGAGAGAGAGGATCGGAGATGAGCACCCAGCCATCTATCAATGGGAAGTCCTCCCTTTCGGAACCACATGCAGCCCATGCTGTGCTACGTTTGCACTACAAAAACACGTCGCAGAGGACCCAGCAGCAGATGAAGAGGTCCAACAAAGGGTGACAAATAGTTTCTACGTGGACAACTGTTTACAAAGCGTCTCGACGCCAGAAGAAGCCGAGGCTCTCCTACTCAAGCTCCGCGCCTCCCTGATCAAAGGCGGTTTTGATCTCAGGCAGTGGGCCAGCAGCGACCCGCAAGTACTGCGCAGCCTCTCCCCCGATCATAAGGCAGCGAGCAGCGACACCTGGATGGCGACCATCCCAGGAGAAGCCCAAGAAATGACACTAGGACTAGTCTGGCGCTTCAAAACAGACTCGCTCCATTATAGACACAAACCCCTGATCAAGGAGCAGGGAAGGTCGACGGCAATACCGACCACCAGACGGAGTGTATACAGAACACTCGCCAGACAATATGACCCGTTGGGATGTATTCTACCTTACACCACCAGGGCAAAGATGATTGTAAGAGCGCTATGGGACAAAGACCAGGGCTGGGACGATCCCATACCCGAACACCTTGCATCCACATGGAGAGAGTGGGAGACGGAACTCCGCTCACTCCCAGGTGTTAATATACGCCGCAGCTACTTCCCACCCACAGTGAGGCCAGAGACATGCAAGATCGACCTGCACGTATTCAGCGACGCCTCCGAAGTAGCCTACGGTTCGGTGGCTTACTTGCGTGCCCGAGAGGAGGGAGGAGAAATACATACTGCTTTCATCCTGGCTCGCTCAAGAATAGCCCCACGCAAGCAACAATCTATCCCGCGTCTAGAGCTCTGCGCAGCCCTAGCAGGAGCGCAACTCGCCACGTTAATCCAACGTGAACTCACCATCCCGGTGCAAAGAACAATCTTGTGGTCAGACTCCACGACCGTACTCACATGGATCCGGTCTGATTCGTGCAGATACAAGGTCTTCGTGGGAGTCAGAGTCACCGAGATTCAAGAGTTAACAGAAGTAACCAGCTGGAGGTATGTGGACACCAAACACAACCCAGCTGACGTCATCACCCGGGGAATGTCCCTGGATGACCTCACCCGTCACAACCTCTACAGTGACGGGCCAGAGTTCCTCAAGCTCCCGGAAGAAGAGTGGCCTACACCCACCCCACGGGAGGCGAGTAAAGAGGAGGCAGAGAACAAGAAACCTATGTTCTGTGGGTTGACACACACACTCGTCCCCACAGACCCGGTTCTAGACGATTGCCTCACCCTAGAGAGTGCGCAGCTAAAGACATTTCTGTGGCACCACCCAGAGGTTCAGCCCACAACTGACATTTCAGCAGCTGACTACGAAGAAGCAGAACTTCTTCTACTACAACGAGCCCAGAGAGACTCGTTCCCCGATGAGCTAGCCTGTCTACAGGGAGCAAAGCCCGTCCCATCAGACAGCAGACTGCTCCACCTGGCACCCGAGAGTGACGCCCATAGTCTCATCAGAGTGGGTGGTCGTCTGCGGAGAGCCCCAGACTTACCGGATGACGTCAAGTACCCGATAGTCTTGAACAGCCGACACAAGGTCACGGAGCTGATCATAAAGAAATACGACGAGGATGTGCACCACGCAGGGGCAGAGAGAGTCTTCGCGGAGATCAGACGTCGTTATTGGATACTGCAAGGGAGAGAAGCAGTGCGGCGCTTCCAGCGAACCTGTCTAGACTGTCGTAAGTGGCGAGCCCAGCCCAGTATACCCCGGATGGCTGACCTACCTCCCTGTCGCCTCCGACTCGGCGACAAGCCTTTTCACTCCACCGGTATGGACTGTTTCGGCCCGCTGTATATAAAGAGAGGAAGAGGAACCGAGAAGCGGTGGGGTATTGTATTCAAATGCATGACCACCAGAGCGATACATATCGAACTCCTTCCAACCATGAGCACAGACTCATTCCTTATGGCCTTCCGAAGATTCACATCACGGAAAGGAAAACCGTCTACATTGTTGTCTGATCACGGGACAAACTTCAAAGGCGGAGAAAGAGAGCTGAGAGAGAGCTTCCAAGCTATGGGCCCAGAACTTAAGACCCACCTCGCTCCATCCCAGATTGACTTCCAGTTTAATCCCCCGAACGCACCTCACTTCGGTGGAACCTGGGAACAAGAAGTACGTTCCATAAAGACAGCCCTGTACGCCGTGCTTGGGGCCCAGACCGTGGCGGAAGAAGTCCTAATGACAGTCCTCACGGAGATCGAGGGAGTATTGAACTCAAAGCCCCTCGGTTACGTCTCAAGTGATGTAGCAGATGTCGACCCAGTCACCCCCAACACACTCTTGATGGAGCGGCTGGACCCCGCGCTACCCCAGACAATGTACAGGCCTGAAGAAGCGAACGGCCGAAGAATGTGGAGGTACAGTCAAGTACTGGCTGACAAGTTTTGGAACAGCTTCCTACTCCACTACCTACCGTCTCTACAGACCCGCCAGAAGTGGGTAAAAGAGAGAGACAATTTGACAGAAGGAACAGTCGTCATGATTATCGACCAGTCACTACCCAGAGCTATGTGGCCGGCTGGCCGCGTAAGCAAAGTGATCACCGGTGCCGATGGAAAGGTCCGAGCAGCTGAAGTGCTCGTCCAAGGACGGACTTACACCCGACCCGTGGCGAGGCTAATAGAACTGCCAAGGCTCCCCGATACTATCGATGACGACCATGACCCCATGACTTTGTGAGTTGACTGACCCTTACAGCGGACATTGAGTAGTGGACAGTGCGGTTAATCTGTCTCTGCTTAGCTAATTAGGTGGGACTAATTAGGGGGCGGCTGTTGTGAAGGATCAGATTAAACCGAATATATATGTTTATTTATGGATATATATTGAATAGTATTTGTATATCGTTTGATATCCCTTGTATATTCCTTGTACATATACACGGAATATTCCTTTAGTCTACTAATAGCCCATAATAGTTCATTCTCTTATTGGACAAGGACCTGGCGCCAGGAGACAAGCCCCTTGGAGCCAAGTTCAATGGTACCGACGAAACATGTCCCTACTAGCCCCGGCTCTGCGCAGGAATACGGCTACCGAAAAGAGAGTGGCACTATTTGTTCACCGTGCATATAAATATGGCGCAAGAAATGTAGAAGTGCTCTTATCCCTTCGTCCTTTACCCAACTAAGTAACAGAACGTGAAGCCTCACCCCACGATACCGCGTGCGGTGTAGTATGGCCTGTTTGGCCTTAGAATAGCATTGAGACCTCGTGCGAATTAATAGCTGAATTGCCAGAGTTTGGCACCGTATTTCTATGAAGTAATAATAGTCTATTATGTATGGTGCATCGTGCGGTTAGAGTTCTAAAGTGAGCAGCACCCCCATCGCTTCCTCGTGTTATCTAGAGTCTTAACCAGGTTGGGCAGACCACACGTGGTGCTTTCATCCGAGGAGTTCTAGGCGAGGACCGAGTGGACCTGTACATTGGATTACCTACCCGACGACTGCTGAGCCCTATGCGGCATGGAATATATATTTGCTTTGGTACTTTGATTTGTGGAGCGGATAATCGCCAACACCGGTGAGTGTTGGATTTACCCCGAGAGGAGTCAAGGTGAGACGGCGCTCAGACCAGACTGAGGTCGCCTCGCTTCTTCTTCACTGTGGAGCTACAGCTACAGCTACAGCCTACAAGAGAGCCAAGGTGTATTCATCTGTGGATCAAGATTCTACTGTACTGTACGTGAAGTCTCCCTAGACATCGTTGACCAGACGGGATACTGCCGACGGCTCTCCTACCCCCCCTACCGGCTTACAACCGGGAGGACCCCTACAGTATATCCAGCTATAATCATTAAGTGTGCCATCGTTATAATTCCCTAAGAGCCAGGTTGTATACTTGCTTCCTGCGTAACCAGAGATTGGACATTCAGTGTTGATTTGCCTACGAGTACTCATTTGCCTTACAAGAGCATTCAAATCATAAACGTAATAGTGAATGTTATATGTACCTTTTGCTATATATTAAATATTGGATTATTACCTTTGTGTGGACCCGATTTCATTGTGGGAAAGTGTTCATCATATTTAGATATCGTGTACTGTATGGCCAGTAGTTAAAGTACATAAAGCGGTAGTGGTTTAATGATACCATACTTATCAATACAGTCAGGGAATTGTACCCCTCAGTTACACTTATACTGAATGGTAGAGGCCGCCAGGCCTTCTAACTTACACACTTTTCCCTCTCCATTAGTTTCCCTGTATCAAAAATTGCAGTGTTTTTATGAAATATACATTTTCCCTTCATCCCCATTTCCTAACTATCCACTCTTCCTTCGGTCTATGTTTGGCCCTCGGCCTCTCCATATTACCTTTAACTAACTATAACTACTTAACTATACCCGCCCAGTCCACATATTGAAAAATAGAAATTACCCTTTCCCCAGAATATACCATTCCCCTGCTTCAGCTGTTCTCAGAATCCCCAGAATCCCCTTTTCCTCCAACCTCGCAAATTCCCCCATTAACTGCTGGTTCCTCTTTTCCGCCTCTTCTTTCAACAGTAAGCGCATGGCTTCCATCGTCTGTTGGTTTCTTTTTTCGGCTTCTTCTGACAAGAGCGTGCGCATGGCTTCCATTGTCTGGTGGCTTCTTCTTTCTGCATCTTCTCTCAATAGCGCGCATGTTTTCCATTGTCATAGCCGTCTTTCCTTCTCCCTCTCCCGTCTCCGCACCCGCTGTTATCTCTTCCTTGTGTATCTCGTTGCTAGCGCTTAGTTCAGCCCTACTAGCCATCTGTAGCCTGGTAGCTTCTTGCTATCCGTTCCTAGGCCCAAAGCCTCCGGTATATGGCTCTGCCTCTGCCTAGTGGAGCGTCTGTTTATCTCCGACTCTCTATTGCCTTTTCCTTCTGACTCAGAGTTTTTCATTTCATTTTCTCAATAGAGTAGTCTTGGAACTGTTTTCCCCTTTGCTTTTCTCGGGGGGTATTCAGAATTCAACCGTGTTTTCAGATAGTTTAGTCAATTACCACCGGGAGCATGTGGTACGAGTTGCTTACTGCACGGCCGCCATCTTGAAGTCCATATAAAGTGATGTTAATCTTCAAAGACCTTTCTCTGCCACAGTCGACGAAACCATACTTGGTTCTAAGAAGAGGGTCTCGTGTATTCTTGGGTTAGGTCATTTACTGTACATTGGAGGGGATTGGGTAGGACATTTACAGGGGTCAGTTTCGAATTGCAGTCTCCCGTAGGTGTTCTTTGAGAGTGGTTTTGAAAGTGGGTAGTGATTCACATTCCTTTACAGCTGTGGGTAGGGCATTCCACATTGATGTGGCATAATTGCTAAACGTGTTTAGTCCCTTGTTTGAGCCGAATCTGGGTTTAACATGATTTGTGGAGCTCCCTCTGGTGTACAGTACATGGGTATCTTAGTGTATCTTGTAGACCAGGCCCATTGCAAGTTGCTGTACTCTGTCTTCTACTCTAAGCCATCCTAGGTAGTCAAAGTGGGCAGGGGTGAGGTGGGTTCTAGGAGTAAGGTCAAGTAGTAGTCAGTTTGTTTTGTGATGTTTGTAATCTTGTTGGTGCAAGCATAGTCGTAGTACCCTTGAATGAGTGTGTAGCAGCCTGAAAATATTGTCTATTATTCAGAACTGCTGACTTGTGTTTTATATCCCCTTTGTACACAAAGACATCATTGATATTCCCACGAGCAATGATATGAGTTTCTCTTCCTTCTATCGGCTGGAGTATGGACCATACACAGTATCGCTGGACCATATTCAACATCCTTCCCTGTGTGACTAGTAGGCGGGACCAGCAGGGGGCGGTGTCTGGCAGAGAGTGTCGGAGAGAGATGGAACGTGATATATGGGAGCGGAAGACGGAAAGAGATCCTCTTCGGCAGTGAACTTGAACACGAACAGTCGCAACGGACGGGGGCTCGGGAGAGCCCTGTTGCAGAAGTTATGTTGGAGGGCCCCGTGGGATAGCGACGGGTGATAGGAAGTACTTGCTAGTGGACGCGATATCCTAGAAGTACCAGCGATAGTGTGTGAGCAATCGGGTTGTAGTAGTTACTGTGTGCGGTATAAGTAACGTGCGGCTAACAACATATCAAAGTCCTTAACAATCGGGTTATAGTAGTTACTGTGTGCGGTATAGAGTGCGAGCCCCGAGACGCGCGTGGGCCTACAACCGGTCTGCTCCGGCTGCCTTCAATCAGTCTGCTCCGGCTGCCTGTAATCAGTCTGCTCCGGCTGCCTGTAATCAGTCTGCCCCGGTTACCTGCGACCAGATCTGCACCCGGCTGCCTGCAGCCTACGGGAGTTCGTCCCGTCCAGCAGGGGTCGTCATCACTCAGCACACGCTCTCAGCCGGCGCTGCCTCTCTGCCCCAGCTCCGCCTGCTAGCATCCTCACAGAGAGCGTTCGACGGCATCTTGCTTTCCGGACAACAGTGGCGCGGCGCGGCGGCCATTTCGGATGAGTACAAATGGGCATTGATGTTCCCGAGCTATTATACAGTATACAGTGTGGTGCAGCCTGCGGGTGAAATTAACGTTGCTACTACCGTTCCATAGGGGTACCCCAAACAATACATGCCGGCATTAAGATAGGACTTTTACTGGTATTTTGTGGGCCCACCCTTTTGCTTTCTGTTTATTTCTTGAGTGTGATACCGTGTTGGTGTAATAATATTTTCCCATTCAGTGAACCCTTCTATTCCTCCCCTATGTCCTCCCTTCTTTCCCCATATTACGGAGTACTAGAGCAGTATATGTAAACCCTTAGGGAAGGTATTGATACTGTGTCTAGCCCAGACGTGGGCAGCACTTAGTCTGGGCACAGCGAGAGCACTTGGTGCCTAGGGCGTAATTACATAATTACCAGACTGTAACTATCGTGTAACGATGACCATGGTGCAATAATTACCAGACTGTAACTATTGTGTAACGATAACCATGGTGCAATAATCACCAGACCGTAACTATTGTGTAACGAGAACAATGGTGCAATAATAATCAGACTGAATGGGAGCACGGTGTGTGTGTCTTTTATTGAGCCTAATCTTAACCCTTTTGATGCGGGTAACATATATATTATTAACCCCTTCCTATTTAACCTTCCCTTTCCCACTGTAAGGTTTCTGGTGTTAATGAGGGAGGGTACTGCTTGCGGGGGGAACCAAGTTATTTATTTACCATCCAGTCACTAGGTGTGGGGGGGTGCTAAGGGGACAGTTGGGGAGAGTGAGGGCGTGTTGGGGAGTACTGCTGACTGCCCTGGAAGTGAGGAAGACCAAAGTACCGGACTAGGTTTGTAAATCCTGGGCCCCATACACTCCCACTGCCAGCCTCCAGTTGACGCTCCTGACCCCAAAGACGGAGGTGCAGCTAGCCAGAGTTCTACTGTGTCTCGCTACCTAGTGACCGTGCACCACAGTTCCCACGAAGCAGGGATAATCCACCCTGCTACAAGTGCTCCTGCCAGAGTCTTCAGGGTATTCTTGTTTACCAGAGAGGAGATCCGGTCTCGGTTGATGAATGGCCAGCAGTAGTCTAACAGTACTGCTGCTCCTTAATTTTTTTTTATTGATTGACATTTGTATTAACAGATTGCAGAATGGGTACAATACAGTACGGCTCAATACAAACAATTGAAAAATACTTTTGTCATTGATCCAAGGTAGAGAGAGAGAACTCGCACACGAATTAGGCCCTACCTAATTCTACTACCTAATAAACTACCTAATATACGAAATGCAGAGATGCCTTGTCATTTCAGTACAGATTTTTTATACCCCAAAATGTATAGATATGATTTTTTATACCCCAAAATGTAGACTAGTTAGTTGAACCGAGGTCTGCTATTATGGATCATGTGCCATGATATACAGGGCAGGCAGACGTTAAATAAATTATTGGTCCAAGTGGGAAGACAATATGTTGGTTATTGTTATCCTACCGTTAAAATAGATATGGTGATCCTTATTCTTTTTTTTCTCAATATACTCCTGAACTGGTTTTCTCAAGCAGCTCTTGCCCAAATGTATCTAGTTGTGAGACTAACCCTGATTCTGAATATTATGACATTTATAGAAATTAGATTGTGTTTTGCCAACAAGTTGATACTGATTTTCTTTGGTGAAGCGCATATTATGACTTGTTTAGGACTTGAAACTCAAAGGTTAGGACTTGGGACTCGACTTGGGACTTGTCAGTCTTGACTTGGGACTTGACTCGGGACTTGCCTGTCTTGACTTGGGACTTGACTCGGGACTTGAGTACCAAGACTTGAGACTGACTTGAGACTTGCAAAACAATGACTTGGTCCCACCTCTGTTGCTCTGTAACATTTCTCTTTTTGTTATAGGACCGACTAGTAGGATTTCAGTTTTGCCCTCATTTAATTTTAGGAAGTTGTTCGTCATCCATTTGTTTATTGCTAAGAGACAGGCGGAAATGGAGTTTATAGCTGTGTGATCTTTTGGTTCAGCGGACATGTACAATTGTGTGTCATCTGCGTAACTATGGAAACATACATTGTGCTTTCTAATGATGTCTCCTCAATGTTCAATGCAAGTAAAGCACTTTAAACTTTAAGTATAACTAAATGCTTTCTTGACTATATATATAGTAACTGTTCCAAAATGCATAGATTTCTATGTATTTTAGGGGTTTGGGGGGCTAGCTCTTTTTAATATAAATGTTTTATTTATTTCATAGATTTCTATGCATTTCAGGAGTTTGGGGGGCTGGCTCCCCCAAAATAATTAAATAACATAACCCTAACCTAACCCTAAAACCGAAATAAAGTAAAAAAAAAAAAAGAATAGTTACAAAATCCACCCATTTTCGCCCAAAACCGGCACAAAAGAAACGCGCGCCCGCTTCATATCCTTCAGTGCCCCCCTGTGCCCCAGTAGAGTGCTTGGTCTAGATACGCCCCTGATGGACGGTCGGCCAACCCGGAAGCACCACAGCTGGATTCGATCCCACTGTCTCTGTGGTGGTAGACAGACGCGTAGTCCGCTGCGCTACCCGGCCGCACCTCTAAAGTGTATATTTTAAGCACTATGTTTGTTTACCAATGATTTTAGGTGTCACTATAGTGGGGCGACATAGCTCAACATATCAAACCAATTGTTCATTTTGTGATAAAGCACCAAATTTGGCAGATGTGTTGATAGATATATTGGGAACAAAACTGGATATCGGGGCGTTACAAAATAGCACCCTGGTGGCCGTGGCAGGCATTTTTCAAAATGGCTACCAGCGCTTAGTCAAACTTTCTTATCCCATTGGATTTGCATGCAATAACGGATCAAATCTAGATCCCACTAACCCAGAGAACCAAATAAAATACTCACTCACCATTCTAAGGACATTTAGAATAAAAAAAAAAAATCATTATATTAATATATAGTATAGTGGCGTGAATCAGTAAAACAATTCTCGTAGCAGGCTGCAACTTAAAGACGTCATTTCAATATAATAGCATAATAAAGTGCAAATGTTATTTATTTAAGTACAGTGTACAAGTGTATAAACTGGCCCCAAGCTTACAAAAAATATATTAAAAGATTGTAAATTAAATACAAAATAAAAAAAAATAAGAATTTACAACATGGTGGCGCTGGCACATTCTCGCGGTGGCGCTATGCCCCTATACCATTGTTTAGGGTCACCCTTGCCTTGTTGCTGCTATTTCAAGCTGGACACGTGGTTTTGTCGCCCACCTTTTTCCCCAGTCTGTTTACAGGGGAGGAAATTAGGCAAGTATTTTTTATGTTTGGCGAGTGATTCATGAAGACCACTCGCCAGTCTGGCGAGTAAAGACAATCGCCAGAGCCAACGTTAGGTAGCTAGTCACATAGATATAAAAACACTAGATGGCTCAAGGCGGAGTCTCCTGCGTATTTCAGCGGCGGCCATCTTGCGAGAGTACATGCACCATAGACATGCATGTTATGAGTGGGTGTGCTCCACCCTTGCAAGATGGCCACCATGTGGCAACGTTGGTCTCCGTTGGCCAGCAGCGCGGGTAAGCCATCTAGTGCTATATATCTATGGCTACCTGTAGCTTGCTTGCAAACTAACGTTAGATGCTGGTCTCCCCGACCAGCAAGTTAGCTAGCTAACTTTGCTAACCGTTACCAATGCCAGCTACGGTGGTTTTGATTGATTGATTGAAAACTTTATTAACAGATTGCAGAATGGGTAAAATACTATGAGGGCCGACGGTCCACTCTACTGGTTAAAGTTGCTTACTCGTGACGCGAGTAGTACGTTCATTGATAGCAGGAAAATAATGTCCACAGCCACTCCGGTGTAAAACAAAGATATCCAAACGGTTTATTTCTTCCACAGCGAAGTCCTCTTTACAGAAGTTATCCTAAAGCTATTTTCCTACACCAAAAACGTGTTTGGCTGTTTACTGCCACAAAATATATTCACTATTCACGTTACTACTACAAGTTAAGAAAACTGTATTTTCCCAGTCTCCAAAATCACCGCCGACTCGCCGGCTCTTAAAGGGAAAGTGACACTAATTTCCTATAAATTAGTGTCACTTTCCCTTTAAGAGCCGGCGAGTATAAGCAGTTCTGAGCTAAATAAAACGGTTCAATGACTTTATCTAAATCCAATCAATATTCCTAATGCCGTTTCAATGTAAGGTTATACAAATAAACATTATAAACATTCTCACTAAATATAATACAATAACCTAAATATACAGCTAAGCCCCATTGTATTCTGAAATGTAGACTTTAACAGTGTAGGCAACTAAGCCAATAGAAATAAGGTATAACTTATGAGTGCTTTGGCTCCTATAAATACAGTACAGCTCAATAAACACAATTGTTAAGGGGGTGCAGACCAGAGAAATACTTTCGTCTTGTTTACATCAAAGTCCCCCATTTTCAATTCATCATTACATATATGACATACATGATAGACAGTACTGTTCCATCCAGACATTTATGACATACCAGATCTACAGAAATACAGCACTGTTTAAGAGTACAATGCCTGTCACATAGACCCTGGCGTTGGAAACTCTGTTTAAGAGAGAGAGTTTCTAAAAAGAGTATATACATTTGAGGGGGAAGAAACTGTACATTGGAGGGGGTTGGGTAGGTGGGGTGGGGACTGGTGGTTACGGTAACGTCAGTTTAACAAGCTAATAATAGAACCATATGAAATCGGCGTTCACGGAATCGCGGAATTGACCAATGAAAAAATGGAATCAACTGCAAAATGTGGAATATTGCAGAATTTGGCCTAATCTGGACTGAAATTCCGTTTTCGGGAGGAGATGGAACGTTTGGTGCAAAGCAAACATGACCGGGGGGACGCTACAGCGTGTTACACACAACATGCAGCAGTGTCCAAGCGTCTGCCATCTGGCTGCTTCGGTGTTAACGTCGTCAAGAAGCTAAGAAATTCCACAATAAGCCCTAAATTCAGAGCAGAGCCGTATCCTAATGACTTTTATGCCTCCGGCGATAAGGTGTTTTGCAAATTCTGTCAATGTAACGTGGACTGGACCCGCAAAAACACGTGATTTATTTATTTATTGTGATTAAATAGCTATAACGTTACAGTACATAAGAATAGGACAATAGGATGGAAATGATAGCTTCTTGCTAAATCTGGTGCACCCATCAATTTGTTTAATGCAAATGATTGTCAGTACACACCGTCCTTTATAAACGAAATAAACTTAATGTAACGTTACAGTACATAGGACTATAGATGGAAATGATAGCTTCTTGCTAAATCTGGTGCACCCATCCATTTGTTTAATGCTTTATGATTGTCAGTACACACTGTCCTTTATAAACGAAACTAAAGGTGCCTAAATTATGCATTACTATATTTCATCACAATATAATAGATATATCTAGGCTACTGACATTGTCATTGTGATGTCAGTAGTAGCTAGCTGTATCTATTGTTTACACTTGAAGTGTATTTTTATTTTGTGTGCATTTTTATTGTGTCACAATATTATTTGAAAAATATTGTGTACAATTGAACTGTATTTCTGAGTTGCAGCACTTAAAAATATTAAATGGACTGTTATATCGTATTCAATTGTGGACATTTATTCATTCCCACTTATTATACACTATGTCTGATGGTAAAATGAGCATAAAAAGCTAAATACAGAATTCTGAAATATTAAAACGGAATTTGGGAAAAAATCTAATGGAATTTGGAAAATAATAAAACGGATTTCATATGGCTCTAGCTAATAATCACCCATTTTGTCTCTGCAGTTTAGATGAGAAGAAAGGGCTGCCGGTGGGGGACACATGCGATTTATTTTTGGCTGGTAAAAAAAAAAAAAAATCATTTACCCGCCAGTTGGCTGGTAAGCCAAAAAGTTAGTTTCCTCCCCTGAGAGTAGGTGTGTGTGAATAAAGGAGCAGGGGTCCTTAGGATGCACATTTGTGTCCTCTGAATATCCTAATGGTCATGTATCTATAATTTATTTAATTTCAAAACTGTATTTCAACGTCCTCATTTACAGCGATGATGAGCTTACAAAACAAAGATAGTCCCGACATCCAAGCTTAAAAACTTCGGAGATCGGGCCTTCTCTCGCACTGCACCCCGACTCTGGAACTCCCTCCCCCAGTCCATCAGAGACTCCCCTACACTCTCCACCTTCAAAGCTCGCCTAAAAACCCACCTGTTCTCCCTTGCCTTCAACCCCCCCCCCACCCCTAAACCCCCCCCCCTCCCAGGGCTGTACGCTGCGATGATCTCGTCGCAAATTGCCCCTTTAATTGGCCGTTGCGATTGGTAAATAATATTTGGGGGCGGGCTTGCGAGTAGGGATTTCAAGCCTTGCATTCGCATTTCACTCCTAAATTATCCAAGGCGTGTGATGACGCTGAGCACTCAGGTATGATCAGCGGGGAAAATCAACTGAGCACTCACTCTGATAGACTGGCTGACTGTCTGATTTAGCTATGAAGAAAAGTAAAGTTAGTAGTAGGGATGGGAATCGATGGTTCCTAACTGGGTTTTGGCCATATGCTCCCGAAATTCTCCCGCTGTTTGGCTGCTTCTATGTGCAGTGAAAACTACTCGAAATGCTTTAGAACCTAGTCATTGATTTAGTTCAGGGTTAGCCGCGGAGCTAACGCTAGCTAACGTGAGCTAATCAAGCTCACAGAGAGAGATAAACAGCTGACAGCAGGTAGTACAGGTACAAATACAATAAAACAAGGGGTGGGGGCTGTTGTGTAAACCTTGTGTCGCGTCAATCTGGTCCACACGTTACTCGTTCATATCTCAGCCCGTGCTGAGATATGCCCATTCCGCGGTCTGTTAATAAAGTTTTCAATCAGACAGATGTATGGAAAGGCTTTTATTATAACATTCGTTGAGGTAAAATCATTATGCCTCATTTAGTCATCCTGCAGAGCACTGGTCTCCTACTCGTGGGCCGCGGGGAGCTAATGTTAGTAGCTTTGTTGTTGTCAACACACAGGGCATTCAGGAAGTCAAAAACGAATGCGCTTGCCGATTGGTGCTAAGAACAGCAGGGCGGGTGCAAGCGTTGTGACGTAATTGGCAGACTCTACTGTCAATCAAAATTATTCTGTTTTCCGTCAGAATGAATGAATGAGAACTTTATTAACAGATTGCATAATGGGTACAATACAGTACAGGAGGATGAAGACCAGAGAAAGACTTTCGGCTTTTTTACATAAGGGTCCTCCATTTTCAATTCATCAAAACATTTAGAGACATACAAATATACAGTAGTTTCATAAAAATGCTAAAATGCTATTGATTTATTGATTTAAAACTTTATTAACATATTGCAGAATGGGTACAGTACAGCTCAATACATACAATTGTTAAGGGGATGCAGACCAGAGAAAGACTTTTGTCTTGTTTACATCAGGGTCCCCCATTTTCAATTCATCATATTTCATATCTAAATCATATAATATCTCATTGCTAAATATATGCAATATATAATCTAATAATCCAATAATCTAAATCTAATATATAATATAAAAATGCTAAATGCATGGGTATTTTATTTTGTCTTTAATGTTAGCTTGCAAACTCATACTGTCTTGGTAAGCCTCATAATGAATTGTTTGGGGTAAAAAAGAAAAACATCGTGATGTGTATCGTGTATCGCCGAAAGGTCAGAAAATATCGTGATATCATATTTAGGCCATATCGCCCAGCCCTAGTTGGTTCATTATAAAAGATACAAACCTGACAACAAAAGCACTTAAATGTTAAATAAAAGGACCACAGTAATGAGGCAGGAGGAACATATTTTTTTGCACTATAATGGTAAAATTGTTATTTAAAAATGTGCCCCTAAAACATATTTTTTAGAAATTAGAAATTTAGGGGCAAGTGTGCCCCTAGTGAAAAAGCTTAGCGTACAGCCCTGCCTCCCCTCCAACCTGATTTATATCTGTCTCCAGTCTTTTTTTTTGTGCTATCAGGCTGTCTCCCCTGTTCCCCCCATGGTCTCATGTTCCTTTTGTTTTTGTTTCTTTGTTGTTTTTGTTTTTGTTTCTTTGCTTTCGTTTCTTTGTTTGTACCCCTGCTCCCGACTACTGTCAGCGACTTCGGGTTATTGAGAAGCGCTATATAAATTAAATTAATTATTATTTATTATTATTAGTTATCAGAACATCAACAAAAATAAGAATAAGCTATAAAATAAGCTAGGACAAGTCGACACACGGTGGTCGGAGATCATACGTTTAAATGCGAAAAAGAGAAGGAAGAATCTTCAGCTTCAGAGTCAGTTGGAGGACATTCCAGGTGTTGGAAGCATCAAGGGAAAAAGCAGTTTTCCTAGTTCAGAGCAAACTGGAGGAACCCTAAAAACCAGTCAATCATTTGAACGTGTAGAATATGTTCCAAGATTCCATTCCAACAGTCACACTACAGACTAAAGGGTTTCTCTCCTGTATGAGTTAACATGTGCATCTTCACTGATGCCTTCCGAGTAAATGTTATGCCACAAAATGAACAACTAAATGGTTTCTCTCCAGTATGGCCTCTCATATGAATCTTTAGATTACCTTTCTCACTGAACCCTTTCTGACAAACTGAGCAAGTAAATGGTTTGTCACCTGTATGAGTTCTCATGTGTATCTGCAGATACGATTTATTATTGAGCCCTTTTCCACAAACTGAACAACTAAATGGGTTCTCTCCTGTATGTGTTAACATGTGTCTCTTCATTGTTACCTCATGAGCAAATGTTTTGCCACAGACTGAACAGCTAAATGGTTTCTCTCCAGTATGAGTTCTCATGTGTATCTGCAGATACGATTTATTACTGAGCCCTTTTCCACAAACTGAACAACTAAATGGTTTCTCTCCTGTATGTGTTAACATGTGTCTCTTCATTGTTACCTCATGAGCAAATGTTTTGCCACAGACTGAACAGCTAAATGGTTTCTCTCTAGTATGAGTTCTCATGTGTGTCTGCAGGTTTGTCTTCCTACTGAACCCTTTTCCGCAATCACTGCAAATAAATGGTTTTTCCCCACTGTGACTTCTAACATGTCGTACAAAATCAATATTTGTAGTCGATTCTTCATCACCAACAGTACATGTCCTGTGAGATTCAAGGTGAAGTTCAAAGCTCTCTGTGGGATCTAAATGTTTTCCACACAAACCACAATCACTAGAATGTGTGGACAGGATGTTACTGGGTGATTTAAGTTCATGGGACAATTCCATAGATCTCTTTAAAGTCCTGCGGTTAGATGCACTTTGTTTTTTCTGTATCTTTAAACTAGACTGAGGTTTCAGACTCTCCTCCCATTCATCACTGTCATCAGTCTCAGCTCCAGAACAGCCACCATCACTGTCATCAGTCTCAGCTCCAGAACAGCCTGAAGAGAGGAGCTGACCATCTCTAGTTGGTTCCACATCACCAGCTGGATCTAAGTTACAGGCTGGTTCTGATAGTCCACAGTACTCTCCATCAGGTTCTGTTTTCATCTGTTCAGTTGAGGTGCTGGGTAAAGAGTATTGATTGATTGAATTGATTGAATTGATTGATTGATTGATTGAACACTTTATTAACAGATTGCAGAATGGGTACAATACAGAGTAAGCCTCTCTGTTTTTCTCCCTCTGGGTTTGAAGAGACTGGAAGGGGCGACTTTTCTCTTGACCATCTTCACATTTCACTGTGATCCTGGAGCCATCAGCCTCCTCTAGATCTTGAGATAGTTCCTCCTGTTCCTCTTTAATCTGTAGGGGTTCTGGGTCCTGGTTTTGGCTGAGCTGAGAGTACAGTGTA
Organism: Notolepis coatsorum; assembly: GCF_963971535.1. Classification (NCBI taxonomy): domain Eukaryota; kingdom Metazoa; phylum Chordata; class Actinopteri; order Aulopiformes; family Paralepididae; genus Notolepis; species Notolepis coatsorum. The sequence continues at coordinate 18,992,215 of NC_140168.1, read as the reverse complement.
TTCTCACCATCATTTTCATATTTCCCAGGGTGCAATGTCATTTTAGAACCATCATCCTCCTCTAGATCTCGAGATAGTTCCTCCTGTTCCTCTTTAATCTGTAGGAGCTCTGACTCCTGGGTTTGGTTGAGCTGTGAGGACTGAGTCTTCTCCCCATCATGTTGACATTTCACAGAGACAGGACATAATGTGAGCTCTGTGATATCAGTCTGCTCCAGACCTTGAAGGAGACTGGGGTTCCTCTCCTGCTGCTCAGGGTGGACCTCCTCTTCACACATAAGGAGCTGCATAGGGAGGGAGTCTAGCGGGAGGAGAAAACAAATCAAACAGCTTATTTAACGTTTGGTTTAATAGTAATAATGTTAAAGGGTATGTTAAGAATCTGACCACTAGCTCTATTTCCTACTTGATGTTGTCCATCGGTAGAGTCCTTTTCTCAGCACAATCCATGCTGCTGATCTTAATACTGGATACGTGCAGCGCTGGCTAGTTACCACCAGAGCTAATATAAACTAGTCAATGCAGCCACGCTCCAGTCTGTACAAGCCCTGAAATAAACACTGATGCCTACTTTGGGTGCACTGTGGCGTAGGTTTCAGCAATTATTTCAGGGCTTGTACAGATTGGTGGATGGCCCCATTGCTTTTGTATTAGTTGTAGGGGTGCACGATATTGATTTTTTTGACCCCGATACCGATAACTTTCTGCTCCTCAATACCGATACCCGATAATATATATATATTTATTGTATTATATATATTTTTTTTAAATGTATATTCCTGTAGTTTTGACCTAACCAGATTTATCATGACATGAGCGTTACTACTATGAACAAAACAAAGCCAAGACAACAGTATTGACTGATAAAGTGACCATATATTTTTTTTTTAATAAATATAATTTGAATCAGAAAATTCACAATCCGTCAATAACTTGTAAACATAACACTGCAAAATGTAAACAATTTCCAATTGCCACAGTGAGGTTCATCACTCAGTGATGTAAAAATAAAATAAAGGCCTCTAGAACTGTTGCAAATCTTTGCATAAGCCTGGGATTCAAATTAAATACTGGCAGGTAAAATTGGACAGTCAGATATGTCTCTTTGTAAAGTATACAAACAAACTGAAAAAGTGCATTCCTCACAATATCAAAAACAAATAAGCTACTGAAACAAGTTCCACACAGTAACAAACAGTCATTTTACAGAACAAAGGATTAATATTACTTATAAATAATAATCCATATAAATGACAGTGAGTGAACCCTTTTTTTCCACTAAATTACTAAACCATTGAGGTTTCAAACTTTCAATTGTTTTAATTTTTTTTCTCAAGAGAGAGGGAGAGAGAGAGAGGGGGAGAGAGAGCGAGACAGATAGATTCATGTTTGACCCTGTATTGTTATTTTTTTGGTAACTCTTCTACTGTTTTTTTAAATTCTGGTCGGATCAGTGGGAGATTTATTTTTATGAAGATTAGCATCTCTGCCTTCTCGCATGCGAGTTGGTTCCTTTGCTCGGTCATCACGTGTCCAGCAGCAGAAAACAAACGCTCAGAGTCAACGCTAGTGCAAGGCGCTGACAGAAATGTACGAGCAAGTTGGGCCAGGCACTCGTAACGGGACTGGCTGCTACTCCAGTATTCCAGCGGGCAACGGCTCATGGGAAGCGTGGGCTCCAACAGATAGGACTGGAGCTAACAGTAAAAACAAAAGCACAGAAGAACGGGATCTAATTACGATGACGTTCTACCGGTTCCATAACACAAGTTATATAGTGTTCATAAAACATTAAAATAAAATATACACTTACGTCCGCATCCACTCTGCTGTCGTTCTGTTGTTCAGTTGCAGCATCTGTGTTCCTTTGCAGCTGGCTTTGGATTCACAGCAGCTTTAGCTGCTCGCGCGTCGTCGTAGGCTTTTAACACACCATCGGAGCGGTGGTGATGTTGCAGGTGACTTATTAGGTTGGATGTATTATAAGTTGTTGCCCTTTTCCCTCCTCGTGGAACTTCTGCATTGCATTTGTTACAAATAGCAAGCAAACTTTTTTCCTCTGAAACTTTGAAAAGTTCCCACACTACTGACGCCATCTTTGTTTACATCCGCGCTGCTTCTGAAACTTACGTGGCTACGTCACAGCCAAGAAAGGGAGCGCTGGATTTGTGTAAAACGCCCTCTTCCTAAACCACACGCTATCAGTCGTACCACAATACTGGCAAAACGGGAGGAGCCTATAGTAAAAACAAACGCCCTTCATCCCAATTCACCCACACGCATTCTTTTTTACCAAAACATATATTATATTATCGGAGCTATCAATAACGTTATCGGGTTTATCTGGATGACGTCATAATTGCTGATATCGGCCCGATAATTATCATGCATCCCTAATTAGTTGTATCGAGTATGAAGAACAGCACAGATATAGGAAGAATGTGGGTCTTGTGTAATGGAAGCAACTAGCTCTATACGAACACATTAGCCTAATAGAAAGTGTCACTTTACAGACAACTGATCATTAATCAGGCAGGTCCTGTAGAAAAGGCCAGAACATTCTATCTCTCTTATGCCTTTATGCCTAGCTCGACCCAAACTTCTAACCAATCAGAATTGGGGAAAGCTGCACACACTTTCCGTTTTGCTCCCGAGAGTGTGCTAGATAAAAATAGATAAGTAGTAAGTAGAAAGTCAGAAGTACGTAAACAAGTGTAAACAAAAGTGTTCAATATACATATATACAATATACAATGCAGAGTAGAAGAACAAATTTAATTACATTTTTAATTTACGGTACGGCCGTCACGGTGCGGTACATGCAGCCTACGACGAATACGCCTCAGCGCAAACACACTAGCACCAACACACACACACAACACACACGCCGCACGTCGCCAACACACACACACACACATGCCGCGCATCGCCAACACACACACACGCGCGCGTCGCCAACAAACAACAACAACATTCTCCCCCGCCGGACTCACGCTGATCAAATAAAAAAAAGAAACATACTTTTTCGGACTGATCATCTGAGCTCCTCTCCAGTCTCCAGTTGAACTGCTATTGTGTTTAAAATCCAAATAATCCTCTGCCATTGTTGTGTAACATGTCATCTGTTCTCTAGTCTTCAGTCTCGGCTTCACGTGAAGTTAAAAACTCTCTAGAAGTGAAAGTGAAACTTAGCAAGCCTATAAGTTGTTAAAGGGGCACTAGGCAATTAATTTACTCTGGATGCCTGAACTCAGAATGACACCTCAGGCCCCGTTTAGACGGAAACGCTAGCAGGTGAATCCGCAAAAATATTTTTTCGGATGTGCCTTTCGTTTATACGGAAACTGCGTTTTTACGGGGTGAAACCGCAAAAAAGTGAGACTACCTTCCAGGGTGGAATTCATAGAAACGCAAAAGCTTTGCGCTCTCGTCTAAACTGTCAAAACCGTATAAATCTGTTAAAACGATGACGAAAGGGTTGTCACGGCTCTGGTCGCGCGTACTGCTTACGTCACAGGTAGCAGGTATGCGCCAGTAGCCGAGACGTAAACAAAGCAAGTATGTCTGACCATATATATCTATGTGTCTGACTATCAACGGAGATCACCTGAAGGCTACATTGGCAGTACTTTTAACCCTTTCACTGCCACACGACAGAAGGTTAACCCTTTACTATCACACAACCGGCTGTCGTATGGCAGTGAAAGGGTTAAATACACAAGAATCTGTCCCGCGGCGTGAGTGGACCCACTGTCTGTGAGTGACTCTGCTTTGGTCCAATCACATTCCCCATCCACAGTCTGCGAATCAGAGGCAGAGTAGGGCGGGTCTTCACAGCACGTCATGTGACATATGCGCCAATCGTGTGACAGCGGGGCTCCGTCGTTACAGCGTCGTCTGCACGGAGAATTCCACCCCAAAACGCTCGTCTAAACGTAAAATTAAAAGTGAAACCGCAAGATGACTTTTGCGGTTTCTGTTCACAAAACGCTCGTCTAAACGTAGCCTCAGTCTCGGCTTCACGTGAAGGAAAAAACTCTCTAGAAGTGAAAGTGAAACTTAGCAAGCCTATAAGTTGTTAAAGGGGCCTAGGCAATTAATTTACTCTGGATGCCTGAACACAGAATGACACCAGTATCACTGACTACCACGGCAAGCCTATAGAAAATTATTCTATTTAATAATAATAATTATCATAAATATAATATATAAAAGAAATATAAAAAAAAATGTATTATATTAATAATAATTATTATAAATATTTTCTTTCTGTTGTACCGAACTCATACCAAACCGTGACCCCAATACCGAGGTACGTACCGAACCGTGGCTTCTGTGTACCGTTACACCCCTGGGCCTAACAAAATGAATAGTTGGTTTCAGGTTGGTTGTCAGTTTGGCCATGGGTAGGTAGGGAATTTATTTTATTTTATTTTTTTATTTTATTCTTTCCCACGGCGACTATGGATAGGGAATTTCTTTATTTAATTAAAATGTTCACAACAACATGGATGCATGTACTCTGCCAGCATGTTTAATATCCATAATACTAAATGTTTGACTAAGATTTCTATGAAACTTTATTAAAAAAAAAAAAAAAAAAAAATGATTTTTTTTTTTTTTTATTTTTTATTTTTTTTAAACTCATAAAATATATTGAGTCGCACCTAAATCGGCAGGGTCGGTCGGCAACCTGAAACCAACTATTAATTTTGTTAGGCCCTAGTTACAATTAGGGATGCACGATAATTATCAGGCCGATAATTATCGGGCCGATATCAGCAATTATGACGTCATCCCGATAAACCCGATAACGTTATTGATAGCTCCGATAATATATAATAAATTTTTTGGTTAAAAGAAATCCGTTGTGGGTGGATTGGGTTGAAGGGCGCTTGTTTTTATTATAGCCTCCTCCCGTTTTGCCAGTACTGTGGTACAATGATAGCGTGTGGTTTAGGAAGAGGGAGTTTTTCACAAATCCAGCGCTCCCTTTCTTGGCTGTGACGTAGTCAGGTGACATTCAGACTGACTGAGGCAAGATAGTAAAAAAAGATGGCGGCGTCGTCGGACTTTTTCAAAGTTTCAGAGGAAAACAGTTTGCTTGCTATTTGTAACAAATGCAGAAGTTCCACGAGGAGGGAAAGGGGCAACAAGCGATAACACATCCAACATAATAAGTCACCTGAAACATCACCACCGCTACGATGGTGTATTAAAATCCGACGACGCCGAGCAGCTAAAGGCTAATGCAACGCGGCATAAGCTAATCCAAAACCAGCTGCTGGCGGGCGGCGGGACATTTACTGAGGACCAGCACAACGTGTGGATATTATGATTTGTCCAGGACAATGTCAACATTATATTGCAGGTAAGCAGGCAGCCTAGCCGTTTCTAACTACTAACGTTATCACGCTAGCTTGGATGCTAACTAACATAATTAAGCTTGTCATGGTTCATGGTGAGCTGTTTGTCTTATAACGAGACAGCAAATTAATGAATGAATGAAAACTTTATTTAACAGATTGCAGAATGGGTACAATACAGTACAGCTCAATACAATTGTTAAGGGGATGCAGACCAGAGAAAGACTTTCGTCTTGTTTACATCAGGGTCCCCCATTTACAATTCATCATAACATAATGACATACATGACATACAGATAGACAGTACTGCCTACATCTATACATGACATACCAGATTTGCAAATACAGTACTGTTTGTGATATGAAAAGAGTCCAGAAAAAATAGTATATACATTTGACGTATTATTATTGTATTGTGATATGTTTTGTTTCATGTTGAAAAAAAAAGATAAAATTTTGATCAATTTCTTTTTAAATAATACAATAAATATCGGTTATCGATATCGGTTATCGGCTTGAGGAGCATAAAGTTATCGGTATCGGTGTCAAAATCAATATCGTGCATCCCTAGTTACAATACAATATAGAGTAGAATGCAGAAATGGGATGAGGTACAACTTAGGGTAAGGTGCAATGTCGAGGTATGAATTGTAGTGCAAATCTCTTTACCAATAAATATAAAGTGTGTTAAAGTGTCTAAAGTGAGTAAAGTGGGTGCTACAGTGAGTCGAGTGTGTACGTGTGGATGTGTGTGCTGTGAGTGTATTTGATGGTTTGTTACCAGGGGAGGAAATTAGGCCACTTTACTCGCCAAATGCGAGTATTTTTTACGTTTGGCGAGTGATTCATGAAGACCACTCGCCAGTCTGGCGAGTATACAAAAAAATAAAACATTCTGCAATCACTGCACTGGCAAACGGTGCGCGTCTTCTGAGTGTTCGCTTTAGTTGACAGTGCCACGAGAGCACTGCACAAGACCACCCGCGGACATATAATGTTTAATAAACGTTTGCGCAGTACTGGCCAACCCGCGGACATATAATAATAAAAGTCCCGCGGTACTACTACAGGCTAGCCATCAGGAGCACTCGCAAACAGATAACGTTAAACACAGCAGAATATGGAAAACAGACAGACTGACCAACGGGGAACTGCATCCAACCCTAGTACAACCATCGAGTATAAGTTACTAAGGACACATTTAAATCACAGAGGTGTAATGTTGTCTACTGGAACTGTATACAGTGGTTAGCTTCTAGTTAGCGTTATATAGCTGCTTGCTAGCTAACGTTAGCCCCGTGTGCTCAAAGCAGCCAGCTAGGTGTATCTGTTATGACTATAATGTTTCCGAAAAAGCACCGGACTACGACGTAAGGTTAGACATTTTATTTCATGCTCAAAAGCCCCTGGCTTGCACATCGCAGTCACGAAAGGGGCTAGCTCAACCAGTGCACTGTGCACAACGTCAACAGCACACCAACCCAACTGACGTTACCACAACACTTGACGGTACTTCACAGCACTGTCGTAAGACCACCGTGCTGTCTTAAAGGCACAGTGTGCCTACCCAGATGCATACACAACATTGACGCGGCTTGACATACAAAGAAGTAATTATCACAATTAGCGATTTTTTTTGTCTGGTAAAAAATCTGTTTGGCTGGTAAAAAAAATCAGATACTCGCCAGTTGGCTGGTAAGCCAAAAAGTTAGTTTCCTCCCCTGATTTGTTACATAGTGTTGTCGTCGTTTAGCATCCTGATGGCCTGGGGATAGAAGCTCCTTCGGAGTCTCTGTGCTTGCCATGAGACTCCGGTATCGCTTGCCTGACCGCAGCAGTTCAAAGAGGCAGTTGTTTGGGTGGCTAGAGTCTTTGATTATTCACTTAGCCATACCCCTGCAACGCTTGTTGTAAATGTCTTGGAGAGTGGGAAGCCCACCTCCAATTGTGTGTTCGGCTGAACTCTCTGTAGTCTGCTACGGTCTTGTCAGTGCTATTCCAAAACCAGGAGGTGATATTGCCAGTCAGGATGCTCTCTATTGTGCTTAAGGATCTTCTGACTCACTTTGAACTTCCTTAGGCGCCTAAGGAAGTAGAGGCGTTGCCGTGTCTTCTTGACTACACTGTCAATGTGTGTGGTCCATGTCAAGTCCTCGGATATGTGGACTCCGAGGTACTTAAAAACTGTTCACTCTCTCGACTGGTGCCCCGTCGATGCTGAGGGGGCTGTAGTCCCTGACCTCCTAAAGTCCACAATCATCTCTTTTGTTTTGCTGACATTCAGGGAGAGGCAGTTCTCCTGACACCACCGCGCCAGAACATCTACCTCTTCCAGGTAGGCCCTCTCATCGTTTGCAGAGATCAGGCCCACCACTACTGTGTATGTACTCAGGGGAGGAAATTAGGCAATTTTACTCGTCAAATGAGAGTATTTTTTATGTTTGGCGAGTGATTCATGAAGAGCACTCGCCACTCAGGCGAGTAAAGACAATCGCCAGAGCCAACGTTAGGTAGCTAGTCACAGATATCTAGATATAAAACACTAGATGGCTCAAGGCGGAGTCTCCTGCGTACTTCAGCGGTGGCTATCTTGTGAGAGTACATGCACCATAGACATGCATGTTATGAGTGGGTGTGCTCCACCCTTGCAAGATGGCCACCATGTGGCAACGTTGGTCTCCGTTGGCCAGCAGCGCGGGTAAGCCATCTAGTGCTATATATCTATGGCTACCTGTAGCTTGCTTGCAAACTAACGTTAGATGCTGGGCTCCCCGACCAGCAAGTTAGCTATCTAACTTTGCTAACCGTTACCAACGCCAGCTACGGTGGTTTTGATTGGCTTTATTAACAGATTGCAGAATGGGTACAATACTATGAGGGCCGACGGTCCACCCTACTGGTTAAAGTTGCTTACTCGTGAGTAGTACGTCCATTGATAGCAGGAAAATAATGTCCACAGCCACTCCGGTGTAAAACAAAGATATCCAAACGGTTTATTTATCTTCCACAGCGAAGTCCTCTTTACAGAAGTCATCCTAAAGCTATTTTCCTACACCAAAACGTGTTTGGCTGTTTACTGCCACGAAATATATTCACGTTACTACTACAAGTTAAGAAAACTGTATTTTCCCAGTCTCCAAAATCACTGCCGACTCGCCGGCTCTTAAAGGGAAAGTGACACTAATTTCCTATAAACAGTTATGAGCTAAATAAAACGGTCCAATGACTTTATCTAAATCCAATCAATATTCCTAATGCCGTTTCAATGTAAGGTTATACAAATAAACATTCTCACTAAATATAATACAATAACCTAAATATACAGCTAAGCCCCATTGTATTCTGAAATGTAGACTTTAACAGTGTAGGCAACTAAGCCAATAGAAATAAGGTATAACTTATGAGTGCTTTGGCTCCTATAAATACAGTACAGCTCAATACACACAATTGTTAAAGTGCCACTTGCAGGTTAAACCCTACTCTTCAATTATGGGTAATTTACATCATTGGTAATGGTATCTGTTGAAAGCCTACGGGTTGTCTCTATCCATCTATCTCAAATCACCTACTCGAGATAGAGCCCTGTGGCCGCCCGATATCCCCCAGCGAGGTGCTAAACTCGCCAAGTTCTCGGGTCAATTACTATTCCTAATCACGCTTACTTCATAGTCATTAGTTAGTTATATCCAGTTGATATGAAATATAAGCATCTAAAAAACAGAGTTTTGGCATAGGGACTCCACTCTGAAAAATAGGCAGACTCGGTTCCAATACATCGCTCAACCGTGTCTGCTGCTATAAGAATGGCAATCAGAAATCTCTAAATCAAAAATCTGACCCGGAGCGAGCGAGCCGGGCCTTATATATCCAGGTTCTGCATCATATCAACAAGACATCTTATTATTGGTCTAAAAATACAGTCACGTCATTCCACCAGCCAATCAACACACAATTCAGCAAGGATGAACTCTCCTCCCCTTCTAGTCATTATAGTAACTGGAGAAGTAACAGATTACTTTGTGTTGGGAAAAACCATATGTCTTCATCTGTATCTAGTAGGCCATCAGGGGCCCACAAGGTCATAGGCACATTCCTAAAGGCGTCCAGCATTATTGAATGAAACAATTGCCCTGCTGTAATATACAGTACATGGTCCTTCTAGCATGAATAGCCTAATATGCTTATATATATATATATATATATATATATATATATATATATATATATATATATATATATATATACATATATATATATATACATGTACAATACAGTACTCATATACTTAAACATTGGTGGATATGTTTTACACATCATACATGTGTTAAAACATCATACAGAGGTTCTCCCTCTGCTTCAGGACTGCAAGGGTTAAAAGCAATCCACAGTCAAGGTCAGCGCTCTGTGACCACATTCCTTTAGCTCCGAAGGGCTCTGGGATAGAAATGTCCGCCTTGTATATTTATATTCTCTGCTTCGAAGTGGTTATGCTTTGGCCCTCTTTCGAAGTGGGTTATGCTTAGAGTTAGGGTTAGGGCCCTAACCCTAACTCTAAGCATAACCCACTTCGAAAGAGGGCCAAAGCATAACCACTTCGAAGCAGAGAATATATATGTACAAGGCGGACATTTCTATCCCAGAGCCCTTCGGAGCTAAACCAATCAGAGAGGGTCTTACTCTTCGCTGTACGCGGTCTAGCCAATCAGAGAACGTCTTCGCAAACTGCGGCTACTGAAAAAAAATCACACAGGACACATACGAGATTTATTTTTGGCTGGTAAAAAAAAATCATCTACCCACCAGTTGGCTGGTAAGCCAAAAAGTTTGTTTTTTGTGGAGGAGCTACAGGTAGATTACTTTCTTCTGTTTCTGACAAGTTGTGAATGAATACAAGATAAGAATATAATATTTAGAATATAGATTTTCGTGTTTCTTCACTGTATTGCTGATTATTGTGAGTAGCGCTGTAGGCTTGGGCGGTATAATTTTTTTCATACCGTCATACCTTGCTGACATAATACCCCGGTATACGGTATATGACAGGGCTGGGCGATATAACGTTAACGATAAATATCGCAATATATTTTAATAATCGATTTAGAAAAAAATATATATTGAATATTTCTTTTGTATATTTTTTTTGTGACCTGCAACAGGGCATTTTTAAAACCAGAGACAGTGGACAGACTTGTCTTTCTTGCCTGCAACTTAAAGTAATGGCTTTGCTTGTCCAAATGACAATACTGACCAAATTGAGATTTCTTTTTCTCTTGTCCATTTATTTTGTTTGCTTTCTAATTTAAAATACAGTTTGAAACCGTCTGTACACAGTAGGCTATGTGTGCTAGCAGAGCTAGACTCCAGTCATGAGTCACGGTGCACATGTGCGGTGGTTTGTCCACCAAAAAAGCGCCAAAAGATAGAAAAGAAACTAGCAGAGCCAGAACTGTTCAACTCCCCTGGAGCCACAGCCAGCAGAGAAGCCAGTTTACTTTCGCTTTTAAACCAGCTGCAGCCTGAGAACTGGAGTGTGAGGGGATGTAATAGGGGTGGATGGTATAAACGGTATACGGTATAAACGGTATGAATTTGCTCTACGGTATGGATTTTGACTATACCTTGTAACCGGTAGAGCAGCTCTAAAATAGCAATGACATCATGTAACCACAGCGCGACTATTTCACTCGCATTTGCCCCTAAAAATAGATAGAATTAGTCATAGATAATAGATATGTGCAAACTGGAAAAAGTTATTTAGGAGCGCACAGAGCAGGGAACAAAATAACTAGACGCCATTCGCCAAATGCGTGTAGATTTACTGTCTGGCGGCTAAAAATAATAGTCTGCCCGCCAGCTGGCGTGTAGTTCATATCGATCTTATTTTGAAAATCCTGTGCGGGTCTCATTGCCGCCCCAAGCGCAGCTCCAGTCATAATATCTGGGCTCCGGCAGCTAGCAACGTTCAGGTTCATATGATACTCTTATTTTGAAAAACCCTCTAGCAACTCCGCGAGTCATATGATATCCGCCCACTCAGTGTTTCACTTTCTTGAAAACAGAGCAGCAGCGTCAACACAGCAGCGTTAACACAGCAGTGCGCCTACAGACTCAAAATAAGTCTGTGATGTTTTTTTTCTTCTCACAACGAGTCCAATGCAGCTACATGCTTTGCACCGTCGCCATTCCTTTATGTCCACATCGCCCGAAATGAACGTTTATGTACCAATCACTACAACGTTAACATAAGCTAACAAGCTAATCCTGATGATCAGACGAGGCAGAGCCACAGTGAACAGCACTGAGGAAAGGGAAATGGGGGGGGGGGGGGGGGGCACTCTCCCCTTCCCTGTGTGTGCGTGCGTTTGGAAAGACGACGGAGTCACTAGTCAGGACTCAGGACAGGAGTATATTATAGTAAACTGAGGATTACTGAGGATGGACAGATAATGTTGATATTCAAATATAAAAAAGTTTCGAGAGGAGTGGAAGTTTGAAGACAGACTACAATATGATGCGGGGGTGGTGAGTTGAAACACAGTGTGTGTGTGTGTCCCGACCCCACTTCTATGTTTCAATAAATTATTTGCATTTAAAACTATTAACGCTGACTCATTCCACTCAAAATTATGCTAATATTCCTTATGTTGTTTATGATATTAATTGAAAATAGCATATGAGAGTATTATATGTAATAATAACACATGGCGATATACTAAAAAGCTATTTATAATTTTTGGCTAGTAAAAAATCTGCCCGGCTGGTACTTTTAAAAATCTACCAGCCAAATGGTTGGTAAGACAAAAAGTTAAGTTTGTTCCCTGGCACAGAGGCTTCGCGCAGTGGGCGTGTCAACACGCAATTGTCATTTCATAATAAACACATATCACCGCGGCGCACAGCAAGTTTCAATTTCAGTTCCTGGCATTTTTAACCAGTGGAGAAAGGTTTTTCTTATATGAATTATTCTACGTTAATAAAACATACCTGGTGATCAACTACAGTTTGCTGTGAACATTATGATATGTGTGTAGTGTTCTGATAACGACGGCTGGGCAGCGGGAGCTGGATGCAATAGTATCTAGCTGCAGAACCACAGCACCAGCAGAGTGCGAGAAGCATGCAGCTGCAGAGCCGCAGAGTGGGGCCGCTGTGCCTGCACAGTGCAATACTCCAATTCAGCCATTGGCAATTCAGCCGTTGGGTGGGGGGCGCTGTTGAGCGGGACTGTGACCGGACCTGAAAGCGCCCCTGCTCTGCGGCTCTGCAGTTGCATACTATTGGGATTCGTTGGGAGCAGCACGGAGTCTCGACTCTGGACTTATTTTATTTGGAATATAATGACTGTATACGCAAAAGTAGCCTAGTTTTAAGTTAAAATATTATAAATCTACATAAAAAACGGTACTCTATCCCCCCCCCTCACAGTGAGCTGTGGTGTTCCACAAGGAAGCATACTAGGACCGCTACTCTTCCTAATTTATGCAAATGACATGTCGTCAGCCTGTGACTGCAACTTGTTCCTGTTTGCGGACGACTCAGCCCTGCTGGTCTCTGACAAGAACAAGTTGCAGGTTGAAAAAACCCTCAGCTCGGAACTAGGCAAAATCTGCATATGGCTCGCTGATAACAAACTATCATTACACATGGGCAAAACAGAGTCCATTCTCTTCGGTTCAAATTAGGGCTGGGCGATATAACGATAACGATAAATATCGCGATATATTTTAATAATCGATATCGAATATCGAAATTAAAAAAAAATCGTTTTTTTTTTTTTTGCAACAGGGCAGTTTTAAAACCAGAGACAGTGGACAGACTTGTCTTTCTTGCATGCAACTTAAAGTAATGGCTTTGCTTGTCCAAATGACAATACTGACCAAATTCAGATTTCTTTTTCTCTTGTCCATTTATTTTGTTTGCTTTCTAATTTAAAATACATTTTGAAACCGTCTGTACATAGTAGGCTATGTGTGCTAGCAGAACTAGACTCCAGTCACGAGTCACAGTGCACATGTGCGGTGGTTTGTCCACCAAAAAAGCGCCAAAAGATCGAAAATAAACTAGCAGAGCCAGAACTGTTTAACTCCTCTGGAGCCACAACCAGCAGAGAAGCCGGTTTACTTTAGCTTTTAAACCAGCTGCAGCCTGAGAACTGGAGTGTGAGGGGATGTAACACTAAAGATGGCGGCAATGACAAAGAATTGCTGCAAAATAAACATACATCTGTTGTTAAAAAAAAAAAAAAAAAAAAAAAAAAATTATACTTATAACAATTCGATAATTATCGATATCGAGAAATAAAATAAAATTATCATATCGTTATCGCGATATGATTTTTTTCCATATCGCCCAGCCCTAGTTCAAATAACAAACTCAGCAAGACCGACGGCTTCTCAGTTACAGTGGGTGACAATATTGTCACAAGGAAAGACGAAATTACCTACCTGGGTTCCATCCTAGAGGCAAATCTTTCCTGTGACAAAATGGCATCCAATGTAATAAAAAAAAGTCAACCAACGAACTAGATTCTTGTACCGGATCTCCTCTCTGGTAAACAAGAATACCCTGAAGACTCTGGCAGGAGCACTCATTCAAGGGTACTATGACTATGCATGCACCTCATGGTACCAAAGCATCACAAAACAAACTGGTCAGACTACTACTTGACCTGAACCCCAGAACCCACCTCACCCCTGCCCACTTTGACAACCTAGGATGGCTTAGAGTAGACGACAGAGTACAGCAACTTGCAATGGGCCTGGTCTACAAGATACACTATACGACCGGGGTGCCCATGTACATGTCAAAATACTTCCCAAAGGTCAGTGAATACCACAACCACTACAAATCATGTTAAACCCAGATTCGGATCAAACAAGGGACTAAACACGTTTCGCAATTATGCCACAACAATGTGGAACGCCTTACCCAAAGCTGTAAAGGAATGTGAATCCCTGCCCACATTCAAAACCGCTCTTAAAGAGCACCTACGGGAGGCTGCAATTCGAAACTGGCCACCGTAAATGCCCAAAACCCCCACCACCTCCTAATAGACAGTCTCCTCCCCACCGCATGTATATATTCCCTCCCCGCCGTATGTATATTTCTCTCCCACCCACCCACCCCCTCCTAATGTACAGTCCCCTCCCTATCATATGTATATACTCTGTCAGGATCTAGGGGTAACAGTACTGTATATTTGAATACCGTTTATGTCACAAATGTATCAGTACTAAATACCTATATGTCCCTATGCCATAAATGTCATGTATGTTGTGTATGTCATAAATGTCTATATGAATTGAAAATGGGGGACCCTGATGGAAACAAGACAAACGTCTTTCTCAGGTCTGCATCCCCTTAACAATTGTATGTATTGAGCCGTACTGTATTGTACCCATTCTGCAATCTGTTAAATAAAGTTTTCATTCATTCATTCATTCAAAGACCCAACGGAACACGGCGTTGCGTCACCTGCTCTGCTCTGACTAAGAGAGGGAAAGACAGACTGCCCTGCCCTCTGCTGGCGCGTGCTGTGCACTACAGATTTGGCGCACAGTCTGTGACGTCACGGTATTGAAAATCATACCGACGGGATTTCGAAATACCCTGGTATACCGTAATACCGTCATACCGCCCAAGCAAACTAAACAACGATCCCAAAAAACGAGTTAACTAGTGTCTGGCGCTCAATGATTGGCGGGCAATAACGAGTAAACTTGTTTTTGGCAGGGAATGTGTTAAGAGAAAAAAAAACGATTCAAATCGTAAATCGGATGTGGTGTGAACAAATCTGAGATTTTATTTTTAGGCCATATCGCCCAGCCCTAGTGAATATAGTATAAATGTTTTCTCCTGCGAAATAAGCTGTGACCTGTTTTGACCTGCACCTCAAAGAATCGGAATCGAGAATCGTTTAGAACAGGAATCGAAATGTAGAATCGGAATCGTTCAAATCCAAGCAATGCCCAACCCTACTCGTGAGATATGATCCCGAAAAAAAAAGAGAAAGAAAAAAGCTTCACAGCTAGAAATAAGATGATTGACAGGGGGTGGCGTGAGCTGGGAAGTGTAGTTCTCTTTTATTCGAAAGCCCATCGAAAGCCCTGGGTCTCTTCTCAAAAGACTACACTCAAGTTAGGTTGCGCCAAATCCTTGCGTCTATAAGCGCCTTTTTCTCGATGCGCTGAGATTTCTATGAACTCATATTTCGCTAATAACACTTAAAATCATTGGTAAACAAACAGTGCTGAAAATATACACTTTGACTGCTGTTTTGACAGGGTTAGGGTCTTTACTCTTGGCTACATTTGAAGAAAAAAAAACACAACATTAATTCATACATTCTGTAGAGATGGATTTATGCTGTGATATCAATATCGTAGTGGTACCAGACCGCTCGGGCTTAAGAGGTTAAGATGCTTAACACTTTAAGGACCAGCCACGAGTTAACTCGCGTTTCGATTCCACCCGTTGAGGACCAGAGCCACGACTTAACTCGTGGCAAGTTGTTATTGTTTTATTCCATATTAATAAACGGATCAAGATCCCGGATCGACTCTGCAGATTTACCCGCCAGATTTAAATCGGCGACATGCAATACCGGCCAGATCCTCTTAGGGGCGCCATCGCTCCACTGCAGTATCATTGAGGCCGAATGGGAAAATAATTTTTTTTACTGTCTGGGGCGTTTCATATGAGCCTGGATCCCAGCCGAACATCCTCCATCTTTGATCACGTTACGGAACGCAGATTTCAGCCTGGAATAATGGGATTTATGATCAGCCAATGGACATATCAATCTATCAGATGCCGATGAATAATGACGAAATGCTGCCGGCGATCACATGGGCTGACGGTAGGATACTATTCACCCAAATTACAGCCGGATTGGACATTGTTGTAACACGCAAGCGATCGATCAGTGAATATGGCTACTTGAACGCACACTGTATTGCTAATCAATAATACTGATCGGCGTCCCCCGCCGCCCCCATTTCATCCATAGATGCTCTGTAATAGTCCGGATGCTAAGCAGTTTGTTTTATTTCATTCGTATATATACAACAGAAATGGCGTTTGATATAACGTGACTAGCCTCTAGCCTCATATCTAGCTTCCCAGAAAAAAAAAGAGACGAAAACTGCGATAAAGCTTATATTCACGACGCTATAAAATGACAACCAACCGATGGATTTTTATTTTCTTTAAGCCATTATGAAGGCACGGTTTATGCACTCAAGTGACAATGAGAATGGACAGATAGCAATACTATAAAGTATATATATAGCTGTTAGAAAGTACATCGGTTTGTTGACAAACCCTGGTCGTCCAGAACCATATTACACTGCAAACCGTGGTCGCCAATGTGTTAAGAGGTTCATTGCCATTCATTTCGATGCTCTCGTCAAAACAATGGACTTCTTCATCTTCTTGTGTCCGAGCGCCTGTCTGGGATCGCTTTCGGAGCAGACACTCCTTGGCTACAATGGTGGTCAATCATGTTCGCCATCAGCGGTGACTGGTCAGTTCAGGACGGCTCACAACCGGACATGAACTCGTCACTCGTCCAAACGGCTTGTCAAATGACGCTCGCCAGATGTTTCGTCTTGTAACTCGAGAATGAAATCACGCAATAGGTTGAGTGTGGTGACGATCGAAAGGCAACTTTCCAACAATGCCAGGAGGATCCGACAGACAAGAGCAAAGTGCTGCAACGTGTGCGCGAGTGTGTGACAGACACAGAAACCCTGCAAAGCAGCAGGACCAGACTGTCTCTCCATCCATCCTGAAGCACTGTGCTGACCAGCTGTCTGGTGTTCACAGACATCTTCAACAGCTGACTGGAGACATGCCACATGCCAGGCTGCTTCAAAACATCCACCATGATCCCTGTCCCCAAAAAACCAAGGCCCAGTGGACTAAATTACTACAGACCTGTCGCTCTGTGGTGTTGAAGTCTTTTGAGCACCTTGTGCTTACACACCTCAAATCAATCAGACCCTCTCCAGGACCCCCTGCAGTTCGCCTACAGTGTCAACAGGTCTGTAGACAACGCCGTCAACAGCGCACTCCACTTCATCCTCCAGCACCTGGACTCCGCAGGAACCTACGTCAGGATCCTGTTTGTGGATTTCAGCTCTGCCTCCCTGTCTGACAGGAAGCAGTGGACACTGAGGAATCCTCCTGCTTCCTGGGAAGTATAATCTTCCATGACCTCAAGTGGGAGCTGAACATCCGTTCCCTCGTCAAGAAAGCATAGGAGAGGATGTTTTTCATGCGGCAGTTGAAGAAATTCAACCTGCCAAAAACGACGATGGTGCACTTCTACACAGCCAGGGAACAAACTTAACTTTTTGACTTACCAGCCATTTGGCTGGTAGATTTTTAAAAGTACCAGCCGGGCAGATTTTTTACTAGCCAAAAATTATAAATAGCTTTTTAGTATATCGCCATGTGTTATTATTACATATAATACTCTCATATGCAATTTTCAATTAATATCATAAACAACATAAGGAATATTAGCATAATTTTGAGTGGACTGAAGGAATGAGTCAGCGTTAATAGTTTTAAATGCAAATAATTTATTGAAACATAGAAGTGGGGTCGGGACACACACACACACACTGTGTTTCAACTCACCACCCCCGCATCATATTGTAGTCTGTCTTCAAACTTCCACTCCTCGAAACTTTTTTATATTTGAATATCAACATTATCTGTCCATCCTCAGTAATCCTCAGTTTACTATAATATACTCCTGTCCTGAGTCCTGACTAGTGACTCCGTCGTCTTTCCAAACGCACGCACACACAGGGAAGGGGAGAGTGCCCCCCCCCCATTTCCCTTTCCTCAGTGCTGTTCACTGTGGCTCTGCCTCGTCTGATCATCAGGATTAGCTTGTTAGCTTACGTTAACGTTGTAGTGATTGGTACATAAACGTTCATTTCGGGCGATGTGGGCATAAAGGAATGGCGACGGTGCAAAGCATGTAGCTGCATTGGACTCGTTGTGAGAAGAAAAAAAACATCACAGACTTATTTTGAGTCTGTAGGCGCATTGCTGTGTTAACGCTGCTGTGTTGACGTTGACGCTGCTGCTCTGTTTTCAAGAAAGTGAAACACTGAGTGGGCGGATATCATATGACTCGCGGAGTTGCTAGAGGGTTTTTCAAAATAAGAGTATCATATGAACCTGAACGTTGCTAGCTGCCGGAGCCCAGATATTATGACTGGAGCTGCGCTTGGGGCGGAAATGAGACCCGCACAGGATTTTCAAAATAAGAGTATCTGTAACTGAGGGGTTACAAAACCCGGACTGTATTAAAGATTGTTTAGATTAAACCACTACTAAATATTATTACTTGCCAGACAGTACAGTTCGTTAAATATGGCAGACACTCAATAGACGGCACGGGGACAAAGAGATCACGTTTACAGTATTTTAATAGCAATATCAATATACAACTGAATTAGTACGTTGCTCTTTTAATAGTGAATGATAGTAGAATGTCAGAGTATCAAAGTCAGGGGGAATGAATAATTCCTAGGTTAAGAATACTCGATCGGAGCTCTGCATGGAGTGAGAAGGCGATACAGGGCAAGCGAGGGGTATAGCTGGAGACAATGATTTCCCCCACGGAGTGGTAAGCTCCAGAGGAATTGAAGAATAGTCGGATACTCCTGCGGTCACTGAAGAAAAGGGGTTCTCGTACGGATCCAGTCCTTGTAATCCAAGTGCCCGATGGCAGGGTAATAGCTCGTAATCCAAAGCCCGACGGCAGTGATGATAGCTAGCTAGCTTCGTTGGTCCTAGAAGCTAGCCCGATGAAGGTCTTCAGGTGTAGTTAGATCCAGGGTTCGAAATTAACGGGGGCTTGGGGCAAAATGCCCTCGAAAATTGACCAAATGCCCTCGATAATCAGTTAAGGGGGGCAAAAAAAGCCCCCGACAGTTTACTAATTATATATATAATTATATATATGCTCTACAGTGCGAGCATTTCCATCGTATTTGCCCCTAATAATATGTGTGTGTGCAAACCGGAAAAATCATACTTGCAGTGTGCGAGACAGACGAGTGATTGTGAAGATTACAAAACAGCTCCGCTGTTAATAGTTCAGATTGAAACTGGACTGAAATTCAGTTTTTGGGTGGAATGTTTGTTCCAAGGAGGAGGGAGGCGGGGCCCGCTGCGTGTTACAGGGAGATGCTTCCAGGCACTTGAGAGGTGCGAACACAGACAGAGCGCTCTGCTCTCATCAAGCATTACACTGCTATCTTAACGTTAGCAAGCTAAGCATCTGCATAGCGCGACCTGTGTAACGTTAAGTAACTTGTGTTCGGCGGGGAAAGACCGTTCCATTTGTAACACAACTCCAATTTGTAACATCCAAATCCGATCCCGATGCGCATTTCCTTCATTCCACAGCGCTGAGCGCGCAACGTATTTCATTGATCGATCTGGCCAGAGCCTATACTCACAAACGTTGCGTGTGTGGGGTTTTTCATCAATTTGAAACAAGCTTGACTGTTGGAATTAGGGATGTTAAAAATCTAATAATATTATTCAATATTAGACATTCATTGATCCAGAGGCAACCGGTTATTCGTCTGCTATTTGTAGATATATCAAGACAACAACACAACTTGCTCTCAGGGACAATAATATTTAATCTATTTAGATAAGAGTATGTATGTATTATTTACAGATAATTGAAGGTACCTCAAAACATGAAACCAAGCCATGATGTCACACATCGTGTGTGTGTGTGTGTGTGACAGTGTGTGTGTGTGTGTTACTTGAACAATTGTCACTGTGCTCCTAAATGTCTGTGTGCTCCTAAATTTGTATTTAGATTTTATTTATTAACATTTTATTTAGGAGCACATGTGCTCCTTGGGAAAAAGGTTAGCGTAGAGCCCTATATATGGAGACATTAACATTACGTTATCAAACATAGGGACGAAGACTGTAAAAAAAAGTGTCAACAATGTTTTATAATCTTTATGTTAATTTTCATAATAAAAATGTTGTGCCCCCGAAATACAAAAAAAGCCCCCGAAAATCAATTAAGGGGGGCAAAAAAAGCCCTTGAATTTTTTTTTTAATTTCTAACCCTGGTTAGATTCAAACGCCAATGGTCTTAACTATGCTCTTCTACACGTTACTTCGCTTACACAAGTCACTATAATACACCAACAATGGTTCTACAATATTAGGGTCGTATCTAAGTAGCTACTAGCTATCCGTAACGATACACGGCGGGTAGGCTTACACTGCTCACATGTCCACTCGTTCTGCTGTTAGGTTACTTCACACTTCACCTCGTGTTCTGATACTCGTTACGTTAAGTTCACACACAGCTGCACATTAGATTAAGTTCACACTACGGCTGCTGCGCCTTCTACAATATATATACTTTCTAGAGCGCAACCGAATTACTTGTCCGGAATCAAAGCGCCGGCTAAGGGCATGTCTGAACTTGCCCGGACACGTCTTTGAACTTGTCTGGGGGGCGCGACTGCTGGCGCCGCCAATGTCAAGGGCGGTGTCCAATGAGGCGAGCGAATAATACTATGATTCAAACGGAAGCTTAAAGGTATATAGCTTATATATATAAATAATATACAAGTTATACAAAATAATAAACGTAGATTCTCAGTGTTAATCTGGCCCTTCAGAACAGTATCGATATGAACTACACGCCAGCTGGCGGGCAGACTATTATTTTTAGCCGCCAGACGGTAAATCTACACGCATTTGGCGAATGGCGTCTAGTTATTTTGTTCCCTGTACACAGCCATCATCGAGTCCATCCTTACCTCCTCCATCACAGTATAGTTAGAGCCATATGAAATCCGCGTTCACGGAATCGCGGACGGAATAGCGGAATTAACCAATAAAAATGGAATCAACTGCAAAACGTGGAATATTGCAGAATTTGACCTAATCTGGACTGAAATTCTGTTTTTGGGTGGAACGTTTGGTGCACACGCGACCGGGGAGGCGGGGATGCTAGAGCGGGTTACAAACAAAACAGCAGTGCTCAAGCGTCTCGCTGCTTCAGTCTTAACGTCTTCAAGAAGCTAAGAAATTCCGCAATAAGCCCTAAATTCAGAGCAGAGCAGTATCCTAATGACTTTTATGCCTCCGGCGCTAAGGTGTTTTGCAAATTCTGTCAACGTTCCATGGACTGGACCCGCAAAAACACTTGCGACACGATTAAATAGCTATGTAACGTTATAGGACTATAGATGGAAATGATAGCTTCTAGCTAAATCTAGTGCACCCATGCATTTGTTTAATGCAAACGATTGTCATTATACACTGCCCTTTATAAACTAAATAAACTTAAATAGCTATGTAACGTTATAGGACTATAGATGGCAATGATAGCTTCTAGCTAAATCTAGTGCACCCATCCATTTGTTTAATGCAAACGATTGTCATTATTAGGCCTGCCGCGATAAGCAATAAATTGATTAATTGCCGCGATAATTAAAATTAATGCAATGATTTTGACGGGCGCGATTAATTGCTATTTGCGCGTTTGTTTTAATGAGGCGGAACCAGTGCCCCTTGTCAGTCACTGTCCGTGTTGGGAGGCGGGCCGCTGGCTTTACTACAGAGCAGAGAGCACAGCACAGGAGCTCCGTGGGGCAACACCACATAGCTTAACTACATTTCTCAATAGTGTTGCTCCTTTTAACCAAGTAGCGTTATTTGTAGTGTAACGTTAGCGTTTTAACGTTAGTAGCTAACGTTAAAACTAACTTAAAGTTAGTTGTTCACCAACAATCTCAACATTTGTTTTATCATTAGCTCATGTCGATCTACTAGTAGCATCAGCAAGCTAACGTTAGCTGGCCCCAGTCCACTAGCAGCATGTCGATCTACCAGCAGCATCAGCAAGCTAACGTTAGCTGGCCCCAGCCCATTAGCAGCATGTCGAAGTAGTAGTAGCATCAGCAAGCTAACGTTAGCTGGCCCCAGTCCACCAGCAGCATCAGCAAGCTAGGATAATAACAACAATACTTCCGGTCCGGTCGGTGGGCTTCAAAATAAAAGTCTAAAACACCGGAAAAGACGGAGCGGTGGGCTTCAAAATAAAAGTTTTGGGAAATAAATTTATCAAAAAAAAATTCTCTAACCGGTCGCAATAATATCGCTTATCGCGATATTTTCGGGGGCAATTAATCGCCCAGCAAAATTTGTTATCGTGGCAGGCCTAGTCATTATACACTGCCCTTTATAATCTAAATAAACTTAAATAGCTATGTAACATTACAGTAATAGACTATAGATGGAAATGATAGCTTCTAGCTAAATCTAGTGCACCCATCCATTTGTTTAATGCAAACGATTGTCATTATACACTGTCCTTTATAAACAAAATAAACTAAAGGTGCCTAAATTATGCATTACTATATTTCATCACAACACAATATAATATATATAGCTAGGCTACTGACATTGTCATTGTGATAATGTCAGTAGTAGCTAGCTGTATCTATTGTTTACACTTGAAATGTGTATTTTTATTTTGTCACAATATTATTTGAAATTTTTTTTTTACAATTGAACTGTATTTCTGAGTTGCAGCACTTAAAAACATTAAATGGACTGTTATATCTTATTCAATTGTGGACATTTATTCATTCCCACTTATTAGACACTATTTCTGATGGTAAAATGAGCATAAAAAGCTAAATACAGAATTCTGAAATATTAAAACGGAAAAAACTGAATTTGGGAAACAATTTTATGGAATTTGGAAAATAATAAAACGGATTTCATATGGCTCTAAGTATAGTACGCTGCAGCCACTGCCAAGGCTAAAGGCAGCGTGTCATTCACTACTGAGAAGGTGATCGTCTGCAATCTGCCATCTCTCCAGGACCTGTACTCCTCCAGAACCCTGAAGCGTGCAGGTAAGATTGTGGCCGACTCCTACCACCCTAGTCACAATAATCTGTTTGAGACACTCCCTTCTGGCAGGAGGCTGCGGTCCATCAAGGCCAAAACATCACGCCAAAAGAACAGCTTCTATACCTCTGCAGTAAGCCTCATCAACAAGAACAGCGTCTACCCCTCTGCAGTGAGCCTCATCAACAAGAACCCCTCTGCAGTGAGCCTCATCAACAAGAACAGTTTCTACCCCTCTGCAGTGAGCCTCATCAACAAGGCTTGGGACCCCCACTGACACCCACTGTATATTAACACACCCCTACTGGATTATATATTTGTATAATCAAAACTCTTCCATACCTGTTCATACTTTTTGCACATTACTGCTCAATTGCACAGCCCTGCTAAATATTCCATCCTGCTGTATTGTTATTTTTATTCTAATTAGTGTATACATGCAGGGCTTGAGACTAACACCGTCCCCACGTCCCGGGCGGGGACTATCAAATATTTATTTGGGACGAACACAAATCCTCTCCGGGACGCAGTGGGGACGAAGAGGATTTATTTGGAAAATGTCAACTGCGCCGACTGTCAGTGCGCATATCAGTGCACTGGCAAACGGTGCGCGTCTTCTGAGTGCTCGCTTTGTTGACAGTGCCACGAGAGCACTACACAAGACCCGCGGACATATAGAATGTTTAATAAAAGTCCCGCGGTACTAGCAATCAGTCAAGGGAGCACTCGCAAACAGATAACGTAGGGCTGGGAGATATGGCCAAAAATGATATCGTGATAACGATATCGATAACAATATCATTCATATCACTCGATATTGTTATAAGTATAATTTTTTTTTTTTTATTTTGCAGCAATTCTTTGTCGTTGCCGCCATCTTTAGTGTTACATCCCCTCACAGTCCAGTTCTCAGGCTGCAGCTGGTTTGAAAGAGAAAGTAAACCGGCTTCTCTGCTGGCTGTGGCTCCAGGGGAGTTGAACAGTTCTGGCTCTGCTAGTTTCTTTTCTATCTTTAGGCGCTTTTTTGGTGGACAAACCACCGCACATGTGCACTGTGACTCGTGACTGGAGTCTAGTTCTGCTAGCACACATAGCCTACTGTGTACAGATGGTTTCAAACTGTATTTTAAATTAGAAAGCAAACAAAATAAATGGACAAGAGAAAAATAAATCTCAATTAGGTCAGTATTGTCATTTGGACAAGCAAAGCCATTACTTTAAGTTGCAGGCAAGAAAGACAAGTCTGTCCACTGTCTCTGGTTTTAAAACTGCCCTGTTGCAGGTCAAATATTATAATTATATTATATCGATATCCCCCCCCCCCCCCTGATATCGATTACTAAAATATATCGCGATAATTATCGTTATATCGCCCAGCCCTACGTTAAACACAGCAGAAGATGGAAAACAGACAGACTGACCAACATGGAACTGCATCCAACCCTAGTACAACCCTCGAGTCTAAGGTAAGGACACATTTAAATCACAGAGGTGTAATGTTAGTCTATTGGAACTACGGTAGTTAGCTTCTAGTTAGCGCAGTGTTTCCCACAGGATTTTCAGAGACTATGGGGGGTGAACCTCCGACCCTCCAGGGGGGTCCGGGGGCAAAAAATTATAAAAATTACCGCCACAGTCTAGGTAATTAATGGGAAACCCTGGCGTGTTAGCTATATAGCTGCTTGCTAGCTAACGTTAGCCCTGTGTGTGTGTGTGTATGTGCGCGTGTGCTCAAAGCAGCCCGCCCCATGTTAGCTAGGTGTATCTGTTATATTGAGGAGGCTTGACAACCGAGGTTCAAAGTTAACTTCACATTTATTGGCTGTTGGTTTACATGTCGCTACGAAAAAAAAATCACGCAGCTCATAGCTAGCTCTAGCTTACAACTGTGTGTCTTGACTTCCTGCCTGGTGTGACATCACACAAGTACGGAATCCACGAGGCTCAAATGCAATGATGTCACGTGGGTAAAATAACAGAGGATGCCATTTTTTTTTTTTTTTAATTTAAATCTTTATTTTTTTTTATATTATATTTAAGCCAAATAATATTGTGATTGTGACAAAATAAAAATGCACACTAAATAAAAATACACATTTCAAGTGTAAACAATAGATACAGCTAGCTACTACAGACATTGGGTCTCATTCCCGAAATTTTTTCAAAGATATATTCTGGAAGACTTATCTTGGAACCACTGAGACATAATCCATGACAAGTACACTCTGAGTCCTGAACGTGCTGGAGATATGTCTTAAGTGGCTGAAACGGTCGCAGAAATTATATGATCTGATATCTGCTTGGAGAATGGCATTCTGTCGTAAACTCCAAAGCACGTTCCCGTTCAGCTCATTTGCATACAAACCTAGAGCTGCCGCGGTATTGATTATTTCCTTACCGCACAAATTTGCTAAATATTTCCTACCGCCGCGGTTATTACCGCACGCACACAAAAAAATTTAAAAAAAAAGTTTGAATGCATTTTTTTTTTTAGTAGTAGTCTACTCTTTATAGCATATAGCCTGCCTCTAGTCTAAATGTCTATCTTTAGAGGATGACTTTGCAGCATGAATATTGTTTGGGATTCGGCAAGCACGCATTAGTTATTGAAAGTGAAACACGGATTCGAAGTTTCCCCTCTGGTCGTGCGCAGTTCACTCGGTGTCGCGGGCAGGGGTGGTTACCCCTAACCCCCCCGACCCTTTCTTATTATTATTACTATAAAGTTACTACTTTATAATAAAGGCATTCGTTTTGTGGCATTGACATTATATAGTTATACGTTCAATAACATCAGCGTATTTACCGGACCATAGCAAGCCAAGCAATACTCTATTCATATCTCAGTTCCTTTCTTTGCTCAGAGCGTGCTGAGTTGTCCCATTCTGCGGTCTGTTAATAAAGTTTTCAATCAGACAAGTGTATAGAACGAAGGGCTTTTATTATAACATTCGTTGCAGACAGTAAAATCATTATGTCTCGTTTAGTACTCCTGACGAGCGATGGTAGTCCACTCCGGCGGAGAGTTAAAGCTAACGTTATTAGCCGTGTTGTGATGAGCTGACATTCAGGACATAAAAAACGAATACGCGCTTGCCGATTGGTGGTAACACACTGCATGACGCTACAACGTGTGACGCGTCTCTCTTCTGACCAATCAGTGGTCTGCAATGTTTCACGTGACTTTTCTGGTACCCAATAGGGTCGCTTGGAACCTCGACAGAGGAGTAGGGTATATCTGCAGAGCCGCAAGCCCAACGAGAGGAGGGTAATTTATTATTATTATTATAAAAAACAGCGGTGACGCGGTATTCAGCCTACTCTGCGGTGGCCGTGATGTAACAGCGATACCGCGGTAATGCGGTAATCGCGGCAGCTCTATACAAACCACGCCCCTGACCGTCCTTATAAAGCAACTGTTGACGCAGCTGTGTGAAATGGAATGGCGGAAGTGCTTTGAGAGCCGCGTGATTACGAAACCTAGCGTCAGTCAGTGCCAATCAGAGAGCGTCTCCGAGAAATGCGGCTAGGTTTCATAATCACGCTTGCGCCCATCAAAACTAGATTAGATTAATGTATTGGCATCATATACAGCTCGCGGTACACACCTGCCGCAGCGCACGCGCACACACGCGCGCGCACACACACACTAGTGTTGTCACGATACTGGAATTTCGACTTCGATACGATACCTTGAAAAGTATCGATACTTCGATATTATTTCGATATAAAAAAATATATATATATATAAATTTAGCTTCAAATTTAGCTTCTCTCTGGTACTATAAGAAGATAAATATAACAATTTTAAAACCCTTTGTTTATCTTTAGATCACACATTTAAAAATAACTGTTCATCTCACTTCAATGCAGAACATGGTATTTTCTCAAGCAGACAGATGTAAACACTGTAATCTGTGTTGCATGTACCTGATAAACTGAACTGTTTATATTACAGTTAGTAACAGTTTCGTTTTTATTTAAGATAACGAGAGGGAGAGGGAGAGAGAGAGAGAGAGAGAGAGAGAGAGAGAGAGAGGGCGGTAGAGAGAGAGAGAGAGAGGTAGATAGAGAGAGAGAGAGAGAGAGAGAGAGAGAGAGAGAGAGAGAGAGAGAGAGGTAGCGATAGAGAGAGAGAGAGAGAGAGGCTATGCTCGGAGCATTTTAGTAACGTTACATTTTCAACAAGATTGCTGCTATTTAAACACTTGATGGAAACGGGGTAACGTTAACCTTATGTCGACTGTAGTATTGTATGACCTCGACATAACGTTTAAACGTTAACGTTACTCCGTTACCATGCAGTAATTATACAAGTAGCCAGCTAAGCTAACGGAGCTAGCAGTAGCTAACGTTAGCTGGTAGCTGTAACGTTACAACGAATCAGCTGTTGATATTATGCGCCATCAGTAGACAACGTATCATGTATTAAACTAGAGTTAATGGTTTAATGCTGTTTTCTTTATCCACGAAATATCTATCCAATTATTTTAATCGATTCCGTGACAATCATTCATACTCCACTAGAAGGAGCAGTACGGATTTTATTCTGCCAAAATTTAACTCCCTAATGGGCACAAATAAATTTTTATATTCTGCAGCACTGGAGTGGAACAAGCTTCCAGTGGCCCTGAAAAACATCGAAGAGGGGGGAAGTTTTAGACGTGCCACAAAAAATGGCTAGCCAGTGAAGTATAGAATAGCCATAGGAAGGAGAGGGTAGGAAGTGTTTTTTTTTTTTTTTTTTTTTTTGTATGGGGTTGCTATTATGTTTTATTCTGTTTTTTATTATGCTGATCTATGTTTTATTATGATGCTCTGTTTTAGTATGTTTTATTATGATGCTCTATGTTTTATTATGATGCTCTATGTTTTATTATGATGCTCTGTTTTAGTATGTTTTATTATGATGCTCTATGTTTTATGATGTCTGTCCATGTCCAAAATCAGGGACCATGATGGAAATAAGTGCTTGCACTTTCTCATGTTTTTATCCCTTGGATGCTGTCTTTTACTCCACAATAAAAATCAATCAATCAATCAATCAATCAATCACAAGCACAAGTTGCGGAGGCTCTGCATTTACCATCTTCAGCTAAAATGTTTGTTTACTAACTGAAGAAGACGGCTCTCTGTGACTCTGTGAGGGGGAGGGCTGGACTCGGGGGAGGGCTGGACTCGGAGGAGCCGGGGAGCAAGCGCGCTGAGCGCTCTGAACAGCGCGTCAACAACTTGCGGTAGAACACTCGCCAGCTGGTACCGATACTGCAGAAAGTATCGGTACTTCGGGAAATGAGTATCGAAGCCGTTTTAAATATTCAGTATCGATATGTATCGATACTTCGATATTTTTGACAACACTAACACACACGCGCGCGCAGTACTGTATATGAATGAATGAATGAATGACATATAATATATATAGCCTACGGGCCGGCGGGCGTAATGAATGAAGCAGTATGGCTTATTATTCCATAAGCCTATAGGCTACTGTTCATTCGTAGGCGCACACAAGACTTGTTATGGAATATTAATGCAGTCTATTTCCACCGATTAGCTTTAGTTCTTATTTATTTATCCACTGTCATTTCAGTGTTGGTGTATAGGCTATATAGTGTATTTCAATATAAGTTTAATTGATATATTCGAAGGAATGCAGGTTTATAGCTATATCAACCCCCTCCAATGTACAGTAAATTACCAAGTATGGTTGTCAATATTCCAATGTACAGTTTTGTTTGTACAGTATAAGTCTACCACCCCTCCAACCTCCTCCAACAGTTTCTACGTCAAATGTACTCTCTTTTCTGGACTCTTTTTGTATCACAAACAGTACTGTATTTGCAAATCTGGTATGTCATAAATGTATAGATGTAGCAGTACTGTCTATCTGTGTCGTGTGTGTCATATGTGTTATGATGAATTGAAAATGGGGGACCCTGATGTAAACAAGACGAAATTTCTTCTCTGGTCTGCAGCCCCTTATGTAATTGAGCTGTACTGTACTGTACCTAGAGTTGTTCCGATACCGATACTAGTATCGGAAATGCCGCCGATACTGCCTAAAATGCTAGTATCGGTATCGGCGAGTACACGTAAATTCTAGCCTCCGATCCCATGATGTAATTTATCTCCTGCCGAGTCCTGCGGAGAGTGAGGATTATAAAATGAACATGTTTTAAAGTGTGATGCTGTGTCATTTTAACAGCAGATACACTTTCTTAAATTCCATTGTCCCCGACAGTGCGGTGTGACGGGGAGCTCGGACGGGAATCGGGATGTGTTTGGCTGGTGTTATGATAGCATTAGCTGGAAAGATAGCTAGTTGGAACAACATCCGCTTTTAACGTTACATCAAATCAGATGATCGCCTGTCCTTTCTCCAGGACCTAACACTGTCCGTGGCCGTCTATCAACAATAATGCACCCACGGTGAATTGTATTTAAGTTAAGTAGCTACGGACTAGCGTTAGCTGACTATTACTAACGTTATCTTAATGTCGATGCGGGAAGGCGAGCTAGGTCAGTTAGCTTAGCTTGATAACGTTACCGTGTCTAAAGTTGGTGCTATTCACATAATCCAGCAATAATGGCTGCAGACCTGCAAGCAAAGTACAGCAAGTGCCAAAGGATAAGAGTCTGAGGCGGAGTTTCAAAAGAGAATGTTGAATATTTATTTTGCATCAAAAACCACAACATGAACGTTCTATCTGCCACTAGTTTACAGACTGAATAGGGTATATCTGCAGAGCCACTGAGTAGCGAGTGCAACACCGTTTAATGTCCGTGTGGATCATTGGAGTAGGGTATATCTGCAGTGCTGCAGCCCATACTCATTGATTAATGATACTAATACAAATCTATACAATCACCTGTTGTTGAATAAATACCATACGTTCTAGTTATTACTAAAAAACAGTATAACAGTATCTGAAAAAAAAAAAAAAAAAGTATAATTTATATAAAAAAAATTTAATTTTTTTTTTATGCACTGGTATCGGATAAATATCGGTATCGGCCGATACCCAAAGCTTAGGTATCGGAATCGGATCGGAAAGGGAAAAATGGTATCGGAACATCTCTAACTGTACCCATTCTGCAATCTGTTAATAAAGTTTTCAATCAATACCAATCAATGGGATACATTGCATGTTGACCTGCATTCTTTCAAATGTATATAATTAATCATTAAAACAGATGTGTAACAAATAAGAAATGCAAATTCCACAGAAGGCATTAAATTATTATTATTTTCAATCATTTCACAATAATTGCATAATTGTGTTTGAATATCTGAGTAATTAAAGTAATTATACATTTGTCCAAAATAGCTGGTTCAGATATGGTTAATCCAGCTGCCCTGTGATCAGATATTTATTTTTCCGACATCAAATGCGTAATTTCTTATCGTACAAATATTGTCATATTTATTTTAATTATGATCAAGTAATTAATCAAGTAAGTAATCAAGGAGGCCTGTAGCGTTAACATGAAGGAATCACTATGAGAACACAGTCTGTCAAGTTGTAATAAAGTTTTAAATTAGTCAATCAATCATGAGATTTGATCGTGGGCTGAGAGCATATTTAAGAGTGCTCCTCAGCACTCTTGGATCTGCTCTCAAATAAGATCTCAGGAAAATTTGAGGACTCCCACTCCCAGCCCTAATATGTCTTAAATAGGCCGAAATCTGGCTAAGACGAAATATTTTGTCGTAACTACGTTCGAGAATGAGACCCATTATCACAATGTCAGTAGCCTAGCTATATATATATTATATTGTGATGAAATATAGTAATGCATAATTTATGCACCTTTAGTTTAGTTTATAAAAGGACAGTGTGCACTGACAATCATTTGCATTAAACAATAGATGGGATATATGTACCGGATCTCCTCTCTGGTAAACAAGAATACCCTGAAGACTCTTCTAACAGGAGCACTCATTCAAGGGTACTACGACTATGCTTGCCTTGCACCTCATGGTACCAAAGCACCTCAAAGGCGCTAAAAACAAGATTACAAACATCACAAAACAAACTGGTCAGACTACTGCTTAACCTCACTCTTAAAACGCATCTCACCCCTGCCCACTTTGAAAACCTAGGATGGCTTAGAGTAGACGACAGAGTACAGCAACTTGCAACGGGCCTGGTCTACAAGATACACGACTACACCCAGGGAACAAAATAAGTACCAGCCAACCGCCAATGGCTGGTAAAAAATCTGCCTGGCTGGTAGTTTTTAAAATCTACCAGCCAAATGGCTGGTAAGTCAAAAAGTTAAGTTTGTTCCCTGAGAGCAGAGCTACACAGCAGTGCGCCTATTTTGCAAGCCGAAATAAGTCTGTGGTTTTTTCTTCTTCTCACAACGGGTCAAATGCATCTAACATGCATTGCATCGTCGCCATTCCTTTATGCCCACATCGCCCGAAATGAACGTTATGTTAGCGTAAGCTAACAAGCTAATCCTGATCAGCGGCAGAGCCATAGAGAACAGCAGACAGTGTGGACTGGGGAAAGGGAAATGGGGGGGGGGGGCACTCTCCCTTTCTCTGTGCGTGTGTTTGGAAAGACGATGAAGTCACTAGTCAGGACTCAGGAGAGGAGTATATTGTAGTAAACTGAGGATTACTGAGGATGCACAGATAATGTTGATATTCAAATATAAAAAGGTTTCGAGAGGAGTGGAAGTTTGAAGACAGACTAGACTACAATATGATGCGGGGGTGGTGAGTTGAAACAGTGTGTGTGTCCCCGACCACACTTCTATGTTTCAATAAATTATTTGCATTTAAAACTATTAACGCTGACTCATTCCTTCAGTCCACTCAAAATTATGCTAATATTCCTTATGTTGTTTATGATATTAATTGAAAATAGCATATGAGAGTATTATATAGTAATAATAACACATGGCGATATACTAAAAAGCTATTTTTAATTTTTGGCTGGTAAAAAATCTGCCTGGCTGGTAGTTTTTAAAATCTACCAGCCAAATGGCTGGTAAGTCAAAAAGTTAAGTTTGTTCCCTGACTACACCACTAAAGTACCCATGTACTGTACATGTCAAAATACCCACCTACCCGAACCCCTTCCAATGTACAGTTCCCCCCCAGGCCCGCACTCAATCCCCCCCCCCCCCGACCCCACCTACCCAACCTCCTCCAATGTACAGTTTCTTCCCCCTCAAATGTATATAATGTACAGTATATACTCTCTTTTTAGAAACTCTGTCTATTAATCAGAGTTTCCAACGCCAGGGTCTACTCTATATGACAGGCGTTGTACTCTTAAACAGTACTGTATATTTGTAGATCTGGTATGTCATAAATGTCTGGATGTAACAGTACTGTATATCTGTATGTCATGTATGTTATGATGAATTGAAAATGGGGGACCCTGATGCCCTGTATACATGACCACATCGTGCACAATTGTACAACACTGGCCTATTTTTATTATCATATTCTATTGTGCTTCTATTTAAATTTAGTTTAAATTCCATTTAATTTTACTCCACCTTTTTATTTTATTCTTCCGTAATTGTCTGTCCGTTAATGTTCGACCAAATCAAATTCCTTGTATGTGTAAACTACTTGGCAATAAAGACCTTTCTGATTCTGAGGATCAACTTGTGGTTTTATTATAATTAGGGCTG
Organism: Notolepis coatsorum; assembly: GCF_963971535.1. Taxonomy (NCBI): domain Eukaryota; kingdom Metazoa; phylum Chordata; class Actinopteri; order Aulopiformes; family Paralepididae; genus Notolepis; species Notolepis coatsorum. The sequence goes on along the minus strand of NC_140168.1, from coordinate 18,959,258 downwards.
TCAAAGTTAATGCTTTAACTTTGGAGATTAATAAAAATTATTGAAAGCGTTATTTTTTTTTAATCTAGATTAATCTATGGAGTGAAAAATGTTCAATGTTCTGAACTTTCAGTAGTATCTTTGCGTGTTCTTTTTTTGCATTGACTCATGCACCTTTTTGAAAATCATCTGACATGAAGATGGAACACATTTGTGTTGTTAAATATGATTTATATTACTGGTAGTTCATACAAGACATTATCGTCCTCTAAGCCAATCTGCACTTTAACATAGGCCTGGGTTGTTTTTATTTCTGTTAGCGCCGCCGATATAAGAAAGAGGTCTTTAAAGCTGAGTCAATGTTGATGGTTTTGTTGAACATTTGTATTTCACAGGAGAGAAACTGTAGTCAAAGATCAAAGAAAGCTATTAAAATAATCTTTGCATCTAAATATACTTTCTTTGTGTTGATTCTACATTAATTCCATGATTTTACTCAAGTAAATATCTGTTACAACAAGCTTCGGTCTTAAATAGAAAAATGCGATTTTTTATCTAGATTAATTACAGAAAATTGTGAGATTAATTAGTAAAAAAATGTGTATCTATTGACAGCACTAATTATTTACATTACACAGCACAAGTACAGTACAACAAAATGAAAGTAGCATCTAGCCAGAGTGCCTCCTGCAGGATGCTGTCGGACATATAATTCCATCCTTATTTTTACTTTTCTACTGTACTATAATTGTGTATTGCCAATATTTATGTATTACATTGCCCACCTACATCCGGCTTCAACATGGACGGTCGCATTTTACGTAGCTCCCGTAACCAACGCAACAGAGCAACAACAACAAAGTACTTTGCGCATTTTCTACTTTCCCTCCTGTGGATTATGGATTTGTACCTGAATTCACAACTCAAGCAGCAACTCCAGACAGAAGTGGAGGATAGCGAAAACGTAAAACAGCAGTCCCATTGCGACTTCTATTTGTTAACGGGCTCGGAGAGGAAACATCCTGCCTTCGGAGCCACGACCATCCACACAGTACTTACTGCAAATCCGGAACGAAAGAAATTACCCCCGGCAGGCAAGTGTAATAAGAGATCAATGTTTTTATTATACCTGCTCATGTCGGGTGACATTCATCAGAACCCTGGTCCCGTAATGACACGGAACCAGAGACTACAGTCAAATCTGCTGATCCAAGAAGCAGCAGCAGCCAGCACAACAGATCAACGGCTACCCACACATACTGCGGCTAACGACATGATCAACGGCAACATTCCTCCTCTGCCACCCCTGCAAAAGAACCCACGAGAGGCCACAGCGAGAGGGAAGGAACCGGGGTTCACAACCGAGGCGCCCAGCACGTCGCGGGGACAAAACAGCGAGGCATCGCTCCTCACACCGGCGCCGGAGATCAACAGCATCCACGCAATTGACGCTCCAGCCAGCAGTTGCACCAGCCGACCAGCAAGCGGCGACATACCCTCACAGAAGCCCCAGCGGACTCGGCGAGTGGCTAAAGGAAGAGCGGCGCGGGACATCGAGACCACCAAGGACCCGACGGTTAGCTTGGCTGGCCCCGCCAAGGCCAAGGCCGCCATGCCAGCAAGTCTACCCGGGCCGAGGCCAGGACAAAAGGCACCCCCCCTCCCCCACAATGGAGTACAATCAGACATATCTGTAATCAACCAGCCCCCCCCCCCCCACATCGCGGGCTTTCACACAAAGGAATACAGACACAGACACCAGCAAAGGACAAAGCATCACCCCACCCCCCCCTCCCCACCCACGGCACAAACAGCAACAACGCCCCCCCTCCCCCCACCACAGGACAGGACACAATGGAACAGAGTTACCTCAACTGTGACGACATCAAACTTATTACAAGCAAAAATGGACTTCACATATTTCACTTAAACATAAACAGCTTGAAACCGAAATTGGCTGAAATCAGACATTTGTTTCTAAACGGTAAGGCAAATATATTATGTTTCACAGAAACAAAACTTGACTCATCTGTTCAGGATCCAGAGATAGAAATCGAGGACTATTCAATCATCAGGAGGGATAGGAACCAGTATGGAGGTGGTGTCTGTGTGTATATACACAAAGATACCAAATTCAGCAACCGTACTGACCTTAACCATGATGAGATTGAAACTGTATGGATTGAAATCTTATTTGAAAGGGCAAAATCAGTACTAATAGGCACAATCTATAGACCACCAGAACAGACTGGTTTTTATGATACTCTGGATGTGTGCTTAGCTGGAGCTGAGGATGCGGAAAAAATTCTTATTGGGGATTGGAACACGGATATGCAACAAAAAAATGCACCCGTCTTCAAATCCTTCAATAGGTTTTGTGATCTGCACGGCCTCAGCCAACTAATCACCCAACCCACAAGGATATGTGAATCAACTCAGACTACCATTGACCTCATACTGACCTCTGACAAGTCCAAGATCTCCAGTAAAGGGGTTATAGCATGCGGGTTAAGTGATCATTACATGATATTCTGTACCCGCAAAAAGCTAAAACTAAAGGCTGGCTGTCACAAAACAGTCACATCTAGAGACCTCAAAACCTACTCTAGCGAGGCCTTTAACCTTGAACTGGAGAGTCTGGACTGGTCAGATGAACTCAATGGTACACTGGTTGAAGAAACTTGGCTTGGCTTCAAAACCAAATTTTCATCAATACTAAACAAAATGGCCCCCCTAAGAACCACCAGGGTAAAAAATCGCGCTGAGCCATGGATGCACACTGAAATACTGACCGCTATGAAAGCCAGAGACAAAAAATGCTCTGAGTTTCGTAAAAGTCAGTCAAAGCTTACCAAAAGCACGAGCAGTGAACTCCAAGACCACGTGACTGAACTCAAACTAGAAAGAAACAGACTAAGAAATGACGTAAACTCCATGATCAAAACTGCAAAAAAAAATTTCATCAATGACAAAACCGAGGAAAACAAAAATAAACCACGTGAACTTTGGAAATTACTCAACAATCAACTAGGCTGCAGTAAAAAACTCAAAACCAGGTTCTCAAACATAAACATAAAGACGGACAACACGCTCATCACAGACAAGCTGGATGTAGCCAATTACTTAAACACTTTCTTCACAAACATAGCCACAACACTGGTAAACAAACTACCCTCCCACTCAGGGCAGTATGGGGTAGAACACATAGTAGCATACTACATGAACCTAGGCGTCCACAAAGACGACTTCAAACTGGAAATAGTAACTACAGATGAGGTACTCAAAAAACTGAGCGCCCTCCAACCAAACAAGGCCACTGGCCATGACAACATCCCCTCCAAATTCCTCAGAGACTCAGCAGCAGCCATCACCCCAGTCATCACACACATAATAAACCTCTCCATAAAACAGGGACACGTCCCCAAGGACTTCAAAATTGCGAGAGTAACACCCCTGCACAAAAAGGGCAGCAAATTAGACCCGGGTAACTACCGCCCTGTTTCTATCCTTACATCCATCTCGAAAGTCATGGAAAAAATAGTATACGAACAGATCGAAAAATACCCCGCGGAAAAAAATCTAATCTACGAATTCCAATCTGGCTTCAGAACATCCCACTCCACTGACACATGCCTTCTCTACTTGAACGACCACATCAAACAAGAGGTGGACGCGGGCAAATACTGCGGCATGGTCATGCTGGACCTACAAAAGGCCTTCGACACTGTCAATCACACCATTCTGATTGACAAGCTAAAAGCAATTGGTTTTGATAGTTTATCAGTGAGCTGGATACAATCCTACCTGGAGGGGAGGGAACAGATGGTGGAAGTAAACGGTACCCTATCCCCCCCCCTCACAGTGAGCTGTGGTGTTCCACAAGGAAGCATACTAGGACCGCTACTATTCCTAATTTATGCAAATGACATGTCGTCAGCTTGTGACTGCAACTTGTTCCTGTTTGCGGACGACTCAGCCCTGCTGGTCTCTGACAAGAACAAGTTACAGGTTGAAAAAGCCCTCAGCTCGGAACTAGGCAAAATCTGCATATGGCTCGCCGACAACAAACTATCATTACACATGGGCAAAACAGAGTCCATTCTCTTCGGTTCAAATAACAAACTCAGCAAGACTGACGACTTCTCGGTTACAGTGGGTGACAATATTGTCACAAGGAAAGATGAAATTACCTACCTGGGTTCCATCCTAGAGGCTAATCTTTCCTGTGACAAAATGGCATCCAATGTAATAAAAAAAGTCAACCAACGAACGCGATTCTTGTACCGGATCTCCTCTCTGGTAAACAAGAATACCCTGAAGACTCTAGCAGGAGCACTCATTCAAGGGTACTACGACTATGCTTGCACCTCATGGTACCAAAGCACCTCAAAGGCACTAAAAAACAAATTACAAACATCTCAAAACAAGCTAGTCAGACTACTACTTGACCTGACTCCTAGAACCCACCTCACCCCTGCCCACTTTGACAACCTAGGATGGCTTAGAGTAGACGACAGAGTACAGCAACTTGCAATGGGCCTGGTCTACAAGATACACTACGCGACCAAGGTACCCATGTACATGTCAAAATACTTCCCAAAGGTCAGTGAATACCACGATCACAACACCAGAGGGAGCTCCACAAATCATGTAAAACCCAGATTCGGCTCAAACAAGGGACTAAACACGTTTCGCAATTATGCCACATCAATGTGGAACGCCCTGCCTAAAGCTGTAAAGGAATGTGAATCACTACCCACCTTCAAAAACACTCTCAAAAAACACCTACGTGAGACTGCAATTCGAAACTGGCCCCTACAAATGTCCTAACCTAGTTGTACAGTAAATGACCAAGTAAGGCTTTGTCAACATTCCAATGTACAGTGTAAAATGTGTGTGTGTCCCCTACCCAACCCCCCCCCCCCCCCCCCCCCCCCCCCCCCCCCACCTCCAATGTACAGCCCTCACCCAACCCACCCAACCCCACCCCACCAACCTCCTCCAATGTACAGTTTCTACGCCAAATGTATATACACTCCTTTTCTGGACACTTTTGTATCACAAACAGTACTGTATTTGCAAATCTGATATGTCATAAATGTATAGATGTAGCAGTACTGTCTATCTGTATGTCATGTATGTCATATATGTTATGATGAATTGAAAATGGGGGACCCTGGTGGAAACAAGACGAAAGTCTTTCTCTGGTCTGCATCCCCTTAACAATTGTATGTATTGAGATGTACTGTACTGTACCCATTCTGCAATCTGTTAATAAACTTTTCAATCAATCAATCAAAACCATATCCTACCATATCTCCGTCCCCCATGCTGCTATGATGCCTGAATTTCCCCAACGGGATCAATAAAGGAATATCTTATATGTAGCTACGCTTTGCTTGCGATATGAATTGATTGATTGATTGAAAACTTTATTAACAGATTGCAGAATGGGTACAGTACAGTACAGCTCAATACATACAATTGTTAAGGGGATGCAGACCAGAGAAAGACTTTCGTCTCGTTTACATCAGGGTCCCCCATTTTCAATTCATCATAACATATATGACATACACGACATACAGATAGACAGTACCGTCTGCTACATCTATACATTTATGACATACCAGATTTGCAAATACAGTACTGTTTGTGATACAAAAAGAGTCCAGAAAAGAGAGTATAATACATTTGGCGTAGAAACTGTACATTGGAGGAGGTTGGGTAGGTGGAGTGGGGTTGGGTAGATGGAGTGGGGTTGGGTGGGTGGGGGTGGACTGTACATTGGAGGTGGTGGGGTGGGTGGGGTGGGCGGGGGACACTGTACAACTGTACAAGCAAAACTGTACATTGGAATATTGACAGAACCATACTTCGTAATTTACTGTACATTGGAGGGTGTTGGGTTGGGACATTTACAGGGGCCAGTTTCGAATTGCAGTCTCCCGTAGGTGCTCTTTGAGAGTGGTTTTGAAAGTGGGTAGTGATTCACATTCCTTTACAGCTTTGGGTAGGGCGTTCCACATTGATGTGGCATAATTGCGAAACGTGTTTAGTCCCTTGTTTTTAGCCGAATCTGGGTTTAACATGATTTGTGGAACTCCCTCTGGTGTTGTGGTCGTGGTATTCACTGACCTTTGGGAAGTATTTCGACATGTACATGGGTACCTTGGTCGTGGTGTAGTGTATCTTGTAGTCTAGACCAGGCCCATTGCAAGTTGCTGTACTCTGTCGTCTACCCTGTCGTGAAGCAACAGGGATGCTAACGGTTATCCATTATGTAATTTAGTAACGTCAGTAAGGAGACTGAGCAAGAGGTCACTGCTGTCGGATTAGCTACTTTAGAGGTGATAAACAAAACAATTATTTTCAAGTTAGAAACGTCGGAGTATTAAGTCTTTAAGAACTAAAGTTAAGACCGTCTGATTGATTGATTGAAAACTTTATTAAGAACTAAAGTTAAGATCGTCGGTGTATTAATTAAGAACAACAATTTAGATACTCGGTGCACTAAGTAAGGACAATGTTGAACAACGTTTTGATTTTACAAACCTGTTCTAATCGCAGTCTTCAGAGCATCCAGCTGCGTACGTTGGTGATTGATCTCGCCTTCATATTCTTCTATGGTTCTTTCAAATACTCCAAATATCTCTTCAGCAGCTGCAGTTAGTCGCTCGTTCACCAACAATCTCAACATTTGTATTCTAGACATGTTCAACAAGTCAAAGGAAGACAAATATTATTAGCTAGATAGCATTAGCTCAGAAACGAGGAATCGGACGACAGAGCTGTAACCTGTAGTCTGTGTTCCGCTAGCAGTAGCAACGATAGGACTTCCGGTTGGAGGTTTTCAAAATAAAAGAACGATTTTGCACAAGTCTAAAATGATAAATTGTGTCGCAGAGAGTAAAGGAGAGGAGAATTCCAACAAATAGTTGGTCAATGGATTGATTGAAAATTGTATGAACAGATTGCAGAATTGGTACAATACAGTACGGCTCAATACACACAATTGTTAAGGGGATGCAGACCAGAGAAAGGTAAACAAGAATACCATGAAGACTCTGGCAGCCTATGACTATGCTTGCACCTCATGGTACCAAAGCACCTCAAAGGTGGTAAAAAACAAAATTATAAGCATCACAAAACAAACTGGTCAGACTACTGCTTGACCTTACTCCTAGAACCCACCTCACCTCTGCCCACTTTGATAACCCAGGATGGCTTAGAGCAGGGGCGGATTTAGGATTGTAGGAGATCCGGGGTTTGATTATCACTGATACAAAGTAAAATAGTGCAGTGCAATAAAATAGTTAGTAAAATAGAATAAAATAATGCAATAGTGCATTGCAATAAAATAGTTATAATCGTATTTTTTCGGGAGGCCGGTAAGGAGTGCGTTACAGTAGTCGAGTCGGCTTGAGATAAAGGCATGGATCTGGTTTTCAGCGTCCTTTTGATTTATAAATGGCCGTACTTTAGCTATGTTTCTAAGGTGAAAGAATTATGTTTTTGTCAACTTGTTGATTGTGATTTAAAGCTTAGAAACCATACCATAACACCAAGACTTAACTCACTCAAATACAGTTAGCAGCTGGATAGACTACAGATGGAAATGAGCTTCTGCTAAATCTGGTGCAAACATATTTTCATGTAACAATGATTAATTGTCCAAAAAATAATAATAATAATAATTTTGTAAAAAAAAATTAAGTAGATTCGGGGCTTTTCAGAAAACATTCGGGGCTTGAGCCCAAGTAGCCACCCCCTAGCCCCGCCCCTGGCTTAGAGTAGACAACAGAGTACAGCAACTTGCAATGGGCCTGGTCTACAAGATACACTACACGACTAAGGTACCCATGTACATAAGATAAGATAAGATAAGATATTCCTTTATTGATCCCCTTGGGGAAATTCAGGCATCATAGCAGCATGGGAGGGAGGGGGGAGGGGTACATACAGTAAAACAACACAGTATACAGGTAGTAAAAAACAACACAGGCAGTGTAAACAATTTGATCAATATGGTCAATATAATTTACTATCTGACTAGCTGAGGAAATTCACATTATTCACAGTGTCACATAAGGTGCAGTATGCATGAGGTAGTGTTATAATTTACTATCTACTGAGTATACATTATTCACAGTATCACGGTATCCACTGAATATACATTATTCACAGTATCACAGTATCCACATAGGGTGCAGTAAGCCTAAGGTAGTGTAGGTTGTCCTCCTTGGGTTCCTATAAGTCCCAGGTCAATGTCTGGTAGCAGTCGCTGTCGCTGCCCCCTGTTGTGGAGCCTGGAGGCTGCTAGTCGCTGCCCACTGTTGTGGAGCCTGATGGCCGCTGGTATGAAGGACTGTCCGAGGCGGTTAGTTGAGTGTCGGGGGGGAATGAGTCTGTGGCTGAACGAGCTTCTCATCTTGACTAGCTCGTCATAGAGGGGGTGGTAGGGGTTCTCCATGATGGCATCCAGCTTCCTTATCATCCCCCTCTCTACCATCACCTCAAGTCTAGGTAGCTCGACTCCCACCACGGAGCTAGCCTTCCTCACCAGCTTGTTGAGCTTGTTGGTGTCCCTTGAGTTGATGTAGCCTCCCCAGCATGCCACAGCATAGAAGAGGATGCTGGCCACAACAGACTGGTAAAAAGACTGCAGCAGTTTGTTGCACACATTGAAGGACCTGAGTCTCCTCAGGAAGAACAGCCTGCTCTGGCCGCGTGTAACTGTTCCGCAACAGTAAGTGACTTCCGGGGTAGGCCTGATTGGCCCCGACAGGCACGTGACGCGCAACTTTCTCTGCCGCGCGGCAGAGCTTGCGGAATGATGTAACCGTCCAAATCCGCTATGACTTTCATTCAGCGCTTTAGCTCACCTCGCAGAGCAGCGGTCCTGCGATCCTGCGGTCCGTTGTTGACGAGTTCGAATCCCATCGAATTTTTTTTTTTTAACGTGATTTTTTTTTTAACGTGTATTCTTTCGCCGGTTAAGGTTAGGCATGGTTAAGGTTAAGGTTAGGCATTGTTTCGGAGTTGGTTAAGGTTAGAACGGTTAAGTTTAGGCGCTGTTAAGGAGCTGGTTAAGGTTAGAGTTTGTGTTAGAGAATGGCAATATTCTTTCTATGGTTAAGGTTAGGCATGGTTAAGGTTAAGGTTAAGGTTAGGCATTGTTTCGGAGTTGGTTAAGGTTAGAACGGTTAAGTTTAGGCGCTGTTAAGGAGCTGGTTAAGGTTAGAGTTTGTGTTAGAGAATGGCAATAGACAGCCTATTTCCGCGCGACAGCTCTCAGCAGCCTCGTTGCGCGTCCTGAGTTTGCCGCGTCACGTGCCTGTCGGGGCCAATCAGGCCTACCCGGAAGTCACTTACTGTTGCGGAACCGGTACACGCGCTCTGGCCCTTCCTGTAGAGGGCCTCTGTGTTGTCCGACCAGTCCAGTTTATTGTTCAGGTGTACCCCAAGGAACTTGTACGAGTCCACCATCTCCACATCCACCCCTCGGATGGAGATGGGAATCGGGGGGGGCCTCTTCTTGCCCCTCCGGAAGTCCACCACCAGCTCCTTGGTCTTACTGGTGTTGAGTTGGAGGTGGTTGCTGTCGCTCCACCCCACAAAGCTCTCCACCAGGGCTCTGTACTCCTCCTCATCATCGTCGGTGATGTAGCTTACGATGGAGGAGTCGTCTGAGAACTTCTGCAGGTGGCACCCGCTTGAGTTGCGGCAGAAGTCTGAGGTGTAGAGGGTGAAGAGGAAGGGTGACAGCACAGTTCCCTGGGGGGCGCCGGTGTTGCTCACCAGTACGTCAGACTGACTGTCCTTTAGTCTGACGTACTGTGGCCTCTCAGTGAGATAGTCCTTGATCCAGGCCACCAAGCCGTGCTCCAGCTGCATCGCAGAGAGCTTCTCCGCTAGCAGTGACGGCTGGATGGTGTTGAAGGCGCTGGAGAAATCAAAGAACATAATCCTCACTGAGCTGCGCGGCTTCTCCAGGTGCGTGTACGCTCTGTGGAGCATGTAGATGATGGCATCCTCCACCCCGATGTTTGCCTGGTATGCAAACTGCAGGGGGTCGAGGGAGTCACGCACCAGGGGCTTGAGGTGTTGCAGGACCAGTCTCTCAAACGTCTTCATGACGTGTGACGTCAGAGCGACTGGCCTGTAGTCGTTGGGGGTGCTGGGACGTCCCTTCTTGGGCACCGGGACAATGCAGGAGGTCTTCCAGAGCTGGGGCACCCTCTCCAGCCTCAGGGAGAGGTTGAAAAGATGCTGGAGCGGTGCTGCCAGCTGCTCTGCACATACCTTGAGCACCCTGGGATTGGTGTTGTCCGGTCCTCTGGCCTTGTTTACATTAATTCTGGAGAGCTGCCTACTGACCTGACTGGTTGTGATCGTCAGGGTTGGGGGTGGTGGGCAGTCTGCTGGTGTTGGCGGTGGGGTGCCGTTGCTGATGGGTGTGGGGGGGTGGGGGGGCTGCTTTGTAGGTGTGATCTGGTGCTGGTGTCGATGGGTGGGGGGAGGGGTGTGGGGAGGCCACTCTGGTCAAAGCGGTTGAAAAACGAGTTGAACTCGTTTGCATGCTCTGGCGGGCCCTCAACAGCTGTGCCCTGCTGTTTGAAACCAGTGATCTTCCTGACCCCCGCCCACACCTCCCTGGTGTTGTTGGCCTGTAGTCTGCCCTCCAGCCTGTCCTTGTAGCTGACCTTGGCTGCCCTTAGCTCTTTTTTGAGCTCCCTTTGGACAGCCCTGGCCTGCTCAGTGTCCCCTGCCATGAAGGCCCTCTTTTTCCTGTTTAGCAGGTGTTTAATGTCCTTGCTAATCCAGGGTTTATTGTTTGAAAAGCAGCGTACCTTCTTTGTGGGTACGATGCTCTCCTCACAGAACCTGATGTAGTCTGTGATGCAGTGGGATAGTCCATCAATGTCATCACCGTGGGCCCTCTCAAACATATCCCAGTCTGTCGACCTGAAACACTCCTGTAGCTCCTCCTCGACGTCGTCAGACCACTGTGGGACAGACATGGTGGTCGGAGGCTGTCTCTTAATGAGAGGCGTGTATGTGGATACAAGCCTCACAAGGTTGTGGTCTGACTGGCCGAGGGGGGGCAGGGAAGTCGCACTGAAAGCCTCCTTCACGTTAGCATACAGGAGGTCCAGAGTTTTGTCTCCCCTGGTTTTGCAGGTGACATACTGGGTGAAGTTTGTCAGGGTCTTGTTCAGTCTGACATGGTTGAAGTCCCCATTGATAAAAATAAATGCATCCGGGTGTTTTGTCTGAAGTGCCGCGACGGTGGAGTGTATGACGTCACTCGCCTGCGCCGCCGCCGCGCTGGGTGGGATGTAAACAGTTAGAGCCAGGACGTGTGTTATTTCTCGCGGTAAATAGTATGGCCGCAGACTCAGTGCCAATAGTTCAATGTCGGGGGAACAGATACGTTCCTTGTCATGTCAAAATACTTCCCAAAGGTCAGTGAATACCACGACCACAACACCAGAGGGAGCTCCACAAATCATGTTAAACCCAGATTCGGCTCAAACAAGGGACTAAACACGTTTCGCAATTATGCCACATCAATGTGGAACGCCCTACCCACAGCTGCAAAGGAATGTGAATTACTACCCACTTTTAAAACCACTCTCAAAGAGCACCTACGGGAGACTGCAATTCGAAACTGGCCCCTGTAAATGTCCTAACCCAACCCCCTCCAATGTACAGTAAATGTCCTAACCCAATAATACACAAGACCCTCTTCTTGGGACCAAGTAAGGTTTCGTCGATAATCCAATGTACAGTTACCCCCCCACTCCACCCACCCAACCACCTCCAATGTACAGTTCCCCCCCCCCACCCCACCCCACCTACCCAACCCCAACCTCCACCCCACCTACCCAACCTCCTCCAATGTACAGTTTCTTCGTCAAATGTATATACTCTCTTTTTTAGACTATTTTTGTATCACAAACAGTACTGTATTTGTAAATCTGGTATGTTATAAATGTATAGATGTAGCAGTACTGTCTATCAGGCCCGTCTGGCCCTGAACTGCTCAATGAGAAACAGTGTGGAGGGGATGCATACCAAGCTGTCGTGGTTGAAGGTAGAAGACAGACTGGATTGCAGCCTGATCTTGTTCATGAGGAATATATATATCTCAATAGAACCTGTCTGTTTGTATTCACAGCTAACATGTACACATGATCGACACAAGTATGGCACTAGGCATGCCTGTAGGGAAACCTTCACACTGCTACTACCAAAAACCAATGCAGCAAAGAAAACTGTGTTATATAGAGCCATGTCATAAGATAAGATAAGATATTCCTTTATTGATCCCGTTGGGGAAATGCAGGCATATTGGAATAAACTGCCAGTACATCTTACACAGATAACCAGTAAGATAAGTTTTAAAAATAATTTGAAAAGAGCATTGAGAAAAAAAGATATTAGTTTACATGAAAGAAAAACACAGATACTGTAGTGTACACTGTAAAGATATGACTGTCTGATAGTTTAACCCTTTTATTGTATTTTCTGTGATCTGTGTACTGTAATGCTATTTGGAATCATTTTTATCTGTAGGAATATTGGAATATATTTTTAAATGTATCCTACTATAATGTTATGTATGTATGTACTGTTTTGTTGTGTGTGGACCCCAGGAAGACTAGTTGTTGCTGCGGTGATGACTAATGGGGATCCGTAATAAAAGATAAAATAAAAGATAAAAGATCTGTATGTCATGTATGTCATATATGTTATGATGAATTGAAAATGGGGGACCCTGATGTAAACAAGACGAAAGTCTTTCTCTGGTCTGCATCCCCTTAACAATTGTGTGTATTGAGCTGTACTGTATTGTACCCTTTCTGCTATCCGTTAATAACATTTTCAATCAATCAATCAATCAAATACTTTCGTCTTGTTTACATCAGGGGCCCCCATTTTCAATTAATCATGATATGGCAGGCTTATACCCACAGTCTCAGTCCTGTGATTCAGACTAGTGCAGGGCTGGACTGCGACCAAAAATCGGCCCTGGCATTTTTGGCCCAGACCGGCCCACCATAATCGGTCGGACACCACCCACCAGTACACCATCCTTGCGGTCCCCTTAAATATGCGTACCTACTGTACTATTCCCCCAAACCACTACAAAGCTGGGTAGTAAGTGCCATGGACTAGTGTACCAGTGCAAGTGGACCAGTGTACTCACTCGCTCTAGGCTGAATCTTGTTTTGGGTGGTGATGTAAAAACACCTGCATCATAGCAGGCTCAGGATGGGCAAAGTAGTCTATAGCCTGTTCATCCTTGTCTCTCTCCTCCACAACCTGGCTTGACTACTACTAGACATAAGGAGAGAGAGATGATTACAATCAACTGGTACATTCAGGTCCAGAATTGTTGGAATTCCCTGACAAAGATGTGCAAAAAGCTGTACAATTTAAACAATACCATACTGGTAATGAGCAAATAGTTGTTTATATCCAATTAATGCATGGAGCTGTTCCATCTTATTTCATTTGATACTACCTACAGTACTCAGTTCATACAGATTTCAAGTATTCAAATATCAATGATTAATATTGCATAAGGTTTACACAGTTAATAGATCACCTTTTTGTTGTATATTCATGTTCAGAGAGGAGTTAGATCTTTGTATGTGTTTTATATGGCAATTAAATCAATGGTGTGCTTGTTTATTTGGGGAGTTTGACCTACAGTTAATGTGCCTACCACGTGAAGGTGCATGCTCAATGAACAGCACAAAAACAATTTGTGTAGGTGGAAACTAGAGCTACCACAGACAGTAATAAGTTATACGAGTAAGTAATCCATACTATATATCCTAATAGTGACCTTATTACCATACCTGGCTGAAAATAAACTTTGCTGCCTGTTGTGAATGTGTTTTTCCGTGTAGGCTAATACATAAGTAGGCATACATTTTTGCAGTTGAGCAAAAAATTTGCAGTTGAGTATAGGCTATATGTGCTGTGTTTTTATGTTTTTATGTCTTCCATCGAGGACCACCTTGGATATACGTGTTTTAATTAATGCTTTTAGGTGATATCTTCAGGAATACAAATTGGTCAAGATAATTTGTTTTTATGGTGTGTTTTTAATTTCCAAATACAAATCTAATCAAATAAAAAAAAAAAACAGTTTTTGCAGTTGAGCTACAGGTGTTGTATATTATACAGCCTTTTCGTGCATCTTTATCAAGGGAACCCTTATCCTAATGATTTTAAAAATAATATTATGATGATACGATATGGACCTAGGTTCAGTTCAGTTCAGTTATTTTTTATTTCGGGCTTTGGACACATAACAACGGTCATTCCATAAATCGCCAAAGTTTTACCAGCTGCTATTGCAGCATTGTCCAATTGTCCGAAAAGGGCTAGGGAGAAGCACTAGGCTTGTCGGGCCCTACCCCTGAAGACTTCAGTTTTTTTTGTACATACATAGTACATACATATAGTACACATTACAGTACACACATAGTACACATTACATTACACATTACAGTATAGTACACCTGCAGTATATAATAGTATATGTTGACAGAGTCACTTATGGGGCGACAATAACTTGGTCATGACGACAAGGTTTCTCTCTTTAGCCTTTGGCGTGGTTTATTATCATTGCACCCAACAGTACACGAGACCTTCTCCTTATGAGAGGCGACGGAGGAAGAGACAGAGAGGGAGGGAACATTCCCTTAAATACCCTCTTACCTGGCGCCAGCATCAATAGCTCCGCCTATAGCGCCCTCTTGTGGAAACAGTTAGACAGTTACATGCAATCGTACACATCACATAACTTTAACACTCCCACTTACGGCTGTCTTGTATACTGTACAACTTTTTCAAAAACAATTCTTCAAAGAGAATAATACAGTTCAGAGCATCAAAAAGAATATGGCAGTCAATACTACATAACAGGCAATATTTACACACCAAACATGACCTCTGCAAATCTTCTCAATTTCAGTTTGGAAACAGACTTCGTCATAGTGTCTGCTACCATGTCGTCTGTTGGACAATAAATCAGAGTCACCCTTTCTTCCCTGATGACTGACCTGATGAAATGATATTTTATATCCACATGTTTACACCTCTGTCGGCACACAGGGTTTCTGGCAATCGCTCCCTGGTTGTCTTCATAAACAACAGTTTTCTTATATACATAGGTATCCATTCCTTCAAGCAGTTGTTCTAGATGTAGCAGGGTGGATTATCCCTGCTTTATGGGAGTGGTTGTACACGGCCACCTGGTAGCGGGACGCAGCAGAGCTGAGTCTAGCTGGATCCCCGACTGTAGGCCAGGAATGTCGAAGTGGAGGTCGAGCAGCAGGAGCGGATGGGGCCTAGGATTCACTGACCTAGGGATGGTACTCTGGTCCTTCTTGCCCTCCAGGGCGATCAGCAGTAGCTCCCCACACACCCCCACTTCCCCCAATACTTCCTGAGCCCTCCCACACCCAATGGCAGTAAGATGGATGATGTATTCGCTCCCCAAAGCAGTACCCTTCTTTAATGACCTGTAGAGACCTTTAACAATGAACTAACTATAGGCAGGGGTGGAGAAAGGGTTAAATAATAATGAGCATTACCCGGAGAGAAAAGGGTTAGGCAAAGTGCACATTAAAGACTCACACACAGTGTTCCCATTTACGTCTCCTTTTATATAACCTGGTTCAATTTACATGGGTATTACTCAATTGGAAAAGCTATTTTCTCACTGGCATCTAGTGCTCTCGCTCTACAATACACATGGAGGAAAGTTATTCCCAAAATGAAAGCTATTCCCACACTGAAAGCTATTCCCACACTGAAAGCTATTCCCACACTGAAAGCTATTCCCACACTGAAAGCTATTCCCACAATGGAAGCTATTCCCACAATGGAAGCTATTCCCACAATGGAATGAGCTATTCCCACAATGGAAGCTATTCCCACACTGGGCACCTTGTGCTCTCTCTATATTACAGACACAGTAAGAACCTCTTCCCCTTTAAGGGTTATCTACTGCTCCGCTTCGCGGTAGGGGAGAACCAGGTAAAGAGTAAAGGAGTTCAATGGGAATTTTATAAAAAACCACGCATTATTATTACACTCAAAAGAAATTAACAGTGGGCCCACATTTAGCAAATAAAGTCCTATCTAAAGCCGGCTTGAAATGGTTGGGGCGCCCCTATACACTGCTCTCCAGCGTTCGTTCAAAGCACTGTTTATCTTCACACTTACAGAGCCTGCGCCACACAGTGGACTGTCTACCGAACACGTTTCAACACTCAGAGCGCCGCTGGTACTTATCCAAGATGGCGGGCCCAACTTCAGCACCACTAGTCCAGGTGCTAAGATGGCCGTCAGAGATCCCGAGATAACAGCCAGCAGGGCGGAGTAGACGCTGGGGCAGGTGCTGCTGGGCAACGGCTTGGAGGGGCTGGAGAAGCGTGCAGTGTAGTGGCGTCCTCTGCTGGGGTGAAGAGGTGGGCCGGCGCGCGTGCTAAACTGTGGTACTCGCCTAAACACAGCTAAACTGTGGGTCGTGTTGAACCCTCCTGCTATGACGCCTATACACAGCTAATGCAAGGTGGCCAATGTCTACCACTTGGTCTTTGGCGATGCTCGCCTGTTGATTCATTTACAGTGTCTCTGGCACATTAACCAAACACTAAGCTACCGCAGATATTTCTAGGATAACCCGTTTTGTAGCTGAGTTTGTTCCTCGCGTGCTGACTCGCTGGTGGTCCCGTTTCAGACGTCCTTCCTCCTCAGTGTAGAACGCCGAAGAGAAAGCCCCTCCCCGCTGCACTGTGCGATGAACCATTTCTTCTTCTCCTGATGTCCTCCCTGCCCAGCGACCACCACCGCCCCTCGGCGGCACCCCAGTGCATGCTCCACTATTCGCTGTCAAGGTTTAGAATATGGAGGATCAGAGAGCAGCAAGTTAATAGTCAATGTCGGGGTAGGGATGATCAAAGAGAGCCGCACGTTAAGTGTCCACAACGTCCTCGTGAACACAGGGAATGCAAAAGACCAGCGTCAGACATCCTGAATAATAGTCACACATATTCAGGTGGCTACATAGATAAATACATTCCTGTATTGTCATAGCTAGAGCCATGTATTCGGCTTCACAAGTTGATAGTGCCACTGTGGGCTGCTTCTTTGTTTTCCACGAAACCAGTGAGCTGTTTGTGTTCAAACTCATACAATACCCTGTGGTACTTCTTCTGTCTGTGGTGTCTGCCGCCCAATCTGCATCACTGTAGGCTTTAAGCCCTAAGCCCTCGCTGCTCTTTCTGAAACAAAGCTGTTTATCTGCTGTACCTTTGAGATAATGAAAAACATGTTTTGCTGTAATCCAGTGCTCCTCTGTGGGGTCAGCAAAATGCTGTGACAACTTACTCACTACAAAACATAGGTCAGGGTGAGTACATGTTGTCAAATAAATGAGGCTACCTACAGCTTCTCTGTAAATGTTTACATCTGTCAATTTCTGAGCATCCTCTTGGTAGTCTAGTTTTTGATCACATGGTGTTTCCCTTGTTCTACATTCTTGCATGTCAAAAAGTTTCAGGATCTTCTCCACATATCTCTTCTGGGATATTTTTATACAACTGGCAGACTGTTCGAAGTCCATGCCTAGAAAATGTTTTAACCTGCCTAGGTCTTTCATTTAGAATCTGGTCAATCATCCACTTCTGTATTTAAACATAGAATCCACTTCTGTATTTAAACATGGAATTCCACTCCTGTATTTAAACATGTAATCCACTCCTTCTGTATTTAAACATGGAGTACCCTCCTTCTGTATTTAAACATGTAGCCACCCTCCTTCTGTATTTAAACATGGAGTACCCTCCTTCTGTATTTAAACATTTAGTTACGAACCTGGCTTTGTACTTGTCGTGGCCTTCAATACCCTCCTTGATTGAGTGCACCCATTTTCCTCCCACTGTCTGTCTGCCCTCTGGTAACTTGGTTAGAGTAAAGGTGTGGTTGTCCTCTAGGGACCTCATCTCCTCATCCATTGCTCTCTCCCATTGACTTGATTCAGGGACACTATGGCCTCTACTACTACTCTGTAGCAGTAATCAATGCTGGTAAGTGTACTGTCATCCTCGTCACTTTCTCTCCGGGCATAGTCTTTCAGATACTTTGGGGGTTTGTGTTCCCGTGAAGGATACCTCCCACAGCATGGGGCACGTGACGTCACCCTCGGGTGCTCCTCATCATAGTCCTCTGGGGGTTGCTGACTGTCTGTCTGCATGACTGTGCTAAGTACACTAGGCTGAGGTGTCTCTGTTTCTTCACACCTTTCTCTGGAGTCCAGCTCTGGCTCCTCTGTCTGAGTCTCGTTCTCACATGTTGTCTTTGTGTTTTTGCACTTTCCCTTTACCGGGATAGTATACTAGAAAAGCGGGGCTTCCTTTGTCGTGCCCTACAAAGAGTCCTTTTTCACATCTGGACTCGAGCTTTCCTCTGTCCTGCTGGTAACACACTGATCCAAATTCGTGCATTCTAGCTAGATCACATTTATTTCCTGTCAGTGCTGTATACGGGGTGGTGCCTGTGTGCTTATTAAAACACCTGTTTCTGGTGTAAGCGGCTTCTTGTACCGCATAATGCCATAGACTCTTAGGTAAGTTACCAGCTATTAGCTTACAACTAGCCATTTCGAAAAGAGTACGTCCTTCCCTCTCTGCCACCCCGTTCTGGTGTGGGGAGTACGGACATGACGTCTCGTGTCTTATCTTGTTTCTTCTCAACAGTGATTGGAAATCTCTATTTGTGAACTCAGTTCTGTTGTCGGACCTCAAGCATCTTATGTTGCCATAAGGGGCTATATCTGCAAGGAATTTCTCCGTGGCCTGGAGTGTGTCACTCTTTGCTTTGAGAAAGTAAACAAACACTGCCCCTGTACACACATCTGTAAAAGACTGTACATATCTAAAGCCACCTATGGACTCGTTGCTTACTGGACCTGCTAGATCTGTGTTAACTAGCGCAAGTGGTACCTTTACTTTTTCTGTGGGACTTCTGTTTCTCGATTGAGTGAACTTCCCCTTTATGCACAGCTCACATTCTTTGTCAGGTCTACGGTTTTCACCTTTAATGTGCATGCCTTCTGTCACTGCTTGCAGTTTCAGTAAATCCTCGTAATTACAATGACCCATGATCTCATGCCATGTCTGAATATCGTGACTGACAGTCACAATACACATATCATTATTATTACACTTGTCGTTGTCATTACACTCTGTTTGTAGATAATACATTCTCTTGTACACCTCTATGTTAAATCGCGTACCGTCAGACTCTACAAGAACATCTTTACCTTCATTGAAGAACACTTTGGCACCGTTTGCAGTAGCAGATTTTACAGAGAATAGTTCTTGTGGGAACGAGGGTATGTAGAGAGCGTTCTTTAACGTCACTGTACACCAGCGCCCCTCACTGTCTATGAGGCATACCTGTGCGTCTCCTCTCCCTTGCGCCAACCCGTAAGTGCGCTTCCCGTCTGCCAGCTCCATGCTGTGTCTCTCCGGCTCGAAGGTGTTGTCAAAGTTCTTTAATCGATTCCTGTCGTTGATGACGTGGAACGACGCACCTGTGTCCACGATCAGTCCCTTCCTTTGGGCCTGCTGCTGCTGCATTGGCTGGGTGACGTACACTGTCTGCGCCCCGAAGATGAAGTCCTGTTGTCCCGCTACTCTCCGGGCGTTATCTCGACTCGTCTCACGTCCACCGTCGTCGCCATGTTGTCCACAGCCGCCATCTTGTCCATGCACGTACCGTGCGCTCTGGTCGCGTTTCTTTCTACACACTTTTTCTGTGTGTCCCGTGGATTTGCAGAAGCTACACCAAACAGTCTTTGTGCAGTTATCTTTCCGATGCCCTTTTTCTCCACATCGCCAACACGCCAGCTCCGTCGTGGGCCTGGTCTTCTCTCTCGGTGCCGCCCGGGCCTTCAGCACCCTCTCTGGGTGTGTGTCTTCTGAGGCCTCAAAGTTCCGCAACTTTGCCTTGAACTCTCCCAGCGACATGTCCGCTGAACCGTGTGTCACCAGTAGTGTGAACGGTTTGTACAGCTCCGGTAGTCCTCTCATAACCATCGCCATCATTAGTCCATCGCTTGCTGCTTCTCCTGCACTCTTAAGCGCCGTAATGATCTGCTCAGCTCTGATGACGTATTCGGTCACAGTCTCGGTGTGCCCCTTCTTCAGCGCGGTTAGTGTTATGTAGAGGGATACGATTCGGGGTCTTCCCCATCCGATATAATGTTCTCTCAACACTTTCAGGCTCTCTCGGCCTTTGTCCTTAGTGTCACGGAATATCAGCCCCAAGCTTGTGTCGTCTAGCAGTGGTGCTAACTCACAGTATGCGTCGGCATTATGCTTGTTGTCCAGGGCTCGCGCGGCCGCCGTTACTTCTCCCATGGGGGCCGTCAAGAACGTTGTCTTCAGTCCCACACCGTGCATGCAGCACAACATTCACTCTTCCCAGAGCTCATAGTCCTCTGCTCTTCCGTTGAACGAGGGCCATTTGCTCTTTCCTTTGGTCGCCATCCTCTTTTTGATGGTAGGCGTAGCTTTAGCTCCTGTTGGCCTAGCCTTTAGCCACGCGGTGCTCCCGGTGCTAACCTAGCCTATACTTCAGTTAAACTTGCTACCCTTATTATTTCGCCCCTGCGTGATCTGGGCCCATAACCTGTTGACAGAGTCACTTATGGGGCGACAATAACTTGGTCATGACGACAAGGTTTCTCTCTTTAGCCTTTGGCGTGGTTTATTATCATTGCACCCAACAGTACACGAGACCTTCTCCTTATGAGAGGCGACGGAGGAAGAGACAGAGAGGGAGGAAACATTTCCTTAAATACCCTCTTACCTGGCGCCAGCGTCAATAGCTCCGCCTATAGCGCCCTCTTGTGGAAACAGTTAGACAGTTACATGCAATCGTACACATCACATAACTTTAACAGTATATAGTACATAATAGTGTATACAGCACATATATAATGTGATATGAGCATCTTTGAGCACCTGGAAAAGCGCTATATAAGATAGATGTATTATTATTAGTGCTGTCAGGCGATTAAAAAAATGTATCTAATTAATTACAGGATTTGTAATTAATTAATCAGATTAATCGCATTTTAATCGCATAACCATTTTATGCCTGATATTCTATATTCTATAATCATAATTCAAATTGCATGTGTCTGGATGGCAGAATTCAGTACTGTATCTACAAAACCTTCTGTTTAATCATCTTACATCTATTAATTTGCTTAGATTTTTCAGGTCTGGTCAATTTTAGCATGGTGTTATTCACAGTCAAAGATACAAAAAATCTCATTTGGTTCATTACAATTTACTCAAGCCTAGTAACAGACACAGTATTTCTGACACTGGGAATACATTCCCTGAGATACATAGATGTCCCTAGAATCAGATACCAAGAACATGCAAATGGCCCATATTAAAAAAAAGTCTGTAAATGTGTATTCTACGTTCTTATGGAATGAATGAGATAAAAAAAAAATATTTAAATGTTTAAAAAAAAATTGTAATCAAATCAAATCAAATCAAATTTATTTATAGGGCCCGACAACACACGTTAATGTCCCCATGGGCCGTACAGGTCTTCTTTAAACAAGTCAAGAAGAAAACATAACAATAAGTCAAGAACAGAACAAGAACACCATAAGGTCCAAACATTTTTAGATGAATGCAAATAAATGAAAGAATGCAAGCACTCCCAGACATACCCCACGCGAAGGTAAGGAAAAACTCACTAAAACCTAACAATAGGGAAAAAAGCTCCACAGGCAGTGTGGAGGAGAGAAACCTTAGAAGGGCCATTCAAGGGGGGATCTCCCTTCTTAGATGTTGGTGATAGTAGTGTTGCAGACGGACAGTTGGTAAGCATGCACTCATGTGTGTAGTGAAACACAGATGAGTGCATGCAATAGCAACTGTACATTTTGAAAGATTAAAGATAGAGTTGATAGCGGATCTATTTGAGGCACAGGGGCGGCGCAAAGAGGGTCACGTCCTCCCCGTCTTAGTCACGGGACATTCAACACTCCGGTCGTTGCTCAGGGACAGCCGGAGACAGGGAGATAGGGGGCGGCGCAGAGAGGGTCGGGAACTCCCCGACATCATCGCGGGACATCCGGCACTCCGGTCACCACTACGAGACCTCCGGAGACAGGGGGGCACGCAGAGGGGGTCGCAACCTCCCGGCCTTCATCACGGGACGTCCAACACTCCGGTCAACACTCCAGGACAGCAAGTCATAGGGAGACAGGGAGACGGGACAGGCGTTAGACAGCTCATGAGATTATAGTAGGCGGACATAGCAATAGATACAAGTGGTAGGCATATATGTGAATGGAGTAGATATATGAAGTAAGCGTATTATGTGAATAGAATAGAAGTACTTAACCCAGCAATGAAACCGCGTTCACTGTTAATCTGTTAACAGTCTGTTAATCAGTTGACAGGACCACGGACAGACGACGGTGAATAACTGATCCAAGGCCTCGGAGGTGCATGTAGAGCAGTCACTACAATCTTGGCCAAGACCCCGAGGCATCCATCACCTTAGTCAGCGCCAGGAGACGGGCACTCAGAGAGAAGGGGGAGGGAGGGGGGGGAGGGAGGGGGGGGGAAAGAGGGGGGGGGGGAGAGTTAGAGAGTTCCCATGTTTGTGGTGCTGCAAAGGAGCAGACATGTAGTACCATGTAATAATAATAATATAATAACTTTATTTGTATAGCACTTTTCATACAGAGGTTGCAGTTCAAAGTGCTTCACAACAGCAAAAAATACAGGCATAAGCGAGCATAAAAAGATAGACAGGTAGAATCACAGTGTTTCACATTAGGATCTAGCATCCCAATAGGCTCTCCGCTTACAGTTTTCAGTAACACAAATAGTAAAAATAGTTTAAAATGATTCAGTTTAAAAATAGTCAAAAAATTATAAAATAGAACGGACATAAAAAATACAGGCATGAGCGAGCATAGCAAGATATGGCAAATCACAGTGTTTCACATTTGGATCTAGCAAATAATAATAGTTTAAAATGATTCAGTTTAAAAATAGTCATCAGTAAGAAGTAAAAAGTGCAATAACCGACACATGAATTTGATAGGCAGTGTAAAAAAAAATGTAGTGCCATGTAGTACCATGTAGTACCCTGTAGTGCCATGTAGTACCCTATAGTACCCTGTAGTGCCATGTAGTACCCTGTAGTACCCTGTAGTACCCTGTAGTGCCATGTAGTACCCTGTAGTGCCCTGTGGTACCATGTAGTACCCTGTAGTGCCATGTAGTGCCATGTAGTGCCATGTAGTGCCATGTAGAGCCATGTAGAGCCATGTAGTACCCTGTAGTGCCATGTAGTACCATGTAGTACTCTGTGGTACCATGTAGTACCCTGTACCCTAACTAAACTACCCTGTAGTAAACTACCCAGTGGTACCATGTAGTACCCTGTACCATAACTAAACTACACAGATTAATCTAAAGGTCAGTCCCCGACCAGGTGAGATCAGGGTAGGTTGAAGGAGAGAGAGAAAAGATGAGTCTTAAGCAGGGATTTAAAAGCTTCGACAGAGCAGGCGCCCCTGATGACGGCAGGTAATTTGTTCCACAGGAAGGGAGCGCGGTAGACAAAGGCTCTGTGGCCGGCGGATTTCTTTTTAACCCTAGGGGTCGATAGAAGCCCCGCATTTTGTGAGCGCAGAGTATCGGGAGATGAGATCGGATAGATAGAGCGGTGCAAGCCCATTTAAAATTTTGTAGGTGAGGAGTAGCACTTTAAAGTCAGAACGGGCTTGGATAGGAAGCCAGTGTAGGGCGGACAAAACTGGTGTGATGTGATCAAATTTTCTAGTTCTAGTTAGTATCCGTGCAGCCGCATTTTGCACGAGTTGAAGATTTTTGATGCTTGAATTAGGTAGGCCTGAAAAAAGTGCATTACATGAATCAGGGTTTCAGCATCAGCCAGAGTTAAAATGGGGCGTATTTTTGCGATATTACGAAGATGGAAGAATGCAATTTTGGTGACATTTTTTATATGTGCATTAAATGAGAGGGAGGAATCAAAAATGACTCAGAGGTTTTTTATGGTGGAGCTCTGGGATACATGACAGGTATCAAAGTTGAGGGAGATGTCCTGAAACAGGCCTCTGTGGTTTGGGGGGCCAACAATTAACATCTCAGTTTTATCTGCATTAAGGAGTAGAACGTTTTGCCACATCCATTTTTGACGGCAAGCAAGCAGGCCTCAAGGTTTTGTAGTTGGGAGGAATCATTTGGCTTAATAGGTATATATAATTGGGTGTCATCAGCGTAAAAATGAAAGTTTATGCCAAATTTGCGTATGATATCGCCGAGGGGTAGCATGTAAATCGAAAATAGCAAAGGGCCCAGGACAGAGCCTTGTGGGACACCACATTGCACTGGGAGGGTCTCAGATGTTAAATCATTATAGACCACGCAGTGTGTTCTATCAGTTAAATAGGATTTAAACCAAGCTAGTGCGAGACCCCGAATGCCAACATGATTCTCAAGCCGACCTAGAAGAATCGAGTGATCGATAGTGTCAAAGGCTGCACTGAGATCAAGCAATAAGAGCACAGAAGTGAGGTTTGAGTCAAGAGAGAGCAGTAAGTCATTTGTGACTTTGGTAACCGCCGTTTCGGTGGAGTGTAAGGCTCTAAAGCCAGATTGAAATGATTCATTAAGATTATTGTTTGATAAATGGTCAGTAAGTTGCGTTGCGACGATCCGTTCTAACACTTTGGATAGGAATGGAAGATTGGAGATAGGTCTGTAATTTTTCAAGATTAGAGGGTCGAGGTTCGGTTTTTTAAGTAGTGGTTTAATGACGGCTGATTTAAAGGCCAGGGGCACCACGCCAGTAGACAAAGAGGTGTTGAAGATATTGAGTAGGGCAGGGCCTAGAGTTGGGAAGAGTTTTTTGATGAGAGTTGCTGGGAGAGGGTCAAACAGACAGGTTGAAGGTTTAGCCGCGCCAACCAGTTTAGAGAGGGCACTAAGTGAGACGTTTTCAAGGCAGCATAGCGTATGACTGGAATCAAAGTCAGGGGGAATGCCCGTCAAAGGTTGGGAGGGACTCTGATTGTTGAGTAAAGCAACAATTTCATCTCTAATGAGGTCAATTTTCTTGGTAAAAAATGTCATGAATTCGTTAGCCGAGAACGCATGGTTTAGGGCACTTGGTTGTTTCTGCGTAAGTTTTGCAACTGTGTCAAACAGAAACTTTGAGTTGTTTTTGTTTTCATTTATGAGCCTGGAAAAATAAGAGGTTTTGGCAAGTGAGAGTGCCTTTTTGTAGTTACGTAAACTATCATTCCAGGCGAGGCGGAATACTTCGAGTTTGGTCGAACACCATTTATGTTCAAGTTTGCGACAAGCCTTTTTAAAGGAGCGCGTTTCCTCCGTAAACCAGGGAGTTAGTTTTTGCGGAGCACGTTTAATTTTAGGTTTAAGGGGAGCGACAATGTCGAGCGTGCTATGAAGGGCGGCATTAAGTTTGTCTGTAAAGAGATCAAGGGGGCCAGAGTAAGAGAGGAAGGGAGAGAGGGTGTCTGGTAGGCAGTTAACTAGAATTGGGACAGTTGAGGCGTTAATACGACGGCTCATGTAGGATTCTACACTGTCTGGGCGAGAAACCGTCAGATCAATTTGAAATTTGATGAGGTAGTGGTCTGAGAGAGCAGGAACATAGGGGGAGACGGTCAAATTTGACACAGTGAGACCGCGGGCTAGGACTAGGTCAAGGGTGTTCCCACCACTGTGAGTGGGTTGGTCAACGATTTGAATGAGACCGACAGAGTCAATGATGTCGGTAAAAGCCTTATTTAGGGGATCTAGAGTTTTATTGGAATGAATGTTAAAATCACCAACAATTAAAATGTTATCTGAGCGCATAACAAGCTCAGAGATGAAAGTTGAAAATTCATCTAGGAAGAGGGTGTAAGGGCCTGGGGGGCGGTATAGGACAGCCATTACAAAGGATGCAGTGGAGGTAGGAATCAGACCGCCACACTTTCTGTTGGGTGGAGAGGGATGCAACAGGAGCACCTCAAACGAGGAAAACTTACAGTTTGCGTCGGATGTAAAGTTGTGCTTAGAGTCATAAATTAGAGCAACTCCGCCTCCTTTCTTGGAGGTGCGTGCGATGTGGGAGCTACTAAAATTAGGGGGTGAGGCCTCGTTTAAGGGCAGAAAGTCATTAGGTTTAAGCCATGTCTCAGTGAGGCCCAATAGGTCGAGACTATGGTCTGTTATCAGTTAATTTACCAAAAGAGCTTTGGTTGGCAGAGAGCGGATGTTGATAAGGCCGACCTTCACACACTCTGTATACTTAGCAGCGCGGTTTTCAGCCATGCGGGTAGGTTTAATCGCAATTAAGTTGGCATGGTTTATCGCACAAGGACGAGCTGGGTAAAGCGGAGCGTAACATTATATTCTAGTTTTGATTGGGTATACAGGTTTAGGGGTAGAGATAGAAAGAGAGGAGTGGGGAGCCTGGTGGAGGAGGGACCGAGCAAAAAAGGTATAAGGATTGGCAGGGTCCATCAGTTTAGCATGACTAGCAGGCTCGCTAAGAGCCTGCACTCTGGCATGCTTGTGGGGTGGCTGTCAGCCCGAAGCTATAATCTTGTCTATATTGCGAGATAAGAGAGAGGCGCCTTGCATGTTAGGATGCACGCCGTCCTTTCTCAGCAAGCCAGGGCGCCCCCAGAAAAAGGACCAATTATCCACGAACCCTAAGCCCTGTTCTTTACAGTATTTTTCCAGCCATCGGTGTAGAGAAGCTGTCCTACTCACAAACTCATCATCATGCCGGTTTACAGGCAGGGGGCCAGAGAAGATTACTCGATGCCGACTCATCTTTCTGGCGAGGTCAGAAAGCCTAACTATGTTGATCTTTGTGACCTCAGAGACCTTCATCCTACAGTCATTATTTCCGACGTGTATAACAATATGGTCGAATTTATCTTCAGTGGGTGGGATATGTGGGTTACCTTTTGCCTTGACTATGCTATTCGCCAGAAATCTCAGGTTGGCTTCAATGTCGGTAGCTCTGGCTCCCCCATAACATTTGATCTCGGCTGGCTTACCTAGCTTAATATGCCGGGTGATGGAGTCGCCAATCACAAGGACGGGAAGACGGGGTTGCAGTGGAGGCCGCTGCGTACTGGGACCGGAACCCGCAACACATGTAAAATCATGTTGCGGAGCAGGTGCTGTTGAGGCCGAGGCCGAGCGGTTACACTGCCGCTCCGTAATGGGCGCAAAGGCCTTGTCCTGAGCACTATGTCTGGGACTCTCCAGACGAGAAGACCTCGCTAGAGGCTCCTCAGAAAAGCCTATAGTGTCCGAGACGTCTAAAGCTGACTGTTTTCCTGACTCAAGTTCAAGGACACGACTCTCTAACAGAGTTAACCTTTCTAGGAGAGAGGGACAGACAGGACAGACAGAACACATAGCCAAGCTTACACCAGGTAGAGCAGGAACAAATAAAGATACGAAGTACTATGGATCAACTGCTAAAGGCTATGTGTATGACGCCGATTGAAGGTTTAGCTAAGGAGCTAAAACCAGTGGGTCGAGTAAGTTGACAAGCTAACAAGGCAAGACCAGAAAATGCAGGTACAAAGGAGTGGCCTGCTAGAGGAGGGCAGGTGAGGGGCAGTAGATACTCTAATGCACTCGGTTAACTCCAGCAGGAAAACTCCAAGTCTTTGTCTGTCTTAGTCGGTCACCGGCGCTCTGCTGGCGCTTGGATAGGCTACACTTAAATCCCTAATGAATATTGTCCCACACCTGTAGGGGGCTGGTCTCTGAGTGATTGGACTAATTACACAGGCTGCTCAAGTCCAACCCAATAGGTTGAAGAGAGCCTGATTGATTCATAGAAAAAAACAATTACCAAAATATACAATGGATTGACTACTAACTTACATTACTCAGCAAGATCACAGTGTAGTCAGCTCAGGTTTAGCTAATGAAGAGGCTAATGAATTTTGAGTTAATTTTCATAACGCGATAATTTGCTGTGTAATTAATTAATCTAATTAACGCGATAAACTGACAGCCCTAATTATTATTATATGAGATATATAGTACATGATATATACAATATAATATGGTACCATAATATAATAGTATATACTGCAAATATAGTTCAATATAATATACAAATTAATTATAATACAATTGTTAAGGGGATGCAGACCATAGAAAGACTTTCGACTTGTTTACATCAGGGTCCCCCATTTTCAATTCGTAATGAAATTGCTATTGTGTCTGCATGAACACACAACTGTAACTGTACTCAAAAATAACAAAATAAGGGTTGTCTCAGTTCACAACTATATTGGTCAAGTTTTGGGTGGGACTTGTTTGCGTACCTACAGCTTCTTATTCAATTGAGCGAGATGCTCGGTTATGTCACACAGCCAGTTTGCATCTGACAGTTCAGACAATATTTCTTCAACCCTTTGTTACCTATTCCGCCTGAATCTTTTTTGTATTTTGGGCTGTAAAATTGTCAAAGAATGTCTGAGGAGTAAGTGCTTTTGGCTTTTTTCCTTTGTTACTTCATCAATACCTCAGATGTTCAACATACATGTATGTGTAAGAATGTGTAATAACTAAGGCTGTCAAAGTTAAAGCTTTATTAACGCATTAACCCACAATTCTTTTAACGCCGCTATTTTTTAACCCAAGATTAATGTTTAAAAAAAAGAAAAAAAAAAGTTTTACCATAGCTCTTGGGGGCCACATCAAATGACTTGACGGGCCACATTTGGCCCGCGGGCCATGAGTTTGACACCTATGCTAGACGCTACTGCTGTGTGCTGTTGATCCGAGCCGAGCGGATACGACACATGGGATTTTCAAAATAAGAGTATCGCAATATGAATCGATATTTTTACGTTGCATCAATCCTATTTGATTATTGATAATATATCGATCTGGATCGATGTATCGTCCCACCCTTAGTAATCAGGTCAGTGTCTGCCGAGAAGGTGTGTGTGTGTGTGGGGGGGGGGGGGGGGGGGGCTAGGCATTCAAGAGTCAAGAGAAACTGTTTGTCAGTCTCGTAGTTCTGGCTTTCAGACTCCTATATCGCCTGCCTGATGGCATTCGGTTGAAGAGTCTGTGTTGGGGGTGTGTGCTGTCCTTAATGATGTTGTGTGCTCTCCTGGTGGCCCTGGTAGAGTAAATGTCCTGTAGTGAGGGGAAGGCTGCTCCAGAGATGTACTGAGCAGTTTTAATCACTCGCTGGAGTGCCTTCCTCTCCTTAGCAGTGCAGTTTCCATACCAGACCGTGATTGAGCTGGTAAGGACACTCTCAACCGTACTTCTATAAATTTTGGGTGGCATGCCACATTTTCTCAGCCTTCTTAGGAAGTACAGTCGTTGGTGGGATTTTTTAATTATATGTTGGGTGTTGTGAGCCCAGGTGAGGTCCTCGCTGATGTGGATACCGAAGAATTTAAAGGTTTTAAGCATGATGTCAGGTCAGTAGAATTTTTTAATAAGTCAGTACAAATTAATCAGAATGTTGCTCAATGTTGGGGTTTAAGGTTGAGGGACGGAGGGAGGGGTAAGAAATGGAGAGTTGAAAAAGGGGTAAGAAATAGAAAGGAGAGTAGAACATGTTTGTTCATTTAAAAGTGTTACAAAATTGTATGTAGGCCCTACATATGTTATGAGGTGGTGAGCAACTTAACATTACACTCTGATTATTGCTGTGATGTACTTTTATAATTAATTAAATAAATACATTTCATATACATTTGAAATTCATGGTTTGTTGTGTTCTTTATCAGTAGTTTATAAATGTATGTTATGGCAATTCATGATGTATTTTTGTAAGTTTGGGTCCCGGGGAAACACCAAATTTCTCTTTTGGGTCTCGAGCTGAAAAAGTTTGGGAACCCCTGCTTTAACCTATACCGTTGCACAGGTAAGATGTGACATTACTTTAACCTATACCGTTGCACAGGTAAGATGTGACATTACTTTAACCTATACCGTTGCACAGGTAAGATGTGACAAATGAATGGTTTAATAATTTTCTTGTTCTGATTCAGACAAAATGGCTTTTAAAATCACAGCTTTTCAAGACAAGAGTTTCTTCATTCTGTTCCCGGTCCCTCACTAGTTCAAAGTCAATGCAACTCAACCACAGCAGAATGGTCTCTCTTTCCTGTGTCTTGCGTTCTCATTGGTTGTAGCTCAGTGCTAGATATCTGTCGGGTGTCTGCAACACATCGGTGAGTCACTCTTGGCGCGTCTTGGAACATTTCACATGTAACAATCGAGCTCCGATGCACACGTGCAGAGCGAACACTGAGTTGCCACTGATCTGATCTTTTTGTCGACAATCTCCAAGAACTGTCGGCGAGCACTAAATCAGGGCTGTAATCGTGTCGGATGTGTGCATCAGTGTGTGGTGAGAAGGGGGAGTGAGAGAGTAGAGGTGTGTGTGAGTCTGAATCTTCCTCAATGGTCATGTGTCTTTATTTACACTACAAACTAAATGCTTTATCTCCTGTATGAGTTAACATGTGTGTCTGCAGCTGTGTCTTCCTACTGAACCCTTTTCCACAAACTGAACAACTAAATGGTTTCTCTCCAGTATGAGTTAACATGTGCATTTTTATCGATCTCTTCTGAGTAAATGTTGTGCCACAAACTGAACAACTAAATGGTTTCTCTCCTGTATGAGTTAATATGTGCATCTTCATCCCTCCCTTCTGCGCAAATGTTCTGCCACAAACTGAACAACTAAATGGTTTCTCTCCAGTATGCAATCTCATATGTTTCTTCATATTAGCTTTTTCATTGAATGCTTTTCCACAAACTGAGCAACTAAATGCTTTATCTCCTGTATGAGTTCTCATGTGTGTCTGCAGATGTGTCTTCCTACTGAGCCCTTTTCCACAAACTGAACAAATAAATGGTTTCTCTCCTGTATGAGTTAACACGTGTCTCTTTGCTGTTACCTCATGAGTAAATGTTTTGCCACAAACTGAACAACTAAATGGTTTTTCTCCAGTATGAACTCTCATATGAATCTTCAGATTACCTTTCGCACTGAACCCTTTCTGACAAACTGAGCAATTAAATGTTTTTTCTCCAGTATGACCTCTCATATGACTCTTCAGATTACCTTTCTCATTGAACGCTTTCTGACAAACTGAGCAACTAAATGGTTTCTCTCCTGTATGAGTTCTCATGTGTGTCTGCAGCAGTATCTTCCTAATGAACTCTTTTCCACAAACTGAACAACCAAATGGTTTCTCTCCTGTATGAGTTAACATGTGTGTCTGCAGCGTTACCTCATGAGCAAATGTTTTGCCACAAACTAAGCAACCAAATGGTTTCTCTCCAGTATGAGTTATCATGTGTGTCTGCAGGTTTAACTTCCTACTGAACCCTTTTCCACAATCACTGCAAATAAATGGTTCCCCCCCACTGTGACTTCTCACATGTCTTATAAATTCAACATTTGTAGTAGATTCTTCATCACCAACAGTACATGTCCTGTGAGATTCAAGGTGAACTGCAAAGCTCTCTGTGGGATCTAAATGTTTTCCACACAAACCACAATCACTAGAATGAGTGTGAATATGCAACATTAAAGACACCTCATCAAGAAAAGATGTTCCACACACTTTACAACAATGTGTGGACAGGATGTGACTGGATAATTTGAGTTCATGGGACAATTCCATAGATCTCTTTGAAGTCCTGCTGTTAGATAAACTTGGTATTTTCTGTGTCTTTAAACCTGACTGAGGTTTCAGACTCTCCTCCCATTCATCACTGTCATCAGTCTCAGCTCCAGAACAGCCACCATCACTGTCATCAGTCTCAGCTCCAGAACAGCCTGAAGAGAGGAGCTGACTATCTCTAGTTGGTTCCAGATCACCAGCTGGATCTAAGTTACAGGCTGGTTCTGATAGTCCACAATCCTCTCCACCAGGTTCTGTTTTCATCTGTTCAGTTGAGGTGCTGGGTAAAGAGTAAGCCTCTCTGTTTTTCTCCCTCTGGGTTTGAAGAGACTGGAAGGGCTGACTTTTCTCTTGACCATCTTCACATTTCACTGGGATCCTGGAGCCATCATCCTCCTCTAGATCTTGAGATAGTTCCTCCTGTTCCTCTTTAATCTGTAGGGCTTCTGGGTCCTGGGTTTGGCTGAGCTGTGAGGACTGAGTCTTCTCCCCATCGTGTTGACATTTCACAGAGACAGGACATAATGTGAGCTCTGTGATATCAGTCTGCTCCAGACCTTGAAGGAGACTGGGGCTCCTCTCCTGCTGCTCAGGGTGGACCTCCTCTTCACACATAAGGAGCTGCATAGGGAGGGAGTCTAGAGGGAGGAGAAAACAAATCAAACAGCTTATTTAACTATGTTACCTTTGGTTTAATAGTAATAATGTTAAAGGGTACGTTAGGAATCTTTGACCACTAGCTCTATTTCCTACTTGAGTCCTTTTCTCAGCACAATCCATGCTGATCTTAATACTGGATACGTGCAGAGCTAATGTAAACTAGTAAATGCAGCCACGCTCCAGTCTGTACAAACCCTGAAATAAACGCTGATGCCTACTTTGGGTGCACTGTGGAGTAGTGTTTCAGCATTTATTTCAGGGCTTGTACAGACTGGTGGATGGCCCCATTGATTTTGTATTAGTTGTATCCAGTATGAAGAACAGCACCGATATAGGAAGAATGTGGGTCTTGTGTAATGGAAGCAACTAGCTCTAGTTCTACTAACACATTAGCCTCTCTCTCTCTCTCTCTCTCTCTCTCTCTCTCTCTCTCTCTCTCTCTCTCTCTCTCTCTCTCTCTCTCTCTCTCTCTCTCTCTCTCTCTCTCTGTATTTTGGGTTAGAGAGTTTAGAGTCTGGCTTCTTTTTAAAGGAAACACTATGAGGGCAAATATTGAGAGATTGTACAACTCAAGTGTGTCTGAGTAATTGCCATGTGAGATTTGCATGCCTAGTGCAGAATATTCCAGATTGCTAACAACAGGTACTTAAGTTCTCATATTTGTATGGGTTATTGTCTATTCTGGTGCAGTGGTATTAGGTGGTGTTGTTACCACCGTCACAGATACACTTGACACTAGATATTCTAGAACCCCCCTACACTATAGATACACTTACATTTACATTTACATTTAGTCATTTAGCTGACGCTTTTATCCAAAGCGACTTACAAGTTCTGTACGACAAGCCATCAGGAAGGGCACAACTCTATCAGCTGAGCAACAATGTTCATCATTCAAGTGTTGAGTGCTACAGTGTAGGTTAGTTTATTAGGACAAGTGCATGACAGTACGGTTAGTTAGGGTTAGATTTTTTTTTTTTTTTGTAGTTTTTTTTTTTTAATTCAGATAATGGTTGAAGAAGTGCGTCTTTAGTCGACGGCGAAAGATTGGACGTGATTCGGCTGTCCTAACTGGGGTGGGTAGTTCATTCCACCATTGTGGGGCAAGGACTGAGAATAGGCGACTTCTCTTTGATGACCCTCCCGGAGCTTGGATAGGAGTAGGTCTGAGGCGGCCAGAAGATGCAGAGCGTAGGGGTCTTGAGGGTGTGTAGTTAGAGACCATTGACCGGAGGTAGGCGGGAGCGGTTCCCTTTGCCGCCCGGTATGCTAGGTCGAGGGCCTTGAAGCGGATTCGTGCAGCAATGGGGAGCCAGTGCAGGTCCCTAAGAAGTGGGGTGACATGGGCCGACTTTGGTAGGTTTGAGATCAGGCGGGCCGCTGCGTTCTGAATGAGTTGAAGAGGCTTAGTGGCAGTGGCCAGGAGGCCAGCGAGCAGTGCATTGCAGTAGTCGAGGCGGGAGATGACTGTTGATTGGACGAGGAGTTGGGTGGCTTCTTTTGTCAGGAAGGGGCGGATCCTTCTGACGTTGCTCAGGAGGAATCGGCAGGTTCTGGTCGTCGCTGCGATGTGAGCAGAGAAGTTCAACTGGTCGTCGAGGACAACACCAAGGTTCTTGGCGGTCGGGGACGCAGTCACAGCTGCATTCTCGACTGTGATTGAAAGGTCGGTTAGGGGGGAGGATTTGGCCGGCAGGTGGAGCAATTCTGTTTTGCTTAGGTTCAGTTTGAGGTGGTTGGACGTCATCCAGGCGGAGATGTCGGACAGACAGGCCGAGATCCGCTCAGAGACGTGGATATCTGAGGGAGGGAAGGAGAGGAAGAGTTGAGTATCGTCGGCATAACAATGGTAGGAGAAGCCATGAGACGTGATAATGTTACCCAGTGATTTAGTGTAGAGGGAGAAGAGAAGGGGTCCTAAAACCGAGCCCTGGGGGACACCCGTCCGCAGGGGGCGGGTGGCCGACAGGGTCCCTCTCCATGACACTTGGTAGGAGCGGTCATTGAGGTATGATGACAGCCATGTCAGCGCAGAGCCAGCCACTCCCATTCCTGCGAGGGCCGCAAGGAGGATCTGGTGGTTGACTGTGTCGAAGGCTGCAGATAGATCTAGGAGAATCAGGACAGAGGAGAGGCCTTTCGCTTTTGCTAAGTGAAGTGCCTCTGTGACCGCAATGAGGGCTGTCTCTGTGGAGTGACCAGTCCTGAAGCCTGACTGATTAGGGTCTAGGAGGTCATTCTGTAAGAGATAAGCAGTAAGTTGGTTGGATACAGCACGTTCAAGTGTTTTTGAAAGGAAGGAGAGAAGAGAGACAGGACGGTAGTTGCCTATGACGGTAGGGTTCAGGGTTGGTTTTTTTATGAGCGGCGTGACTCTGGCTTGTTTTAGGGAGGTGGGGACCACCCCCGAGTTGAGTGAGGAGTTGATGGTTGCAGTTAGGAATGGGAGGATGTCTGGTGCTATGGTCTGGAGGAGTGGGGAGGGTAGCTGGTCCAGCTGGCAAGTAGTCGGACGGTTCGACGTTACCAGTGTCAGGGTTTCTGCTTCTGTAATGGGAGAGAAAGATGACAGAGTGAAGGATGAGGTTCTCGATTCAGCATTCACTTGACACTAGAGCTGTCCCTGAAGCCTGTTTTTAGGATTCGAACTTCAGCAGGGTTTTTCGAACGGATCTTCAAACTATCGTTTTTAATCATATGAATAATTTTTCCGGCTCAGTACTGTCGAGTCTTGACTTTAGGCACATAGCACACATTTACGCATATAACGTAGTGTATATTACATTTACGCATATAACGTAGTGTGTAACGTTCTCCCCTGCTGGACTGGCCATTGGACTCTCACCACCTCCATTCATAAACAATACTCTACGGCCATCTGGTGGCCTGATTCAGGTGTTGCAGCTCTGTGGTCTGGCAATTCATCTGTTTTATATTATTTTCACCAATCTGTGTTTTGTACATTTATTGTCTTTGTTGTCTGCATTGTTTCCACTGTTTTAGTCTTGTGTTCCTACTATCTGTGTTTTGTAAATGTTATCTAGTCTTGTGTGGTCTCAGTATTGTATATTTGATTCTAGTTTATTCCCCTGTGTGTTTCAGTCTTGTGTTAGTGCTGTTTTACCACAGCTGTGTCTATTTACCAATCACCCTCATGTCTCTAATTAGTTTGTGTATTTAAGTGTTGTCTGCCCAGCATGCATTGCTGGGTCATTACTCCTGTTACCCTTGTTCCTGTGTGCTGTCTACCTTGTGTACCTCCCGTGAAGCTTCCTGTTTTTCCCTGAGTCGGTTCGTGTATTGTTTGCCCTCGTTTTCCAGCATTGCTAAGTTTTTTTTCCGAGTTTAAGTTCGCTTTTGTTTTCTGCCAAACACTGTAATGTTAACCGTTTGCTACGTTCAGTAAAGCTGGTTATTTATTACCTCGACTCATGCCTCGTCTCTCTCACTCTCCACTGCCTCTCCGTGTTTAAGTCTGTATTTGGGTTCCACTCGTCATGCCATCTAAACGTTCCACTCATCGTAACAGTAGTGTACATATATGCGCATTATTGCTGTGGTCAATATTGGTTAGTAAAAGTAGTAGTCTCTACTCACTGGTCACAGGAGTCTTCAATAACGTTTGGATGGTAATCCATTTTGCGCATATTGCTGTGGTCAAAAATGCATTTGTTGAAATAGCATCTTAGTTGGCAGATGGCTCCTGCTATATTAACGTTAGCAAGCCAAACCTGCATAGTGCGACTAACGTGCATAGCATTTTGATTTATTACCTGATGTATGACGGTTACCCCTCCTCACACGACTCGTTGACTGTGTTGTCTGTGTGTTCGTGCGTGACTTTCGAATTATTGTAAACACAACATAGTACTGTGATATTCTGATATATATCACATTCTGATATATATTTTTCGTGTAAAATAAATAAATAGAAAACGAAAAATTAAGAAAAAAATTCAAAAGCGGAAGTTCGAACCCATTAATTAAGATTCGAGTGCCAATGTAATGAATGAAGGTCCGAACCTTCGAACGTTTGGGCTCAGCCCTACTTGACACTAGAGATTCTAGAACCCTCCCTACACTACAGATACACTTGACACTAGAGATTCAATACACTTGACACTAGAAGTCCAATAGACTAATACAGGCTTTTTCATCACCATGTCATTTTGAGAAACATAAATCAAAAGCTAAATTCACTTAATTTTTGCAATGGTACAAATTGGCACATTATTATTATTTTTTAAATACCGGTATACAGTCAAGAGTTTCTTTATTTTCGGTTTTGGTCAAGATTTTTCATTTGGGTCCATCTCTACCATTTAGAAACAAAAGACAGTTTTGGGGGGGATACTCTTTCATTTCTCTAAAGGTTGTTTATACAGAAAACAGTCTAGATCTAAATTCTATCTATATTCTAAAAGGATGTGCAAAGCATAGTGAACCTTAGTCTATACCGTCCAACCCTCTCATACTTAAAAAGAGAACCCGGCTTCCGGTTTGCAAATGAACAGTTAGGCAGCTAAAAGGAGGAGCTCCCGGTCAATAAGTTGAAAAAGGAAGTAAGAACACCCTAAAAGTAACAATTCAAAACCTGCAGAGCTTTTTTCTTTTTTTACTTTACCAAAATCACTCCTAATCACTCATTTCTGAATGGATATTTATGAAATTTGGACATGTACTATACAAGACTTCAGGCAATGGACCCAGGGTTTTTCAGCCATACCAATATTTTTGGAAATATACTTTTGGATATTGCAACTACTACAGAAAAACGTGAGTACACAAGTTCAAGTTCAACTCAAGTTCAGAAATGTTACTCTATTTCAATTGCACTAAAATTGGATGAAGTATAGTTTTTTGGTTTGCAAAAAAAGTATGCAGTCCTCATGTTCAAGTAAAAAAATTGCCACTTTTCTGGGCGCCAGTTAAGAGGTTAAATTTCATTATACTAGAATTCATATATTCTGAGTCAGGACAAGGTTGGGTAGGTCAGGTTTATCTCTCTCGGTTTCCTCATTGACCTTCGACCCCAGCTGTCTAATAATAATACCCAGTACTAGATTAGTCTCCGAACGAGGGTCCGCTTTGAACGAGACGTGAGGGATTGCAACATTATGTGTTTCACGGAGACATGGCTGAAGGCAACTACTCCAGATCACATCATCTCTCCGTCGAATTCCGTGCGGACCGTACAGAAGAGTCCGGTAAGAGCATCGGTGGGGGACTCTGTCTCCTGACCAACAACAACTGGGTCAACCCAAGGAGATAAAGATACTTTCCCGTTCATGCTCGCCGGACCTGGAACATCTGTCCATCCAATGTCGCCCCTTTCATCTCCCCCGAGAATTCACCGCCATCATCATGACAGCGGTGTACATTCCACCACAAGCAGATACCGCCAGGGCCCTGGCGGATCTACAGGTCCATCTAAACAATCACCAGATCAAACATCCAGACGCAGCCATGATCGTAGCCGACGATTTCAATCAGGCGAATCTGAAGAAAGTGATGCCAAACTTCTTCCAGCACATCGCTTGCCCCACCAGGGGAGGAAATACGCTGGATCATTGTTACACCCCGTTCAGAGCCGGTTACAAGGCAGTACCGGCTCCTCCATTAGCTGGATCAACGAGCACATCGGATCACGATGCCATCTTGCTTATCACCGCCTACCGGCAGAGATCACTTGACGCTGTCGTGTCACGTGAGGTAAAGAAGTGGTCCGACCAATCAGAGGCCATGCTACAGGATGCACTCGATGACGTCGACTGGGGGATGCGTCAGGCGAGCTCCAGTGACGTCAGTGAGTTTGCTGATGTTGTTGTCAGTTTCATAACAACACTAGCCAATAGCATTGTACCCACGAAGATGGTTCGAGTGTTCCCGAACCAGAAACCGTGGGTTGACAATACTATCCGAGTGGCCCTGAATGCTCGCACCACTGCTTATAACCTGGGCAGAGCATCAGGAAATATGGAGGAATATAAGGCTACAGTCTATACTCTGCGCAAGGCCGTAAAGCTTGCTAAGAGGACATACGCTGGCAAGATGGAGGCACAAATGGCCCAGAACGACACAAGAGGTTTATGGCGAGGACTACGGACGATAACTGACTACAAAGTCAGCACCCCCTCAATCGGGAGTGCCGACGCCTCTCTCGTGGATCAACTTAACTCCTTTTACGCGCAGTTCGGTGCAAACAGTGGCGACGCTAGCTCACCGGCTAACGACGTCACTGATGCGCCGACCGTCGTGGAGGGGGGGGGGGTGTCCGCGGGGGGGGGGCACTCTCTCATTGATGGAACACAGTGTGAGAAGAGCATTTATGCGGGTGAACACCAGAAAAGCAGCTGGCCCAGATGGGATAACACGACGTATACTTAAGTCATGTGCTAACCAGCTAGCCCCAGTGTTCACCACCATATTCAATCTATCCCTGGCTGAGTCCGTGGTCCCTGCCTGCTTCAAGGTGTCCACCATAATCCCGGTACCAAAAAAATCCTCTCCAGCAGGTCTCAATGACTACAGACCAGTGGCACTCACCTCTGTGGTCATGAAATGTTTTGAGAGGATGGTTAAGGATTACATTTGTGCCTCTCTCCCCAGTGATATGGACCCTTTGCAATTTGCATACAGGTCAAACAGATCCACTGAAGATGCGGTCTCTCAGGTACTTCACAACACCCTCTCTCACCTAGACAGCCAGAAGGGGGGCTATGTGAGACTGTTGTTCATTGACTATAGCTCAGCGTTCAACACCATAGTCCCCACCAGACTGGTGGACAAGCTGATTGAGCTGGGTCTGAGCTCCGCTCTGAGCGCCTGGATACTGGACTTTCTGAGTGAAAGGCTTCAGGCGGTCAGGGTGGGGGGTCAGACCTCCAACACCATCACCCTGAGTATCGGGTCCCCCCAGGGCTGTGTCCTGAGCCCCCTGCTGTATTCTCTCTACACACATGACTGTGTGGCCAGGTTCACCTCCAACTCCATAGTGAAGTTTGTGGACGACACAGTGGTGGTGGGGCTGGTCTCTGACAACGACGAGAAGGCCTACCGGGAGGAGGTTGATGTACTGGCACGCTGGTGTCAGGACAACAGCCTGCTCCTGAACATTGGTAAAACCAAGGAGCTGATCGTGGATTTTAGGAGAGGACAGCAGGAGACACACACACCACTGTGGATAAACAGGGCTACCGTGGACAGGGTGAGCAGCTTTAAGTACCTGGGAGTCCACATCTCAGAGGATCTGACATGGACAACACACATAGACTCAGTCGTAAAAAAGGCGAAGCAGCTTTTTTTACCACCTGAGACAGTTAAGGAAGTTCAGAGTATCGGGGAAGATACTCCAGTCCTTCCGGAGCTGTAGAGAGCATCTTGACTGGAAACATCACTGCCTGGTATGGAAACAGCAAGGCACAGGACAAGAAGGCCCTACAGAGAGTGGTGCGCTCAGCTGAGCGTACTACGGGTATTGCACTACCACCCCTGCAGGACTTATATAACAAGAGGTGCAAATCCAGAGCCTGCAGAATAATGAAAGACCCTCACCACCCCAATAACAGCCTGTTCAAGCTGCTGTGGTCAGGCAAACGCCTGCGCACACCAGCAACTAGGACAGAGAGACTTCGGCTCAGCTTCTTCCCCCAGGCCATCAGAGTCTTGAACACTGAACTCTCCACACACAAGCACACATGATCACACACACAACACACATACTGTATACGCTCACACACTAACAGTCACTTTAGCACGAACACACACACACACATGCTGCACACGCTCACACTAAACGGTCACTTTACAAAATGAAAAAGGTCACTTTACTTTATAATTATTATAATTTTTTTAATAATGAATGGGAGTGGTTCTTGTATAGCAATAGATGGATTATATATATAACTGTATATTGTATAGTATAGTATTGTATAGTTGTAGCTGTGGCCATTATATGGTTTCATAATTTATATGTTATTTGAGTTTGTAAGTCTAGTGTAATATTTGAGAATGTATTTATGTTGCATTTCTTATTTTCTTTATTATTTAATTTGCTACAATTTATAGTATATTCATTTTGACGTCTGGTTATATATGGTGTCCCGTTAGGCTGCTCTTGCGTTTTACTTTAGGGACTGATTACGGCACCTGCGAGCAAGCGGCAGGGATGGTCGGAGTCAGGGGCGTCGTTCTGGTATGGCAAGGTATGGCACTCGCCATACCTTGGCAAATACAAATAAAAAAATAAAAAATAAAAGATATATATTTTTTTTTAATAATTTTTTTTAATTCGAATGTCAACATTATGAACGAAGCTTCGAACTATTCGGTACAGCCCTACCATGTTTTGATATTGTCAATTATCTCACTTTTACTCAGTGACTTTTACTGTGACTAACTAATATGCCCAAAAAAAAGGAAAATGGACATAGGGATGTTTTTTTATCAAAGGGCAGCAGAGACAAGTGATACGGGGACACAGGTAAGGTCTTACAATGGCTTAGTGATTATAACAGTGCAGTTCAGCATTCAGTAACCCATACTTTTTGTGAATGTTTTTGATACTACATTCTGTTGAACACACACCTCAAAACCGTACCTAAGGAAAATTGGCTCAATTGCAAGAAAAGTAATAGACAGTTATGATATTACATTCTGCATAATTCGTATGCAAAATATTGTGGTTCCCTGCTTTAGTCTGTTGACACATTTCTATACTAAAAATGCTTGTGTAGTCCTGTGTCATACCTAAATGTCATATAACTGAATTGTGTAGAAACAACTCACCAAAAGTGACTATTGCACAACTGATTTGACAAAAAAAATCCACCAAGGGGGGGTAACCCCCCGTTCACCCCCCCCCCCCCCTCCCTCCTCGCCATACCTAGTCTTTTACTGAAACGAAGCCACTGGTTGGAGTTGTACAGGTTCTACCACTATCAAGACTGTTGCCAAGAACAGAAGAATGAAACCCCCTTTTATGTAGCATGCAGCCAACGAGGTATTTAATGTTTGTTTGTATTTTGCTTTGCTGACGTGTTGTTTTTCATACTGTGTATATTATTGTTTGTGTTGACATAACGCGACTTATGTTTTCTGTTTGGATGGATTGGAGGTGTTACTCCTCACCACTGAGAGTCCGCGCTGGCTGGTGAAAAGATGAGACAGGCTGCCTCCTCATGTACCGGAGGGGACACATGATGCAAGGCTTCTATCCTCACTACAACTGACCAGTGGGGGGCATAGTCTAGCAATGTTCAAGACAGGGGAGGAGAGAATTGGCAATACAAAATAAGGATGGGAGAAAAATTTTAAATGAGGAGAAAAAGTGAATACAAAAAAATTATATAGTGTAGGAGTGCGGAACAAACGGACTGCCAGACGGTTGTTAGATGCAATACACGTGAAGTGCCATGTTTACTTCCCACTTCCTTAATACAATCTAATACGTCATCACATCAACCCGTGTGACTACATAACGTCAATGCCCTCTAACCACACCCTGTGCAAACATTGAACATGGATGTGACAGAATGTGAATGTGAATTCTATTGTCCATTATTGTCCCCCACATGCGCCCGCGCCAGAATTCACAAGAACTGGCAGCATGAGCCGATCCTGCCGAAACGGCTTCGGGTGTCCAGAGTCTGTGTAGCGACGGGACCAGTGACCACCAGAGGGTGGCCTGAGGACTTAACGGCCAGGGGGAAACCCTGTGTCATGGTGGAACCCGTAGACCCCGGAGTGTGGTCTGAGGTTTTGATGGCCGGAGCGCGGCCGGAGCGCGGCCGGAGCGCGGCCGGAGCGCGGCGGCTGAGCTACAGGAACCGGACGGTCCAGGTTCACATGAGCTGGTTTCAGACGGTCCACTGAAATGTGGTCCGGTTTCCCTCCTATTTCGACTACAAATGACTTGTCCCCTGTTTCCAGAACACGAAAAGGCCCCTCATATGGTGGCCGTAGTGGCGGCCGATGGGCATCATGGCGGACAAAGACGTACTTTGCTGTATGGAGATCAGGTGGAATATAAGCCTGGGGCACAATGTGCTGTGACGTAGGCACCGGCCTAAATACCTTGGTATTGTCCAGAAAAACAGACCGTTGGTGGCCAGCAGACCAAGGCGTTGTGGTGTTGGGTATGAAATCCCCGGGGACTCGCAATGGCTGCCCATAAACCAGTTTGGCTGAGGAGGACTGAAGATCTTCCTTAGGGGCTGATCGGAGGCCCAGCATGACCCACGGAAGTCTGTCAACCCACCCATTGTCCCAGAGACTGGCCCTGAATGCAGCCTTCATTGACCTATGAAACCTCTCGCACAGTCCATTAGCTTGAGGGTGATAGGCTGTTGTGCGGTGCAGCTTCACCCCGAGACCCTGGGCCACAGCATTCCAGAGCTCCGATGTGAACTGAGACTCCCAGTTGGAGGTTATGTCCGATGGAGCACCAAAACTGGCAACCCAGGTGCCGATGAATGCTCGTGCAATGTCGGCAGATGTAGTTGAAGATAGTGGAACGGCCTCTGGCCAACGAGTCGTCCTATCAATCATGGTAAGGAGGTGGGTGCAACCGTGTGATCACGTCAGGGTCACCAATGTAGGAGTGCGGAACAAACAGACTGCCAGACGGTTGTTAGATGCAATACACGTGAAGTGCCATGTTTACTTCCCACTTCCTTAATACAATCTAATACGTCATCATGTCAACCCGTGTGACTACATAACGCCAATGCCCTCTAACCACACCCTGTGCATAACATTGAACATGGATGTGACAGAATGTGAATGTGAATTCTATTGTCCATTATTTTCCCCCACAATAGAATATCAGGCATATAAATTACCTTATTATAGCCAAGTCGCACATCTATGGATCGGGCCAAATCTCTTTC
The DNA here is from genome assembly GCF_963971535.1 of Notolepis coatsorum. Classification (NCBI taxonomy): domain Eukaryota; kingdom Metazoa; phylum Chordata; class Actinopteri; order Aulopiformes; family Paralepididae; genus Notolepis; species Notolepis coatsorum. The sequence continues at coordinate 18,915,917 of NC_140168.1, read as the reverse complement.
CAATGGCAGAGTTCAATCTGGACTTAGTATCACCAGGCGTGCAGCAAAAACCATGAATGAAATCTACTCTAAGTGTAACGGAGGTCCGTGAGTATATCCACAGTCGCAGAAACAGGGGTGTTGACAAGCGACTGTGGCAGTAAGCGGGCTGTGAGTTAAACTCACTTCCTCATAACAGGGTTAATAGACGCATAAGTATGGTACATAGCAGTGGATTCACTTCTTAGTGCAGCGGCCTATGTCGTCGCCCGCGGTGCGGTAGCTCCCCTGTTCGACTCCCCCTCGGGACATCAGCATTTAACAACAACACAACGCAGACCAATACGATCCGTCACAGTGGTGCCCAGTGACCCGGATGTCCTGAGGGGTGTGAGTTTAGGGAGGTGAGTGTAACGGAGGTCCGTGAGTATATCCACAGTCGCAGAAACAGGGGTGTTGACAAGCGACTGTGGCAGTAAGCGGGCTGTGAGTTAAACTCACTTCCTCATAACAGGGTTAATAGACGCATAGGTACGGTACATAGCAGTGGATTCACTTCTTAGTGCAGCGGCCTATGTCATCGCCCGCGGTGCGGGAGCTCCCCTGTTCGACTCCCCCTCGGGACATCAGCATTTAACAACAACACAACGCAGACCAATACGATCCGTCACATCGTAAAAGTACAGTTACTTTTTTATTATGTAGATTCCTCCACCATTTCATCAGATTGCAGATTTGCTAGATGTTCACAGAAAGGTAGAGAAACTAACTGCGTTCTAATTTATGCCAATATCGTTCAGGTTTGTGGTAGATAATCCGGAAAATAAGAGAAATAAGGAAGTTTATCCACAAGTCATTTGATTGACAAGAGCTGGCTTGAGCTGGGTAGTGTCGTTTTTTCGGAATTCCAATGCCCATTGAAAGCCCTGGGTCTCCTCTCCTTATAGGCGAAACAGGTTTGCCACCACAGATCATGTGTCCAGCACCCTCACAGCCGTAGCTACAACCACTTACGTCAAAGCTCTTGTTCTTTTGAGAACATACTGGGTAGATTTCAACTTACAGGAAACTGTTAAAGATAGCGTAGAAGCGTGACTCAGGGCCCAGATCAGTGTTAATTTTGGCAGCTATTTTCATTTTAGTTTGAGTCTTAGTCATGTGTCAAGTGCTACTTTTTGTTTTCATCATATTTAGTCATCTTCATTTATTTTTCATTTAGTCAGTTTTAGTCAACTAAATGTCTGAGCATTTTAGTCTTAGTCAGTTTTTGTCTCAATTTTGTCTCTTTTGTTTTAGTCTAGATTTAGTCGATGAAAACGGATGACATTTTTGTCTATTTTTAGTTAATGGAAAAAATGTATTCAACATTTTCTTTTGAGACTCCGCCTCAGACTCTTATCATTTGGCACTAAAAGCTAAACATTGTCACCGGTATGGCTGTCTGCATTATGTCATTACATGTGTGCGAGAGTTCGATCAGTTAGCCACGTTAGCGTGAGCTAGGTTAGCCACTAGCTAACGCGAGCTAGATGGAAATACAAACAATGTGGTGAATAAGTGATTTACCTTGGAGGAATACTCCTTTGCCAACTTGCTGTACTTTGCTTGCAGGTCAGCAGCTGGATTATGAATAGTCCCAACTAGCTTTTCAAATAGCTCCAGGCTAATGCTAATAACACAGAGCTCCCGTCAGAACACTGTTCTGTCGGGACAATGGCATTAAGAAAAGTTATAATTAGTTTGTCTCGTCTTGTTTTAGTCAACAATATCAACATACATGAAGAGAAATTTCATCCTGGTTTTTGTAAATTACATTTTTGTGTGCTCAGTTGTGGTCAACGATATTTAATAAACTATTTAGTCTCGTTAGCGTCACATGGTATTCAATAACGTGACGTCACGTCTCGTTGTCGTCATGAAAAAAACCTTCGTTGACGAACATCTTTCGTCATCAATTTAGTCAACAAAATTAACACTGGCCCAGATAACGGTAAATGGTCGACTCGATATAGAACTAGCTAACCACAGAGACACACAGCATTGTTCTACATTATACACATGACCCAGACGGCAGATATGAAACTGGCTGACCACAGAGAACGCCTTGAAATACAACACTCTAATGTTGCACATTCCATAACTACACAATCTAATGTTGAACATTCCACAACTACACTCTAATGTTGCACATTCCACAACTACACTCTAATGTTGCAGATTCCACAACTACACTCTAATGTTGCACATTCCACACAACTACACTCTAATGGTGCACATTCCACACAATACACACTCTAATGTTGCACATTCCACAGCTTATACATCAGACATACATCCATATGTCGTGCTTTGGCTTTTCCTGCAGTCACACCTGCTTTTGGTGGAAGACACAGATGCCATTCATACAGATCGCTATCGTATACTGTATTTACATTTAGTCGTTTAGCCAGCGCTTTTATCAAAAGCGACTTAACACTCACAGACTCACACCTTGATAGCAAAACGGGTTGAACTTTGATAACCAAACCATTGTTAGGGGCGTGCCCAGCCCACTGTATAACTGTAACTCGCTCTATCATTCTAGAGCTCATTCAGACAAGCTCTCTTGTGACCATGTCACTTTTCATGACCCGTTTTTAGCTTAATAAAAACTAATCTTGAGTACTATGCTCTCCTCTCCGGTTTTTCTCTAAGCTGACAACAAAATAATTGGGTCTTTCACTCTAATCAATATTCATTAATTTGATCCCCCCATGCTCCATTTCTCCCCCCTTCCCCCCTCCAGACCCTCATCTGTACCTTTGATTACACTGCCTACTCATTATGCTTATAATCATACTTAATTATATTGTTTACACTCTTTATTCTACTATAATGTTATTGCCTATATTTATGTATTCTACTATGAATTGAAAATGGAGGACCCTTAAGTCAAAAGTATTTTTCTGGTCTTCATCCTCTTATTTATGTATTTGTTTATTTAGACGGGACAGAGCATTATTACTGGACACTACAAATAAATGCAGTGTAAATACACCAGATTTAGCAAGGATGCTAATTTTCGTCCACAGTCCCCACACGCAGTGGCGAATCCTTATGGAAGCCAACGGAAGCCAGACCTCCCTATCAAAATATGAATTAATATCAAATATGAAAGAAAAAAAAAAATATATATATATATATATATATATATATATATATATATATATATATATATATATATATATATATATATATATATATATATAATTTTCTTTAATATAGTTTACATTCTTTTTCATCTGTGTTATAATTATTATTATTATTATTTTTTTTTAATGTCTCCCTCTTCTCCTTCTCACTCTCTAACACACTGTCAGACTCACTATGCTCACTGCAGTTAGAGGAGAGGCAGGGGGGAGGTGGGTCCGTGTACGTTTTGATAGTTCGTTTTTCGTTTCAAACGGAAAAACAAAAAACAAAAAAAAACGGAAATACGAGGTGTTTTCCTATTTCCGTTTGAAACCAAAATCGAAAAAACGGGGAAAAACTGAAATACGGAGCTGTTTTTTGGTCGTATTTTGGTGTCAGAATCAAATGAAAAAAGGAGTAAATAATGGGCCGTGTACTTTTGATAGTTCGTTTTTCGTTTTTGATGTGAAGAATGGAGAACGGAACCACGTGACAAGTACATTTTTCAATGTAAAAGCCATTCACGATCTAACGTTAACGAATATGTATAACGCTATGAATAAATACACATGCATACAGATCTATACCAGGGTAACGTTATATACATACATTTTTTGTTTTGTGCATTTCATTTAGATATGATATTGTATGTGAAGTAATAGCCTAATCATATGGAAATAGCCTGTGTGGTCTGTCCCAAATAGTGTTGTTGTCTAAACGCACGTTATACAGATATCCTATAGTTCAGTGCAGTGGTCGGCAATAGGCGGCTCGCAGGCCGAAATAGGTCCGCCAGCAATCTGCCGGTCAGATTATTTTGAGAATATGATTTGTGATGAAGACTCGCTTTATTGTATCGGAATCGGGAGACTTAGGTAAAGTTAGAAAGATATTCACAGATTCGAATTTCCGTGTCAATAATTCTTAAGCAAAATGTTTTTAAAACACAAAGGACACCTCTTTCCTATCGTAGTAAGGTAGACAATGAGCTACAACCTTACTTTCACCTAAACAAGGCGAGCCGGCCTCGGAGCTGTACATTTAATAATAATAATTGTCTACCTTAATACGATAGGAAAGAGGTGTCCTTTGTGTTTTAAAAACGTTACCTAAATCTCCCGATTCCGATACAATAAAGCAAGTCTTCATCACAAATCATATTCTCAAAATAATCTGATCGGCAGATATTATTGCTGGCGGACCTATTTCAGCCTATTGCTGACCACTGAACTAGGATATCTGTATAACGTGCGTTTAGACAACACAGCTTGGGACAGACCACACAGGCTATTTCCATATTATTAGGCTATTACTTCACATAAAATATCATGTCTAAATGAAATGCACAAAACAAAAAATGTATGTATCATAACGTTACCCTGGTATAGATCTGTATGCATGTATTTATGTATTTATTCATAACGTTTTATACATATTCGTTAACGTTAGATCGTGCATGGCTTTTACATTGAAAAACGTACTTGTCACGTGGTTCCGTTCTCCATTCTTCACATCAAAAACGAAAAACGAACTATCAAAACGTACACGGCCCATTATTGACTCCTTTTTTTCATTTGATTCTGATACCAAAATAGGAAAAACAGGTCCGTATTTCAGTTTTTCCCCGTTTTTTCGATTTTGGTTTCAAACGGAAATATGAAACACCTCGTATTTCCTTTTTCTTTTCGTTTTTTCGTTTTTCCTTTTGAAACGAAAAACGAACTATCAAAACGTACACGGACCGAGGTGTCTTTCTCCAGCCTCAACCATGTGATTCATGTATGTAGAGTCCAAAACCGATACTACCCAATCAGATTCGAGCTGACTGCCACACCTTAAAAGTTTAAAACGGGGCTGTGAGCAGAATAATTAATCTGGCATCCCCTCTGCACACCTCCCCTCTGCACTCTGAAAATTGTATTAACCCGTGACTGCTCCCACGAGCCGAATATTGCCCCGATCCTCGCGAGATTAAATCCACGGGTACCTCTCGGCGTGCCGAAGCTTTTCCTAAATCACTTCCATCATCGGAAACGAGGGGAAAAGGTCGGCTCGCGACCCTGAAAATGTCGCGTGATTTTAGAAATGCTGTATTAAGTGAGCCTATTATGGGATCCACGCGAGCTTTCTATCGTGGAAACATCTGGGCGTCCCGCAACTTTTTCTCATTCACATGTAGCCCCGGAAATGCTTAGAAAAGGAAAGCCGAAAGCGTGGAATAAACTCGCCGAAACGGAAAAGTGTCCCACGGGCGCGCCGTGATTCCGATCCGCGTGAGAATATTCACGGCCATAGAGGAGACCGTGGGACACCTTTTTTCAACCGAATATGTGTCTCGAATTTGCTCCCACGTGGCGCGCAAAATCGTGCAAGGAAAGATCGGACCAAAAATGAACCAATGCTCCAGCAGTATTAATGACCCTGATGTAAACAAGACAAACGTCTTTCTCATCCCCTTATAAAATTGTGTGTATTGAGCCGTACTGTATTGTACCCATTCTGCAATCTGTTAAATAAATAAAAAGAAAGTTTGACTGGCCGCCGAGCCATACTGTAGTGTACATGGTGACTGCTTGACTTAAAAAAAAAAAAAAAAAATATTAATAAAAATATTTAATAATTTTTTTTTTAATAAATTTTTTTTGGCTTCCCCTGTTATTTTACCCACGCGACGCCACTGCCCACACAAAGCATAAAAACTAAACATGCAGGCAATGAATCATAACATGCTATGAGACACGGCATAAAAACATACAGAAAGAATATTTTTTTCAGATATCTTCAAGTTCGGCACTATATCGAGCAACTACTGAAGCGAAGTAAACAAACGCTTTTGGAAAATATTTTATTAAAAGTCTTCAGAGAGGCTTATGTCTCGAACTCAAGCCAAAAAACCATCTCAAGACTCTATATCGGATTACAACAGACGAAAGGTAATTCATTGTATGTAAAACAGAAATGGGAAAGGGAGGGGAACCTAAATATAACAGAAGAGGAATGGGAGGATTTATGTGAAATACAATGGAAAACATCAAGTTCACCAGTATGGAGATAATTTAGTTGGAAATCCCTGATTAGGTTCTTTAGTACTCCAGCTCAAGGGAGCCACCATACCAAATCTTCCAACTGCTGGAGACAGTGAGGCCTCTCAGAGGCAAATCATTACCACATATTCTGGTCTTGTCCCTTGCTGATGCCTTTCTGGAGGGAGGTCCATACAATTTTTGAAAATATATATCAGGACGACATCCCATTTAAGTTGGAGAGTCTATATTTTGGCGCCAGGCCATCAGAAAATGGGGATAGATATATATTTCAGATACTAAGCGCGGCTAGCAGGAAAGCCATTACTAGAAAGTGGTTAAGAACAGAAATTCCTACAGTGGATGATTGGATTGATATTATTTATGATATTTTTAAGATGGAAAGAATTACTTTTTCTTTTAGGTTGCAACAGGATACGTTTCGGAAGAAATGGGAAAGATGGATAATGTACATTACACCGTTACGATCGTCATTTGTTTAAGGTGTATAGAAAGGTCCATTCGGGATAATTGTTAATTGAACCTTGTGTAAAGGGAGTTGAGTGTCAGGAAGATGCACCCCAACATATTATTTTGTTATTTGTTTGCTTTATGGTAGATGCAGATCTATTGGAGATGTACCCTAACATATTATTTTGTTATTTGTTTGCTTTATGGTAGAGGCTGATCTATTGGAGATGTACCCTAACATATTATTTTGTTATTTGTTATTTTTGGTTATTGTTTTTGTTTGTCAAGAAAAAAAGAAGTATAGGATGTTATTGACTGTATGGGTCCTCATGTATGTACTTGTACTTCTGCACCGTAACTCAGAATTATTAACAATTGATGCAATTTGTACTGCAGAAGGCTGAGATAAATGAAGGAGAAGTCAAGATATTGTTTGAATGGACCATGGTGAAAATCAATAAATTTAAAAAAATAAATAAAAAAGAATTTAAAAGATGGAAATGATGTACAATCTTGTATGGTCAGTGGTAGATCATTCCAGATTAAACAGCCCTGACTGAGAGGGTGTTTTTAGCAAAGGCGGTTGGCCGGAAGGGCACTTCGCAATCCCCTCTGGTTGCTCTAGTGCTGATTCCTCTATCTGGCTTCCTTTCTATGAATTCCCTCAGAGGGGGCGGGCACAGACCATGTAGGGTCTTGTAAATAACAATAGCCTGTTTAAAAAATTTAAATGGGCCAAACTAAAAAAAATTTACCTCTGAAGAATGTGACAGTGATATGAGTGAGGTTTCTTATCGAATACTTTAAGTGCACTCTTGTATAGCTGTTCTATGGGTTTGAGGATCGTCACACCTGTGCGAGACCAGTTTGTGAAGCAGTACTCAATGTGTGATAGAATCATACAGTGAAGATAGGATCTAGCAGCACTGACTGTCAGGAAGGGTCTAATATGTTTGAAGTTTTGAAGGTTGAAGGTTAGCAGTTGTGTGTATTGAGCTGTACTGTATTGTACCCATTCTGCAATCTGTTAATAAAGTTTTCAATCAATCCCTCCCCCATGCTGCTATGATGCCTGAATTTCCACAAGTAGCTACGATTTGCTTGCGATATGAAGCAACAGGGATGCTAACTGTTAGCCATTCTGTAATTTAGTAACGTTCAAAGGTACCGTAAGGAGAATAAGCAAGAGGTCACTGCTGTCAGATTAGCTAAGAACAAAAGTTAAGATCGCCAGTGTATCAAGAACATAAATTAAGATCGTTGGTGTATTAAGAACAAAAGTTTGGATAATCGGTGTACTAAGAACAAAACGTAGGATAATCGGTGTACTAAGAACAAAAGTTAGGATAATCGGTGTACTAAGAACAAAAGTTAAGATGACAATGTTGAACAACGTTTTGATTTTACAGACCTGTTCTAATCGCAGTTTTCAGAGCATCCAGCTGCGTACGTTGGTGATTGATCTCGCCTTCATATTCTTCTATGGTTCTTTCAAATACTCCAAATATTTCTTCAGCAGCTGCAGTTAGTCGCTCGTTCACCAACAATCTCAACATTTGTATTCTAGACATGTTCAACAAGTCAAACGAAGACAAATATTGGCTATTAGATAGCATTAGCTCAGAAACAAGGAACCGGACAACACAAGCTGTAACCTGTGTGCTCTGCTGAGACACCTGATGTTATGTATAAATGTATCTGTCATCTGAATCTGTCGCAGAACAGGATAATCCTGATGCTGACTCAACCTAGTCTCAGTGATATCAAGTTCCAGTCCTGTGTCTGGAAATATTGGCACAGTTCCCAGATTCGGCTCGAACAAGGGACTAAACACGTTTAGTAATTATGCCACATCAATGTGGAATGCCCACAGCTGTAAAGGAATGCTATCACTACCCTCTTTCAAAACCACTCTGAAAGAGCACCTACGGCTACAGGAGACTGCAATTCAAAACTGATCCCTGTAAATGTCCAAACCCAACCCCCTCCAATGTACAGTTTCCCCGCCCCCCCCCCCACAATTTTTTATCAATCAATCAATTGTAGAGCTGCTATTGGTTTATGTTTTTATTTATTGTGATGTAATTTGTTGATTATGTTTGTGTGTTTTTTTTGTGGACCCTGTGTCTGTTAATAAAGATGATTGATTGATTGAAAAACAATTGGTCGCAGTGTTGCGACTTCACTTTTGTTGTTTGTTGTTTGTTTTTAACTGACAGTAGCAATAGTATACAAGGACAACAATAAATAAGGGAGAAAAGAGAAAGGAAGAGTGAGAACCAGAGGGAGAGAAAGGGAGAGCGAGAACCAGAGGGAGAGAGAGAAGAAAGGGGGAGAGGGAGCAAGGTAGGTGAGGGGGCTTAGGGGGAGGAGAGAATAGTCTGAGGGCTATGCATGCGATTGGGAGGCAGTCAGCAGGTCGGTTAAGATCTGTTGCAGATTTTGTTTAAAAGCAGTGAGCGATGTGAGGGCAGTGAGTTTAAGGGTGTTTTGTAATGTGTTCCAGTCAGATGCAGCAGCAAATCGGAAGGCGTTGCGTCCAGAAACCGTGCAGGCTTTGGGGATGGTGAGTTTGATGAAGTTGCTGGACCTTAGGTTGTAGTTAGCCTCTTAAGCTGCAACGTCCCTCATATGGGACGTTTTTCTGACTTTTTGCAACCGGCACTTTGGTGACCCCTAGTGGCTCGGGTGTGCATATTTTGTAATACAATATATATATCGAATTGAAGGCTTATTTGTTGCCTGTCGATAGCGACAAAATCCGACATAATCCAGTTCAGCGGTTCTCGAGTTACATGCCGGTATTTGAGGCTTGTGCAAAGTACACGGTATTGCGCAAAATACCACTCCCGACTCAGGCAGTAGTAGTTCCGTCAATCTAGATCCGATCTCGAAAATGATTGTGGATCGTTGTCAGTGTTGGGCAAGTTACTTTTTAAAAGTAACTAGTTACAGTTACTAGTTACTTCTTCCAAAAAGTTACTAAATTACTGTGGGACAAAGTGAGACTAGCCTCCAATCAAATGCCATGTATGTGTAGATATTATAATTACTATGTTTATATAGTGGATCATACAAATACAAACACAATAGATGTTTTGGAACTTTTGATATGTATTGACCCTCAACAGGCCACAACTGGGCAACATTAAATTATGCTTGTTAAGCACTATACCAAAAATAAATAACAAATATATACTGATTGATTGAAAATTTTAATTAACAGATTGCAGAATGGGTACAGTACAGTACAGCTCAATACACACAATTGTTAAGGGGATGCAGACCAGAGAAAGACTTTCGTCTTGTTTACATCAGGGTCCCCCATTTTCAATTCATGACATTTATGACATACATACACAACATACAGATATAAGAATCTAATCTAATCATCTAAACTAATCTAATCATGACATTTAAGACATGCATGACATACAGATATATATATATATTTGACTCTGAGCACCTGAAGACTGTGCTATTAAACCAGGAAGTATAGCACTATGTTGATTAGCCCCTTTCGTGACTGCGATGCAAGCCAGGGGCTCGAATACGCAGTCACTTTTGCTCCGTAGTAGCCAGGTTAATTTGCACCACCAAGCACTGCTTAAAAGCTAGCGGTGGGTCCAAAATATATCAGATATAAATTTCAAAGCTTCATAGTAACGCGCCGCATTATTTGGCAGTAACGGTAACGCCGTTATTAAGATTGGAAGAGTAATCCGTTAGATTACTCGTTACTGAAAAAACGAATGCCGTTATTTATAACTGTTACAAAGGGTCAGATTAAACCGAATATATGTATTTACTGATTGATATATATTGCATAATATTTGTATATCGTTTTGATATCCCTTGTATATTCTTTGTACATATACACTGAATATCCCTTTAGTCTACTACAGCCCATAATAGTTCATTCTCTCATTGGACAAGAACCTGGCGCCAGCAGACAGGCCCCTTGAGTCAAGTTCAATAGTGCCGACGAACATGTCCCTACTAGCCCCGGTTCCGCGTAGGAATACGGCTACCGAAATACGAATGGTACTATTTGTTCACCGTGCATATAAATAGGGCGCAAGAAATGTAGAATTCCTCTTAGTCCCTTGTCCCGTTCAGTCTCGTTCAGTTCCAGTTATCCAAGTGACGTCTCTCCCCACTACGCAACGTGGGCAGAGTAGGGCTCGCATCGCCCCAAGATAGAGTCTCGTGTTATCCTACTACGTTTGTTTAACGTATCGTTCGCTCCCTACTAGTAAAAGCCTTCATTACGAGTCAAAGACCACGTGAAGTGGGTAATTGTGTGTTTACATAGAGCACTTATTGCCGCGTGCTAATAAGGATAGTAACGTCAAGTTCAACTGTGAACTACCGTGCACCACGGAGGATACCTACACCGGTGATTGCAGAGCCATTTTCCGGCAGGATTATTCTTCATTGCTTTGACTGTGGCTGCTGGAGCAGAGAACCGTCTACACCCACTGCTGTGGGATATACACATTCCCGTGAGGACATCACTCGAGCCCGTTTCTGTCGGAGCAGAGACTCCACGGCTTCATCTGCGGCGCGCACCCTAGGATTACAGCTGCTGCTTTCCCCGCTGACACAGGGGTGATATCGCCTCCGTGGACCCTTGACTTTGTATAGAGCATTGCCTCCCCCTGCTGGCTTACAACCGGTAGTACCCCCCTTTCAGTATCTCCAGTATCTCTCCTGAGTACCATAGATAATTACTAATATTCATTATTGATTTGCCTATGCACATTCTATTTGCCTTATAAGCGCAATTAAAGTAATGTAATAATACCCTTTTGATGTAATAAATATTCTAAACAAGTATTTGTGTGGAAACCGTGTTATTGTGGAGAAGTTCTCATCATATACTTTTGTACAGTAAGGCCAGTAATGTACATAATACGGTAGTGGTTTAATGATACCAATACTTGATTAATACAGTCAGGGAATTGTACCCCTCAGTTACAATTGGTCCTTCGAGCCGGAGAATAATTAGCGTAATATTAATATAATATTAATATTGACATGGCCGATGACGAACACTCCACAAACGGTTCTCCTAAGCTAGATCGCCCGCAGCGCAGACGGCAGCCACCTCCCTATCTAGAGGCATACTCTGTCAGTCCAATACCTAGCTTTAAAGGGAAATTAGATACGGATAAAATAACTAAAGCGGATAGTAAAATTATGTCCGACCCTACCAACCAGGCTACCCCGCCAACAGAGGCCCTAGTGGGTTCTAATGTAACTGACCAAGCTCACGGTGGGGACCAGGAGGGAACTGACACGACTTTATCCCCTGACAACGCCGACGAGGTAGTCCCCGGAGCGCTCCAGGATAAAGAAAGCCCTCCCGGGATGGAACCCGACCCACCACAAGAAGAGACGCGCACCCAGGGGATGGATCTCCTCGGTACGCAACAGGAGAACGGGTCTCCAACAAGTACTGCCGGGAGCCGATCGCCCCGAACGGCGTCTTCCCCCAGCGCGGCGGACAAGATGCTGGCGCAAGCACTCATCGCCACCCTGGCAGCCTCCACCGAACGCGATCGACTTCAAGCGCAACAGACGCGCGAGCGCGAACATTTTGCAGGCGAGCGAGATCGCTTCCAGGCGCAACAAAGGAGTGAAGACGACCGCATAAGACTGGAGACCAGACGCCTCCAGACAGAAGAGAACATTGAGAGAAGCCGCGCCGATGCACAGCACGCCGCCGCCAATGCACAGCGCGACGTCGCACATGCCCAGCGCGACGCCGCCAACGCACAGCGCGACGCTGCCCAGGCCAGCGCCAATGCGCAGCGCGACGTCGCCAATGCCCAGCGCGAAGCAGCGCGCGACGCCGCCCATGCCCAGCGCGAGGCAGAGCGCGACCGGCTGCAGGCGGAGCTGATGGACAAACTGGTTGCCATGGCGACACCCCCTCACTCCACACGGAGCTCTCAGAGATCGTCAAGACATGGGTCTAGGACACATTCCCCTACCCGACGAAGCGACCCGGGACCCCGCCAACAGGAGGATCCTGTCCACGTCTCCGAACCCCCTCCCCAGCCGGTCCATACGAGACCCAGCAACCGGGAAGAATCGGACCACGCCGAGAGACTGAACAGAAGACTCCAGGTCCTAGCAGAGGAAGAGGAGGAGGAAGAGGAGGAATGTCAAGCCGACCAGCAGCAACGTACTCTGGCCCAGGAGGCCCAGTACAGCCCCGACCAGCAGCAACGTACTCTGGACCAGGAGGTCCAGTACAGCCCAGAAGTCAGCCCCGAGGCCCTGCGCTACAAACCCCCGACTCAACTCACGGGTGAGTTTGACGCACCGCCAGCCCCGAGGGACAGCACCTGGGTACCCGACCTTCGGTACCCACCAAGTACCAGCCCAAGACGACACGCACGGGGAGACTCGCCTAGGAGGCCTCTTCCCCAACGCTCACCGATGTGCCAGTCATCCATGGCATCGTACCTTGGCGCACCGACGTTTCCAGACTTCACCCATGAGAACCGAGCACAGTACACGGAGCTACGGATGTGCTTAGAGACAATGATGGTTGATGTAGCTGATGAACGCCACAAGTATGCTACCCTATTGAAGCACCTCAAGGTGCCCCGAGCGCACAATATAGCGCTGGCCTATGCCAACTCTACTACCCCATACACAGCGGCTCTAGCAGCACTCGACCAACGGTATGGACGCGTATGGGACTACGTGATACAGGAGATAAGAGACATTGACCGTCTCCCCCCAGCCAGAGACAACAGAGCGCTAGATGACCTGTCTATCAAGGTACAGTCCCTGGTAGGGATGCTGGGGTCCCAAAAGGAAAAGGGTATCTACGAACTGTACGCTAACTCTAACGTAGAGAGGATATTAGAGAAGCTCCCTCCCGCCCGACAAGAGCGCTTCAGGCGGCAGAGAGACTACCGCGACCCCAACGGTCCAGAGGCATCCCTCCTAGACCTATCTGAGTTCCTCGCCAGGGAGGTCAGTAGCCTACGACTCGACACGTTCGTATGGAGTGGACCAAGCCCAAGACTCGGACCTCGGGGACAAACGGATAACCGCCGGTTGGTGACCGTTATGCACCAAGCCGAATCAGTACCACACAAGAACCACAACACCCCCTCGACGAAAGAGGACCAGTGGAAGATTGAGTGCCAGTACTGTGAGGGAGAACATCGGCTGTATCAGTGCGAAGATTTCAAGAAGCTGACCACGGATGATGTGAGTCAGTGGGTCAAGGACCACCGCCGCTGCTTCCGCTGCGCGCGCAGCCACCTAGCGGCTGAGTGCCGCTTGAAGAAGAAGTGCAGCAGGTGCGGTGGCACCCACTTGGAGGTCCTGCATGACATCAACAGGCGTCAGCCAGGACAACAGAGTGGGCCCGTCGCGGTAATGTACCATGCCGAGGCGGTGGCACCAGTACCGAAGAGCCACCAGACCGCTCCTACTGTACCTACTGCGACGGCGGACACTGGCTGGCACAGTGCGCCGAATATAAGACACTGAACCCCGTCCAAGTGGACCAGTGGCGTGAGGCGGTCCAGGCGGGCGCCGCTTACCACGCAGGGGCGGCCCAGGCGGGCGCCGCTTACCGCGCAGCACGGTGCGGAGCCCACCAGAAGGTCCAAGGCAACCAACCAACAGGAGTGCTCCACATTGACCAGCATAGCGGGACCCCCCGTGTGCTCCTCAAAGTGGTCAGAGTGCTCCTGAGCTACGAGGACAAGGTCCTGGACACTTACGCCGTCCTGGACGATGGGTCTGAAAAGACTCTCCTCCTCGCTTCCGCAGCAGCCCAGTTGGGCCTGCGAGGTGTCAAAGATACAATGACCATACGCACCATCAGAAGGGACCAGAAGACCATAAAGGGTGAAAGGGTCTCCTTCGAGATAGCAGCGGTGGACCAGCCCGAGAAGCAGTATAGTATAACTAACGTCTTCACCAGCCACGACATAGGCCTGTCTCAGTACACCTACCCCATCCCACAGCTGATGGCTAAGTATGTGCACCTACGTCAACTACCTATACCGCTTATCGACGGCGCCACACCGACCCTGCTCATCGGCTCCGACCACGCGGACCTCATTCTCCCAATTGAGGCGGCCCACGTCGGACCCAAAGGATGCCCAGTCGCGGTTCAGACCCGACTGGGATGGACGCTCCAGGGCCCCCTCTATGGACTTGACAGTCAACCCACGTCTACACGCTGCCTACACACAGAGGCGAGCGACACCGGCCTCTCCCCCGTACAGCAGAGGCTATTGACATTAAGCGAGAGGCCCGTGAGAGAACCGTGGGTACCAGAGGGAGTTCGGAATTCCACCCCCCTCAGCTGCGCTCCAGACGTAGCTGACCTCGAACCCAGCACCCCAAGTGACTCCTTGACGGTGCGGCCGGGACCGGCCCCTCCTCAGATGGGGTACAGAGCAAACAAGAGAAACAGAAGGAGGAGGAGGAGGCACAGCCAAGCACAGATCAAAGCAGTCTCAGGCCCGCTCCCTCCTAAGCCCCCCTTCATCTCGTCCAGTCGTCATGACCATAGACCAGTCACTACCCCGAGCTGCGTGGCCGGCCGGCCGCGTAAGCAAAGTGACCACTGGTGCCGATGGAAAGGTCAGAGTGGCAGAAGTGCTCGGCCAAGGGCGGACCTACAACCGACCCGTGGCGAGGCTGATAGAGTCGCCAAGGCTCCCCGACTCGCTTAATGACGACCATGACCCATGACTTTGTGAACTGACCGACCCCTCACAACGGACATTGAGTAGTGGACAGTGCGGTTAATCTGTCTCTGCTTAGCTAATTAGGTGGGACTAATTAGGGGGCGGCTGTTACAAAGGGTCAGATTAAACCGAATATATGTATTTACTGATTGATATATATTGCATAATATTTGTATATCGTTTTGATATCCCTTGTATATTCTTTGTACATATACACTGAATATCCCTTTAGTCTACTACAGCCCATAATAGTTCATTCTCTCATTGGACAAGAACCTGGCGCCAGCAGACAGGCCCCTTGAGTCAAGTTCAATAGTGCCGACGAACATGTCCCTACTAGCCCCGGTTCCGCGTAGGAATACGGCTACCGAAATACGAATGGTACTATTTGTTCACCGTGCATATAAATAGGGCGCAAGAAATGTAGAATTCCTCTTAGTCCCTTGTCCCGTTCAGTCTCGTTCAGTTCCAGTTATCCAAGTGACGTCTCTCCCCACTACGCAACGTGGGCAGAGTAGGGCTCGCATCGCCCCAAGATAGAGTCTCGTGTTATCCTACTACGTTTGTTTAACGTATCGTTCGCTCCCTACTAGTAAAAGCCTTCATTACGAGTCAAAGACCACGTGAAGTGGGTAATTGTGTGTCTACATAGAGAACTTATTGCCGCGTGCTAATAAGGATAGTAACGTCAAGTTCAACTGTGAACTACCGTGCACCACGGAGGATACCTACACCGGTGATTGCAGAGCCATTTTCCGGCAGGATTATTCTTCATTGCTTTGACTGTGGCTGCTGGAGCAGAGAACCGTCTACACCCACTGCTGTGGGATCTACACATTCCCGTGAGGACATCACTCGAGCCCGTCTCTGTCGGAGCAGAGACTCCACGGCTTCATCTGCGGCGCGCACCCTAGGATTACAGCTGCTGCTTTCCCCGCTGACACAGGGGTGATATCGCCTCCGTGGACCCTTGACTTTGTATAGAGCATTGCCTCCCCCTGCTGGCTTACAACCGGTAGTACCCCCCTTTCAGTATCTCCAGTATCTCTCCTGAGTACCATAGATAATTACTAATATTCATTATTGATTTGCCTATGCACATTCTATTTGCCTTATAAGCGCAATTAAAGTAATGTAATAATACCCTTTTGATGTAATAAATATTCTAAACGAGTATTTGTGTGGAAACCGTGTTATTGTTGAGAAGTTCTCATCATATACTTGTGTACAGTAAGGCCAGTAATGTACATAATACGGTAGTGGTTTAATGATACCAATACTTGATTAATACAGTCAGGGAATTGTACCCCTCAGTTACAATAACGCTGTTATTCCCATCACTGATCGTTGTAGCCAATAAGTGTGGCTTCCAATGATACCCCATGTGGGGATGTGTGAATCAGGGATCTAGGTGAACAACTAAATTCTTTAACAGGAAGCCAAATGAATGGAAGTCTATGAGAAAACTGAGTTTTTCTTTGTACACAGTTTACCAAAATCACTCCTAATCACTCATTTCTGAATGGATCTTTATGAAATTTGGATATGTACTACATAAGGCTTAATGCTATGGCTCTGTCTGGATTTGTAAGCCATACCACCTTCTGGGGAAATACTACCTCTGGACTACTAACTACTACAGAAAAACTTGAGTAACAAGTTTTTTTACAACTCAAGTTCAGACCTATGTTACTCTATTACGTTAGCACTAAAAGTGTATTCTTCTTCTGGAATCAGAAACTTCAGAATGTCATCTTTCAAAAGAGACCAGGCGCATGCATGTGCTATAAGTATAAAGTATGTTGTTTTGGTTTGCAAAGAAAGTATGCAGTCCTCAAAAACAAAAATGAAAATGGCCAATTTTGGAGGCGCCTGTATAAGAGGTTAGAAGTGGAGACGTGCAGAAGGGAGGAGAGGTAGAGAGGTGTTTTACCAAATACGGTTTTGTAAATTATTTGAAGCCAGTGAAGAAGCCTTCTGGTGTGAAGAGATGTCCAGTCCACCAGGTTATAAAGGTCACAATCGTGAGTAGTGAAGGGTGCACTAGTGGCAAAACAGATGGCGGAATGATGGAGTATGTCGAGTTCTCTGAGGGCACACTGGGATGCCATTCTATAGATGGTGTCGCCATAGTCAAATATAGGGAGGATGGTCATCTTGACAAGAGCGGCCGAGCGGGTGAAGGAAGCTTTGTTGCGGTACAGGAAGCTCAGATGAGCTTTGACTTTGGCCTGCAGGTGTTTTATGTGAGTAGAGAAGGAAATGGATGGGTCTAGCCAGAGGCCAAGGTATTTATAAGAGGTAACAAACTCCAGCTCTGAGCCGTCGGCACAGGTGATTTTAGGGGTCCCAGTGTCATGCTTTCTGTCAAAGAGCATACATTTAGTCTTCTTGGAGTTGAGAAGAAGGTGGAGACTGTGAAAGGACTGTTCAATAGAGGTAAGACTATTTTGAAGAGTGGATGCCGCAGAGTGGAGTGAAGGTCCTGCTGAGTACAAGATGGTGTCGTCAGCGTATAGATGGATCTGTGAATTTCCAGCAGCCTTGGCTACATTGTTGATGTAGATAGAGAACAGCAAGGGACCCAAGATGCAGCCCTGAGGCACCATTTAAAAAATGTTGAGAGGGTCAGACAAGATGTTCTCCGTCTTCACCTGATGAACACGATTAGCAAGGTAGCCGGCAAACCAACTGCAGGATTTTTAAGAAAGGCCAATGCTGGAGAGCCTCTGTAGGAGGATGGAATGGTTGACTGAGTCAAAGGCTTTCGCTAAATCAATAAAGGTGGCGATTACAGTAAGGTGTACGAGTTGTAGTGCAAATCCTTTACTAATAAATATAAAGTGTGTTTAGGTGATCTAAAGTGTGGAGAGTGGGTGCTGCAGTGTGTTGTTTGTTTAAAGTGAGTGTGTGCGTGTGGGTGTGTGTGTGCTGTGTGCATTTGATGGTTGTTGCATAGTGTTTATTGTTCGTTGAGCAGCCTGATGGCCTGGGGATAGAAGCTTCTTCTGAGTCTTTCTGTGCTCGCCTTAAGACTCCGGTATCGCTTGCCTGACCACAGCAGTTCAAAGAGGCAGTTGTTCGGGTGGCTGGAGTCCTTGATGATTCTCTTAGCCTTACCCCTGCACCGCTTGTTGTAAATGTTCTGGAGGGTGGGAAGCCCCCCTCCAATTGTGCGTTCGGCTGAACGTGTCACTCTTTGTAGTCTGCTACGGTCTTGTGCAGTGCTATTCCCAAACCAGTGGCTGCCACCTGTTCGTATACGCCCGCCGCATCTCCACAGCCCAGGGGGGTTGGGTAGGATTGGTGGGTGGGTGGGGGCCACTGTACAACTGTACAAGCAAAACTGTACATTGGAATATTGACAAAACCATACTTGGTAATTTACTGTACATTGGAGGGGGTTGTGTTATGACATTTACAGGGGCCAGTTTCGAATTGCAGTCTCCCGTAGGTGTTCTTTGAGAGCGTTTTTGAAAGTGGGTAGTGATTCACATTCCTTTACAGCTTTGGGTAGGGCGTTCCACATTGATGTGGCATAATTGCTAAACGTGTTTAGTCCCTTGTTTGAGCCGAATCTGGGTTTAACATGATTTGTGGAGCTCCCTCTGGTGTTGTGATCGTGGTATTCACTGACCTTTGGGAAGTATTTTGACATGTACATGGGTACCTTGGTCGTGTAGTGTATCTTGTAGACCAGGCCCATTGCAAGTTGCTGTACTCTGTCGTCTACTCTAAGCCATCCTAGGTTGTCAAAGTGGGCAGGGGTGATCAAAGTCTTTTTAGCTTGGCCCTCAGAGCCCACCACTTCTAAATATTCTCTATATTTTTTAAAGTGACATATAAAAAACGCCACAATGTGTGTGTGGGGGGGCCTCCACAAGAATCTGGCCCAGGGGCCTCTGAAGTCTTAATCTGGCCTTGTTGTGATGCACCCGTGGCCTGGCCGGAACCCGGACTGCAGATTAGACAGGCAGTAGCGGCTGGTGCCGCTGGTGCCTTGTGGGTCGCAGTTCACGTTAGGAGGTCGAGTTGAAAATGTAATGCTCTGAGATGCTCTGGAGCAATCTCTCTCTCTGTCTCTCGGATCAATCAAATCAAATAATTAACACATGTATGTTGTCATTTTAAACAACTCACCATTCATTCATTATGCATCAGCAGCAGCTAAATTAATGTTATAGTTCACAACACAGCAGCGCGTTTTGAATCGCTAGCCTATTATCGTCTCAGCAAGCACAGTCAATACTTTTTTCCGTAGCCGCATTTCGCGGAGACAGCTGTGTATAGCGAGAGAGAGCGAGAGAGAGAGAGAGAGAGAGAGAGAGAGAGAGAGAGAGAGAGAGAGAGAGACTCACTGTTTAGTTGAAACGTCCAGGGCAGGAGGGCTTCACTTGATAAAGTGTATAATCCACTGTTGATGTATTCCAGACCACTGTCCACTGTGTCCAGACTGCATCCGGCATATAGCTTGTTAGCCAAGTGTTAGCTTGTTAGCACTGCAGTTAGCACCACACAACACAAGTACATTTCTTTGTCCATTTCCGCGTCGAACAGACTGCAAACTACCTGGCGTTCTATCGCCATGCTCTAAGACAAACTCTAACCTTAACCAACTTTGAAAGAGTGCCTAAGCTTAACTGTCTAAAGAACTTGCAGTCACGCTCTAAGACAAACAGCTGCATCTCACAACAACACAACTAGTATCTCTACCACCAACCTAGGAATAAGCTAGAATTGGAACATTAGAAATTGGATTCGGCCAATCAGAGATCGTCTCCGCGAAAATTCTAACCAGGGCAGGGCCTGGGGGGGGGGCGGCGCCCGAGCGCCCCTAGTGGCGAGCCGCCACTGTAGACAGGATGTTGTTTGAGGCCATGAAGTGACTGAGCTGTTTGTGAACCAGCTTCTCTAAGACCTTAGCCAAGCAGGGCAAGATGGAAATAGGCCTGTAGCAGTTGGGGTCAGAGCCAGAACCACCTTTAAAGAGTGGGAAGACTAGGGCAGTTTTCCAATCAGGAGGAAAGACAGATAGCTCAAGAGACAAGTTGAATAGCCGCGTGATGGGGGCGGCAATGATATGGGCAGCAGCTTTTAAAAACATAGGTTCAAGACCATCAGAGCCAGCCGACTTGTTTGAATCCAGCTTGGTGAGCTCCTCAAAAACCTCAGAGCTCAGGAAAGGTTTAAAGGAAAAAACGCCAGAGCTGGGAGAAGAAGGAGGCTGAGATGAGGCAGTGATGGGGAGCATAGCAGAGAAGACATCGGCAGAGTTGACAAAATGATTATTGAAAAGTGATGCCATGCGAGATTTATCAGTGACAACAGTGTCATAGAAAGTCATCACGTTGGGAAGATGAGGAGAAGCAAGCTTATTCTCCATGGATTTTACAGTTTTCCAAAACGTCTTGGCATCAGAGGAAGAAAATATATCCAAGAAATAATTGATTTTGGCTTTCCTGATAGCCTGGGTAGATTTGTTTCTACACTGCCTAAAGGCAAGCCAGTCAGCAGGGGACTGAGAGGAACGGGCTTTCCGCCATAAGGTGTTTTTATGGCGGATTAAAACAGCCAAATCATGGGAGAACCAGGGGCTGAAGCGATCCTTTATCCGTAATGTTTTAAGTGGGGCATGTTTATTCATGATCCGGCTAAAGGTATTTTTTTTTTTATTTTTTTATTTTTTCTCCATTTTCCTCCGATTTTTCTCCCATCCCAATGTTAGCCGTATGCCAATTCCCAATCCCTTCCTGGTCGCTGCGCACTTACCCCCCACAGTCAGATCATCTGGGAGAGTGGAGGCTATCACGTGCTTCCTCCGACACACGTCCAGCCAATCAACCGCTTCTTTTCACCTGGCAGCGCGGATCCTCCCTGAGAGGGCGTAGCGTGTGGAAGGATCACACTATCCCACTCAGGTCCTATCCGCGCTTAGCAGGCGCCCCGACCGAACTGTAGGAGTCGCTGTTTACAACAACCCGGACCCACCCCGCCAGCTTCTCCCACCCTCTAATACAGCTAATTGTATTAGTGTGAACGGCCAGCCAAGCTGGTGACAACCCCGGAGCTGTGAGCTGGATTCGAACAGGCGAATCCAGCTCACAGCTTCGGGGTTGGTGACGAACGCAATCTCCGCTACGCCACCTAACCGCTCGGCTAAAGGTATTTTTAAAGTATGACCAGACAGCATCAATAGTGGTGATAGAATTCATTCTGTCCCATTTCTCAGCAGCAACGTCATGGAGAAAGGCTTCCATAACAAACTTCTTCAGGGAACGCTTGGTTACGGTCACTGGTGGTCGTTTGACTGAGGAGCTTGAACGGATGCAGGCAATGGTGTAGTGATCACTCAGATCTTGACTGAAGACACCAGATTTAAAGTTAGATGGAGCGTTAGTAAGGATAACATCGATCAATGTAGCAGATGAAGGGACTTTCAAATTGTGTTTGGTGGGCTCAGATATTATTTGAGAGAGGTTTAAAGCGTCAAATTGCTGTGTGACTATGTCTGGAGGGTTAGTCATGTCCCAATGTCCCGGGAGGACAAACTCGGATGAGATGTAAGGGGCCAGGAGTTTACTGAGTGCAGTTAGAGTGCAGGCTGGGGCAGAGGGTGGTCTATAGCAGACAGCAACAGAGAGAGAAAAGTTAGCGGACAGTTTGAGTTTTAACACTAACAGTTCAAATTGCTTAGGAACAGATCTTGACAGTGAAATAGAGCATTGCAAGTGGTCTTTAACAAATATAGCTACACGCCTCCTTTAGTGGCTCTGTCTTGGCGAAAGACATGGTAACCTGGTATGGAGATGTTTAGGCTAGACACGCTATTCTTAAACCACGATTCAGAGATAGCTAAAACATCAGGAGTGACAGTGTGAACCCAGGATTTTAGCAGGTCAAGTTTGGGTAATAGGCTGCGAATGTTAAGAACGGGTTGATGAATGCGGCAGTGGCTTTTCTTATTTGTACTGTATCTTAACAGACAGTTAAGAAAAAATATAAGAAAAATGTATAAGAGTATTGGTGAATGAGGCCCAATGTACATATTTAACATGTTCTCAGTGTTGAGACAACCCCTCATTCTGTAAAAGCAATGCAACACACAGGAAAAGGACATTTTCACAATAGATCCCCATTAACCATAAAATAATATGTTGTGTTCCTCAGTAATGAATCATAATTTCTCCTAAAGTCAGGTACTGTCTTATGTTCTTTCTTGTACAGGGTGCCGTTGTACCACAAGGAATTGACTCAAACCTTTTAGATAATTTTTTTGCACATTGGCTTTATAAACACACAAACACACGTACATACAAACATGACATCATAACTTGTGATTTCCAACCCTTGCAACGAATAACCACACAAGTCCATTTTGAATTCTTTTTTTTGGAACAGCCTGTGTATTTTCAGTTCATCCGGATAGACTTGGGAGTGTGAACGTGATACATCGCCAGAAAGGATTCGGTCCTTAACATTCCTGAGGGTTGAGCCTTGTTTACATCACTGGTTTTCCCGCTGTTTGTATTACCGTCTTTTAGCACAGACACACTGGTATCGTATAAAACTAGAGATCTTGAGGAATTCAAAGCTACCAGCTTGTCATCGCTAGCTTACTGGCAAAGGGGTAGATTTTGGTCCAAATTTAAGCTACTTGAAGCTAGCTTAAATTTGATGGTCCCTTGACTTCTCACCTCAAGATATCTGAATGAAGATGGACCCAATAAAACCACGCAAGACTCCTCTTTACATTTATGCTAGTGCAGAATTAGGCCCAAACCAGGCAATATAACATGTTTAATTCATAAAATGTGGTTTAGGTGACAACATGAAGCCCAAGGCAGGCTGGGCTTTAGAACTCTGGTGAGTTAGCTAACGTAAGCAACTCTTTATACTTTTAGATAATTGGGTTTGAAAAACACCATACATGTATATGGTTCTTCCTCGCAAGGGTTCACTTTGTATTTAGTTTGCACAGAGAATCACATGATACTTTGTGATTTTGAAAACACGTCATAGCCTATATCACACATTGAAAATTCTAAATGTACATAGCGGAATTGTCGTACATTGTGAAGTGATCAAAAATAATCGTCTGTCCTCCACTCTCTGAGACTAGCCTGGATCCAACCCCCGGAATTTGCTACATGTTGACACATTTTTTTTAAAATAAAATTGTGATAATTATTTGATTCAGTTCAGGTGATTCTGAATCGCTTTAATTGAATCATAGCATTATGAAATTTGAAAACTGGCAGAAACAGGTGGATTTTGGGGGGCTGTATCCATGCTACTAGTAGGCTACGTTCACACTGCAAGCCTTTGTGCTACGTTCACACTGCAAGCCTTAGGCTTAGTGCTGCGTTCACACTGCAAGCCTTTGTGCTACGTTCACACTGCAAGCATTAGTGCTGCGTTCACACTGCAAGCATTAGTGCTGCGTTCACACTGCAAGCCTTTGTGCTACGTTCACACTGCAAGCATTAGTGCTGCGTTCACACTGCAAGCCTTAGTGCTGCAAGCCTTAGTGCTGTGTTCACACTGCAAGCCTTAGTGCTGCAAGCCTTAGTGCTGTGTTCACACTGCAAGCCTTAGTGCTGCGTTCACACTGCAAGCCTTAGTGCTGTGTTCACACTGCAAGCCTCATTGCTGCGTTCACACTGCAAGCCTTAGTGCTGCAAGCCTTAGTGCTGCGTTCACACTGCAAGCCTTAGTGCTGCGTTCACACTGCAAGCCTTAGTGCTGCGTTCACACTGCAAGCCTCAGTGCTGCGTTCACACTGCAAGCCTTAGTGCTGCGTTCACACTGCAAGCCTTAGTGCTGTGTTCACACTGCAAGCCTTAGTGCTGCGTTCACACTGCAAGCCTTAGTGCTGCAAGCCTTAGTGCTGCGTTCACACTGCAAGCCTTATTGCTGCGTTCACACTGCAAGCCTTATTGCTGCGTTCACACTGCAAGCCTTAGTGCTGCGTTCACACTGCAAGCCTTATTGCTGCGTTCACACTGCAAGCCTTATTGCTGCGTTCACACTGCAAGCCTTAGTGCTGCGTTCACACTGCAAGCCTTATTGCTGCGTTCACACTGCAAGCCTTAGTGCTGCGTTCACACTGCAAGCCTTAGTGCTGCAAGCCTTAGTGCTGCGTTCACACTGCAAGCCTTAGTGCTGCGTTCACACTGCAAGCCTTAGTGCTGCGTTCACACTGCAAGCCTTAGTGCTGCGTTCACACTGCAAGCCTTAGTACTGCGTTCACACTGCAAGCCTTAGTGCTGTGTTCACACTGCAAGCCTTAGTGCTACGTTCACACTGCAAGCCTTAGTGCTACATTCACAATGACAGCCTTAGTGCTGCGTTCACACTGCAAGCCTTAGTGCTGCGTTCACACTGCAAGCCTTAGTGCTGCGTTCACACTGCAAGCCTTAGTGCTGCGTTCACACTGCAAGCCTTAGTGCTACATTCTGATTTATTGCTCAGATCTTATCTTTTTTGTTTGGCTGTTCACATTCTTTTTTAAATGTGGCCAATATCAGACTCCAGTGTGAACTGGTGACACTCCTGAACTGAACCGCATGCACAAATGAACAATAAAGATGGACGTGAGAAATTGTGACAAATGTTGATCTAGAGTGACGTAAAAGTTACAATAAAGTCACATGACTGTTCAGACTGAGGTCACATTGCAAGAGATGATACCTGTATCTGATTTAGGGCCACATATGAAAGTGGCCCAAATCAGAATTGAAAAGATCCGATTCCATGTGATTTGTACTGTTCACACTGTCGTGAAAAAACTGATCTGAGTCACATATGAGCAAAGAAATCAGATTTGGGCCGCTTTTGCCTGCAGTGTGTGAACGTAGCCTTAGTTACAAAATAAAGTAATCTGGTTTTATTCACAGTCCTGCCAATATTGATGCATTGACATTATATTGTATCCTTGCCCTGCATCTTAAAAGAGAATGCTATTTTCTTAATATAATATATATATAGTGTGCTCTTAAAGGGATAGTTGTGATTTTTGGAAGCCTAGACCTATTTTCTACTTACTGCTGTTGATCGGTAGAGTGGTGGTGACCTTGGAATTATAAGAGTCCATCTGACATTCGGGTAGAAAAGGTTGTTCCTTCCTATAATGGAAAAGTATCTTTCTTTTGCTGCATTTAAAAGTATGATCTCTGACCACTGTTTGTCGACTTGTCTCAGCTGATTTTTTTATTGTTTATTCTTATTTATTGTGCCTATATGTATGAATTTAGTGATGAACTGTGTTAAACTTGTTTTGTAAGCTCGTCGTCGCTGTAAATTAGGGTAACCTCAGCGTCTTACGAGTTGAAGTAAAGGTTTGAAAAAGGTGCTATAGATAACATTTTAGGTAGAGAAATATATTTTTTTCTTTTTTTAATAATACATCTACAGAGCTTTTAGAAAGATGCAGAATAAAAGTATTGCCAAAAATTATTGATTAATGAATTTATCATTTAGAAAATGTTGGTGGGTCCAAAATTAATGTTGTTGTTTACATGTTGCATGCATGTATCACCTCCCTACTTCCCATTTCCCCACGTGGAATGCACCTGATTGGATAAATGACATGCTAGTGCTCTAGTGCAGCATCTAGTGGCTGAATGTTATCTATAGCACCTTTAAGCAGTGGTGGAGGTGCAGGGTCGGGGGGTTGGTTTATGGGATCTGAACGTTTTAATTAAAGTTCAGTTTCTCAAAACTACTCTGATCCCTGAAGGAAACGTATAATTCCAGGCTTGTGCTTCGTTTCACAAAAGCATTTCTGTTTTTGTTTTGTTTTTCACTCCTCGGCATCAGGTGCTGGATCGGTGTAACGGAACGGATCGAAGAGGTCGCGGTTGAAGTCGTACGGGTCGAAGTAGTTGTACGGCTCCGCGGCGGGCGTGCTCTCCTGAACCACCTCCTTCTTCTCCTCCACCACCGGCTCCTCCTTCTTCTTCTCCTCCACCACCGGTTCCTCCTCTTTCTTCTCCTCCACAAGCGCCGCCGGCGCCGGCTCGTCCTCAACATGGCCGCTCAACTCGACAGGGGCGCTCATCTCCACGGGGCGGGGCGGGTGGTCGATGAGGCAGTCGGGATCCCAATAAGGGTCGCAGTCGTACTCCATGCCTTTGACTGTGATGGCGGCAGGGGGAGGGGGCGGGTCTAGCTTTTTGGGAGGTGGAGGTGGAGGTGGAGGTGGAGGTGGAGGTGGAGGTGGAGGAGGAGGAGGAGGAGGAGGAGGAGGAGGTGGGGGCGCGGCAGCGGCCTCGGCAGCCTTCTCGGCTCGGAGCTCCTCCGGTGACATGGGTCGGCAGGCGCGGTTGTACCTCGGGTCGCACAAGACCGGTACGGCGCCAGTCGGCATGTAGACTATACTGGGCTTGCAGAGTTTGTCACTGGGGTTACACAGGTAAACCGTCTCGGCGTCAGCCAGGGGGTTTGTCGTGGTGGGGGGCGGGGGAGGCACGGTGGTGGTGGTGGTAGGAGGCACGGTGGTGGTGGTGGTAGGAGGCACGGTGGTGGTGGTAGGAGGTGTGGTGGTGGTCACCACCCTCAGGGCGTTCTGGTAGCTGGAGGCATCGGCACCGTGGACCAACTCCAGGTGGCGCATTTGCTGGTAGAGCATCCGGATCTTGTCGATCTCGTACAGCTGAGGGAGGGAGAACGCACGTTTGAGGCTGTTTTGAAAGAACACGTCAACTTTAAAGGAAACATGCAAACGGTCTCCTGCAGAGTCAGACAAGAAGATAGATAGATACCAATTTCCTCTCTGTGTGTTCAGCAGAAAGCTATCCGGCTGCAAGCTGGCCTATAGCCTAGCACAAATTAATGGAAGCGGATATGGTGGAAGTGGTCCGTATCCACTTCCATTAATTTGTGCTAAGAACATTTCATCATCTATGGTATCTATCTTCTTGTCTCACTCTGGAGAAGACAGTGAGAACATTTCATCATCTATGGTATCTATCTTCTTGTCTGACTCTGGAGAAGGCAGTAAGAGCATTTCATCATCTATGGTATCTATCTTCTTGTCTGACTCTGGAGAAGACAGTAAGAGCATTTCATCATCTATGGTATCTATCTTCTTGTCTGACTCTGGAGAAGACAGTAAGAGCATTTCATCATCTATGGTATCTATCTTCTTGTCTGACTCTGGAGAAGACAGTAAGAGCATTTCATCATCTATGGTATCTATCTTCTTGTCTGACTCTGGAGAAGACAGTAAGAGCATTTAATCTAATATGGTATCTATCTTCTTGTCTGATTCTGGAGAATGCAGTAAGAGCATTTCATCATCTATGGCAGTGGCGGCTCGCCACTGGGGGCGCTAGGGCGCCGACCCACCTGTTAAATGAGAGAAGAAGAAATTTTTTTTTTTTGTTTTTTGTTTTATAGCCCTATAAATAATATAAACATGTTTAAAATGAATAATATTTACTCATTTTAAGTATGTTTGTGTTTCCAATGCACAATATAACTTAATTTTACAAAGATTAATAATAGTTTTCCTGAACAGGAAGTGACGATTCTGTCTGATATAGACCTTTTCATTACCGTAGCCGCAGGCATTTCTCCTCGCCGTATTTCTCTCTGGGCTAGGCGCAATTGCGCCTGGAGTGCGCGTGCCCGCCGTGCACTGGTTCATCGCTGTATCCGTCGCAGCCACGTGCTGTATGATGTATTATGATGGAACTCGGGCGCTGGTTTGAAACGACCTAGCAAGCAGCCGAGCGTCTAAAAGCTCTCTGATTGGCCGACGCGGTACTTTCCGTAACCGCAGTTTGCAACATGAGTTTATGCTGTTGTTGTGTTGTGTGATGCAGATATTTGTCTTGGAGCGTGATGGCAAGTTCTTTCAACGGTTAGGCTTAGGCACTCTTTCAAAGTTGGTTAAGGTTAGAGTTTGTCTTAGAGCATGGCGATAGAACACCAGGTAGTTTGCAGGCTGTTCGAGGCGGACATGGACAAAGGCACTCACAGTACTTGTTGGCTATTAACAAGCTATATTATGGATGCAGTGTGGAGGGACATGCATGGACAATGGATGGACATCAACACAGGCTGGATGGACAATGCCATGGAGTGGATATACTTTATCAACAAGCCCGGCTTCTGCCAACAACAAGGTAGATCAGCGATCTTTCTCTCTCTCTCTCTCTCTCTCTCTCTCTCTCTCTCTCTCTCTCTCTCTCTCTCTCTCTCTCTCTCTCTCTCTCTCTCTCTCTCTCTCTCTCTCTCTCTCTTTCTTTTGGATTGAAAATACGTGGATTATGGCTTGTTCAATATCGTCTATGTTTGAATGAATGAAAACTTTAACAGATTGCAGAATGGGTACAATACAGTACGGCTCAATACACACAATTGTTAAGGGGATGCAGACCAGAGAAAGACGTTTGTCTTGTTTACATCAGGGTCCCAGATTTTCGATTCATATCGATAGTTTAATAGCTAGCCTTGGCTCGTTTAACAATATGCAAAATATGTGTACAGCCCTGTACTCATACTGAAGTTATTCTTGGTATATAATACTACATATACTAGGTCTGATTGTGTAACGAATCGATTCCACGTCGCGCTGTGTGTGAGAGAGAGAAGGAGAGAGAGGGAGAGATCTGCGTGTGTTTGGAGACGGAGCGAGTTTTGTTTCTAACTTTTCTATTTATATATTGTGTTTCAAGTTGTGAATTAGACTATACTTTATTTGACTGGTTGTGTGTTGTTGTAGTAACAGCTGAGCGACTCGTTCATAAGAGCCGATTCATTGCCGTGAGCGTGAGTCGAATCGCTCACGTCTTGCCATGAGTCGGTTGCGTGGTACTGTACATGTTTGCAAAATGTTTTGGTATAGCGCCTCTAGTGGAGAGAGAACCAGCAGCCGCTACTGATCTATGGTATCTATCTTCTTGTCTGACTCTGGAGAAGGCAGTAAGAGCATTTAATCATATATGGTATCTATCTTCTTGTCTGACTCTGGAGAAGGCAGTAAGAGCATTTCATCATCTATGGTATCTATCTTCTTGTCTGACTCTGGGGAAGACGGCAAGATCAAAACTTAATACGACTTGTAAATATGTTAATTATTGTTAGATAGTGCGGCTGTATTATTTCCCACGCTGTGTGAAAACACTACAGTTTTGTCGGAGGGGATTGGCTCGAGTGTCGGAGACGGAGATGTGCAGAAATGACAGCTGGCAACAAAATCCATTCCGAGACAACGGACATGGACCAAGTACTTTGTTGGCGGTGTGAAAATATGCAGAGAAACGTTAAATATCTTTGGAAACCGTTTGTGTTCAATTGTATCTGAAATGGGAGATTATCTTCTCTCCGTCAAAATGTAAATCGTATCTCTCCGTCGCATAAAGGCTGACTTGACTGGCAGTGCGCAGAGAATAAGGCATAGAATAAAGGCATAAACACATCTATTTCTATATTTCCTAACGTTTCTCTATCTACTTGAGTGCACTCGCAGATTCGGCATGTTGAACGTAAACGTACTCCTTCAACATGACCGATGCTGTTGTAGAAGCGGTAGTAGGACTGGAAGTCAGGCGTCCCACGATGCCACTTGGGATCAACACTGCGTTTGGGTCGGGACAGGAAGTTGTGTGCTTGAGCAGAGCCTATGTGTAGGCCCCCCCCAGGTACACTTGCTGTGGCGGTCAGAGAAGAAGAGAAAAAAGAAAAAATGTCATATTAGGAAAAAACTAAGAATGTGTAATTTTGGTATACATCTGAAAAAAGCAACAAAAAGGTGATTGCATGCTCTGCAAATAATAATAATAAACTTTATTTCTATAGCACCTTTCATACAGAAACTGCAGCTCAAAGTGCTTCACAACAGAAAAAATATAAAATGAGCACATAAAGTGCAGACATGTAAAAATCACAGTTTTTTACATTAGGATCTAACATCCCAACAGGCCACCTTGTTTATGGTTTGATTCAGTTTTAGTTTTAGTTTTAATTGCAAATGTAAACAATGTAACCCTTGCACTGAATAACCATACAAGTCAGTTTTTATATGTTTTGGACAGCCCATGTATTAGCAGGTGTATAGTTCATCTAAATCACCTGGGCCCTCATTCATCAACGTGATGTAGAAAATGTTCTATTTCCACACGTAAGCACAGAATTTAGAAGTTGTGCACGCACAGAAATATTGGGATTTATCAACCGTGCGTACGCAGGTCCTATGCTCCTCCGTGTTGATAAATACCACCTTGTTCTACCGTCAATGCTCGTGCATGATTATCCATATATGGTCATGAAAGTGATGAAACACCCCCCATGGGATGTGAAATAATGGACTGACCCGAGCGGAACTCTGAGAAACTTCGCAGAGATTGTTCACTGCTGTCGAACCAAGAAGACACAACGCATGTTATGGGATAAATAAAAGGCGGACTTGTAAACGGTGATGTCAGATATCAACGGCTCCCTAAGACCATAATAATAATAATAATTTAGGACCTGCTCAGAGGTCATCAATCATTGCTGCAATTCTGCCTGGACAGCTCAAAATACTAATAAAGACCGTTCGTTGACCACTGTTTGGCGTTGGTTGTGTGTCATTATAACCGTGCTGTAATATGAATGCCTTTATTAGTTGTGTTCGATTGGCTATATGATTTTTAGAGGCATCTATTTTGTTGTCGGTATTACCGACAACAAAATAGATGCCTCTAAAAATCATATACTATTAGGTAGCCTATATGAATTACATATAATAGCAGCCATAGCCTACATTATGCAACAGTAACTTGCGCATACCAGTGTATGCGACGGACCAGTGTATACCTTATATCATATCATATTCATATAATAGTTTACTCTATCAGCATACCAGCATGTAATATGTTCTTTGTTAGAACTCAACTCGTTATTATTTTGCACATAGATTGCAGAAATACGGGAACGTTTTGATTTACATTAAAAGGCTTTGACATTGTAAAACTAAATACGTGGAATTCTGTAAGCATAATACAAGTCATATCACCCACACGATATGCTCTGTGTCCAGAGCATGTATGCTTTTCATTAATTTAAGACACATTATTGCAAGGGTTTTGTAATACACATACACCCTGGTGTCATTGCAATGCGTTTTTTATTCTTTCTTATACAGTAAAAAGGGGGAAGAACACTATATCGTGGGTGTTCATATGACTTGTATTCTGCTTACAGCTTCGAAATTCCACTTGTTTCGTTTAACGTAAAGCCTTTTAAATATAATCAAAACGTTCCCGTGTTTCTGCGGTCTGTGCGCAAAATAATAACGAGTTGAGCTACGCGGAGCGCAGTCAGTCAGTACACCCTGTATATTCCGATAACGCTATATAAACCATGCTGCATTCATTCTGAGAGAAAGATCTATTATTCCAAATGCTATTTATAGGGTTTTGACCATAATTACACTACTGTTGCTATTTTACAATGAACTATAATGAATTACGGTTCATACAGAACATGCCAGTGTTGAAACTAATGCACAGAAGCTCATTTCCTTGTTGTAATAATATATTCTACCAACGGGCGCCAGGTACGCATGGTCCGAGCTGTGCGTAAATATAAGCACGAAGTCAAGT
This sequence comes from Notolepis coatsorum, assembly GCF_963971535.1. NCBI lineage: Eukaryota > Metazoa > Chordata > Actinopteri > Aulopiformes > Paralepididae > Notolepis > Notolepis coatsorum. The sequence continues at coordinate 18,883,946 of NC_140168.1, read as the reverse complement.
TCAAGTTGAAATTGATGAATCCCACACTCTGCTTAGAAATGGTCGTACGCACAGCTTAAGCACATATCTGTGCGTAAATCACGTTGATGAATGAGGGCCCTGGAGTGTGAATGTGATATATCACTAGAAACTCAAATGTCTCTTTCTCTTTAACTATGAGTGAACACAACACTCTAACTTACCATCTTTAGATAAGAAAGTACTCAACATCTACTGTCTTTAACTGTGAATGAACACAACTTGTAACTGTCTTATCTGATTTTTTTTTATTATTGTTTATTCTTATTTATTGTGCCTATATGTAAATGAAATTGCTGATAAACTGAGTCTTTGTTTTGTAAGCTTGTCGTTTAAATGTCCTACTTTCCATCTCTGCACTAGGGCTTGGCCTACATAGAAACAAACTAACACACAAGGAAACAGCAACACAGGAAATACAGTAACATAAAGAGCGGCTGTTTAACCTTCAGCCTTCCGTGTCTTCAGGAGAGGCGTCGCTTCCAGGAGGCCTGCAGGGAGGACAGAGACACTGTTCAGAACCTTGTCTTCCTTCTCTTTCTGTCACTTTCACTTTATTACTTTCACATATTTGACATAAACGCAAAAAATCCCAACAGATGTGTAAAAAGAGGTGAAATGACGGAAGGAACTGAAGAGGAGTTGAACATAAAAACGGAAGAAACTTTTCAGCGACATGGAGAGCTCCGTCAATCAGCCAGAGAATGACATCATTTCACTTTTTGTTTGGTGGTGGAGCCGCCCTTTTGTTAACATTTTAATTACAGATTAGGACTTTTTTTGTGTGAAGTAAAAGTGTTATTAGCTAAATGTGAGTTTATAGAAATCTCAGTGCATTGGATCGGAAACCAAAGTCCCGACATTGTGGAAAACCTCCTGTGTGGTCCCTGTCCCTAAGTGCTCGCGTCCCAGCACGTCCAAGGACTACAAGCAGGTGGCTCTAACCTCTCATATAATGAAGACCATGGAGAGGTTAGTCCTGGAGCAACTCCGGCCGGCGATTAAACCCCACCTAGACCCACTCCAGTTCGCCTACCAGCCCCGACTGGGGGTAGAGGATGCTGTCATCTACCTGCTGAACCGAGCCTACACTCACCTAGACAAGCCGGCGAGCACTGTGGGAGTCATGTTTTATTTTTATTTCTCCAGTGCTTTTGATACCATAAGGCCTGGGCTGCTGGGTGAGAAGTTGGAGGCGATGCAGGTACTGTAGAGGCCCCCCTGGTGTCCTGGGTTGTTGACTATCTGACGGGCAGACCACAGTACATGCGCCTACGGAGCTGTGTGTCAAACAGACTGGTCAGCAACGCCGGGGCCCCTCTCCCTTCCTCTTCACAGTCTACACCAACAACTTCCACTATCGGTCAGAGTCCTGCCACCTTCAGAAGTTTTGTGATGACTCTGCGATAGTGGGATGTATTAAGGACTGTGATGAGGAGGAATACCGGGCACTGGTGGTGGACTTCGTCACATGGTGCGATAAAAACCACCTGCAGCTAAATGTGGTTGTGGATCTGGGGAGGAGGAGGAGTGGATTTTTGACCCCCGTTTCCATCAGGGGAGTCGATGTGGACACGGTTGAGGATTATAAATACCTCGTTGTACACATCGACAATAAACTGAACAGGTCAAAACACACAGAGGCACTCTACAAGAAGGGCCAGAGCCCACTCTACTTCCTCAGAAGGCTGAGATCCTTCAACGTCTGTACAAGGATGTTGACGATGTTCTACGAGTCGGTGGTGGTGGGTGCCTTCTTGTACGCTGTGACCTGCTGGGGCAGCGGACTGAGAGCGGGGGATGCAAACAGGCTGGATAAGCTGGTCAGGAAGGCCAGTAACGTGGTAGGGGTGGAGCTGGACTCTCTAGCGGTGGTGGCGGAGAGGAGGAGCCTTGCTAAGCTCCATGGCATCAGGGACAACCCCTCCCACCCAATATACATAGACTCGGCTGACAGAACGAGCATGTTCAGTGCTAGACTAAGACTCCCAAGATGTAGCACTGAACGGCACAGGAAGTCCTTCATTCCTTATATATTACTGTATATTTCTGTATATTTTTACTGTATATTTTATATTAGAATGTAACATAGGAAATGTATATCCCGGACCGTATTTTATTCTTAGGCTTATTTTTATTCGTATTCGTGATTTTTGTTTTTGTCTACCTAAATGTTTACTGTTTACTGTGAGCGATTTGTAGTGCCAAATTTCCCTCGGGATGAATAAAGTATTTCTATTCTATTCTATTCTACTGTATTATAGAAAAGTAACTGTACTTACAGTAGATTTCATTCACAGTCTTTGCTGCCCTGTAACAGGTGCCTGGTGGTACTAAATCCAGATTTAACTGCCATTGGAAAGAGGAGATTTGGCCCGATACAAAGATGTATGACTTGGCCATAATAAGGTCAATTATAAGCCTGATATTCTATATTCTATATTCATATTTCAAATTGCATGTGTCCGGATGGCAAAATTCAGTACTGTATCTACAAAACCCCCTGTAAATCATCTGCTCTTTATTAATTTGCTTAGATTTTTTGTACACTTGATTTCAAGAAGAATAAGAGTTGGTCAATGTTAGCATGGTGTTATTCACCATCAAAGATGGATTTTATTTATAATAATTGATATTCTCCTTTGGTTCATTACAATTTACTCAAGCATAGTAATGGACACAATATTTCTGACACTGGGAATACATTCCCTGAGGTCCATAGATGTCCCTAGATACCAAGAACTGTAACGCTTCCCCCGGTCCTGCGGGACCAGACGGCAACCCTCCTCCCGGTTCGGCTGGTCCAGGTTTCAGACCTTCACAACTCCCGTTCAATACACCACTTCACACTACAACATTGCCAACCGGTGGGCTGATCCAGATGTGGCAGATCTGGCATCAGCTCACTCACCTGATTAACATTATTTGCTGCCATTTATGTTTGATATATTCGTTGTCTATGTTGTCTTTATTATTTCCACTGTGTTAGACTTGTGTCCCTACTGTCGGTGTTTTGTAAATGTGTTTTAGTCTTGTATGTCTCAGTTTGTACAATTGTTATTGTTTTCCCTGTGTGCTCTGTATTCTGTTAGTTCTGTCTACCACACCTGTGTCCTGTTAGTAATTACCCTCTGTCTCTAATTAGTGTTTGTATTTAGGTGTTCTGGGCCAGCATACACTTGCTGGTTCATTGTTTCATGTTACCTGTGTGTCAGTCGTGTTTCCTTGTTTTCTGTTTTGAGTAAACCTTGTTATTGTCACAACGCCGTCTCCTGCCTCCTGTTAATTATCTCTCCGTTATCTGCTGCAATTGGGTTCCACACTCCACCATGCCAACGAAACGCGCCATTCGTAACAAAGAACATGCAAATGGACTTTGTAGAAGTTGAACAATCTTCCATTTACTTGGGTATGTACTTTTAGGCAACTTTTCTGAAAATATGGCTAGGGCTTATTATTATATAGAGGTTAAAAGAACAAACTCATGTAAACTTTGAGTACCTGGCAAAGATAGATTAGAGAGAGAGAGAGAGAGAGAGAGAGAGAGAGAGAGAGAGAGAGAGAGAGAGAGAGAGAGAGAGAGAGAGAGAGAGAGAGAGAGAGAGAGAGAGAGAGAGAGAGAGAGAGAGAGAGAGAGAGAGAGAGAGAGAGAGAACTGGGTCTCATTCCCCAATATTTTCCAAAGAGTTCTCTTGGAAGACTTATCTTGGAACCAACTGAGAGACTGTTCATTCATTAGACACGTAGGCCATACTGGTGCACACAAGACTTGTTATGGAATATTAATGCAGTCTATTTCCACGCGATTAGCTTTAGTTCTTATTTATTTATTTATCCACTGTCATTTCAGTGTTGGTGTATTGTTGATTAATGATATATTCGAAGGAATGCAGGTTTTAGCTATATCAAACAAAGGTCTGTCCCTGTCAATGGGATATATTGCATGTTGACCTGCATTCCTTCAAATGTATAATTAATCATTAAAACAGATATGTAACAAATAAGAAATACAAATTCCACAGAAGGCATTAAATAATTATTATTTTCAATCATTTCACAATAATTGCATAATTGTGTTTGAATATCTGAGTAATTAAAGTAGGTATACATTTGTCCAAAATAGATGGTTCAGATATGGTTAATCCAGCTGCCCTGTGATCAGATGAATCCATATTATTTATTTTTCCGACATCAAATGCGTAATTTCTTATCGTACAAATATTGTCATATTTATTTTAATTATGATTAAGTAATTAATTCCAAGGAGGCCTCTAGCGTTGACATGAAGGAATCACTATGAGAACACAGTCTGTCAAGTTAATAAAATGTTCAATTAGTCAATCAATCATAAGTGTGCTCCTCAGCACTCTTAAATCTGCTCTCAGCCACGGTCAAATCCGATCTCAGGAAAATTTGGGGAATTGCGCTACCAGCCCTAATATGTCTTAAATGGGCAGAAATCTGCCTAAGAAGACATTTTTGGTCGTAAATCCGTTCGGGAATGAGACCCACTGTTTTTTTTTATACGTATTGATGATGTTTGTCAACTTGTGAGTCTGCTTCATTATGAAAAACTTCTTCTACAGACCTGACAGTAACAGCAGGCACCACAGCGCCCTCACCAGGACCTCCTTGGAACTCATACTTGGTATCTGCAACAACAAACACGTCAAGGAGGGAATTCAATTGACATTACGTTGTAATTCTGCATTTTCATTTGGCAAGATTGTTTTCTTTCTTTTTTTGTTTTGAGTTATGACCTCAAACGTTTTGTACACCATTTTGTTAATAACAAGACATATAATTCACTTAAGTATTTACTTTTGGTATATACATTTACTTACTCATAGTATAAAACTTTACTTACTCATAGTATATATTCAGATTCTAAGTGTTCAGACCCAAGTTTCAGCACTGTTTCAGATTGTTACTCAGCTGAAAGTTGTACCCTTTCTGCTGACCTGTTGTACTGAACTTGTAAGTCACGTTGGATAAAAGAGTTCAGATAAATGATCAAATGTAAATGTAATGTAAAATTTGAAAATATTGACCATATTTATTGTAACATTATGTAACTGATAGTTATAACTGGCACACAGACCCTCATCTGCACCTTTGATCACACTTTACTTGCTCATATATTCAGTGTTAATTATATTGTTTACACTGCTTATTTTTATCTTTACTATAATTGTATTGCCTATATTTATGTCTTTATACTATTCTCCTGTCCATACCTGTACCCCCCCCCCCCCCCCCCCCCATGCTGCTATGATGCCTGCATTTCCCCAAGGGGATCATCTTATCTTATGGTACAATAATGCTGTATATATATTTATATTAGGGATAATCGATATTGGCTTTTTTACCGATACCGATATACCGATATTGTCCAACTCTTAATTTCCGATACCGATATCAACCGATATCAACCGATACCGATATATGCAGGGTTCCCCCCCCCCCCCCCCCCCCCCAAAAACTGAATAATTTCAGGTAATTAACATTACATATCTCTTGTTGTGGAATTAACACAACATTATGCATACTTTTGACAATAAATAAAATCTGAATGTGTTCTTACTTGCTTGCCTGGGTAAATAAATGTTATAGAAATGTAAAAAGAAATATATATTAAAAAAAAAATTATTATTATTTTCTTTTAACCGATACCGATATCACATTTTAATGCCAATATCGGCCGATAATATCGGACATCCCTAATTTATATTTTATGCATATATATATACCCATATCTGTCTGAATATACATGCATATAATCCTTCTATATACCTACTTATACACTTGCATATAACCCATATAACTCTGTATGATAGCATGAACAATAATGCTGTGTATATATATATATATATATATAGCCAGTATGACTTATTACCATAGTGTCTTTATACCTGTATCACTGTACATAATAATACTATATCTATATCTGCACATATCCCTTAACTACTCTTACTATGCTGCTGGCCAGTATGACTTACTACCATAGTATCTTTATACCTGTATCACTGTACATATTAATACTACAACTCTGTACATGTGATTAGCACTATTACTCAGTATAGTACTCATTTATATATTTCATACCCAGTTTAATCACCTGTACATTGTATATTACTATTGTACTTTACTGTTACATTTCCACTCTGGTTGGATGACAAACCTCTTTTCGTTGTACTGTACACTGTATGATGACAATACATTAGAATCTAATGTAATCTAATGTAATGTAATCTAATCCAATCTAATGGGAAAATGTATCGGTGACTAAATGCATTGCTAGATAGTTTGTTTATTGTTGTGATACAGTGTTAATTAACATTGTTACAGTGTTACTATTTTTACGTTGTTACAGTGTTAATATTGTTACACAGTGTTAACATCGTTACAGTGTTAATATTGTTACAGTGTTAATATTGTTACATTGTTACAGTGTTTCTATAAGAATACATAACTAGACATTGTTTCTATATGAAGACATAACTGGACATTGTCCAAACTGCATTACCTAATTTTTGCAATGGACCTCTGGACCATGCATATTTCATTGATTGGCACTATTACTCAGTAGTACTCATTTATATATTTTATATCCAGTCTATATATTAATCACTTGTACATTGTATATTACTATTGCACTTTACTGTTACATTTGCACTCTGGTTGGATATCAAACGTATTTTCGTTGTACTGTATACTTGTGCTGTATGACAATACATTTGAATTTAATCGTATCTACTTAATAAAGCACCTAGAGTTAGTACTGAACGTGATCGTTCTGTATCCTGTGGAACGCCCTGCAGAGGACACGAGATGAGGGACACTAGTGTCTATGTGTTCATTTAGAGTCCTGTGGAACGCCCTGCAGAGGACACGAGATGAGGGACACATGTCTATGGTCAACACAATCTGTAATCGTTTTAATATTGTGTTTGAGTGTGTAATGTTTTAATTAAATGAATCTATTTTTATATTCTTATAGTCGTTTTTCAGTTTATTCTTTCCTGTACTTTGTATATTTTGATGACCATTGATGACTATTGTTGATGACTATGTGAGACTGGACGACACTGTAAATGTCCTCCAGCTGACTCTGAAGCTGAAGGTTCTTCCTTCTCTTGCTGCATTTAAAAGTACGATCTCTGACCACTGTGTGTCGACTTGTTTAGCAGATTTTTGTATTGTTTATTCTTATTTATTGTGTCTAATATGAATTTGCTGATAAACGGTGTCTTGTTTTGTAAGCTCGTCCTCAATGTAAATGAGGGTAACCTCAGTGTCTCACGAGTTGAAATTAAATTAAATTAAATGAGGGTTGCAGTGCACCTCAGTGTAAGTTTTCGAGTCAAAATAAAGAATGATTGAATGAATGAATGAATTAATTAATTAATGATTGAATGAATGACGCTCCAGCCTCTTTATTGCCTCTAAAAACAAAGCTATACGTTGCCATTTAAATGCAGATATCATGGTTATAGTTCCTCACTATCCCACATTTCCCCAAGTGGATCAATAAAGGAACATCTTATCTTATCTTGTACAGTAATTGCCAGGCGACACAACGGGAGGCGCCCATATCGTGTTCATCATGGAGGTGATATTTTCAGATATTATTTTGTTGACAATAAAGTTTATATCTATCTAGTCCGTTCTGTTCTCGAATTTCTAATGAATAAAGGAACACTTGACTGTGTTCCCCGCGTCCCGAATATAGACCTGCTAACACACGTTCACAACATCATTCATTGGGACAAAACTTTTAAACTCTACATGAACATTTCAATTTCTACTAAAGAAGAGGGGAAAGAAATGTTGCCACTCACCGGTAATCGCATCAGCCCTGTGTTCTATCCTGTCAATATAGAAGCAAACTGAACGGAAATACCTGCCTTTATCCTGCTCTTTTTGTCTCCTGAACCAAGTAACTCCACCCCTGCGCCGCTGTCGCCAGAGGACCTCGTATCTCCAAATTGTATTTTATGGTCATGTTTGAACATGAAGGTTTGAGGGAGTTGGTGGAGGCTAGACGTAGACCAGACTGTATATGAATACTACAACTCCTTACATACATCTGATTAGCACTATTACTCAGTAGTAGGCCTACTAATTTATATATTTTTTACCAGTTTAATCACCTATTACATTGTATATTACTATTGTACTTTACTGTTATATTTGCACTCTGGTTGGATGCCAAACTTCTTTCCGTTGTACTGTACTTGTACTTATACATTTTAATCTAATATAATGTAATTTAATCTAATTGTATTGTTTGTGAGGTGGAGTTTACCTTTTTAACCAGATCTTACTGATTTCAAATTCTTGGTATAGATTATAGTATATAGATTATAGTATAGTATATAGATTATAGTATACTATAGATTATAGTATATAGATTATAGTATATAGATTATAGTATATGAATGATAGTATATAGATTATAGTATAGTATAGATTATAGTATAGATTATAGTATATAGATTATAGTCCAGTATAGATTGTAGTATATAGATTATAGTAGTTTTATATCGATGCAAGTTTGTGTGTTTGTTTGTTTTATTTAGATCCCATTCGCTTTTGCATACTGTAGGAGCAGCTATTCTTCCTGGGGTCCAATCATTTAGATGTCTCAAATGTATTGTCATCATGCAGCACAAGTACAGTACAACGAAAAGACGTTTGGCATCCAACCAGAGTGACAATGTAGCAGTAAAGTACAATCGTAATATACAATGTACAGGTGATTAAACTGGATATATAATTTAGTACTACTGAGTAATAATGCTAATCAGATGTATGTACAGGGTTGTAGTATTAATGTATTGATACAGGTATAAAGACATATATGGTAGTAGTAAGTCATACTGGCCAGCATCGTAATAGTATCATAATAGTATCTTACATATATGTAAGAATGATTATATGCAGGTATGTACACAGATGTGGATATATATATATATATATTGCACATGCTATCATGCAGAGTTATATGAGTTATATCCAGTGTTACTTACTTACTTATCCCCATTACGCCCCGGCTGGCGCAAAGGGCAGCAACAAAGTTTCTACTTGCATCTGCGTATATGCAGGTGTATAAGTAGGTATATAGAAGGATTATATGCAGGTGTATAAGTAGGTATATAGAAGGATTATATGCAGGTGTATAAGTAGGTATATAGAAGGATTATATGCAGGTGTATAAGTAGGTATATAGAAGGATTATATGCAGGTGTATAAGTAGGTATATAGAAGGATTATATGCAGGTGTATAAGTAGGTATATAGAAGGATTATATGCAGGTGTATAAGTAGGTATATAGAAGGATTATATGCAGGTGTATAAGTAGGTATATAGAAGGATTATATCGCTGCTGTCGGGACAAAACCTCATAACTCCAAAAACCCAACTTTTCAGCAGATGAAAAAAACTAACACAGATTTGAGGGTGAATAGAGTTAGGAGGTTTAGACAGATGATCGTTTTAATGCTTTCCCATTGTTTAAACTTTGTAAAACCCACACACACATATGGAGGATGATCTACGGAGTTGATTTATATAATAAAAAAAAAATTCAAAAAATGGAGTTATGAGGTTTTGTCCCGACAGCAGCGATATGCAGGTGTATATTCATGTATAGATTAATTGAAAATGGGGGACCCTGATGTAAACAAGACGAAAGTATTTTTCTGGTCTGCATCCCCTTAACAATTGTGTGTATTGAGCCGTACTGTATTGTACCCATTCTGCAATCTGTTAATAATGTTTTCAATCAATCAATCAATCAATCAATATAAGTAGGTATATAGAAGGATCGTATTTCATAGCCCATGTAACCTTACTCCCCAATGATGACACCACCGCAAAGTTACTTGAAAGGTATTTATTTTTCATTCATACAGTACATATGTTTATTTTTTGTATCTTACACTTTTGGTAAATGGTGCATTTTATATTATGGTACTTTTAATTTACAACCAACTGTTGACATCTTAACGTCTCCTCTCCAAAGCCAATCATATGTAACCCAATCAAAACTCATCCTCTTATGAAGTGAGGCTGATAAGATAAGATAAGATAAGATAAGATAAGATAAGATAAGATAAGATAAGATAAGATAAGATCAGATCAGATAAGATATTCCTTTATTGATCCCCTTGTGTAATTCTGGTGTCATAGCAGGAGGGGGAGGGGAGGTACAGGTATGGGCAGGGTAATAGAAGAAAGACATAAATATAGGCAATACAATTAGATCTGAATATAAAAATATCAGAAGAATAAACAGTGTAACCAATATAATTAACTCTAAATATAAAAATAAACAGTGTAAACAAAGGTGCAGATGAGGGTCTGTATGCCTTATCGGTTCTATTATATGTTACAATAAATATAGGCAATAAAGAATCTGAATATATACTATGAGTAAGAGTAAAGTAAACAGTATACACAAGGTACCCTACATACGAAGGCCACTTTTCACGATACAAGGATGTCCTTCTCAGCGGTGGAGCAGCCTTGGAGAAGTGAAATGCCTCATTAGGGCACATTGAGGAAATAACCATAAAAAGGGGGGCGGGGGACTTCAAACAAACTTAAGACTCCTTGTAAAAGCCATAACAGCAGGCCGGGGCCCCTACTGAGAGCAGAAGCACTCTGCTGTTACTGCACCCCGCTCAGGCTCTGGAGCAGGCTAGCCTATTAGCAGATGTAGAAATATTCACTCAATTTCATTTCAAACCTTCATATAAACTCGAAAGGCAACTGATGTTTTCCCTCATTTACAGTTATGATGAGTGTAAATACAGACATGAGCATAAAAGCATATCAAATCACACAGCATATCAAATCATAACAATAAGACAAGTAAGGATAACAATCAATTAAACATGTACAACTTGATTAACAAAGGTTGGAGATCAACGTCTTAAACTCAAGCTTTAACTGTTGGAGTTCATTCCATAAGCTAGAGGGACATCATAGCAAAATGCTGATTTACCCTGTTCAGAGCAAACTCAGGGACCAGCCAGTCACTAGAACAAGTTCCATAGGTACCACAATTCCATTCCAATAATGATGTAGTTATATTAGATTAGATTAGATTAGATTAGATTAGATTAGATTAGATTAGATTAGATTAGATTAGATTAGATTAGATTAGATTAGATTAGATTAGATTAAAATGTATTGTCATCATGCAGCACAAGTACAGTACAATGAAAATAAGTTTGGCATCCAACCAGAGTGCAAATGTAACAGTAAAGTACAATAGTAATATACAATGGGTGATTAAACTGGGTATAAAATATATAAATGAGTACTACTGAGTAATAATGCTAATCAGATGTATGTACAGAGTTGTAGTATTAATCTGTACAGTGATACAGGTATAAAGACACTATTGTAGTAAGTCATACTGGCCAGCAGTGTAACTAGTAAGAGTAGGTAAGGGATATGAACAGATATAGATATAGATATAGTAGTATATTGTATACAGATATAGATATAGTATAATATGTGTAGTATAAGGAGGTAGCTTACCAATAAGGGCCTTAAAAATGAACAAATACCACTGTTTGTTGTGCCTCTCTGTCAAAGAGGACCAACCAACCTTCTCATTGAAAACTAAACTACACTCAAGTACATTTTTACATATACCAGGATTTTGTGCTCTGCATATAATCCACCCTAACTATTTAGGAGCAGTGTGGAGACACAGTGCAGCACCCGGGGACCAACCCCAGCTGTAATGCCAGTACATTGGTCAAGGGACCAACCCCAGCTGTAATGCCAGTACCTTGGTCAAGGGACCAACCCCAGTTGTGAGGCCAGTACCTTGGTCAAGGGACTAACCCCAGTTGTGAGGCCAGTACCTTGGTCAAGGGACCAACCCCAGTTGTGAGGCCAGTACCTTGGTCAAGGGACTAACCCCAGTTGTGAGGCCAGTACCTTGGTCAAGGGACCAACCCCAGTTGTGAGGCCAGTACCTTGGTCAAGGGACTAACCCCAGTTGTGAGGCCAGTACCTTGGTCAAGGGACCAACCCCAGTTGTGAGGCCAGTACCTTGGTCAAGGGACTAACCCCAGTTGTGAGGCCAGTACCTTGGTCAAGGGACCAGCCCCAGTTGTGAGGCCAGTACCTTGGTCAAGGGACTAACCCCAGTTGTGAGGCCAGTACCTTGGTCAAGGGACCAGCCCCAGTTGTGAGGCCAGTACCTTGGTCAAGGGACTAACCCCAGTTGTGAGGCCAGTACCTTGGTCAAGGGACCAGCCCCAGTTGTGAGGCCAGTACCTTGGTCAAGGGACCAACCCCAGTTGTGAGGCCAGTACCTTGGTCAAGGGACTAACCCCAGTTGTGAGGCCAGTACCTTGGTCAAGGGACCAACCCCATGCCACTTGCCAGTACCTTGGTCAAGGGACCAGCTCCAGTGTCTAATTTCCCACGGGATAATAAAAGTATTTCTATTCTATTCTATTCTATTCTATTCTACTCTATTCTATTCTATTCTATTCTATTCTATTCTATTCTATTCTATTCTATTCTAATGCCAGTACCTTGGTCAAGGGCAAAGACAGGAGTATGTACCTAGCATGCATGTCTCTTATCTTCTAAACTGTACTTAGCCTAAGTGTAGGACTTGGGTAAAAGTTACTTTCCACCTTTCTTTAGAGGCTGAGAGTGGCGTAAATATGGTGCAATGCAGCCAGGCTGCTATACACCGCCTGACAAAACAAGTCTGGGGGTGAAAAGTTGGTTCGTCTTCTGAAACAGCTGGACGTATCCTTTTAATTTAGCTCTCGGCGAGTTAGAAAACAGAGGGGAAGTTGAGACAACTGCTGTTTCCAGAAATATGCAGGAATTATGGGCTAGCTCATCCAAGCGCCAGTTCCATCTGACACAGCATGGGAACTCTGCAGACGGACGAGAGAACAGCTCAAAGCTGTTAGGAAGTCACTGTTTTAATATCGGTGGCATATTTGTTAGCTAGATTGAGATTCACCAGTTTTAAATGGTAAATGGCTGCTTTTTTATATATGATATGATTGGAAGGAATTCAAGTGGTTCAAAAAGAAAACAATGACATTCAGTTGATGCGACTTGAGCTGATTGGACAATATCTGGTCCCATGACCAACACATCATTAACCTGAACTGATTGGACAATATCTGGTCCCATGACCAACACATCATTAACCCCAAGGTAAGTACAACATGAGGTCATTACAACATGAGGTCATTACAACATGAGGTCAGTACATGAGGTCATTACAACATGAGGTCATTACAACATGAGGTCAGTACAACATGAGGTCATTACAACATGAGGTCATTATAACATGAGGTCATTACAACATGAGGTCAGTACATGAGGTCATTACAACATGAGGTCATTACAACATGAGGTCATTACAACATGAGGTCATTATAACATGAGGTAATTATAACATGAGGTCATTACAACATGAGGTCAGTACATGAGGTCATTACAACATGAGGTCAGTACATGAGGTCATTACAACATGAGGTCATTACAACATGAGGTCATTATAACATGAGGTCATTACAACATGAGGTCAGTACATGAGGTCATTACAACATGAGGTCAGTACATGAGGTCATTACAACATGAGGTCATTACAACATGAGGTCAGGTCATTACAACATGAGGTCATTACAACATGAGGTCATTACAACATGAGGTCATTATAACATGAGGTCATTATAACATGAGGTCATTATAACATGAGGTCATGACAACATGAGGTCATTACAACATGAGGTCATTACAACATGAGGTCAGTACATGAGGTCATTACAACATGAGGTCATTACAACATGAGGTCAGTGCATGAGGTCATTACAACAGGAGGTCATTACATGAGGTCATTACAACATGAGGTCATTACATGAGGTCATTACAACATGAGGTCAGTACATGAGGTCATTACAACAGGAGGTCATTACAACATGAGGTCATTACAACATGAGGTCATTATAACATGAGGTCATTATAACATGAGGTCATTACAACATGAGGTCAGTACATGAGGTTATTACAACATGAGGTCAGTACATGAGGTCATTATAACATGAGGTCATTACAACATGAGGTCATTACAACAGGAGGTCAGTACATGAGATCATTACAACATGAGGTCATTATAACATGAGGTCATTACAACATGAGATCAGTACATGAGGTCATTACAACAGGAGGTCATTACAACATGAGGTCATTACAACATGAGGTCATTACAACATGAGGTCATTACAACATGAGGTCATTATAACATGAGGTCATTACATGAGGTCATTATAACATGAGGTCATTACAACATGAGGTCATTACAACATGAGGTCATTACATGAGGTCATTATAACATGAGGTCATTACAACATGAGGTCATTATAACATGAGGTCAGTACATGATGTCATTATAACATGAGGTCATTACATGAGGTCATTACAACATGAGGTCAGTACATGATGTCATTATAACATGAGGTCATTACAACATGAGGTCATTACAACATGAGGTCATTACAACATGAGGTCATTACAACATGAGGTCATTACAACATGAGGTCATTATAACATGAGGTCAGTACATGAGGTCATTACAACATGAGGTCATTACATGAGGTCATTATAACATGAGGTCATTATAACATGAGGTCATGACAACATGAGGTCATTACAACAGGAGGTCATTACAACATGAGGTCATTACAACATGAGGTCATTACAACATGAGGTAATTACAACATGGTCATTATAACATGAGGTCAGTACATGAGGTCATTACAACAAGAGGTCATTATAACATGAGGTCATGACAACATGAGGTCATTACAACATAAGGTCATTACAACATGAGGTCAGTACATGAGGTCATTACAACATGAGGTCACAAAAAAAATATTCGACCCTACATAAATGGCATAATCATACTCCCTTATTCAATAACAATGCACTCTGGATAGAAAAACAACCTATAAGATTCCCTAGATGGGAAAAGCAAGGCATACAATCATTAGGAGATAAACAGGGTTTTTGTAGTTTCAATGAAATACGCAAAAAAATTTATCTCGCCAAGTCCACATATTACTTTTACGCACAGTTATTGGCATGTTTGAAGGCTCACGGTGTTCCATTAAATATACCAATTGTACACCACAGATACCACAAATTCTTCTATGAAAGAGAGACATCAAGAGGTTTTTTTCAGATTTTTATCATCAATTACTAACGTCCTTATATGAAACCCTCCACCTAGACTCCGTCTGGAGGAGGGATATACCAGACCTGGAAAGTGATTTTGATTGGCAAGAAGCCTGGGCAAATATTCGATTCACATCAAGGAACCCGGACCATCAACAAATCAATCTTAACTATATTCACAGGACATACTTGACTCCTATAAGACTGAAAAAATGGGTCTTATACAAGACTCCAAATGCTCCGTATGTACAAATGGGGACGAGGGGACATTTATGCACATGTACTGGGACTGCCCACCAGTTAAGATATTCTGGAAAGAGGTGACCCAGCAACTATCAAACCTCTTAAATTGGAATATACCTGTACACCCCTCTGTACTACTGCTGAATGATGTTTTTGAGTATGCAGTACATCCACAGCTAAAGAGATTGGTTTTATCGGGTATCACAGTGGCTAAAAAGCTGATAGCATCACGATGGTTCCAACCGGAAAAAATTTGCCGAAAGGTCTGGATTATTACATATCTCGATGTGATCTATCAAGAAATATCTACAGCAAGAATTTTGGGTCTCAATGAATCCAAAATGACATTGTGGTTAGAAGTGGTGGAGAAAATAAAAGCTAGCATATAATGGTAATGTCTGGTTAGGAGCGAGGGAAAATGGATGGATTATCCAATGGGGGGTCCGGAAGGGGGGGGTACGAGCTGGAGCATATGTGTGTAGGTTTTTAGATAACAGGTATTAGGGGTATATCCTATATAAGACAATTAACTAAAATGTGATTTCATTGGATGTGCTCTGACAACTGATGCTTGTATATCTTATCGTGTGTTGTCATGTTTGTTTATGTGTTTGTTTATAAAATAATAAAAAAATAAAATACAAAAAAAACATGAGGTCATTACAACATGAGGTCATTACAACATGAGGTCATTACAACATGGTCATTATAACATGAGGTCAGTACATGAGGTCATTACAACAAGAGGTCATTACAACAGGAGGTCATTACAACATACTGTATTCATATACTCTAGATATTCGTTGTATACTGTGCAATGACAATTAAAAGTCTATTCTATTCTATTCTATTCTATTCTATTCTATTCTATTCTATATGTTACTATTGCACTTTACTGTTGGATCTAATGTAATGTAATGTAATATTAAAAGGCATCATCTGCTTCAGTTGCATTGCTGTTAACATGCATGTCTGTAGACTTTTCTGAGATTTGTGTTCTAGTAAATAATAATAATAATAATAATAATAATAATGCAGGACCTCTTTAGAGACATCTTTATTCAAAACGGCATAGGACATGCAATGGGCGGCACACACACAGGAATACACACACACACACATGCATTGTCTTTCTCATGGTCGCCGATGCGATGCGAGCAGACAGGGCGTCGGCGAGGTACCGCGCCCGGGGACCAATCCAAGTGCTCCTGCCCGTCTTCGTCAGAGATGCGACAGCGCCAGCGATCTGTTGTGCATGTTTTTCCATTGGATTTCTCTTATCAGGGGGGGGACCCTTGCGAGCACGGGGAGAACATGCAAACTCCACACAGAAGGGCCTGGGAGATACCCCACCTGGGTACCTGGCATCGCGGAAACCTGGTCCCCAAGCAGGAATCAAACCCTGGACCTTCTTGCTCTGAGGCGACAGTGTTAACCACTACACCACACTGCCGCTAGTGTTAGTACTACTGAGTAATAGTGCTAATCAGATGTATGTACAGAGTTGTAGTATTAACACATTAATTGCCAATAACGAGTATACTCGTTATGCGTTGAGTGCCAACAACGAGTAAACTCGTTTTTATGATCGTTATTTCTTTTATTCGCTATTGGCATTCATAATTCATCCAGGAAGCCTCCAGGAGCCAGCTGGACCCTGTCTGATATTGCAACGCCTCAATACCGCCGCCTGGTGGATTTCGGGTGAGTTACACTCCACTCTAAACCGGAAGTGGCGCTCTGTGCATCAGGGAAAAAGCTGCGCCAGAGATATCTTGTAACGTGGATCAATATTGATTGATTGATTGAAAAGTTTATTAACAGATTGCAGAATGGGTACAGTACAGTACAGCTCAATACATACAATTGTTAAGGGGATGCAGACCAGAGAAAGACTTTCGACTTGTTTACATCAGGGTCCCCCATTTTCAATTCATCATAACATATATGACATACATGACATACAGATAGACAGTACTGCTACATCTATACATTTATGACATATCAGATTTGCAAATACAGTACTGTTTGTGATACAAAAGTGTCCAGAAAAGGAGTGTATATACATTTGGCATAGAAACTGTACATTGGAGGAGGTTGGTTGGGTGGGGTGGGGTTGGGTGGGTTGGGTGAGGGCTGTACATTGGAGGTGGGGGGGGGGGGGGGGGGTTGGGAAGGGGACACACACACATTTTACACTGTACATTTGAATATTGACAAAGCCTTACTTGGTCATTTACTGTACAACTAGGTTAGGACATTTGTAGGGGCCAGTTTCGAATTACACCTTGAGTGCATGGGACCGCTTTCGAGACGAAACAAATCAATATGCTTTCGGCGTTTATTGCGTCATACAAACGGAAAATGGATCTAGCAGATCAACATCAAATAATTGGAAACGGCTTCCGGTTCCGGGTCGGAGGGATGTGAACGTCTTTGAGCCACGCTGCCGCTCCCGAACTTTTATTTTACTTTAAAAAGCCTATTTTTTTTATTTTCAAGGTGATTGAACCACTAATATACAACATCCGTATCTAAGACTGTACTATTCGACCCAAAAAGGAAAAAGAATAACGAGCATGATGAATGCACGAGTCTTGAGAAGCGAGACCGCCCCTGTGGATGGGGCTACCATGGCTAAGCTAATGGATGAGCTCAAACAGGCCTTTACCACGGAGTTCCGAACGTTTGCTGCCTCGCTCGAGACTAGACTCGACGGCTTCCAGCAGGAGGTCGCAGACCATACCCAACGCCTGACCTCCGTGGAGGACGGCATGAATAGGTGGTCGGACAGGATGGTGGAACTAGAAGACAGATGCACAGCTCAGGATATAGTCATCGACAAGCTAAGAAACAAGCTAATTGATGTTGAATCACGTAGTCGGCGTTCTAACATTCGCATCCTGGGCCTGGACGAATCCCTGCACAGCAACCGTCCCAGTGTCTTTTTCGCTGAGGTCCTGGTGGAAATCATGGGGAAAGATGTCCTCGCTACACCACCGGAGCTTGACCGATGCCACAGGACGCTAACACCCAGACCAGCACCAGGCTCCAGGCCTAGGGCCGTAATTGCCCGCTTACATCACTACAAGATCAAAGAGACTATTATCCTGGAAGCTCGCAAGAGGAGGGGGAATCTGACATACAGAGGGAAACCAGTCGCTATCTTCGAAGATTATCCCCCCGAGGTGGTCGAGCAACGTTCACAATACCGTGATGTCATGGGGCCCCTGTACAAGCGCGGATTTAAACCATCGCTCCAGTTCCCTGCGAAGCTAATCATCCGGACCAAGGAGGGCAGGCTGCATCTACCGTCGCCCAAGGACGCCGTGGACTTCCTGAGGGCCCGACCCAGAGGGACCTCGACACCGGCTTCGCCAGGTCAAGACGCAGACCCGACACCGGCTTCACCAGGGCAAGACGCGGGCATGACGCTGGCCCCACCGGGGCGAGACGCGGACCCGACACCGGCTTCACCAGGGCGAGGCGTGGGCCTGATGCTGGCTCCACCGGGGCGAGTCGCGGACCCGACACCAGCTTCACCGGGGCGAGACGCGGACCCGACGCTGGCTCCACCGGAGCTGAACGTGGACCCGACACCGGCCTCATCAGTTCCTGACGGGGTAGTAGCGATGGAGCGTTAGCATACTGCTACGGCTATCACACAGAAAGGGGTCGCATTTGGTATCTTATTACATATGTGAGTATGGATGAATACCTGACATTAGGCCTCGCCTGGAAAGTTATCTTTTTATTTTTCTCTCGCTATCTGACATAAGGGGAGGGGGGGGACAAGTATGTTATATATGACTGTTGTACTGATGCACGATCATAGCCACGGGCTAGGTTGCTAACTGTTAACGTTTCGGAAGGAGCGGGACCTATTCTATTCCGTTTCGGATATTTCTGCCACGCTTATGACTTTTGCGCGATATACCAGCTCCCGGCCATGTTTTTGATCATGGCCACCGGGATGCATTTACTGTTGATTACACGTCGAGCGAGATGGGGTCTCGTGACTGCGCCACCTGTTTGACTCGACCGGTTCATGCAACCCGCATGGCTCCCATTAATGTTTGCTGCTGACAATGTGCTCGCGGGAGCGGCGGGCGGCCCCCGGCACAGCGCCCTCCTCTGGTGGGGAGGCATAACTGTGTAGCGTCAGGGGAGATAACAGTCTCGCGGACAGGGTATCGCCCCCTCCCGGCCTGGTGGAAGTACTGCGCGCCTGTTTGGTCGCAGCATGCCTGGCAGATACACCCCCCCCCCCCCCCCCCCCCCTTTTTACCGACAGTTCTGAACTCCAGCCGTTGACCTTACTATTGGCTTATGGTTCAATTTGATTTTTTTTTTTTTCTTTTTTTTGTTTGCTTTACACTCTGAGGCACTTTTGTATACAGGGAAATGTGGCAGTTGGCCATGGAGATGGTTCTACGAGTGGTAGGTTTGAAGTCTCTGGAAATGTTGGTGAGTCCCTGTGATGTTGGGGAAAGACCCACCGGTCCCACACATTTATATGTTTTTTATGTCATTATTATATGTTTTATGTATGGCTCGAAATACGTGTGCATAGTGTTTAGGTTAAGTGAATTCTACATGCCCACAGGCTTGCCCAGGTCTGCCCCACCTACACGCCCTTCAATGTTCTATGGCTACGGCTAATTCTGAGAGCTTCAAGCTCTGCTCCTGGAATGTTCGAGGCCTGCAGAGGTTGGCTAAGAGGAAGGCGATTCTGACCTTTTTAAGGAGGGAGAATGTGTCGATCGCTTTTTTACAAGAAACTCATATGGGGCCCAACGACACTGCTAAACTCCAAAAGAGCTGGGTAGGACAGGTCTTTGCTACAAACTATTCTACGTTTAGTAGGGGCGTGGCCATATTGATCAATAAAAATCTCCCCTTTAGACTTATAACTTCCTCTGTGGATAGCCAAGGTCGCTATGTGATTATCAAAGGGGTTCTTAAGGATAAAGAAATGACATTTATGAATGTATACTGTCCCCCAGGCTATTCCCCTGACTTTCTATCCAAGATATTTGCTGAGTTTAATGGCCTGGCCTCTGAGAACGCCTTTGTGGGCGGAGACTTTAATTGTCACCTCATACCGTCTCTTGACAAACTCCCACCCAGTCTGGCCCCCCCCTCTAGGCAAGCAAAGACGCTCACCTCCCTATGCAAAGACACTGGATACTCAGATGTCTGGAGAACCCTTTGCCCATCAGAACTGAAGTTCACCTTTTTTAGCGGCCCACACAAGAGCAACAGTAGAATTGACTATTTCTTCATCCCTTCCTCTAAGCTCTTTCTAGTATCGTCCTGCACAATCGGAAGCATCGTTCTATCGGATCACGCCCCTATATACCTGGTCTACTCCCTGTCAGAAGAGAGAGCGCTGTCGAGGCGTTGGCGCCTCAACCCATACCTCCTCAAAGATGATATATTTGTCTCCTATTTCAAATCGGAATTAAAAATGTTCTACTCAATTAACTTTCGCTCTACGGATAACCCGTCTCTACTCTGGGAAACATCTAAGGTCTTTTCTCGTGGACTGATTATATCTTATGTATCATCCAAGAAGCGCAAGAAAAATGAACAATGTAAACTTCTTGAATCCAAACTAGCCGACCTTGAAAGTCAGCATGTTTCAAACCCAGCCCCAGCTGTGCTTACGGAGCTTACGGCCACCAGAGCGGCGCTAAACACTCTTCTGATCCAGGACGCAGAATATTCTCTTAAATTTGCCAAACAGAGAATGTACGAACACGGTGACAAGCCGGGTAGGTTCCTGGCTAACTTGGCAAAAAAAAGGGCTGACACCCAAGTAATAGCCTCAATCTCCGACTCCAACGGGGTCAGGTCCTTTGACACCAAAACTATTAACAAAGAGTTTGCCTCTTTCTATGCCCAACTCTATAGGACCGAGCGACCCGATGGTGCTCTCTCTGACATGCAGGCCTTCTTCGCTGAATTACACCTCCCTAAGGTATCGAAAGATCAGAACTTGCTCCTTAACGCCCCAATTACGAAGGAAGAAGCTCTGGGCGCCCTTAAGGCTATGCCATCTGGTAAGGCTCCGGGC
Organism: Notolepis coatsorum; assembly: GCF_963971535.1. Taxonomy (NCBI): domain Eukaryota; kingdom Metazoa; phylum Chordata; class Actinopteri; order Aulopiformes; family Paralepididae; genus Notolepis; species Notolepis coatsorum. The sequence continues at coordinate 18,862,372 of NC_140168.1, read as the reverse complement.
CCGGACGGTTTCGGATGCGAGTTTTATAAAGAGTTCGGTCATATTCTATTAGATCCCCTGCTGGCAATGCTTAATCACTCCGCTGAAGTGGGAATACTGCCCCAGTCTCTACGGGAGGCTAATATCTGCCTTCTCCTTAAGAAGGGTAAATGCCCTGAGGAGTGCGCCTCCTATAGGCCTATAGCCCTACTCAATTCGGACCAAAAGTTGCTTTCCAAGATCCTGGCCATGCGCCTGGAAAAAGTACTCCCTTTTATTATTAATGAAGATCAGACCGGTTTTATTAAGGGTAGGAACTCTACCGACAACATGAGACGGCTCCTCAATATCATCCAAATGACTCGTGAGACAGACCACCCCGCGGTGGTTCTGTCTCTCGACGCGGAGAAGGCGTTTGACCGTGTAGAATGGCCGTATCTATTCTTAACCCTCGCTGAATTTGGCTTAGGTGGCACCTTTATTGACTGGGTCAAGGTTCTTTACAACTCGCGAATGTCGGCGGTCCTGACTAATGGACTTAGGTCTAGCAACTTTCCTCTGCAGCGCGGGAACCCCCAGGGGGATCCTCTTAGCCCTTTACTATTCGACATGGCCATAGAACCACTCGCACAGGCCGTAAGGCAGTCAGCCGAGATCTCAGGTATTAGAGTGGGCGGGAGGGAGCACAAAATCACCCTTTACGCGGACGACGTGCTGATCTTTGTGTCTAAGCCTGACTCTTCAATTCCATGTCTGACCCGCATGATTTCCACATTTGGAACCTTCTCGGGGTACAAAATAAACGTTTCCAAATCCGAAGCAATGCCACTTGGGACACTCAAATCTATCCCGATACTGCCCGAGCCCTTCCCATTTCGCTGGTCGCCCTCCGGCTTCGTTTACCTAGGAGTATTTGTGACACCCACCTATGATACGTTGGCTAAGGCCAATTTTCCCCCTCTTTTAGACACCATAAGGGCAGACTTAGTTAGATGGGCCCCCTTACCGATCTCCTGGCTGGGTAGGATTGCCCTCGTCAAGATGAACGTACTCCCCAGACTGTTGTACCCTCTTCAAATGATCCCAGTACTGCTGACAAACAAGGTTATCAAGGTGCTGGAAGGCTGGCTAAGCTCATTCATTTGGAATGGGAAGAAACCGCGTCTGAAAATGGCTAAATTACAGATGGATAGTGAAGATGGGGGTCTAGACCTACCTAATATTAGACACTACCAGCTGGCGGCACACCTTAGGGTGATGGTCGGCTGGTTCAGAGCAGACCCACTGTCAATATGGCTGGACGTTGAATCCTCGCAGTCTAAGTCCCCCTTGTGGAACCTACTATTTATCAAAGACTTTAGGTCTGTGAGGAAGGCGTGCTCCAACCCCATCACATTATGTTCCGTCAAGGCCTGGAAGACTGTCCGTAAGGTGGAGGGCCGAGCCAAGCTGACCTCTCCTCTTACCCCGATTGTAGACAATCCCGACTTTAAGCCGAACCAAGTCGGCGGCGGCTTCAAGACCTGGTATAGGCAGGGCATAACCGATCTTGGCCACCTGTTTGATGGCCGGACCCTAATGTCCTTTACACAGCTGCAGCAGCGATATGGCCTATTGAAAGCGGAATTTTTTAGATACCTACCAATTAGGCAGTTTATCACCAAGGACACCTCACTTTTAACTGACATCTCCACCTCGCAGGTGGAGAAAGCCCTCTCCTTACAGATCCCCAAAAAACAAATATCTATCTTCTATAGTACTCTGAACCTTAATTCATCTTTATCTTCCTATGTTACTAAACAGTCCTGGGAAGAGGATTTGGACATAGAAATCACAGATGCAGACTGGCAGGATACGTGGACCTACGCAAAAAAAATCTCGGTTTGTAACCGCACCAAGGCCATCCAAATTAGAATATTGCATCGCATTCATATTACCCCCGCCCGTAAAAGTAAAATGGATCCCAATACGTCCCCACTTTGCTTTAAATGCAAGATAGAGATTGGAAATCACGTCCACTGTTTTTGGACCTGTGTAAAACTACAGAGCTACTGGTACGACGTTGTAGAAGAACTGTCTGACATATTTCACACCCCCATCGAGCTGGATCCCCTCTGCCTTTTGCTGGGCCTCCCAGATATTCATGTTACCAATTCCAAACATAAGAGACTGTTCAATTTGTTGACATTTGCTGCTAGAAAGAACATCCTGTTGTTTTGGATCAAGGACGAGGTCCCGTCAATGAGGTCATGGCACAATATCATAATGGAATGTATCCCCTGTGAGTATATTACGTGTATGCTGCATTCCAAGTTGGACACTTTTTATGAGATCTGGGACCCCTATCTGTCGCATATTGGGCCTGCACTATCCACCACTGTCCTCGCCGGATTTCCTCATTACCAGTAACCTCCCACTGCTGCCTTGTTTTGTCTACGGTACTGGCACTGTAAATACTGTACATGTCCTATTGACTACAGTGGCACTGTACATGTTCTCTTGACTGCGGTAATACTGTACATGTTCTCTTGACTACAGTAGTGCTGTACAGGTACCCTTGACTACAGTAACACTGTAAATGTCCACTTGACTACAGTAGTACTGTACATGCCCACTTGACCACATTGATACTGTACATGTCCTCTTGGCTACAGTAGTACGGTACATGTTCTCTTGACTACAGTAATGCTGTACATATACCTTTGACTACAGTGATACTGTACATGCCCTCTTGACTATAATAATACTGTACAAACCCACTTGACTACATTGATACTGTACGTGTCCTCTTGGCTGCAGTAGTACTGTACAGGCACACGTATATATAGCACACGAGATAAGGCACACACGTGAAAGCCACACTTATTTTATTTTGTTTTATTTATTTTATTTTCTATTGTCATTTCCTTATTTAATTTTTATTGTCTTTTTTCTTTTATGTTTGCTTGTCTTGTAATGTTATTACTGTTGTTAGTGCCATTATTTTTATTATTATTGACGGTATTGTATTGTGATGTCTTGTTCTATGTTGAAAATTGAAAATAAAAACATTTATAAAAAAAAATTAAAAAAAATTGGAAACATTTTACCAAATTTTACTCGGCCAGAGGTACAGTAAGATGAATCTAACGTTATTTCCAGCTCGATTGTCCATTTATTTCATTGCAATCCATCTGATCAACGTATGGTGTCTTACTAAAGAAAGCCGTTACTGACAATCAAGGAATCATAAACGACCCCCCCCCCCCCCTTTCCTTCATGCATGATGAAGCATAATTTATAGCGATCATATGCATTTGAAATTTTTAATATAGCGTGTATAGGGACGAAACGCCAATCGATAATGTATAATACGCGTCGGGGCCTATAGCGCGCGTTCTAGGAATTACTGCTATACAGTCTAAAAACATACTTATATTCTCGACAGTACTAACACGACAATGTATGAATGGAAAAATATAACGTTCCCACACCCGGAACGATAGATACCCGATGTTGAATGGGCCATAGTAATGTCGATATAGCTATAATATTTATAAAGTTATAGCCCTGCAAAGAAGGTGAGCCACTCCATAGCACTGACAGAGAGTGGTAAAGATGGGCATACTGCGTGGCACCCAATGTGTTAAGGGGCGGCTGGGTGGCGCAGTGGACATTGTGCTCGTCACCAACGCAAGAGACAACGGTCTCGAATCCGGCTGTCAGCGTTGCCTCCGGCTTGGGCCGGCCGTCATATGACTCAATTGGCAGAGTCAGCAGGAGGGGAGTCGATGGGTGGTAGTCTGGTCGTTGTAAACAGCGACTCCTACAGATCGATCAGGGCGCCTGCACAGCAAAGACAGGAAATGGCGGGGGCAGTGTGAGCCTCCCACACGTTACACCTCGCCAATGAGAGTCCGCGCTGGCAGGTGAAAAGAAGTGACTGGCTGCCTCCACATGTATCGGAGGGGACATGTGATGGGCTTCTATCCTCCCTACGACCGTCCAGTGGGGGGCACATACGAGCAACAATCAGGACAGGGGAGGGAGAATTGGCACGAGAGGAAATTGGGATGGGAGAAAAAAAGTAGATAAAAAAAAAAGTTGTAGTATTAATATGTACAGTGATACAGGTATAAAGACACTATGGTAGTAAGTCATACTGGCCAGCAGTGTAACTAGTATACTGTAAGTAGGTAAGAGATATGTACAGATATAGATATAGTATCTACAGATATGTGAAAAGGATTATATGCAGGTATGTACAGACAGGTGTGGATAGATACGGTAGGACTATATATATATATATATATATATATATATATATATATATATATATATATATATATATATATATATATATATATATATATATATAGGGGCTATATATATATATTATATATATATAATATATATTAGGGCTGTCAGTTTATCGCTTTAATTAGATTAATTAATTACACAGCAAATTATCGCGTTATGAAAATTAACTCAAAATTTATTAAAACGATTTTATTTATTTTTTTTATACATTTTCTTTTTATTATTATTTTTTTTAAATCTCATTCATTCAAGAACGTGGAATAAACATTTACAAACTTTTTTTTTAAATGGTTCATTTGCATGTTCTTGGTATCTGATTCTAGGGACATCTATGGATCTCAGGGAATGCATTCCCAGTGTCAGAAATACTGTGTCTGTTACTAGGCTTGAGTAAATTGTAATGAACCAAATGAGAATATCAATAACATTTTTTTTCTTTTTTTTTTATTGTAAATAACACCATGCTAAATTGACCAGACCTGAAAAATCTAAGCAAATGAATAAAGGGAAGATGATTAAACAGACGGTTTTGTAGATACAGTACTGAATTCTGCCATCCGGACACATGCAATTTGAAATATGATTATAGAATATAAAATATCAGGCCTAAAATGGTTATGTGATTAAAATGTGATTAATTAGATTAATTTATTACAAATCCTGTAATTAATTAGATTAATTTTTGTAATCGCCTGACAGCACTATATATATATATACACACAGAAATATTGTACATGCTATCATACAGAGTTATATGGGTTATATGCAGGTGTATAAGTAGGTATATAGAAGGATTATATTCAGGTATATTCAGACATATATGAATATACTGTATATATGCAGTTATTATACATGTATATTTATAGAGTATATACAGCATTATTGTACATGCTATCATACAGAGTTATATGGGTTATATGCATGTGTATAGGTAGGTATATAGAAGAATTATATGCAGATATATTCAGAGAGATATGAATATATACTGTATATGTGTTGTAATTATACATGTATATATACAGCATTATTGTACATGCTATCATACAGAGTTATATGGGTTGTATGCAGGTGTATAAGTAGGTATATAGAAGGATTATATGCAGGTATATTCAGACAGATATGAATATATACTATATATATGCGGTAATTATACATGTATATATACAGTACAGCATTATTGTACATGCTATCATACAGAGTTATATGGGTTGTATGCAGGTGTATACGTAGGTATATAGAAGGATTATATGCAGGTATATTCAGACCAGTCCCGGCGCCATGGGCGGGCATTAGGGGGCCGGGCCCGCCCACTGAGTCAGCTGTGCCCACCCTGGTAATTTTTTATTTTTATTTTTTTTAATCAAAGTGAACTATCCAAATCCTTAGTCGGGGACAGCCCTAGTGGGCACTGATGTCAACAACAACACTACTGAAGCTAGCACGGCACTCTGTGAGAATTCGTCTTCTACCCTCAAGAACGTCTTTACAGAACATCGCCTTAGTATGCTTCATCGACGCAACTAAGGCCAATTTAATTCAGTTGGCATTTGAGAAGGACTTAACAAAAAAGTTCAGGAATGAGTGGAGGGGCAGTGTTTTAAGAAGATTTCACTCTGTCCCCAAACACCGCTTGCCGCTCTACTTATGATGGTGAGTAGCCTGTGGAGGAATTTTATTTGCTTTTTTATGCACCTTATTTTTGTCAGTTCAGTTCAGTTTGTCAGTGAATTCAGAAGTGTTGAATAAATGGAGACTTTTCAAAGATATGGAATAGAATAGAATCGAAATGTATTATCCTGAGGAAAATTTGACACTGCAAATCACTCAACATTAAACATTTAGACAGAACAAGTCACAAATAAGAATAACAAAACAAATGGCCTAAGAATAGAATCAAATGAAATAGAATAAAAATAGAATAAAAGATACAGTAAATAAATACAGTAAAAATATACTGAAGTCTACAGTAGGTGTAATAATGCACAGTGCTTGTAACTGAGGGGTACAATTCCCTGACTGTATTACTAGATATGATACTTACTACCACTACCTTTGTACTTAATATTCGGCCACCCAGTACACGGCATAAATATATTATCATGAACACTCTCACGTAGATGAAACGGATCCAACACAAATGTACGAATTAGAAACAGGTCTTTATTTCTACACAGCGATGGTGTGTAGAATAAGCACTTAATCACTTAATTACATTTATGAATTGAAATAGTATGCACTTTTATGGCAAGGAGTATTCGTCGGTATATCAATAGAGAATGTCCAATCTCTGAAGGCGCAGGTGGTAAATATACGACCTGGAATAGTTAAGGAATAACAGCAATGATACTTTAATGATTATAGGCTGGATACACTAGAGGGGGTTAATCCGGTCGCTTGTAAGCCGACAGGAGTAGGAGGGGGGGGGGGGTAGAATCCAGCTGCCTCGTCCGGCCAAGGGTATCCCAGGTGAACCCACTGTAGTGCCGTTCAATGCGCCGGCGATCCTTGGACCACAGATGAAAGCAGGTGGACTCTTTGTGGGCCGGCTCTCTCCGGTCCACGGGGGAGAGACGTGAAGAGACCTCGTCTTGCAGAGCGTCTCCTCACCTTGCGTCCTCTCCAGGGGGGGGGGTTCCAACACACGGCAGTGTCGGGGGTCTTTATCCATGGAATAATCAAAGTATCCAAAGCATAATCCGTGCCTGGGAAGGCGGGCTGTCGTCGGTAGAATAATCCGGTATACAGGTCCACTCGCTCGTCGGCTCTGGGGCTCCTCGGGTGCAGCTTCACATAGGGTCAACCACCCTGGGTAAGCAGCCAGTTCTCTGCCCGAAACGATGGGGTACTGACTACGGTAGTATTCTCACCGCACGAAGCACTATATATTAACAGACTATTATTAGCTTAATAGACTACGTCCAACTCGACGATATAGTGCCAAATATGACTATTCAAATATTAATATACACGATGTCTCAATACCGATGGTAGGCCGAACTTGGCCTTACTCCCACACGTGGCGTCGCGGGGAGGCTTTACGTCTGTGACTCTATTGGAGGGTAAGAAACTGGACTGAAAAGAAAGTCCTACTTTAGTAGCGCAGTATATATACGCACTATGAACAAATAGTCCCATTAGTGGTGCGGTAGCCAAATTCCTACGCGGAACTAGGACTTGTTCGTACATGTCGAGCGGTACGTTTGAACTGGGTCTGAGGGGTATGGCAGCCTGGCACCAAGGTCTCGACCAATAGTAGAATGGAGACTATTATGGGATGTTCAGTAGGCTAGAATGGATATTCAATGCATATTGTACAAGGAATATACAAGGGATATCAGGGAATATTAGAGAATCTACAAATACAATTAAATATATATATAGAAATAAATATATATATTCGGTTTAATCTGGCCCTTCACAACAGCCACCCCCTGAATAGGTCCCAGACCTAATCAGTTAAACAGAGACAGATTAAACGCGTTGTCTATTTACACATAAGGGTTTGCTGTAGGGGTCAGTCAACTTCACAAAGTCATAGGGTTGTAGGGTCATGGTCATCATCGATTGTGTCTGGGAGTCGAGGCAGTTCTATGAGCCTTGCCACGGGACGGGTGTAAGTGCGACCCTGGACGAGCACTTCAGCTGCTCGGACCTTGCCGTCGGCACCGGCGATCACTTTGCTTACGCGGCCGGCCGGCCACATAGCTCTGGGCAGTGATTGATCAATAATCATGACGACTGTTCCTTCTGTCAAATTGTCTCTCTCCTTTACCCACTTCTGGCGGGTCTGTAGAGACGGTAGGTAGTGCAGTAGGAAACTGTTCCAAAACTTGTCGGCTAATACTTGGCTGTACCTCCACATTCGTCGGCCGTTCGCTTCTTCAGGCCGGTACATTGTCTGTGGTAATGCAGGATCTAGCCGCCCCATCAGGAGTGTGTTGGGGGTAACTGGGTCGATATCCGCCACATCACTGGAGACATATCCGAGGGGCTTCGAGTTAAGTACTCCCTCAATCTCCGTGAGGACTCTTTCTGCTCCTGCGTGATGTACATCCTCATCGTATTTCTTTATAATCAGCTCTGTGACCTTGTGTCGGCTGTTCAATACGATCGGGTATTTAATGTCATTCGGTAGATTGGGGGCTCTGCGTAGGCGACCACCCACTCTGATGAGGGTATGAGCGTCGCTCTCGGGGGCCAGGTGAATTAATCTGCTGTCGGATGGGACGGGCTTTCCTCCCTGTAGACAGGCCAATTCATCGGGGAACGAGTCTCTCTGGGCTCGCTGCAGTAGAAGCAATTCTGCTTCCTCGTAGTTAGCTGCTGACATATCAGCGGGGGACTTGCACTCCGGGTGGTACCGCAGGAATGTTCTTTGTTGTGCACTCTCTATGGACGTGCAATCGTTTATGTTAGGGTCGGTGGAGGCTACGGTGCTCAATCCACAGAACACAGACTTCTTAATTTCCACCTCCTCTGGACTTGCTTCCCTCGGATAGGCATGGGCCACTGTCCTTCCGGGAGTCTTAGGAATGCGGGGCCGTCACTGTAGACATTGCGACGGGTGAGGTCATCCAGGGGCATCCCCCGGGTGATGACGTCAGCTGGGTTCTGTTTTGTATCAACGTAGCGCCACTCTGTTTCTCCGGTTAACTCTTCGGTTAAGTCTTGAATCTCGGTGACTCTGACTCCCACGAAGACTTTGTACTTGCATGAGTCCGATTTGATCCAGGCGAGTACCGTCGTGGAATCTGACCACAGGATTGTTCTAGACACCGGTATGGTGAGCTCACGTTGGATGAGCGTGGCTAGGTGCGCTCCGGCTAGGGCTGCGCAGAGCTCTAGACGTGGGATAGATTGTTGCTTGCGTGGGGCTATTCTCGAGCGGGCGAGGACAAATGCTGTGTAGATCTCTCCCCCTTGGTCTTGGGCCCGCAAGTAGGCTACTGATCCGTATGCGACCTCTGAGGCGTCACTGAAGACGTGTAAGTCCATTTTACATGTCTCTGGCCTCACCGTGGGTGGGAAGTAGCTTCGGCGCATATTAACGCCTGGGAGTGAGTGGAGCTCCATCTCCCACTCTCTCCAGGTGGATCCAAGGTGTGCGGGAATGGGGTCGTCCCAGCCCTGGTCCTTGTCCCACAATGCTCGTACAATCATTTTTGCCCTGGTGGTGTACGGTAGAATACATCCTAGCGGGTCATATTGTCGGGCGAGTGTTGTGTACACACTCCGTCTGGTGGTCGGCGCCGCCGCTGGCCTTCCCTGCTCCGTAGTCAGGGGCTTGTGTCTGTAGTGAAGCGAATCTGTTTTGAATCGCCACACCAATCCCAGGGTCATCTCCTGGGCTTCTCCCGGGATTGTAGCCATCCAGGTCTCGCTGCTGGCTGCCTTGTCCTCGGAGGAGAGGCTGCGCAGTACTTGCGGATCGCTGCTGGCCCACTGCCTGAGATCAAAGCCGCCTTTGATCAATGAGGCGCGGAGTTTAATCAGGAGAGCCTCGGCTTCTTCCTGGGTTGAAAGGCTTTGTAGACAGTTGTCTACGTAGAAGCTGTTCTTTACGCTGTGTCGGACCTCTTCGTCCGCTGCTGGGTCCTCTGCTACATGTTTCTGTAGTGCAAATGTCGCACAGCAGGGGCTGCACGTCGTTCCGAAGGGGAGGACTTCCCATTGGTAGATGGCTGGGTGCTCATCTCCTGGCTTCTCTCTCCATAGGAACCGTAACAGGGGCTTGTCCGCCTCTACTAATCTCACCTGCAGGAACATTCCTTTAATGTCCCCGCTGATGGCCACCTTTTCCTGGCGGAAGCGGAGTAGAACGCCGAGTAGGGAGGGGCCGAGTGTGGGACCGGGCAGTAACTCTTTATTCAGATTTTGGGATCCGATCTGGTAGCTGCAGTTAAATACTATGCGGTCTTTACCGTTGTGATGGACCTTGTGGTGGGGCACGTACCACGATTCCGTGGTCTGGTCAGCCTCTTTAATGTCCATCTTTGTGACGTGTCCCGCTGTGATGAGCTTCTCAATCTCAGCGCGGTATACACTCTCTTGGGCGGGGTTCTTGGCTAAGCGCCGCTCCGTGTTCAGCAGGTACCGTTCTGTGGCGTCTGTCTTGGCGTGGAAAGTAGGCATTCCTTCTCGCCGCAGGAGTGGCGTGGCGTATCTCAACACGCCGTTGACCGGGACTCTCTTGGTCCCTGTCTCGAGGAGGTGAATTGCGTAAATGTCATCTTTAGAGCGAATGTCTTTCTTTCCGTTCTTAAAGGGCATTTGTTCCAGGGTCCATAGCCGCTCTACGTGTTGCAGGAGTGCGGTTTCTCCCTCTGTGACTCGGGAGTGGAGACATCTAGTGGCTGTACTTCGGTTGAGAGATTTGGCGAGCGGGCCTTGGAGAGTCCATCCCAAACGGGTCTCGACTGCTGCAGGGCAGCCTCGGGGTCCGGTATGAACCCGGTCTATCGGGACAATGAGGTCTGCATGGTCGGAGCCTATCAACAGGGTCGGCATAGCATTGTCTATGAGCGGGATCGGTAACTTGCGCAGATGTGCATATTTCTCCATCAGCTTGGCGACGGGGTATGTGTACCGCGACAGTCCTATTTCTTGGCTGGTGAAAGCGTCTGCAATCTGGTACCGTCGCTCAGGCTGGCCGCTTGCTGCGATAGAGAATGAGACATTCTCGCCCTTTATCGTCTTCAAATCTCGTCTTATTGTCCGAATTGTCATTTGGGTTTCGCTTCCCCGCAGCCCTAGCTGGGCCGCAGCGGAGGCGAGCAGCAGGGTCTTCTCTGACCCGTCATCGAGGACGGCGTAAGTGTCCAGGACTTTATTCTGGTAGCTTAGTGTCACACGCACTACTTTTAGGAGTACTCGGGCTCCACTGCTGCTGGCGGGATCGATGTACATGACGCTCGCTTTGCGGCTGGATGGTGCCGGTGAAGGGCGCCGTCTGTTACTGTCGTGAAGTATGTCCAGATGGGCTCCATCGCACTTGGTGCACCTTTTCTTTAAGCGGCATTCGGCTGCCATGTGTGAGCGCGCACAGCGAAAACAGCGCTTGTTGGACTTTATCCATTGACCTGCTTCCTCCGCGTTCAGCTTGGGGAAGGAGTCACATTGCGCTAGCCAGTGTTCTTTCTCACAGTAGGGGCACACTATCTTCCACTTCTCCGTTCTGGAGGGGGTACTGTGGCTCCTGCTGCTCGGTACTGACTCCGATTGGTGCATCACAGTCACCGATCTTCTTCCATCATTTAGTCGTCTGGTTCCTTCTCTGGAGCCAGGGGTGCTCCGTCCGAATGTATCTAGCCGTAGGCTGCTGACTTCTCTCGCCAGGAAGTCTGCTAGATCGAGGAGGTTCGGTTCGGGGCCATTCGGGTCTCTGTGGTCCCTCTGCCGCCTAAAGCGCTCCTGACGAGCGGGCGGCAGCTTCTCCAGAATCCTTTCCACATTTGAGTTGGCGTAAAGTTCATACTTCCCCTTCTCTCTTTGCGCTCCCAACATCCCTACCAGGGACTGCACTCTGATGGACAGGTCGTCCAGTGCTCGATTGTCTATTGCTGGGGGTAAGCGGTCGATGTGTCGGATCTCCTGGATCACGTAATCCCATATGCGCCCATACCTCTGGTCCAATGCTACCAGCGCTGCTGTGTATGGGGTGGTGGAAGTCGCGTAGGCGAGCGCTATATTATGTGCGCGGGGCACCTTTAAGTGCTGCAGTAGGATGGCGTATTTGTGGCGTTCATCCAATACATCCACCAACATGGTCTCCAGACACATGCGGAGTTCTGTATACTGGGCCCGGTTCTCTTGGGTGAAGTCGGGTACCATAGGCGTGCCAATGTATGACGCTGACTGTGGATACATCGGCGAGCGTTGGGGGAGAGGCCTCCTAGGCGAGTCTCCTCCCGCTCCTTGGTATGGGCTGGTACCGGCAGTGTACCATGGCCCGCTTGTCCAGGTGCTGTTCCTCGGTGCGGGTCGTGCGTCGTGCTCACCCGTGTATAGAGTCGGGGGTCTGTAGCGCAGCTCCGCGGGAGTATAGCCTGGGCTGTACCGGACCTCCTGGTCCGGTAGAGTACTGTGCTGTCTTCGGGCATGGTTCTCCTCCTCTTCCTCTTCGTCTTCAGTTAGGTCATCCAGTGCTTGTAGTCTCTGGTTTAGCCTCTCCACAGGATATGCTGCTCCTTCCCGGTTGCTAGGTCTCGCTTGGACCGGTGGGGGGAGGTGGTCTGTGGGGGGTATAGACCTCGTCTGTTGGTCAAGTTCAGGGTTGTTTACTCGGCTAGGGGATGCCGCCCTGGAGGTGTGTCTAGACGAGTTCCTGGAGCCTCTGGCGGAGGGAGAGGGTGTTGTCCGTCTGATCAGCTGTTCTATTAGTTGCGACTGCTGTCTGTCGCGCGCTGCATCCCGTTGAGCACCGGCTCGTTCTCGGGCCACATTCTCTTCCATCTGAATGCGTCTTATTTCTAGACGTATCTGCTCGTGTTCGCTTCGCTGCTGGATCTGCAGTCGGTCGCGTTCAGCAGCGGCGTTCAGGCTGATGAGGAAGGCCTGCTGTAGGGTCCTCTCTGCCTCGCTGGGAGAAGTCGGTTGTACAGGGGAGCCTTCCCTCGGGGTACTCCTTGCGGAGCCTTGGAGCTCTATCTCCACGGTGCTCTCCCCGTCTTCTTCCGTGCCGAGTTCTCTCTCGGTAGCGTTGTATTCCTCCCGGGACTCATCGGGGACTACTTCTTCAGTACTGGCGGGGTGTGAAGTCATGTCTGGTTCCCACTGGTCCCCACCGTGAACTTGGTCAGTTACATTAGAGCCCGTAGGGGCCTCTATGGTCGGGGTAGTCTGGGCGTTGGGGTTAGACATACTTTTACTTTCTAGTTTTACCGCGTTTACTGTTAGTAGAGGACTAGGTTGTTGACTGACAGCGTAAGCCTCTAAGTACTGAGGGAGCCGTCGTTCGCGCTGCGGGCGTTGGTTAGGAGGATCGTTTCGTGGAGTGTTCATCATAGGCCATTTCAATATTAATAACACTATATTAATATTACACTCATTACCATCCGGCTCGAAGGACCAATTGTAACTGAGGGGTACAATTCCCTGACTGTATTACTAGATATGATACTTACTACCACTACCTTTGTACTTAATATTCGGCTACCCAGTACACGGCATAAATATATTATCATGAACACTCTCACGTAGATGAAACGGATCCAACACAAATGTACGAATTAGAAACAGGTCTTTATTTCTACACAGCGATGGTGTGTAGAATAAGCACTTAATCACTTAATTACATTTATGAATTGAAATAGTATGCACTTTTATGGCAAGGAGTATTCGTCGGTATATCAATAGAGAATGTCCAATCTCTGAAGGCGCAGGTGGTAAATATACGACCTGGAATAGTTAAGGAATAACAGCAATGATACTTTAATGATTATAGGCTGGATACACTAGAGGGGGTTAATCCGGTCGCTTGTAAGCCGACAGGAGTAGGAGGGGGGGGGGGGTAGAATCCAGCTGCCTCGTCCGGCCAAGGGTATCCCAGGTGAACCCACTGTAGTGCCGTTCAATGCGCCGGCGATCCTTGGACCACAGATGAAAGCAGGTGGACTCTTTGTGGGCCGGCTCTCTCCGGTCCACGGGGGAGAGACGTGAAGAGACCTCGTCTTGCAGAGCGTCTCCTCACCTTGCGTCCTCTCCAGGGGGGGGGGTTCCAACACACGGCAGTGTCGGGGGTCTTTATCCATGGAATAATCAAAGTATCCAAAGCATAATCCGTGCCTGGGAAGGCGGGCTGTCGTCGGTAGAATAATCCGGTATACAGGTCCACTCGCTCGTCGGCTCTGGGGCTCCTCGGGTGCAGCTTCACATAGGGTCAACCACCCTGGGTAAGCAGCCAGTTCTCTGCCCGAAACGATGGGGTACTGACTACGGTAGTATTCTCACCGCACGAAGCACTATATATTAACAGACTATTATTAGCTTAATAGACTACGTCCAACTCGACGATATAGTGCCAAATATGACTATTCAAATATTAATATACACGATGTCTCAATACCGATGGTAGGCCGAACTTGGCCTTACTCCCACACGTGGCGTCGCGGGGAGGCTTTACGTCTGTGACTCTATTGGAGGGTAAGAAACTGGACTGAAAAGAAAGTCCTACTTTAGTAGCGCAGTATATATACGCACTATGAACAAATAGTCCCATTAGTGGTGCGGTAGCCAAATTCCTACGCGGAACTAGGACTTGTTCGTACATGTCGAGCGGTACGTTTGAACTGGGTCTGAGGGGTATGGCAGCCTGGCACCAAGGTCTCGACCAATAGTAGAATGGAGACTATTATGGGATGTTCAGTAGGCTAGAATGGATATTCAATGCATATTGTACAAGGAATATACAAGGGATATCAGGGAATATTAGAGAATCTACAAATACAATTAAATATATATATATAAATAAATATATATATTCGGTTTAATCTGGCCCTTCACAACAGTGCTGTTTAAAAAGTAAGAGTCCAGGAAGATGATAATTGTCACTCTGTGCTCAGTGATGCAGTGAGGCACAGTGATGCATTGTATAGTCTGATGGCTGTCGGAATGAAGGACTTCCTGTGCCATTCAGTGCTGCATTTAGGTAGTGTGAGCCTATAACATGCTCCTCCTGTCAGCCAAGTCTGTGTATAGTGGGTGGGAGGGGTTTTCCCTGATGGCCTGGAGCTTAGCAAGGTTCCTCCTCTCCGCCACCCTCGCTAGAGTCCAGCTCCACCCCAACCACGCTACTGGCCTTCTTGACCATCTTATCCAGCCTGTTTGTGTCCCCTGCTCTCAGTCCGCTGCCCCAGCAGGTCTGTTATATATATCCGTTCAGTCTGTTTTTGTATAAGTGAAAGTTCTTAAGATAGAGAGAAATTAGATTTTTCAATTGCCTCTCTGCTGTTTAGTTCAGCACCGTGGGCAGCGCCAAGCAAGCCACAGCGCTGCTGTCCCAGCTGAAACGTATAAAAGGGAACCTGTGTTGAAAAACCATTGTGCCCCCCCCCCCCCCCCCCCCCCCCCCCCCCCTCGCCTCTCTATCAGCAAGGACCAACCAACCTTCTCATACAGGACACAGTGATCAGTGTTATCATTAGTGATGAATCTGAGGGCAGAGTGATAGACAGAGTCTGTGTGTCTGCTGGTTCTGTTTCTGTATAGGAAGCCAATTTTATGTGGCACCTTGGAGGCAAGGATGTCCACGTGGCATTTAAATGTAAATTCCTCATCAAGCCACACACCAAGATATTTATATTCAGTGACTCTCTCAATACTAGAACCACGTATGGTGGTAGATATGTGTAAACCATCATATTCAATGTTTCTGGCTCTAGAAAACAGCATACATTTTGTTTTACTAGCATTAACCGCTTAAGCCCAAGCCCTATTTTCAGAAAATCCGCCTAAAATACATACCTAAGTAAATGGAAGATTACTCCACTTCTACAAGGTCCATCTGCATGTTTGTGGTATCTAGGGACATCTATGGACCTCAGGGAATGTATTCCCAGTGTCAGAAATATAGTTACTGTCTATTCTATAGTTACTAGTCTTACTAGGCTTGAGTAAATTGTGATGAACCGAAGGAGAATATCAAATATTTCTTTCATCTTTGGCGGTGAATAACACCATGCTAAAAATGACCAGACATGATAAATTGCCACTGAGCTCATTCAGCACCTTCTTGAGATCACGTGTAAAAAAAAAAATCTAAGCAAATTAATAAAGGGAAGATGATTAAACAGGGGATTTTGTAGAGACAGTACTGAATTCTGCCATCCGGACACATGCTATTTGAAATGATTATAGAATAGAATATCAGGCCTATACATGACCTTATTATGGGCCAAGTCGCACATCTATGGATCTCCCCTCTCCAATGGCAGAGTTCAATCTGGATTTAGTATCACCAGGCGTGATTCACAAACTGTGAATGAAATCTACTGTAAGTATATTAACTTTTTTATAATGTAAATTTCTCTGCCATTTTTCATCAGATTGTAACAAAAAATGTTGCTAGACGTTCACAGAAAGGTAGAGAAACTAACTGCATGGCAATTGTATGGCAATAATGTTCATGTTTGTGGGAGATAACGACCTGTGTGTGTGTTCCTGTGCCACCCATCGCATGTGTGTCTGCCTGCATGACGAATAAAGACTTCTCGAAAAGTCCAGTTATTATTATTATTATTATTATTAGATAATCCCAAAGAGAAATAAAAAAGTTAATCCAGAAGTCAGATGATTGACAGGGGCTGGCATGACCTAGGAAGTGTAGTTTTTTTTTTTTATTATTCGAAAGCCCATCGAAAGTCCTGGGTCTCCTCATAGGACTACAAACAAAATGGCGTTGTCATTTCCTACCGTGAATATTCAAAAAAAATTTACTAGATTTCTATAACTCATATTTCACTAATAACACTTTAAACTATTGGTAAAAAAAAACATTTTGCTGAAAATATACACTTTGACTGCTGTTTTGACAGGGTTAGGGTCTTTACTCTTGGCTACATTTGAAAAAAATATGCAACATTAATTCATACATTCTGTAGAGATGGATAATATATCATAATATAAAGTGAAGAGGACAGGACCTAGAATTGAACCCTGTTTATTGAACCTTTAGTTATTGATAGAAATGTTGTTTGGGCATAACCCGACTTTACACACTGACTTCTCCCTGATAGATCATCTTGGAACCAATCACATGCATTTATATCCAAACCAATAGTAGCTAATCTTTAAGAGTGAATGGTGATCGACTGTATCAAAAGCTTTAGTTTTGACAGATCAATAAAGAGGGCAGCACAGTGTTTGTGATATGTCGGGTTTCAAGTAGCCTTCCAGGCATCCAGGCAGCTCTGTGATCTGCTCCACGCAGCAGAACCTCCTTACTACCACAGTCCAGCCAGCGGCGTACAGCTCTGTGATCTGCTGCACCCAGCTCCTTACTGCCATGGCCCTCGTTGCACAACTTTACCATCGCCCTCAGGGTAGTAATTTTCATAGCATGTGTCTCTCTGATCTTCAAGTCAAATAGCACCTTGTCATCAAGCTCGCTGCTGGGCGCTTCGTCTTCCTCCATCTGGGTTAAAATTATGGAGGAGCTAGGATGGGGGGGGGGGGGGGGGGGGGGTGAGCCCACCTAAATGGCCCCTCAGATTCTCCCCTGAGATGAGGCAAAGACCAATAGTTGGGGGGACTCAGCAGTTAGAGAGAGAGAATTACACAATCCCCACATATTACCTGCTGCAGACGGCTTGTGTTGCTGTCCATACTTTTACCCACCATTAAAGAAAGAAGTTATGTTGTTGTAAGACACCAAATAACTAATAGTAATAATAATAATAATAATATCTGACACATATAACTCTGTATGATAACATGTACAATAATGCTGTATATACAGTATATATATCTACACTTACCATATATATATATATATACACATTTGTCTGTATATACCTGCATATAATCCTTTTTACATATCTGTATGTAACGGATATGTACCGCGATAGTGTGACCAGAGATGTGGCTGGCTCGGTAGCGGTACATGGAAGTAAAACTCACTCCCCAGAGGCATCCAAACTGAGCGCTTAGAGAGGAGTTCCTCTCTTGGCGCAGCGGTTTGTGTTGCTTCCCCCCGTGCGGACGCCCGGGGCTCGACTCCCACTCAAGGCACGGTCGAAGTCGTGGCAGGTTCTACGTTGAACCGGCTACATGTAGATACTATATCTATATCTGTATATACCTTACCTACACTTACTAGTTACGCTGCTGGCCAGTATGACTTAAGTTACTACCATAGTGTCTTTATACCTGTATCACTGTACATAATAATACTATATCTATATCTGTACATATGCCTTACCTACTCTTACTAGTTACACTGCTGGTCAGTATGACTTACTACAATAGTGTCTTTATACCTGGTATCACTCTACATATTAATACTACAACTCTGTACATACATCTGATTAGCACTATTACTCACTAGTACTAATTTATATCTATTTTATACCCAGTTTAATCACCTGTACATTGTATAATGCTGTGGCACTTTACTGTTACATTTGCAGTCTGGTTGGATGCCAAACTTATTTTCGTTGTTACTGTACTTGTGCTGTATAATGACAATACATTTTAATCTAATCTAGTCTAATCTATTGTATGTGTGTGTAGTGTACTTCTTTCTGTCAGGAGTATTATTACACGCTCTCCTGTGAAATGTATCGCAATCCAAATGTTGAAACAATAGTTCCATTTGAAACAGAACTATTTTGCCGACCGCACTACGCACTGTAACCTTCCTCACTCTAGCTATAGTTGTAGAGCAGGGCAGTGGCGGCTCGCCACTAGGGGCGCACGGGCGCCGCCCCCCCTTCAGGCCCCTGGTTATATGAGAGTAGAACAAGAAAAATTATCTTTTTGTTTTTTGTTTTATAGCCCTATAAATAATATAAACATGTTTAAAATGAATAATATTTACTCATTTTAAGTATGTTTGTGTTTCCAATGCACAATATAACTTAATTTTACAAAGATTAATAATAGTTTTCCTGAACAGGAAGTGACGATTCTGTCTGATATAGACCTTTTCATTACCGTAGCCGCAGGCATTTCTCCTCGCCGTATTTCTCTCTGGGCTAGGCGCAATTGCGCCTGGAGTGCGCGTGCCCGCCGTGCACTGGTTCATCGCTGTATCCGTCGCAGCCACGCGCTGTGCGTTGAATATGATGTATTATGATGGAACTCGGGCGCTGGTTTGAAGCGACCTAGCAAGCAGCCGAGCGTCTAAAAGCTCTCTGATTGGCCGACGCGGTACTTTCCGTAACCGCAGTTTGCAACATGAGTTCAACAAAGTGAGTTTATGCTGTTGTTGTGTTGTGTGATGCAGATATTTGTCTTGGAGCGTGATGGCAAGTTCTTTCAACGGTTAGGCTTAGGCACTCTTTCAAAGTTGGTTAAGGTTAGAGTTTGTCTTAGAGCATGGCGATAGAACACCAGGTAGTTTGCAGGCTGTTCGAGGCGGACATGGACAAAGGCACTCACAGTACTTGTTGGCTATTAACAAGCTATATTATGGATGCAGTGTGGAGGGACATGCATGGACAATGGATGGACATCAACACAGGCTGGATGGACAATGCCATGGAGTGGATATACTTTATCAACAAGCCCTTCTGCCAACAACAAGGTAGATTAGCGATCTCTCTCTCTCTCTCTCTCTCTCTCTCTCTCTCTCTCAGCCACTCAGATAACGCTTCTCTCTCTCTCTCTCTCTCTCTCAGCCACTCAGCTATAACGCTGGCTTCTCTCTCTCTCTCTCTCTCTCTCTCTCTCTCTCTCTCTCTCTCTCTCTCTCTTTCTTTTGGATTGAAAATACGTGGATTATGGCTTGTTCAATATCGTCTATGTTTGAATGAATGAATGAATGAAAACTTTATTAACAGATTGCAGAATGGGTACAATACAGTACGGCTCAATACACACAATTGTTAAGGGGATGCAGACCTGAGAAAGACGTTTGTCTTGTTTACATCAGGGTCCCAGATTTTCTATTCATATCGATAGTTTAATAGCTAGCCTTGGCTCGTTTAACAATATGCAAAATATGTGTACAGCCCTGTACTCATACTGAAGTTATTCTTGGTATATAATACTACATATACTAGGTCTGATTGTGTAACGAATCGATTCCACGTCGCGCTGTGTGTGAGAGAGAGAAGGAGAGAGAGGGAGAGATCTGCGTGTGTTTGGAGACGGAGCGAGTTTTGTTTCTAACTTTTCTATTTATATATTGTGTTTCAAGTTGTGAATTAGACTATACTTTATTTGACTGGTTGTGTGTTGTTGTAGTAACAGCTGAGCGACTCGTTCATAAGAGCCGATTCATTGCCGTGAGCATGAGTCGAATCGCTCACGTCTTGCCATGAGTCGGTTGCGTGGTACTGTACATGTTTGCAAAATGTTTTGGTATAGCGCCCCTAGTGGAGAGAGAACCAGCAGCCGCTACTGGAGCAGGGTTGTAAAGCACGTGTTTGGATTGTGATACATTTCACAGGAGAGCCAACTGAGAGCAGTGAGACAAACACTAGTGCAACACTACTATCACCAACATCTAAGAAGGGAGATCCCCCCTTGAATGGCCCTTCTAAGGTTTCTCTCCTCCACACTGCCTGTGGAGCTTTTTTCCCTATTGTTAGGTTTTAGTGAGTTTTTCCTTACCTTCGCGTGGGGTATGTCTGGGAGTGCTTGCATTCTTTCATTTATTTGCATTCATCTAAAAATGTTTGGACCTTATGGTGTTCTTGTTCTGTTCTTGACTTATTGTTATGTTTTCTTCTTGACTTGTTTAAAGAAGACCTGTACGGCCCATGGGGACATTAACGTGTGTTGTCGGGCCCTATAAATAAATTTGATTTTGATTTGATTTGAGAATACACCCTGAGCAAACTGAGAGCAGTGAGAATACACCTGTCCTTGAGCAAACTGAGAGCCGTAAGAATACACCCTGAGCAAACTGAGAGCAGTGAGAATACACCCTGAGCAAACTGAGAGCAGTGAGAATACACCCTGAGCAAACTGAGAGCAGTAAGAATGCACCCTGAGAAAACTGAGAGCAGTAAGAATACACCCTGAGCAAACTGAGAGCAGTAAGAATACACCTGTCCTTGAGCAAACTGAGAGCAGTAAGAATACACCCTGAGCAAACTGAGAGCAGTGAGAATACACGCTGAGCTTCCCGTCTCTGAAAAGCACATGTATCATTGTTTTTGCAAAGGAATTACGATTGCCCATTGTCTGCTATTGTAGCCCAGTGAGAGCCTGCGTGGTCGGCACAGCACCCCCTACTGGTCTACTCAAAACATCTTTCCACGGGTATGCTACTGATTCCTGTTGCTACCTCAGCTAACGTTACATAAGTTACATACATTACTGTTACTACCTCAGCTAACGTTACATAAGTTACATTACTACTGATTACTGTTGCTACCTCAGCTAACGTTACATAAGTTACATTACTGCTGATTACTGTTGCTACCTCAGCTAACGTTACATAAGTTACATACATTACTGTTACTACCTCAGCTAACGTTACATAAGTTACATTACTACTGATTACTGTTGCTACCTCAGCTAACGTTACATAAGTTACATTACTACTGATTACTGTTGCTACCTCAGCTAACATTACATAAGTTACCTACATTACTACTGATTACTGTTGCTACCTCAGCTAACGTTATATAAGTTACACACATTACTACTGAATACTGTTGCTACTTCAGCTAACGTTACATAAGTTACATACATTACTACTGTCTACTGATTACTGTTGCTACCTCAGCTAACGTTACATAAGTTACATACATTACTTACTACTAATTACTGTTGATACCTCAGCTAACGTTACATAAGTTACATACATTACTACTGATTACTGTTGCTACCTCAGCTAACGTTACATAAGTTACATACATTACTGCTGATTACTGTTGCTACCTCAGCTAACGTTACATAAGTTACATACATTACTACTGATTACTGTTGCTACCAGCTAACGTTACACAAGTTACATACACTGGGACCCAGTGTGTCAAGGCTGTCTTTTAGGAGACGGGTTGAGACAGTGTCAAGGGGGGCACGTAACAGATTTCATGCTAGAAATAATCTCAGGAGATGGGTTCAAAGCTGTTGAGTTTGGCCACACAGTGGGGGGGGGGGGGGTTGGGGTGAAGGTGGGTGGAGGGCAGGATGCTGGACCTAATTGTTTCCACCTTACTGATGAAGAAGTTGAGGAACTCTCACATTTGGAGGGAGATACATCAGTACAGGGAACAGGGGCGGGGCACGTGAATGAGGTTATCGTGGCGAAAATAATTCTGGGGTTATGACAATTTATGGAAATCAAATCAGAGAAATACTTTTCTCTTGCCACTTTGACTTTGACTACTTTGGTCATTCCTGAGGTGGTCTTTCAGAGTCAAAATGTATTTGGAGCTTTTTTCGCTTCCATCTGCGCTCAGCTTGGCTGCACAGTCTCCTTATGTCACGGGTGGTGTCGTTAAGCCATGGTTGGGGTTTAGGCTTGGGCTTTTTGACTTTGAGGGGAGTGACAGAGTTAAGTATGGAGGAACAGGATGAATTAAACATAGTGATAAGCATCTCTGTGTTGTGGTAGGGCGGGGGGGCCTCAATATTGCAGGTGTTCGGATCAGATCTATAGGCTGCACAGAAACTACTAGCAGTAGAGGAGTTAATGTGGCGAGAGAAGCGGGCAGGGAGGAGAGGTTTGGCAGTGCAAGGCAGAAATCAAAATGTCAAATATAATAACAGAGTGATCTGAGAGGCACGGGTCATTAATTTCCAGGTGGTCAATTTCAAAGCCATGGGTTAGGACAAGGTCTAGTGTGTGACCAAGTTTGTGCATTGGTGCTTTGATATGTTGGGTAAAATTAAATGATTGAATTAACTGTAAGAAGTAAGAACATCATTTACACACGGCTTAGAGGGGCAGCAAACATGAACATTTAGATTGCCCAGAAGCAACACCTTGTCATAGTGGGGCATATTTTGTGACAGGAAGACAGACAGTTGTGAAAGGAATTAATTTAATGATTTTTGGGGGGGACGATAAACAAGGGCTACCAGTAGAAGATTCGCTGATCCGATTTTGATTTGATAAAAACTAGAATAGATTTCTGAAACTAAACGGTGGCAGTTCAAATGTTTTCTAAAAACCATAGCCAGTCCACCTCCACGCCACGCCCTGAAGAACATGGGGTACAAAAAAAGTCACAGACAGATCAATAAGAGGGGCAATCTCACCAGTCTTCAGCACTAGATAGTAAAGATTTTGAGAGGTGAACAATGTATTCAAATTGAAAGTCTTGTTTGACAGCGAGCAGGCGTTTAGTAGAGCCATTTTAATCGGGGCTGGGGGTTGATTTACCAGAGTCTGAAGCCTCTGGAGAGGGCGAAGGTTTTGGGGATTTACTCCGCGGCATCCAGTTCTGTTCATGTCAGTGCGGTGTCCTTCGAGGGAGACGTTCTGGGCTAAGAAAGCACGCAGCCATCTTGCTTGTGTTAGATAAGTTACATACATTACTGTTGCTACCTCAGCTAACGTTACATAAGTTACATACATTACTGTTGCTACCTCAGCTAACGTAACATAAGTTACATACATTACTGTTGCTACTTCAGCTAACATTACATACGTTACATACATTACTGTTGCTATCTCAGCTAACATACATAAGTTACATACATTACTGTTGCTACTTCAGCTAACATTACATAAGTTACATACATTACTGTTGCTATCTCAGCTAACATTACATAAGTTACAGGGGCGATAGTGGCTAAGGAGGTTTCAAGTACTTGAAAAAGACCGGAAGGGTCAAAAGTTTCAAAACGTCATATATCTGCTGTTTGTCACAAACAAACGCCTTTGGAGCATTGAAAAGTGAGTTGCGAGCCCGGCTTACATACATTAAATGCCCTAGCAGTTGGTGCATAAAAAACGCGTAAAACTGTAAAGATTTACCAAATCAAGCACAATCTCGACGGAGAGGCGACCGGACAGTGTGGCACCATCTTGTAATGGGAGAGAGTCTTGTAATGGGACACTGTAATAGAAAGTAGAGCCACTGCTGATGGAGACTCAGTGTTCAGGTTAACAGAGCATGAGGTGAGGAGGACCTTTAATTTAAGAAAGTGAATACCAGGAAGCAGGGGTGTAAAAAGTACCCAGAAATTATACTTAAGTGAAAGTATGGGTACCGTCTCAAAATCGTACTCAAGTTAAAGTCAGAGTATCTGGCTAAAAACACACTAGAGTAAAAGTCTAAACGTTTCTACTTTTAAATTAACTTAATTACTAAAAAGTAAAAGTAAAAACCTTTTTTTATTCCGGGGCAATGAAATGTTGCGTTTCGTCCTCTTCATCACTCATACTATCATTTGTGGCCATCTTCTGTAGCTTGTCACTCTGACTGTTTATTCTTCTGATAGCAGGTGTTTAATCAAAGATCCCCACTTTCTAGTCTTGCACAAGGACCAATCAGCATGGGTATGTATGGGCGGGTTAATTTTCCATTGATACCAGTATTCCAGTGAATACCACGATCACAACACCAGAGGGAGCTCCACAAATCATGTTAAACCCAGATTCGGCTCAAATAAGGGACTAAACACGTTTCGCAATTATGCCACATCAATGTGGAACGCCCTACCCAAAGCTGTAAAGGAATGTGGATCACTACCCACTTTCAAAACCTCTCTCAAGAGACACCTACGGGAGACTGCAATTCAACACTGGCCCCTGTAAATATCCTAACCCAACCCCCTCCAATGTACAGTCATTTACCTAGTATGGTTTTGTCAATAGTCCAATGTACAATTTTGTTTGTTTGTACAGAGTCTCCCCCCACTCAATGTACAGTTTTGCTTGCTTATACAGTGTGCCCCCCCCCCCCCCCCAACCACCTCCAATGTAAATTACCCAGTATGGTTGTCAATATCCCAGTGTACCCAACCCCCCCCACCCAACCTCCTCCAATGTACAGTTTCTACGTCAAATGTATATACTCCCTTTTCTTGACTCCTTCTGTATCACAAACAGTACTGTATTTGCAAATCTGGTATGTCATAAATGTATAGATGTAGCAGTACTGACTATCTGTATGTCATGTATGTCATATATGTCCTGATGAATTGAAAATGGGGGACCCTGGTGTAAACAAGACGAAAGTCTTTCTCTGGTCTGCATCCCCTTAACAATTGTGTGTATTGAGCTGTACTGTATTGTACCCATTCTGCAATCTGTTAATAAAGTTTTCAATCAATCAATCAATCAATTGGCTGTTATTAAATAAAGTGCGGCCGCAGGATTAATAATGTTAACGTCAGTTCGGCCAGATAAACAAATATACTAATTAAAATAGTTGGACCTACGAGATTTTTACTTTGTACTTTGTAGGTCTGCGTTTTAAATGTAAGGAGTAAAAAGTACGTTTTTTGTCTCTGAAATTTAATTGAGTAAAAGTATAAGTATACAAACCTAATAATACTTGAGTAAAGTACAAATCCCCAAAAACAGTACTTAAGTATTGTAACAAAGTACAATTACTCAAGTACTTTACACCCCTGCCAGGAAGGCAGCAGGACCGGACGCCGACCAACTGGCCCCGGTATTCACTGACATATTCAACCTGTCCTGTCATCCCAACCTGTTTGAAAAAGTCCACTATTGTCCCTGTACTCAAAAAACCCACGCCCGCTTGCCTCAATGACTATCGCCCTGTAGCTCTCACCTCCATAGCCATGAAGTGCTTTGAGAACACCCTGGACCCCCTGAAATTTGCATATCGCCCCAACAGGTCCACGGAAGACGTCATAGCCCATGTGCTGCACACGGCAGCATCACACCTGGACAAGAGGCAGGGGAACTATGTGAGAATGCTATTAGTCCCCTCCAAGCTCGTCCTCAAGCTCAGAGACCTGGGCTTGAACTACGACCTCTGCCAGAGGGTCTTGGACTTCCTGACAGGAAGACCCCAAGTGGTGAGAGCAGATAACTGCACCTCCTCATCCATCACTCTCAACACAGGTGCCCCCCAGGGCTGTGTTCTGAGCGCCCTCCTCTACTCGCT
Source organism: Notolepis coatsorum (assembly GCF_963971535.1). NCBI lineage: Eukaryota > Metazoa > Chordata > Actinopteri > Aulopiformes > Paralepididae > Notolepis > Notolepis coatsorum. The sequence goes on along the minus strand of NC_140168.1, from coordinate 18,836,390 downwards.
TTACACGCATGACTGTGTGGCAAAGCACAACATCAACACCATCATTAAGTTTGCTTCAGTCAGAAGATCCTTAAGAACTTCTACTCATGCACAATAGAGAGCATCCTGACTGGTAACATCACCTCCTGGTTTGGGAATAGCACCGCACACGACCGCAGCAGAGAGTGGCCCGATCGCGTCTATGCTTTTACCAACGCGTTCGTGTTTCCGGGTTCCCGTTTTGCGCTCTGATTGGCCACTGACCTACTCTAGTATGCCCCCCTCGCTATATCGTTTTATATATAATTGTACCAACACAGATATTAGGCAGTACACACATTGTCCTGCAATATATGTACAGTGAATGCACAGCTACATTCGCCATATATTTCTATCGCTGCTGCGGTCTACAGTGAAATGCAATATTATTATTATTATTATTATTATTATTATTATTATTATTATTATTATTATTATTATTATTATTATTATTATTATTATTATTATTATTATTATTTTTTTTTTTTTTTTTTTTTTTTTTTATCCACTTTTTCTCCCATTTTTCTATTTTTCTCCCATCCCAATTTCGTATCGTCGAACGCTGTTTCTTGCCTCCCACAAGCCGGCTGCAATGTGGACGAAGCCATACATAGCACAAGTCCCCTCCGATACTCGAGGTAGCAGCCGTCGCATCTTTTCACCTGCGCGGCGCAAGCTTTCAGCGTCAGGGGTCTGCGCTTTGGAGGGGCGCTGCCCCCATCGCTTCTTGATTCTACTGCGCAGGCGCACCAACCGACCTGTAGGAGTCGCTGTCCACAACGTCCGATCCCCACCCCTCAGTTTTCCCTCCCCCTAATACAGCCAATTGTATTAGTACGGATGACCAGCCAAACTGAAAACAATGTGGAGAGCCATGGGCTCGAACCCAGCGTCTCCTGCATTGGTGGTGAGTGCCTTGCCCACTGCACCACCTAGCCGCCCTTGTAATTATCATTACAATTATTATTATTTTGTGCACGTTGTGCAAATTGAGAGGCTGTGCTCTTTGCACACAACCCTCGTACACTTGTAACATTGCCTCTCCAGGCGGCTGCGATTGTAATGATAATCTTTACAATAATAATAATAATAATATTGCATTTCACTGTAGACCGCAGCAGCGATAGAAATATATAGCGAATGTAGCTGTGCATTCACTGTACATGTATTGCAGGACAATGTGTGTACTGCCTAATATCTGTGTTGGTACAATTATATATAATAATAATAATAATAATAATAATAATAATAATAATAATAATAATAATAATAATAATAATAATAATAATAATAATAATAATAATAATAATAATAATAATAATAATAATAATAATAATAATAATAATAATAATAATAATAATAATAATAATAATAATAATAATAATAATAATAATAATAATAATAATAATAATAATAATAATAATAATAATAATAATAATAACAACAATGGATTGGATTTAGGCCCTGTTTAGACGGAAACGCTAGCAGGAGAATCCGCAAAAATATTTTTTCGGATGTGCCTTTCGTTTATACGGAAACAGCGTTTTTACGGGTGAAACCGCAAAAAAGTGAGACTACCTTCCAGGGTGGAATTCCTAGAAACGATAAACCTTTGCGCTATCATCTAAACTGTCAAACCGCATAAAACGATGACGAAAGGGTTGTCAAGGCTCTCGTCGCGCGTACTGCTTACATCACAGGCATGCGCCAGTAGCCTAGAAGCGTAAACAAAGCATGTCTGATTCTATCCATGGCGATCACCTGAAGGCTACATTGGCAGTACTTTTAAATACACAAGAATCTGTCCCGCGGCGTGACTGGACCCACTGTCTGTGAGTGACTCTGCTTTGGTCCAATCACATTCCCCACCCACAGTCTGCGAATCAGAGGCAGAGTAGGGCGGGTCTTCACAGCACGTCATGTGACATATGCGCCAATCGTGTGACAGTGGGGCTCAGTCGTCTCGAGTTGTTACAGCCTCGTCTGCACGGAGAATTCCATCCCAAAACGCTAGTCTAAACGCAAAATTAAAAGTGAGACCGTAAGACGACTTTTGCGGTTTCTGTTCAGACTCTCTCCGTCTAAACGTAGCCTTATATAGCGCTCTTCTCTGACTCAGAGCGCTTCACAGAGTCCATTATTCGTTCATACACAGTCATACCGGTGGTGGTAAGCTACAATTGCAGCTAGAGCTGCCCTGAGGCAGACTCACGGAAGCGTGGCGAATAATCATCGCCTACGGCCCCTCCGACCACCACCAACATTTATTCACATGCATACACATTCATACGAGGCAAGTAGGTTAAGTGTCTTGCCCAGTGGCGGCTCGCCACTAGGGGCGCACGGGCGCCGCCCCCCCTTCAGGCCCCTGGTTATATGAGAGTAGAACAAGAAAAATTATCTTTTTGTTTTTTGTTTTATAGCCCTATAAATAATATAAACATGTTTAAAATGAATAATATTTACTCATTTTAAGTATGTTTGTGTTTCCAATGCACAATATAACTTAATTTTACAAAGATTAATAATAGTTTTCCTGAACAGGAAGTGACGATTCTGTCTGATATAGACCTTTTCATTACCGTAGCCGCAGGCATTTCTCCTCGCCGTATTTCTCTCTGGGCTAGGCGCAATTGCGCCTGGAGTGCGCGTGCCCGCCGTGCACTGGTTCATCGCTGTATCCGTCGCAGCCACGCGCTGTGCGTTGAATATGATGTATTATGATGGAACTCGGGCGCTGGTTTGAAGCGACCTAGCAAGCAGCCGAGCGTCTAAAAGCTCTCTGATTGGCCGACGCGGTACTTTCCGTAACCGCAGTTTGCAACATGAGTTCAACAAAGTGAGTTTATGCTGTTGTTGTGTTGTGTGATGCAGATATTTGTCTTGGAGCGTGATGGCAAGTTCTTTCAACGGTTAGGCTTAGGCACTCTTTCAAAGTTGGTTAAGGTTACAGTTTGTCTTAGAGCATGGCGATAGAACACCAGGTAGTTTGCAGGCTGTTCGAGGCGGGCATGGACAAAGGCACTCACAGTACTTGTTGGCTATTAACAAGCTATATTATGGATGCAGTGTGGAGGGACATGCATGGACAATGGATGGACATCAACACAGGCTGGATGGACAATGCCATGGAGTGGAAATACTTTATCAACAAGCCCTTCTGCCAACAACAAGGTAGATTAGCGATCTTTCTCTCTCTCTCTCTCTCTCTCTCTCTCTCTCTCTCTCTCTCTCTCTCTCTCTCTCTCTCTCTCTCTCTCTCTCAGCCACTCAGATAACGCTTCTCTCTCTCTCTCTCTCTCTCTCTCAGCCACTCAGCTAACGCTGGCTTCTCTCTCTCTCTCTCTCTCTCTCTCTCTCTCTCTCTCTCTCTCTCTCTCTCTCTCTCTCTCTCTCTCTCTCTCTCTCTCTCTTTCTTTTGGATTGAAAATACGTGGATTATGGCTTGTTCAATATCGTCTATGTTTGAATGAATGAATGAATGAAAACTTTATTAACAGATTGCAGAATGGGTACAATACAGTACGGCTCAATACACACAATTGTTAAGGGGATGCAGACCTGAGAAAGACGTTTGTCTTGTTTACATCAGGGTCCCAGATTTTCGATTCATATCGATAGTTTAATAGCTAGCCTTGGCTCGTTTAACAATATGCAAAATATGTGTACAGCCCTGTACTCATACTGAAGTTATTCTTGGTATATAATACTACATATACTAGGTCTGATTGTGTAACGAATCGATTCCACGTCGCGCTGTGTGTGAGAGAGAGAAGGAGAGAGAGGGAGAGATCTGCGTGTGTTTGGAGACGGAGCGAGCTTTGTTTCTAACTTTTCTATTTATATATTGTGTTTCAAGTTGTGAATTAGACTATACTTTATTTGACTGGTTGTGTGTTGTTGTAGTAACAGCTGAGCGACTCGTTCATAAGAGCCGATTCATTGCCGTGAGCGTGAGTCGAATCGCTCACGTCTTGCCATTAGTCGGTTGCGTGGTACTGTACATGTTTGCAAAATGTTTTGGTATAGCGCCCCTAGTGGAGAGAGAACCAGCAGCCGCTACTGGTCTTGCCCAAGGACACAACGGCAATGGGATGGACATGGGCTTGAGCGGGATTCGAACCACCAACCCTTCGATCATTGGACGCCCCGCTCTACCCCTGAGCCATAGCCGCCCCCATAGCCTCCCCACGCCCCATATATAAAACGATATATATTTTAGCGACTAGCCCACTAGCGTCATGCTACGCTCATAGCGAGGGGGGCGTACTAGCGTAGGTCAGTGGCCAATCAGAGCGCAAAACGGGAACCCGGAAACACGAACGCGTTGGTAAAAGCATAGACGCGGCCCGATCAGCCGAACACACAATTGGAAGTGGGCTTCCCACTCTCCAGGACCAGCCAGGGCTAAGAGAATAGTCAATCGCTTTTGGTACCTGGTACTTCATTTGTTTTCCACTGCAGGTAGTACCCCCCCCCCCCCCCCCCCCCGTCAGTCTAGCTGGTCGTCATAGCGGGGGCGCCGTGACGTCATCTTCAATGCGACACACACAGACAATAGAGGATTTCAAAGCTAACTATGAAGCTATGAAACCAGTGCCTTATTAGTTAATGTACACTAGCCGCAATGCTAACGGTTATAATGGGAAATCCCAGTCACATAAGCTAACAGCCATCTTTTTGTGAGGCTAAACTCTTTGTTCTTGGTGGTAAATTGTGTTGCCTTTGGTTTTGTTTCATCAATAAATGAGGCAGAATACACTGTGAATGTATCTTTTTTTGTTTATTGCACTTTGTTCTCGCTGCAAACAAATAATGAATGCTAATGTTTAGTAGTAGCGGGGCTATTTACAAAACAAACTGGTCAGACTACTGCTTAATAATAATGCAGGACCTGTTGCGGAGGTCTTTATTCGGCATGCAACGACACTCAATGTTTTAGCGGTACACACAGTGGTTAGTTTTTTTTTTTTTTTTAGCACACACACCGGAACACACACGCATGCATTGTCTCTTTAGAATCGCCGATGCAATTCGTCTCTGCGATTAACCCATCCCGTCGTCCTTCCCCCCCAAGGGCAGCCGGAAGCAGACAGGCGTCAACGTGAGCTGCGCCAGGGGACCAATCCAAGTGCTCCTGTCCGTCTTCGTCAAGGACGCCACAGCGTTAGCGATCTGTTTTTGTGCATGTTTTTCCATTGGGTTTATCTTATCGGGGGGGAAACCCTTGCAAGCACGGGGAGAACATGCAAACTCCACACAGAAAGGCCTGGGAGATACCCCACCTGGGTACCTGGCATCATGGAAACCTGGTCCCCAAGCGGGAATCGAACCCTGGACCTTCTTGCTGTGAGGCGACAGTGTTAACCACTACACCGTGCCGTGCTTGACCTGACTCCTAGAACCCACCTCACCCCTGCCCACTTTGACAACCTAGGATGGCTTAGAGTAGACGACAGAGTACAGCAACTTGCAATGGGCCTGGTCTACAAGATACACTACACGACTAAGGTACCCATGATGTACATGTCAAAATACTTCCCAAAGGTCAGTGAATACCACGACCACAACACCAGAGGGAGCTCCACAAATCATGTTAAACCCAGATTCGGCTCAAACAAGGGACTAAACACGTTTCGAAATTATGCCACATCAATGTGGAACGCCCTACCCAAAGCTGTAAAGGAATGTGAATCTATACCCACTTTCAAAACCACTCTCAAAGAGCACCTACAGGAGACTGCAATTCGGAACTGGCCCCAGTAAATGTCCTAACCCAATGATACACAAGACCCTCTTCTTGGGACCAAGTAAGGTTTTGTCGATAATCCAATGTACAGTTAGCCACCCCCCCCCCCCCCCACCCCACCACCTCCAATGTACAGTTTCCCCCCACCTACCCAACCTCCTCCAATGTACAGTTTCTTCGTCAAATGTATATACTCTCTTTTTTAGACTCTTTTGTATCACAAACAGTACTGTATTTGTAAATATGGTATGTCATAAATGTATAGATGTAGCAGTACTGTCGTATGTCATGTATGTCGTATATGTTTTGATTAATTGAAAATGGGGGACCCTGATGTAAACAAGACGTTTACATCAAGAGGTCTGCATCCCCTTAACAATTGTGTGTATTTAGCTGTACTGTATTGTACCCATTCTGCAATCTGTTAATAAACTTTTCAATCGGGCGGTTAGGTGGCGTAGCGGAGATTGCGTTCGTCACCAACCCAGCTCCGGGGTTGTCACCAGCTTGGCTGGCCGTTCACACTAATACAATTGGCTGTATTAGAGGGTGGGAGAAGCTGGCGGGGTGGGTCCGGGTCGTTGTAAACAGCGACTCCTACAGTTCGGTCGGGGCGCCTGCTAAGCGCGGATAGGACCTGAGAGGGATAGTGTGATCCTCCCACACGCTACGCCAGTGGCGGCTCGCCACCGGGGGCGCTAGGGCGCCGACCCACCTGTTAAATGAGAGAAGAAGAAAAAAAAACTTTTTTGTTTTTTGTTTTATAGCCCTATAAATAATATAAACATGTTTAAAATGAATAATATTTACTAATTTTAAGTATGTTTGTGTTTCCAATGCACAATATAACGTTAATATATAAAATAAAAAATACTCGTTTTCCTGAACAGGAAGTGACATACTTTTTTTTTTTTTTTTTTTTTTTGTATTTCTCGGCCCGGGCTAGATGCAATATCGCTCTGAGTGCGCGTCACTGGTTGATCGCTGTATCCGTCGCAGCCAATCAGTGCGTAACGTGTTGTGCGTTGAAATATGACTATTATAAGATAAGATAAGATAAGATATTCCTTTATTGATCCCCTTGGGGAAATTCAGGCATCATAGCAGCATGGGGGGAGGGGGGGAGGGGTACAGGTAGTAAAACAAAACAGTATACAGGTAGTAAAAGACAACACAGGCAGTGTAAACAATTTGATCAATATGGTCAATATAATTTACTAACTGACTAGCTGAGGAATATTCACATTATTCACAGTGTCACATGAGGTGCAGTATGCAAGAGGTGGTGTTATAATAATTTACTATCTACTGAGTATACATTAATCAAAGTACCAGGGTAGTCTACTTTGTCCCCCTTGGGTTCCTATAAGTCCCAGGTCAATGTCTGGTAGCAGTCGCTGTCGCTGCCCCCTGTTGTGGGGCCTGGAGGCTGCTAGTCGCTGCCCACTGTTGTGGAGCCTGATGGCCGCTGGTATGAAGGACTGTCCGAGGCGGTTAGTTGAGTGTCGGGGGGGGATGAGTCTGTGGCTGAACGAGCTTCTCATCTTGACTAGCTCGTCGTAGAGGGGGTGGTAGGGGTTCTCCATGATGGCATCCAGCTTCCTTATCATCCCCCTCTCTACCATCACCTCAAGTCTAGGTAGCTCGACTCCCACCACGGAGCTAGCCTTCCTCACCAGCTTGTTGAGCTTGTTGGTGTCCCTTGAGTTGATGTAGCCTCCCCAGCATGCCACAGCATAGAAGAGGATGCTGGCCACAACAGACTGGTAAAAAGACTGCAGCAGTTTGTTGCACACATTGAAGGACCTGAGTCTCCTCAGGAAGAACAGCCTGCTCTGTCCCTTCCTGTAGAGGGCCTCTGTGTTGTCCGACCAGTCCAGTTTATTGTTCAGGTGTACCCCAAGGAACTTGTATGAGTCCACCATCTCCACATCCACCCCTCGGATGGAGATGGGAATCGGGGGGGGCCTCTTCTTGCCCCTCCGGAAGTCCACCACCAGCTCCTTGGTCTTACTGGTATTGAGTTGGAGGTGGTTGCTGTCGCTCCACCCCACGAAGCTCTCCACCAGGGCTCTGTACTCCTCCTCATCATCGTCGGTGATGTAGCTTACGATGGAGGAGTCGTCTGAGAACTTCTGCAGGTGGCACCCGCTGGAGTTGCGGCAGAAGTCTGAGGTGTAGAGGGTGAAGAGGAAGGGTGACAGCACAGTTCCCTGGGGGGCGCCGGTGTTGCTCACCAGTACGTCAGACTGACTGTCCTTTAGTCTGACGTACTGTGGCCTCTCAGTGAGGTAGTCCTTGATCCAGGCCACCAAGCCGTGCTCCAGCTGCATCGCAGAGAGCTTCTCCGCTAGCAGTGACGGCTGGATGGTGTTGAAGGCGCTGGAGAAATCAAAGAACATGATCCTCACTGAGCTGCGCGGCTTTTCCAGGTGCGTGTACGCTCTGTGGAGCATGTAGATGATGGCATCCTCCACCCCGATGTTTGCCTGGTATGCAAACTGCAGGGGGTCGAGGGAGTCACGCACCAGGGGCTTGAGGTGTTGCAGGACCAGTCTCTCAAACGTCTTCATGACGTGTGACGTCAGAGCGACTGGCCTGTAGTCGTTGGGGGTGCTGGGACGTCCCTTCTTGGGCACCGGGACAATGCAGGAGGTCTTCCAGAGCTGGGGCACCCTCTCCAGCCTCAGGGAGAGGTTGAAAAGATGCTGGAGCGGTGCTGCCAGCTGCTCTGCACATACCTTGAGCACCCTGGGATTGGTGTTGTCCGGTCCTCTGGCCTTGTTTACATTAATTTTGGAGAGCTGCCTACTGACCTGACTGGTTGTGATCGTCAGGGTTGGGGGTGGTGGGCAGTCTGCTGGTGTTGGGGGTGGGGTGCCGTTGCTGATGGGTGTGGGGGGGTGGGGGGTGGGGGGGCTGCTTTGTAGGTGTGATCTGGTGCTGGCGTCGATGGGTGGGGGGAGGGGTGTGGGGAGGCCACTCTGGTCAAAGCGGTTGAAAAACGTGTTGAACTCGTTTGCACGCTCTGGAGGGCCCTCCACAGCTGTGCCCTGCTGTTTGAAACCAGTGATCTTCCTAACCCCCGCCCACACCTCCCTGGTGTTGTTGGCCTGTAGTCTGCCCTCCAGCCTGTCCTTGTAGCTGACCTTGGCTGCCCTTAGCTCTTTTTTGAGCTCCCTTTGGACAGCCCTGGCCTGCTCAGTGTCCCCTGCCATGAAGGCCCTCTTTTTCCTGTTTAGCAGGTGTTTAATGTCCTTGCTAATCCAGGGTTTATTGTTTGAGAAGCAGCGTACCCTCTTTGTGGGTACGATGCTCTCCTCACAGAACCTGATGTAGTCTGTGATGCAGTGGGATAGTCCATCAATGTCATCACCGTAAGCCCTCTCAAACATATCCCAGTCTGTCGACCTGAAACACTCCTGTAGCTCCTCCTCGACGTCGTCAGACCACTGTGGGACAGACATGGTGGTCGGGGGCTGTCTCTTAATGAGAGCCGTGTATGTGGATACAAGCCTCACAAGGTTGTGGTCTGACTGGCCGAGGGGGGGCAGGGAAGTCGCACTGAAAGCCTCCTTCACGTTAGCATACAGGAGGTCCAGAGTTTTGTCTCCCCTGGTTTTGCAGGTGACATACTGGGTGAAGTTTGTCAGGGTCTTGTTCAGTCTGACATGGTTGAAGTCCCCATTGATAAAAATAAATGCATCCGGGTGTTTTGTCTGAAGCGCCGCGACGGTGGAGTGTATGACGTCACTCGCCTGCGCCGCCGCCGCGCTGGGAGGGATGTAAACAGTGAGAGCCAGGACGTGTGTTATTTCTCGCGGTAAATAGTATGGCCGCAGACTCAGTGCCAATAGTTCAATGTCGGGGGAACAGATACGTTCCTTGATGGTGATGTGCCCCGGGTGGCACCATTTGGAGTTCACAAAGACAACAAGCCCTCCGCCTCTCCGCTTGCCGCTCTGTTTACTCCGGTCGGCGCGCACCACCGTGAAACCCTCCTGTTCTATTGCACTGTCCGGGATGTTCTCGTTCAGCCAGGATTCGGTGAAGCACAGTAGGCTTGCCTCCTTGTACTCACGCTGGTTGATCATCAGGGCTGAGAGCTCGTCGGTCTTGTTGACCAGCGATCGCACGTTCCCCATGACGACAGCGGGCAGGTAAGGCTTGAATCTCCTTCTGTCCTCTCTCCTGTCCTTCACGCTCGTGCCAGCTCGATTTCCCCGTCTGCGAATCCTTATTTCGGCTGGTAGATTCCTCGGTGGTTCTGCAACTCTGTTTCGAAAGCAGAGGAGAGCCTCCCTCGGGTAAACCAGCCCGCCGTTGTTGCTGTTGTTGTTGTTGTTGTTGTGCTGCCGCGGGTAAACCAGCCCGCCGCCGGTGTTGTTGTTGTCCATTGTTCAGAGCTGTGCTCGACCGAACTTTCCTAACTCAGCTAACTTCACAGAAGTTGTTACAAATGCCTTAACTTGGTCTAAAGCAACGCACAGTCACTTATACACCTATTATGTAAGTATAATCACAAAAAGAATAATTAAGAAAGTAGTAAACGCGATAAAAAGTAGAGGGGGTGGGAGCTGCTATGAAAAGGCTGCCACTCTCCTCGGCGCCAACTGTTTACTGTTTATGTTGGAATCCGGGCGCGATTTGAAGCGGTCTAGGCAGCAGCGTCAAGAATTTCTGTAGCCGCATTTCGCGGAGACGCTCTCTGATTGGCCGACGCCAGTATTTTTTTCCGTAGCAGCATTTCGCGGAGACGATCTCTGATTGGCCGAATCCACTTTCTAATGTTCCAATTCTAGCTTATTCTAGGTTGGTGGTAGATAGTTGTTGTTGTTGTGAGATGCAGCTGTTTGTCTTAGAGCGTGACTGCAAGTTCTTTAGATGGTTAAGCTTAGGCACTCTTTCAAAGTTGGTTAAGGTTAGAGTTTGTCTTAGAGCATGGCTATAGAACGCCAGGTAGTTTGCAGTCTGTTCGACGCGGAAATGGACAAAGAAATGAAGTACTTGTGTTGTGTGGTGCTAACTGCTAACAGCTAACACTTGGCTAACAAGCTATATGGCGGATGCAGTCTGGACAGTGGTCTGGAATACATCAACAGTGGATTATACACTTTATCAAGCCCTCCTGCCCTGGACGTTTCAACTAAACAGTGAGTCTCTCTCTCTCTCGCTCTCTCGCTCTCTCTCTCTCTCGCTCTCGCTACACAGCTGTCTCCGCGAAATGCGGCTACGGAAAAAAGTATTGACTGTGCTTGCTGAGACGATAATAGGCTAGCGATTCAAAACGCGCTGCTGTGTTGTGAACTATAACATTAATTTAGCTGCTGCTGATGCATAATGAATGAATGGTGAGTTGTTTAAAATGACAACATACATGTGTTTGTTAATTATTTTATTGGATTGATCCGAGAGACAGAGAGAGAGATTGCTCCAGAGCATCTCAGAGCATTACATTTTCAACTCGACCTAACGTGAACTGCGACCCACAAGGCTCCGATAGTACCAGCCGCTACTGCGCTACGCCCTCTCAATGAGTGAATGAATGAATGAATGAAAACTTTATTTAACAGATTGCAGAATGGGTACAATACAGTACGGCTCAATACATACAATTGTTAAGGGGATGCAGACCTGAGAAAGACGTTTGTCTTGTTTCCATCAGGGTCCCCCATTTTCAATTCATATAGACATTTATGACATACACAACATACATGACATTTATGGCATAGGGACATATAGGTATTTAGTACTGATACATTTGTGACATGAACGGTATTCAAATATACAGTACTGTTACCCCTAGATCCTGACAGAGTATATACATATGATGGGGAGGGGACTGTACATTAGGAGGGGGTGGGTGGGTGGGAGAGAAATATACATACGGCGGGGAGGGAATATATACATGCGGTGGGGAGGAGACTGTCTATTAGGTGGTGGGGGTTTTGGGCATTTACGGTGGCCAGTTTCGAATTGCAGCCTCCCGTAGGTGCTCTTTAAGAGCGGTTTTGAATGTGGGCAGGGATTCACATGAGAATCCGCGCTGCCAGGTGAAAAGAAGCGGTGATTGGCTGGACGTGTGTCGGAGGAAGCACGTGGTAGCCTCCACTCTCCCAGATGATCTGACTGTGGGGGGTAAGTGCGCAGCGACCAGGAAGGGATTGGGAATTGGCATACGACTAACATTGGGATGGGAGAAAATCGGAGGAAAATGGAGGGGGAAAAAGATAAAAAAAAAATAAAAAATTCAATCAATCAATCAATCAATCAATTTAAAGATTGCGGGTCCCTCGTCTCTCTTCTGACCAATCAGTGGTCTGCAGTGTTGCACATCACTTTTTGGTACCTCTTCTACACGCTTGGAACCTCGACAAAGCAGGTACTAAAAAAAGTACCCGGTACCAGATACCATCCGCAAATCTCGGCAATGGAAAACCGAAAAGGCTGAGTAGAGTCAAGTCGAATAGGTACCATGCAGTGGAAAAGCACCATCAACCCATCCATCCACACTAATTGCACACACATCCACACACTCATTTTAAACAAACACTCACCTTAACACTCACTTTAGACAGTTTAAACACTTTAACACTACACCATATTTGATCTATTTATTAAAGAGATGTGCACTACATTTAGCATTTTGTACCTCAGTGTCTGCATTTTTGTACCTCATTGTCTGCATTTTTACTTCATTGTACTTTCGTTGTACTTAGGTTGTACTTTAGTTTCTATATTGTATATTGTATATTTATATAGTGTTGGGACTTTCTTTTACTTACATTTTGAAGCACAGGGGCTCATACAGAACCAAGCATTTCACTGTAATGTACATGTACTTTATATGTGACAAATAAAAGGAAACTTGAAACTTGAAACTAGATATGCTCCCAGAGTCCCATTCCATGTAGGTGTGCCAGGGGCCAGGCATTCTGCATGCTGTCTCACTGGCATGGCTGTGACACACCTAAATGGAATGGGACCATACTTAATGTTATTAATTACACCTGTATTTACACCTAAATCTGTACATTAGGTCTGTACAGATATCCATGTTCTGTAAGGTACCACCAGGGGGAGCTGTTCACCTCAGAAAGAATAACTGCACTCGAAGCCTCGATGTGCAGCAGCTCTCACCAAGCCGTGTGTGAATGAATGAATGAATGAATGAAAACTTTATTTAACAGATTGCAGAATGGGTACAATACAGTACGGCTCAATACATACAATTGTTAAGGGGATGCAGACCTGAGAAAGACGTTTGTCTTGTTTCCATCAGGGTCCCCCATTTTCAATTCATATAGAAGTAGTGTAGCTCCAGATTCTGGGCCCCATGAAAGAATGTATTTGTAGGCCCCCAGTGAATGCGAGCGCGCGTGAGCGGAATTTTTTTTTGCCATTTTTTTATTGATGAAAACGCATAATATGGTTTTTACCTATACATTCGGATCAGCAGTTCAGCACCTGCACTGTTGGTGGGTGAGCCTAGTAAAGGATGTCGCATTGCGTTCATCTTCAATGAATGGACCAATGCAATAGTCTACCAAAGCCCCCCCTCTCTCTCTATATATCTCACACACACACACACATACACACACACACACACACACACACACACTTCAGAAACAAACATAGTATCAATGAGAGCATCAATAATACACCTGAGTGATGTCTAGTAAAAAATAAAAATAAAATTTGGCCCCCCCCCCAGTGCTGGGCCCTTGGAATCATCCTAAGCTACCCCCCCCCCCAGCTACGCCCCTGAGAAGTAGTGTATAGTGAATAGTGTAGTAGTCTGTGGTTCTGTAGTGTGTGGTTCTATAGTGTGCAGTAGTGTGTGGTTGTTATGTGTAGTAGTGTGTGGTTCTGTAGTGTATAGTAGTGCGTGGTTCTGTAGTGTGTAGTAGTGTGTGGTTCTGTAGTGTGTAGTAGTGTGTGGTTGTAATCAGTGGTGCGTTATTGAAATCATCTGGGGTGACACGCACCACGTGCACGCGCGCTCCCGGCGCGTGCGCGCGCTCCCGCGAATGCGCATTTAATGTCCCCTCGCTTGGGCACAGACTAAAGACAGTGCCTAATTGCCTCTACGAATGGAATGTAACACGTCTTCACAACATGTTAGGTGTGAATGTGTCTGAGAACGTATTTAACACACCTGACGACCGGCGCTATTGATATGCAAATAGCGCGTGAGCTTGCACACCGTGCTACCCCGTCCCATGAACAACGCATGCCTGGTTGTAATGTGTAGTGGTGTGTGGTTCTGTAGTGTGTAGTAGTGTGTGGTTCTGTAGTGTGTACTAGTGTGTGGTTCTGTAGTGTGTAGTAGTGTGTGGTTCTGTGTGTGGGCGATAACAGACTTGTTTTCTCCTAGGACGTGTCTTTGTTGTAGTGTGTGGTTGTAATGTATACTAGTGTGTGGTTGTAATGTATAGTATAGTGTGTAGTTCTGTAGTGTGTGGTTGTAAAATGTAGTACCAACCTCAGACATTCCTCTCCTTCCACTCTGACTCAATCACTTCCACTCTCTTTTTACATTTTACTATATAACTTTGGTTAATTGCAAGCATGGCCTCAACTCCCTCTACTGTCTCAGCTCCTCCTACCTACACCTCCCTCTCCTGTCTCAGCTCCTCCTACCTACACCTCCCTCTACTGTCTCAGCTCCTCCTACCTACACCTCCTCTCCTGTCTCAGCTCCTCCTACCTACACCCCCCTCTACTGTCTCAGCTCCTCCTACCTACACCTCCCTCTACTGTCTCAGCTCCTCCTACCTACACCTCCTCTCCTGTCTCAGCTCCTCCTACCTACACCTCCCTCTACTGTCTCAGCTCCTCCTACCTACACCTCCTCCTACCTACACCTCCTCTCCTGTCTCAGCTCCTCCTACCTACACCTCCTCCTACATACACCCCCCTCTACTGTCTCAGCTCCTCCTACCTACACCTCCTCTACTGTCTCAGCTCCTCCTACCTACACCCCCCTCTACTGTCTCAGCTCCTCCTACCTACACCTCCTCTACTGTCTCAGCTCCTCCTACCTACACCTCCCTCTACTGTCTCAGCTCCTCCTACCTACACCTCCTCTCCTGTCTCAGCTCCTCCTACCTACACCTCCCTCTACTGTCTCAGCTCCTCCTAGCTACACCTCCTCTCCTGTCTCAGCTCCTCCTACCTACACCTCCCTCTACTGTCTCAGCTCCTCCTACCTACACCCCCTCTACTGTCTCAGCTCCTCCTACCTACACCCCCCTCTACTGTCTCAGCTCCTCCTACCTACACCTCCCTCTACTGTCTCAGCTCCTCCTACCTACACCCCCCTCTACTGTCTCAGCTCCTCCTACCTACACCCCCCTCTACTGTCTCAGCTCCTCCTACCTACACCCCCCTCTACTGTCTCAGCTCCTCCTACCTACACCTCCCTCTACTGTCTCAGCTCCTCCTACCTACACCCCCTCTACTGTCTCAGCTCCTCCTACCTACACCTCCCTCTACTGTCTCACCTGACATGTTATTATTGTTATCATTATTATTATTATTACTATATTAGACTATCACTGTCACCTGACATGTTATTGTTATTGTTATTATTATTATTATTATTATTATTATTATTATTATTATTATTATTATTAGTAGTAGTAGTAGTAGTATTACTACATCACTGTCACCTGACATATTATTATTATCAGCATTATTATTATTACTATACTATACTATCACTGTCACCTGACATGTTATTATTATTATTATTATTATTATTATTATTATTATTATTATTATTATTATAATTATTATTATTAATTATTATTATTATTATTATTATTATTATTATTATTATTATTATTATTATTATTATTATTACTACATCACTGTCACCTGACATATTATTATTATCAGATCAGCATTATTATTATTACTATACTATCACTGTCACCTGACATGTTACTATTATTATTATTACATCACTGTCACCAGGGTATGGTGTCGTACCTGGTTCAAGTCGATCAAAAGTCCCATTATCCAGATTCAATTAACCCGATGTTTGAATCCAGGCTGTGTGTCATTTTAGTAGTGTGGATTCGAACCCGGTGTCTCTTGCGTTGGTGACGAGCGCAATGTCTGCTGCGCCACCCAGCCGCCTCCTGACATGTTATTATTATTATTATTATTATTATTATTATTATTATTATTATTATTATTATTATTATTATTATTATTATTATTATTATTATTATTATTATTATTATTATTATTATTATTATTATTACATCACTTTCACCTGACATGTTATTGTTATTATTATTATTATTATTATTATTATTATTATTATTACATCACTGTCACTTGACATGTTATTATTATTATTATTACATCACTGTCACTTGACATGTTATTATTATTATTACATCACTGTCATCTGACATGTTATTATTATTATTATTATTATTATTACATCACTGTCACCTGACTCGTCTCTGTACTTGGTTCGACACCAACACAGGCATTACCTCCTCTTTCTCTATGATACTAAGAGACTAAGACATCAGTTTCACCAAATCCTTCCCTCCCTCTCTCCCATCACACGATCGGGGTCAAAGGTCAACACAGTCATCTCTCATGTGGGCTGAGCAACAGAAGGGTGGGGGGGGGGGTTCCTGGATGCTTCCTGACATGTTCACACATGTAACCCTGGATCATCCTCTGTGTTCCAACCATTTATTCTGGGAAGAGTTATCTGCGTTTGTTGAAACATGTCAACCCCAGGAATGAAGAGTAAAGGATTACATTACAGAGAGTAAAGGATTACATTACAGAGAGTACATTACAGAGAGTAAAGGATTACATTACAGAGAGTAAAGGATTACATTACAGAGAGTACATTACAGAGAGTAAAGGATTACATTACAGAGAGTAAAGGATTACATTACAGAGAGTACATTACAGAGAGTAAAGGATTACATTACAGAGAGTAAAGGATTACATTACAGAGAGTAAAGGATTGCATTACAGAGAGTAAAGGATTGCATTACAGAGAGTAAAGGATTACATTACAGAGAGTAGTCAAGTCAAGTAAAGAGTTTTATTTGTCACGGCATACAAGTATACAATGAAATGCGGGTGGTCTTGCCCGCAACGATGTGCAATACAGTGGTACAACATATAATAGAATCCAATAAAAACAACATTGTGCAGTAAACAGGTAACAGGTAACATGGTGGGACATCTCGGTATCTGTACATAGTTATTTACAGAGCATGTAGGACATGCTAGGTAGCTTTGGTAGTGCAATACACTGATGCTCTCTACAGCTCCTGAGTAGAAGGACTGGAGTATCTTCCCCGATACTCTGAACTTCCTTAACTGTCTCAGGTGGTAGAGGCGCTGCTTCGCCTTCTTTACGACTGTGTCTATGTGTGTTGACCATGTCAGATCCTCTGAGATGTGGACCCCCAGGTACTTAAAGGTGCTCACCCTGTCCACGGTAGCCCCGTTTATCATCAGTGGTGTGTGTGTCTCCTGCTGTCCTCTCCTATAATCCACGATCAGCTCCTTGGTTTTACCAATGTTCAGGAGCAGGCTGTTGTCCTGGCACCAGCGTTCCAGTACCTCAACCTCCTCCCGGTAGGCCTTCTCGTCGTTGTCCGAGATCAGCCCCACCACCACTGTGTCGTCTGCGAACTTCACTATGGAGTTGGAGCTGAACTTGGCCACACAATCGTGTGTGTAGAGTGAGTACAGCAGGGGGCTCAGAACACAGCCCTGGGGGGACCCGATGCTCAGGGTGATGGTGTTGGAGGTCTGACCCCCCACCCTGACCGCCTGGGGTCTTTCGCTCAGAAAGTCCAGTACCCAGGCGCTCAGGGCGGAGCTCAGACCCAGCTCGATCAGCTTGTCCACCAGTCTGGTGGGGACTATGGTGTTGAACGCTGAGCTGTAGTCAATGAACAACAGTCTCACATAGCCCCCCTTCTGACGGTCAAGGTGAGAGAGGGTGCTGTGCAGTACCTGGGAGACCGCGTCGTCGGTGGACCTGTTTGTCCTGTATGCAAATTGCATAGGGTCCATATCACTGGGGAGGGAGGCACAAATGTGGTCCTTGACCAGCCTCTCGAAACATTTCATGACCACAGAGGTGAGTGCCACCGGTCTGTAGTCATTGAGACATGTTGGGGAGGGTTTCTTCGGTACAGGGATGATGGTAGACATCTTGAAGCAGGCAGGGACCACTGACTCCGCCAGGGATTGATTAAATATGGCGGTGAACACCGGGGCTAGCTGGTTGGCACAGGACTTAAGTATGCGTCCTGTTATACCATCTCGGCCTGCCGCTTTCCTGGTGTTCACCTGCATAAATGCTCTTCTCACACTGTTTTCCGACAACAAGAGAGTGTCCCCGCCCCCCCGCGGTTGCCCCCCCCCCCTCCACAACAGCCGGCGCGCCAGTGACGTCACTAGCCGGAGAGCTAGCGGCGCCACTGTCTACACCAAACCGAGCGTAGAAAGAGTTGAGTTTGTCCGCGAGAGAGGCGTCGTCGCTCCCCATTGAGGGGGCGCTGACTTTGTAGTCAGTTATTGTCTTCAGTCCCCGCCACAAGCCTCTTGTAAAGGAGTAAAGGATTACATTACAGAGAGCAAAGGATTACATTACAGAGAGTAAAGGATTACATTACAGAAAGCTCGAAGTGCTTCACAGCAGTAAAATAGACATAAAACTAGACATAAAATGCAGTAGAAATAGACATAAAATGAACATAAAACATATTCAGTAGAGGTTGTTAAGATGGACTGGTCTTTACTGAATGTGGCATTGAGAAGTAAAGTAAAAGCCACTCTGGATGGATTTATCTGCTCTGAGACATGAGGTCTGAGACATGAGACATGAGGTCTGAGACATGAGACATGAGACATGAGGTCTGAGACATGAGACATGAGACATGAGACATGAGACATGAGGTCTGAGACATG
Source organism: Notolepis coatsorum (assembly GCF_963971535.1). NCBI lineage: Eukaryota > Metazoa > Chordata > Actinopteri > Aulopiformes > Paralepididae > Notolepis > Notolepis coatsorum. The sequence continues at coordinate 18,817,651 of NC_140168.1, read as the reverse complement.
AGGTCTGAGACATGAGACATGAGACATGAGGTCTGAGACATGAGACATGAGACATGAGGTCTGAGACATGAGACATGAGACATAAGACATGAGGTCTGAGACATGAGACATGAGACATAAGACATGAGGTCTGAGACATGAGGTCTGAGACATGAGACATGAGGTCTGAGACATGAGGTCTGAGACATGAGACATGAGGTCTGAGACATGAGGTCTGAGACATGAGACATGAGGTCTGAGACATGAGGTCTGAGACATGAGACATGAGGTCTGAGACATGAGACATGAGACATGAGGTCTGAGACATGAGACGTGAGACATGAGGTCTGAGACATGAGACATGAGACATGAGGTCTGAGACATGAGACATGAGACGTGAGACATGAGGTCTGAGACATGAGGTCTGAGACATGAGACATGAGGTCTGAGACATGAGACATGAGACATGAGGTCTGAGACATGAGGTCTGAGACATGAGACATGAGACATGAGGTCTGAGACATGAGACATGAGGTCTGAGACATGAGACATGAGACATGAGACATGAGGTCTGAGACATGAGACATGAGACATGAGACATGAGACATTGATTGATTGATTGATTGATTGAAAAGTTTATTAACAGATTGCAGAATGGGTACTGTTACGAAGGATCAGATTAAACCGAATATATATATTTATTTATGGATATATATTGAATAGTATTTGTATATCGTTTGATATCCCTTGTATATTCCTTGTACATATACACGGAATATCCCTTTAGCCTACTATAGCCCATAATAGTTCATTCTCCTATTGGACAAGGACCAAGCGCCAGGGGACCAGCCCCTGGAGTCAAGTTCAAAGGTACCGACGAGACATGTCCGTACTAGCCCCGGCTCTGCACAGGAATACGGCTACCGAAATGAGAGTGGCACTATTTGTTCACGTGCATATAAATATGGCGCAAGTGAATGTAGAAGTCCCTTACCCTTCTTCCCTTAGTAACAGAACGTGAAGCCTCACCCACGATACGACGTGCGGTGAAGTATGGCCTATTTGGCCCCAGAATAGCATTGAGACCTCGTGCGAATTAATAACTGAATTGTCAGAGTTTGGCACTGTACCGTCGAGTGCGACGTATTTCTATTAAGTTAATAATAGTCTATTGTGTATGGTGCATCGTGCGGTTAGAGTTCAAAAGTGATCAGCATCTCCAACGCTTCCTCGTGTTATCTAGAGTCTTATCCAGGCTGGGCCGACCACATGGCGCTTTCATCCGAGGAGATCTAGGCGAGGACCGAGTGGACATGTACACTGGATTACCTACCCGACGACTGCTGAGCCCTATGCGGCTGGAATATATATTTGCTTTGGTACTGTGATTTGTGGAGCGGATAATCGCCGACGCCTGTGAGTGTTGGATTTACCCCCGAGAGGAGTCAAGTTGAGTCGGCGCTCAGAGAGCCTGAGGTCGCCTAGCTTCTTCTTCATTGTGGAGCTACAGCTACAGCCTACAAGAGAACCAAGGTATATTCATCTGCGGATCAAGAGTCTATTGCACTGTCTTCTGTACTTGAAGTCTCTCTAGATATCGTTGACCAGACGGGCTACTACCGACAGCTCTCCTACCCCCCCTACCGGCTTACAACCGGGAGGACCCCCTCCAGTATATCCCGCTATATCATTAAGTGTACCATACATATAATTCCCTAAGAGCCAGGTTGTATACTTGCTTCCTGCGTAACCAGAGATTGGACATTCAGTGTTGATTTGCCTACGAATACTCATTTGCCTTACAAGTGCATTCAAATAATAAATGTAATATATAAATATCATATGTACCTTTTGCTCCATTAAATATTTGATTATTACCTTTGTCTGGAACCGATTTCATTGTGGAAGGTGTTCATCATATTTAGATATTGTGTACTGTATGGCCAGTAGTTAAAGTACATAAAGCGGTAGTGGTTTAATGATACCATACTTATCAATACAGTCAGGGAATTGTACCCCTCAGTTACAGGTACAGTACAGTACAACTCAATACATACAATTGTTAAGGGGATGCAGACCTGAGAAAGACTTTCGTCTTGTTTCCATCAGGGTCCCCCATTTTCAATTCATCATATGACACACACGACATACAGATAGACAGTACTGCTACATCTATACATTTATGACATACCAGATTTGCAAATACAGTACTGTTTGTGATACTAAAAAAATCCATAAAAAGAGTGTATATACATTTGACATAGAAACTGTACATTGGAGGAGGTTGGGTAGGTGGGGTGGGGCTGTACATTGGAGGTGGGGGGGGGGGGGGGGGTTGGGTAGGGACACACACACTGTACATTGGAATACTGACATACATTTGACATAGAAACTGTACATTGGAGGAGGTTGGGTAGGTGGGGTGGGGTTGGGTGGGGTTGTACATTGGAGGTGGGGGGGGGGGGGGGTTGGGTAGGGGGGGGGGCACTGTACATTGGAATACTGACAAAGCCATGCTTGGTCTTTATTGTACAACTGGGTTAGGACATTTGTAGGGGCCAGTTTAGAATTGCAGTCTCCCGTAGGTGTTCTTTGAGAGTGTTTTTGAAGGTGGGTAGTGATTCACATTCCTTTACAGCTTTGGGTAGGGCGTTCCACATTGATGTGGCATAATTGCGAAACGTGTTTAGTCCCTTGTTTGAGCCGAATCTGGGTTTTACATGATTTGTGGAGCTCCCTCTGGTGTTGTGATCGTGGTATTCACTGACCTTTGGGAAGTATTTTGACATGTACATGGGTACCTTGGTCGTGTAGTGTATCTTGTAGACCAGGCCCATTGCAAGTTGCTGTACTCTGTCGTCTACTCTAAGCCATCCTAGGTTGGCAAAGTGTGCAGGGGTGAGGTGGGTTCTAGGAGTCAGGTCAAGCAGTAGTCTGACTAGTTTGTTTTGAGATGTTTGTAATTTGGTTTTTAGTGCCTTTGAGGTGCTTTGGTACCATGAGGTGCAAGCATAGTCGTAGTACCCTTGAATGAGTGCTCCTGCCAGAGTCTTCAGGGTATTCTTGTTTACCAGAGAGGAAGTCCGGTACAAGAATCGAGTTCGTTGGTTGACTTTTTTTATTACATTGGATGCCATTTTGTCACAGGAAAGATTAGCCTCTAGGATGGAACCCTGGGCCCTATTCCCCGTACCTGGTTCAACTAAGTCGATCAAGAGTCCCATTATCCAGATTCAATTAACCCGATGTTTGAAGCCGGGATTTTCCTGTTCCTCGAAGGTGGATTCAGTCTCGTTAACTCGAACCAGACTTGAGACCCAGGATAAGTGCGTGCGGCCGCTTCAGTTGAAAAGCCAGCACGTATCGATAGCAGAGATCCTGATTTTCTAACGGCATTGATTGATTAATTGATTTAAAACTTTATTAACAGATTGCAGTACGGCTCAATAGCCTCGCCGACAAGTTAAATGCATAATCTATAGGCTAATTTTAAGTCCCTCATTACCCCAATCAATCAGATTATATTTCTTTAAACTTGCCTGCTGGCAGTAGGTTTATGGATTGAATAATCAAATGAGATCTTGCTAGCGAAAATAATTACTTCAACAGAATAAGGATACGGCTTTCTTACCCATTGATTGATGTATGGTGGATCTTTTACTTATCTGCACTGTGGTGTGACGGTTTGTGGTTTTGACTTTCACGCAGACGGCCCAGGTTCAAATCCCACTTCTCCTAGTCTTTTCCTTCTTTTTGCAATGTAGGAATAATTCAATTTGGTGCACGTTGAGAGCTATATAAAGAATGACATCCTCAATGCATGTAGATTTATAATATTTTAACTTAAAACTAGGCTACTTTTGCGTATAATCATTAATATTATATTCCAAAAAAAATAATATTGGAAACGCGGGGTTTCGAACACCGGTCGCCCGGTTGCCAGGATTCAGCACTAGCCGCTGCGCCACTGTGCCAGACGGGATATATTCATTGTTTATCCATTAATGGACGAGAGACCCGTGTTTAGAATATTTTTCTTTTGAATGAAGTTTTATCTCTTTATTCTCAAATGCATTAATGTGACGTCAACGGCTCATTCAATTTCTCAAATCCGTCAAACAGCGCATCTCATCAGACATTTTAATCCCAGTTACAATATCACACAAAAACCACAATCCACGCATAGACACTTCAATTTTATGCTTGAATGAAACACAATCCGGGCGCTCCGTTAAGCAAATCTACAGCGGAGAATATATGAAACTAATCAGAGCCAAACGGCCGATAGGTTTCATTCATTAAAAATATCCCCGCGGGATTCACATTTGCAATGCGCCGCTATTAAAATAACCACATGCAGCGTGTATCGCGACTCCGAGCGCCGTATATGACGTGCATTATTTTATTTAGGACAAAGTAAATCTATAGGCTCAATATGATTTATTATCAGCATTTAGTTCTATTATTATACATTTCAAAAGCCCCCTCTAGGAAAACGAAGCACAGAAACATAATTCAGAATGGTATAAATGGGATCTCTATAGCCCCTTTCGTGACTTTCGGTTTGCAAGCCTGGGGCTTTTGTGACCGGAGTCACTTGCTTTTACGCCCTGATTACCCAGTAAAGAAACGACCAAGCGTCATCAAGGGGCTCGGGTGTGTCAAGAATACATCATATCTGAATTTCAAAGATACCCAGCGTACAATATGGGTCTAACACAGCTTCACGATGGGGTCTGGAAGCTCGGAGTTGCTAATAAACATTTTAAATCATTTTTATAAAACGAGTGTACTCACAGAGCGAACCTTGGCAAAATGGCTGGTGCGTCGGCAATCACTGCGCTCCCTATCGGTCCCTGTTGGTCATTACCTATAGGCCATTACAGGGTAGAATCTGCTGAGCGCGTCTCCTGTGTATTGTTGTAATGACCAACAGGGACCGATAGGGAGCGCAGTGATTGCCGACGCACAAGCCATTTTGCCAAGGTTCGCTCTGTGAGTACACTCGTTTTATAAAAATGATTTAAAATGTTTATTAGCAACTCCGAGCTTCCAGACCCCATCGTGAAGCTGTGTTAGACCCATATTGTACGCTGGGTATCTTTGAAATTCAGATATGATGTATTCTTGACACACCCAGAGCCCCTTGATGACGCTTGGTCGTTTCTTTACTGGGTAATCGGGGCGTAAAAGCAAGTGACTCCGGTCACAAAAGCCCCAGGCTTGCAAACCGAAAGTCACGAAAGGGGCTAGGATCTCTAGACTGTGAGAATCATTTCAGGAAGCGAGCTGTCATTTCTTTGCGGGGGCGTGGCCATGCATCATCCGGCTAACTGAAGTTAACCCTGCTCTCGACCAGGCTCAAACTTTTTGATCTGTTGTCATGGTGATTTGGACAATCGAGCGTCGGGGAACAGGAAGGTCCGGCTTAAGTCAGGCTAGACTGGAAATTATCCGGCTAACTCAGTTATCCAGGTACGGGGAACGGGGCCCAGTAGGTAATTTCATCTTTCCTTGTGACAATATTGTCACCCACTGTAACTGAGAAGCCGTCGGTCTTGCTGAGTTTGTTATTTGAACCGAAGAGAATGGACTCTGTTTTGCCCATGTGTAATGATAGTTTGTTGTCGGCGAGCCATATGCAGATTTTACCTAGTTCCGAGCTGAGGGTTTTTTCAACCTGTAACTTGTTCTTGTCAGAGACCAGCAGGGCTGAGTCGTCCGCAAACAGGAACAAGTTGCAGTCACAGGCTGACGACATGTCATTTGCATAAATTAGGAACAGTAGTGGTCCTAGTATGCTTCCTTGTGGAACACCACAGTTCACTGTGAGGGGGGGGGTACCGTTTACCTCCACCATCTGTTCTCTCCCCTCCAGGTAGGATTGTATCCAGCTCACTGATAAACTATCAAAACCAATTGCTTTTAGCTTGTCAATCAGAATGGTGTGATTGACAGTGTCGAAGGCCTTTTGTAGGTCTAGCATGACCATGCCGCAGTATTTGCCCGCGTCCACCTCTTGCTTGATGTGGTCGTTCAAATAGAGAAGGCATGTGTCAGTGGAGTGGGATGTTCTGAAGCCAGATTGGAATTCGTAGATTAGGGGACGTGTCCCTGTTTTATGGAGAGGTTTATTATGTGTGTGATGACTGGGGTGATGGCGGCTGCTGAGTCTCTGAGGAATTTGGAGGGGATGTTGTCATGGCCAGTGGCCTTGTTCGGTTGGAGGGCGCTCAGTTTATTGAGTACCTCATCTGTGGTTACCATTTTCAGTTTGAAATCGTCTTTGTGGACGCCTAGGTTCTTGTAGTATGCTACTATGTGTTCTACCCCATACTGCCCTGAGTGGGAGGGTAGTTTGTTTACCAGTGTTGTGGCTATGTTTGTGAAGAAAGTGTTTAAGTAATTGGCTACATCCAGTTTGTCTGTGATGAGCGTGTTGTCCGTCTTTATGTTTATGTTTGAGAATCTGGTTTTAAGTTTTTTACTGCAGCCTAGTTGATTATTGAGTAATTTCCAAAGTTTGCGTGGTTTATTTTTGTTTTCCTCAGTTTTGTCATTGATGAATTTTTTTTTGTAGTTTTTATCATGGATTTTACGTCATTTCTTAGTCTGTTTCTTTCTAGTTTGAGTTCAGTCACGTGGGCTTGGAGTTCACTGCTCGTGCTTTTGGTAAGCTTTGACTGACTTTTACGAAACTCGAAACATGAGGTCTGAGACATGAGGTCTGAGACATGAGACATGAGACATGAGGTCTGAGACATGAGGTCTGAGACGTGAGACATGAGACATGAGGTCTGAGACATGAGGTCTGAGACATGAGACATGAGGTCTGAGACATGAGACATGAGACATGAGGTCTGAGACATGAGGTCTGAGACATGAGGTCTGAGACATGAGGTCTGAGACATGAGACATGAGACATGAGGTCTGAGACATGAGGTCTGAGACATGAGACATGAGGTCTGAGACATGAGGTCTGAGACATGAGACATGAGACATGAGGTCTGAGACATGAGACATGAGACATGAGGTCTGAGACATGAGACATGAGGTCTGAGACATGAGACATGAGGTCTGAGACATGAGACATGAGGTCTGAGACATGAGGTCTGAGACATGAGGTCTGAGACATGAGACATGAGACATGAGACATGAGGTCTGGGACATGAGACATGAGACATGAGGTCTGAGACATGAGGTCTGAGACATGAGACATGAGACATGAGGTCTGAGACATGAGACATGAGACATGAGGTCTGAGACATGAGACATGAGACATGAGGTCTGAGACATGAGGTCTGAGACATGAGGTCTGAGACATGAGGTCTGAGACATGAGGTCTGAGACATGAGGTCTGAGACATGAGACATGAGGTCTGAGACATGAGTCTGAGACATGAGGTCTGAGACATGAGGTCTGAGACATGAGGTCTGAGACATGAGGTCTGAGACATGAGACATGAGGTCTGAGACATGAGACATGAGACATGAGGTCTGAGACATGAGGTCTGAGACATGAGACATGAGGTCTGAGACATGAGTCTAAGCCATGAGGTCTGAGACATGAGGTCTGAGACATGAGACATGAGGTCTGAGACATGAGGTCTGAGACATGAGACATGAGGTCTGAGACATGAGACATGAGACATGAGGTCTGAGACATGAGACATGAGGTCTGAGACATGAGACATGAGGTCTGAGACATGAGGTCTGAGACATGAGACATGAGGTCTGAGACATGAGGTCTGAGACATGAGGTCTGAGACATGAGACATGATACATGAGACATGAGGTCTGAGACATGAGACATGAGACATGAGACATGAGTCTGAGACATGAGGTCTGAGACATGAGACATGAGACATGAGGTCTGAGACATGAGACATGAGACATGAGGTCTGAGACATGAGACATGAGACATGAGGTCTGAGACATGAGACATGAGGTCTGAGACATGAGACATGAGGTCTGAGACATGAGGTCTGAGACATGAGGTCTGAGACATGAGACATGAGACATGAGACATGAGGTCTGAGACATGAGACATGAGACATGAGGCCTGAGACATGAGGTCTGAGACATGAGACTTGAGACATGAGGTCTGAGACATGAGACATGAGGTCTGAGACAGGAGACTGAGACATGAGTCTGAGACATGAGGTCTGAGAGGTCTGAGACATGAGGTCTGAGACATGAGACATGAGGTCTGAGACATGAGGTCTGAGACATGAGGTCTGAGACATGAGTCTGAGACATGAGACATGAGGTCTGAGACATGAGGTCTGAGACATGAGACATGAGACATGAGGTCTGAGACATGAGGTCTGAGACATGAGGTCTGAGACATGAGACATGAGACATGAGGTCTGAGACATGAGGTCTGAGACATGAGACATGAGGTCTGAGACATGAGTCTAAGCCATGAGGTCTGAGACATGAGGTCTGAGACATGAGACATGAGGTCTGAGACATGAGGTCTGAGACATGAGACATGAGGTCTGAGACATGAGACATGAGACAATGAGGTCTGAGACATAAGACATGAGGTCTGAGACATGAGGTCTGAGACATGAGACATGAGGTCTGAGACATGAGGTCTGAGACATGAGGTCTGAGACATGAGACATGAGGTCTGAGACATGAGGTCTGAGACATGAGGTCTGAGACATGAGACATGATACATGAGACATGAGGTCTGAGACATGAGACATGAGACATAGACATGAGGTCTGAGACATGAGGTCTGAGACATGAGACATGAGACATGAGGTCTGAGACATGAGACATGAGACATGAGGTCTGAGACATGAGACATGAGACATGAGGTCTGAGACTGAGACATGAGGTCTGAGACATGAGGTCTGAGACATGAGGTCTGAGACATGAGACATGAGGTCTGAGACATGAGGTCTGAGACATGAGGTCTGAGACATGAGACATGAGGTCTGAGACATGAGGTCTGAGACATGAGACATGAGGTCTGAGACATGAGGTCTGAGACATGAGACATGAGGTCTGAGACATGAGACATGAGACATGAGGTCTGAGACATGAGGTCTGAGACATGAGGTCTGAGACATGAGACATGAGGTCTGAGACATGAGGTCTGAGACATGAGGTCTGAGACATGAGGTCTGAGACATGAGACATGAGGTCTGAGACATGAGGTCTGAGACATGAGGTCTAAGCCATGAGGTCTGAGACATGAGACATGAGGTCTGAGACATGAGGTCTGAGACATGAGACATGAGACATGAGGTCTGAGACATGAGGTCTGAGACATGAGACATGAGACTTGAGACATGAGGTCTGAGACATGAGGTCTGAGACATGAGGTCTGAGACATGAGGTCTGAGACATGAGGTCTGAGACATGAGGTCTGATACTTTAGACATGAGACATGAGGTCAGAGACATGAGACATGAGACTTGAGACATGAGGTCTGAGACATGAGGTCTGAGACATGAGGTCTGAGACATGAGATCTGAGACATGAGGTCTGATACTTTAGACATGAGACATGAGGTCAGAGACATGAGACATGAGGTCTGAGACATGAGGTCTGAGACATGAGACATGAGACTTGAGACATGAGGTCTGAGACATGAGGTCTGATACTTTAGACATGAGACATGAGGTCAGAGACATGAGACATGAGACATGAGGTCAGATACTTGAGACATGAGGTCTGAGACATGAGATCAGATTATCTCTTACAAAATGAACTCCTAGACCCTAATCAGTCAGGCTTCAGGACTGGTCACTCCACAGAGACGGGCCTCCTAGCGGTCACAGAAGCTCTTCACTTAGCAAGAGCGAAAGGCCTCTCCTCTGTCCTGATTCTCCTGGACCCGTCAGCAGCCTTCGACACAGTCGACCATCAGATCCTCCTCGCGTCCCTCGCAGGAATGGGAGTCGTAGGCTCTGCGCTGGCATGGCTGTCATCCTACCTCGACGACCGCTCCTACAAAGTATCATGGAAAGGGACCCTGTCGGGCTGGGTTCGCGTGTTCGAATCCAGCTCTCCACATTGTTTTCAGTTTAGCTGGTCGTCCGCAGTAATACACATTGGCCGTATTACGGGGAGGGAAACTGAAGGGTGGGGATTGGGCGTTGTGGACCGCGTCTCCTACAGGTCGGTTGGTGCGCCTGCGCAGTAGAATCAGGAAGTGTCGGGGGCAGCGTGAGCCTCCCACGCGTTACTCCTCGCCACTGAGAGATCGAGCTGCGCAGGTGAAAAGATGCGACTGCTGTTACCTCAAGTACCGGAGGGGACTTGTGCTATGTATGACTTAGTCCACATTGCAGCCGGCTTGTGGGAGGCAAGAAACAGCGTTCATGACAGGGGAGGGTTGAATTGGATGATACGAAATTGGGATGGGAGAAAATGTAGAAAATGGGAGAAAAAGTGGATAAAAAAAAAGAAAGGGACCCTGTCGGCCCCCTTCAGATGGGTGTCCCCCAGGGCTCCTATTCTCCCTCTACTCCCTCTTCCCTGGGTAACATTATCACGTCTCATGCCTTCTTGTATCATTGCTATGCCGACGACACTCGACTCTTCCTCTCCTTTCCTCCCTCAGATATCCATGTCTCTGAGCGGATCTCTGTCTGTCTGTCCGACATCTCCTCCTGGATGACGAGCAACCACCTCAAACTGAACCTAAGCAAAACAGAATTGCTTCACCTGCCGGCCAAATATTCTCCACTGACCGACCTTTCCATCACAGTGGAAAATGTAGCCTCATCCCTGATAGCCAAGAACCTTCGTGTAGTCCTCATAGACCGGCTGAACTTCTCCCTCACATCGCCGCAACAACAAGAACCTGCAGATTCCTCCTGAGCAATAGAAGCCACTCAACTCCTCGTCCAATCAAAAGTCATGTCTCGCCTCGACTACTGCAATGCAATGCTTGCTGGTCTACCAACCACCGCCACCAAGCCTCTTCAACTCATTCATGCCTGATCTCCAACCTACCAAAGTCAGCCCATGTTACCCCACTTATTGCACTGGCTCCCCATCGCCGCACAAATCCACTTCATAGTCCTCAACCTGGCATATCGCGCAGCGAACGGAACGGCTCCCGCCTGGTCTCTAACTACACACCCTCAAGACCCCTCCGCGCTACAGCTTCTGGCCGCCTCAGACCGCCTATTCTCGGTCCTCGCTCCACAATGGTGGAACGAACTTCCCACCACAGTTAGGACAGCCGAAACCCGAGCAATCTATTTACAATATGTATTTAAACTATGTATTAACAATATGTATTTACACTATGTATTTACTCTATGTATTGACAATATGTATTTACACTGTGTATTTACACTATGTACTTCTATGTATTTATACTATGTATTTACACTATGTATTTACAATATGTATTTACAATATGTATTTACACTGTGTATTTACACTATGTACTTCTATGTATTTATACTATGTATTTACACTATGTATTTACAATATGTATTTACAATATGTATTTACAATATGTATTTACAGTATGTATTTACAATATGTATTTACAATATGTATTTATGTATTATACTATTTACACTATGTATTTACAATATGTATTTACAATATGTATTTATGTATTTACACTATGTATTTACAATATACATGTTTTGTTACATGTAAAAATGAAAAATTGAAATAAAAATTGTATCAAAAAAAAGTATTTACACTATGTATTTACAATGTGTATTTACACTATGGTCTTACAATATGTATTTACACTATGTATTTACACTATGGTCTTACAATATGTATTTACACTATGTTTTTACAATACACTAATTTACACACAAAAAATTTGGCCCTCAACCCCTCCCTCCTCGGCCCCTCCCCTCCTCCCCCCCCCCCCCCCCCCGTCCTCCATGTTAATCCACTATAGCTGCCACTACTTACGTGCATTCATACACAACACACTGTCAGATACACATTAATAAACACACACACTGGTCAAATACACGTACACACACAAACACACAGAGTGATGACATCACATTCCCTGTCATTGTACCACAGAGCTGCTGCAGTAGGACTCATTGTCAATGACACAATAGCTAGGTCTCTCTACCTCTCTCTCTCTCTCTCTCTCTCTCTCTCTCTCTCTCTCTCTCTCTCTCCCTCTCTTTATCTATCTCTCTCTGTCTCCTCTCTCTCTCTTTCTCTCTCTCTCTCTCTTTCTCTCCTCTCTCTCTCTCTCTCTCTCTCTCTCTCTCTCTCTCCTCTCTCTCTCTCTCTCTCTCTCTCTCTCTCTCTCTCTCTCTCTGTTTGCCTCTCCACTGGTTTGCTTTAATGTGTTTTACATCACCAGGAAGTGATGCGTTTTACATCACCAGCAGCAACAGTTGTTACTGGGACGTCTTAAGATTGAAAACAAGCTGTACAAAACACACAGCAATGGCCGCTTATCACGGATAGATATCAAAAATAAATTAATTTTAATAGTTTTGCATACTTTACTTTACTTTACTTTACTTTACTTTATTTGTTTATTTGCAGATACAGTCACCTGGAACATGGTAAGAGTGTAGAAATTTCGGATTTAGCACAAGGCTAATTTCCATCCGTTTGTCCCCAAACATAAAGGCAGGATATATAAAACAATAAGAAATTTACAAATAAGTAGCAGCAATACACTAGAAAATACATAGCAGCAATACTGCTATATACCCCCTCCTAATGTACAGTCTCCTCCCCATCATATGTATATATATTCTCTGTTAGGATCAATGGGTAACAGTACTGTATATTTGCATATCGTATATGTCACAAATGTAACAGTACTATATACCTGTATGTCATGTATGTCCCTATGCCATAAATGTCATGATGTCATGTATGTTGTGTATGTCATAAATGTCACTATGAATAGAAAATGGGGGACCCTGATGTAAAACAAGACAAACGTCTTTCTCTGGTCTACATCCCCTTAACAATTGTGTGTATTGAGCCGTTCTGTATTGTACCCATTCTGCAATATGTTAAATAAAGTTTTCATTCATTCATTCATTCATTCATTTCATTCATTCATTCATCATTCATTCATTCATTCATTCATTCATTCATTCATTCACACAAAAATACTAGTGGCTAGAGACATAGCACATGTAGTCACATGACTGGTTGGGTCTTCAGCCATTGTTTGAGTTGACCTCTAAAGTAGTAGCAAGGGGTGGGGGCTTTCCCTTAGGGAAACGGGGAGGCTGCCTTTTATAGACGTTTTTATACCAAAAGTTGTCAGTCTACGATGAATTCCTGTACAGGAGGGGGAGCTAGTCTGTGTAGGCATTTGTAGATAAAACAAGCACTTTTTAAGACTTTTTAAGCTCAAAAAAGCGATGTTGTTCCAGAATGTTATGTTATGATGCCAATGGTTTTCTAGCAAATACCGTGATGGCTCTATGGAAAAGCTGTTCAATGGGTTTCATGACAGTGGCACCTGCAAACAACAAGTTTGTGAAGCAGTATTCAATGTGAGAGAATATCATGTTTTTGCAGCATCAACTGTTAAGCCCGGTACCAGGCCCGAGATTTATTTAATTGCACAAATAGATCAATACAGTCCATATTAAGTGATGTAGTGTTCTTTTTTAAATGTAGCCAAGAGTACTAAGACCCTAACCTTATCAAAATAGCAGTCAACGTGTATATTCTCAGCACTACGTTTGTTTAGCAATGATTTTAAGTGTTATTAGCTAAATATGAGCTTATAAATAATATCCGTGCATTGCATCGGAAATCTGAGGATTTATATGCGAGAATAAGAAGCTGTCATGAAACCATTGTAGTCAAAAGAAAGAGGAGACCCAGGGCTTTCGACAGATGTCTAAATGTCATAAAACTACACTACCCAGGTCACGCCAGCTGTCGAGGGGGGGGGGGGGGGGGGGGTCAGGAGGAGAACCCATGAGTTTACGGTATTTAATGTGAAAAGCCAGAGAATGACAAGGAAGGCAGGTGAATTGCTGGAGTCAGAGAAGACAGGCTGGTGACGTGTGTCCATGCAGTCCCGGGATAGTGCAGGCTGGTGAGGTCCATAGGTGGGGGTGCAGGCCGGAGGTGAGCACACAGATGTCACAAGGAGTAACACAGTAATTGTGTATCAGGTAACTAGAGGTCCAGAGAAGGGTCCTACTACCAAGGGAGGTGAAAACAACACTCGGGCCAGGAGTGGCAGGGGTGCAGGCCTCTTATCCTGGCTCTGTGATGATGTGATCGTTCACAGGTGTGTAGGCCGGCCCAGGTAGGCAGGTCCATATGAGAACACTATCTAGCTCCCTGTTCTCCACAGCTGAAGCCCTGTTCTCCACAGCTGAAGCACCTTGTTGTTAGCTAGTGTTTTATTGCCACAGGGGCTTTAGCTCAGGATCATAGCCGCTAATCTGAGAGAAACCTGCCTCTGTCACGTCAGCCATATTGTCCTGTGTCGCTTTAAGAATGCTATCTATGTCAAGCATGCTCTCTCCTACAGCGAGAACACTAGGGAGCAGGGGAACGCTGAGAGCCAAAGAATGTGACTCTGGCATTCATTAACCCAGAGAGGGAGGGAGGGAGAGAGAGAGAGAGAGAGAGAGGGAGGGAGGGAGAGGAGAGAGAGAGAGAGAGAGAGAGAGAGAGAGAGAGAGAGAGAGAGAGAGAGAGAGAGAGAGAGAGAGAGAGAGAGAGAGAGAGAGAGAGAGAGAGAGAGAGAGAGAGAGAGAGAGAGAGAGAGAGAGAGAGAGAGAGAGAGAGAGAGAGAGAGAGAGAGAGAGAGAGAGAGAGAGAGAGAGAGAGAGAGAGAGAGAGAGAGAGAGAGAGAGAAAGGGAGAGAGAAAGAGGGAGGCAGGGAGAGAGGGAGAGAAAGGCGGAGAGAAATTGGTAGGGAGGGAGAGAGAGGGAGAGAAAGAGAGAAATGGAGGGAAAGAGGGAGGGAGGGAAAGTTCAATAGAGTTGGTCTGAGGTTTCAGTACCTGAATAATTATATATTAATTATTAATAGAACTCAGACAGAGACAGGTTTTTCTCCACAAGCAAAATTCCATTTAATAGGCAACAACCTGCAGGCTTCACACATACAACCTGCCGTCTAGAAGCAGCCAGGCTTCACAACATACAACCTGCCGTCTAGAAGCAGCCAGGCTTCACCCATACAACCTGCCGTCTAGAAGCAGCCAGGCTTCACAACATACAACCTGCCGTCTAGAAGCAGCCAGGCTTCACAACCACAATATTAGAAGCCACCGCCTGTTGGAAATGTGTTTATTAGGAAATTGGCTTTTTTTTACCGATATCCGATATACCGATATTGTCCAACTCTTAATTTCCGATACCGATATCAACCGATACCGATATATGCAGGGTTTCCCCCCCCAAAAAAAACAGAATAATTTCAGGTAATTAACATTAAATATCTCTTGTCGTGGAATAAACACAACATTATGCATACTTTTGACAATAAATAAAATAAGAATTTGTTCTTACTTGCTTGCCTGGGTAAATAAAGGTTAAATAAATGTAAAATATCGGTAGGCCGATAATATTGGACATCCCTAATCCAAATCCCTTCACAAGTTATGCCTCACATTCACTCACACATTCACTCACACATTCTCCCGTTCACTCACACATTCACCCATTCATGCACACATTCACTCACACATTCACTCACACATTCATCAATTGACGCACACCTTCACTCACGCATTCACACACACATTCACACACTCAAGGACACTTTGAACCGGGAACTTTCTGATTATCAGATGACCAGCTCTATATTGTCTTTATACCTGTATCACTGTACATATTAATACTACAACTCTGTACATACATCTGATTAGCACTATTACTCAGTAGTCCTAATGTATATACCCAGTTTAATCACCTGTACATTGTATATTGCTGTTGTACTTTGCTGTTACATTTGCACTCTGGTTGGATGCCAAACTTCTTTTTATTGTACTACTGTACTTGTGCTGTATGGTGACAATACATTTGAATAGAATCTAACCTAATCTAATTTAATCTAATCAATTTAATATAATATAATATAATCTAAACACTTTTCTCAAGCTGCATACACAAAACCTCACATTCTCTTTTCAAAACCAAACTATCACACCAAAACAGTTGCCCATATGCTCAAAAGCAAACTTTGACACCAAAATCCCTCTCAAGGGCTGCAAAAATGTAAACTAAGCATCATTACACACAACAACAAATAATTGAAAACACGTTCTCCAAGGACTTACGGCAAAAAGGGCTTTCTCTTAGGGCCATTTGAGACCTTTTTGGGCCGATTTTGGGATTCACCAACCGTCCCAATAAAACATATATAATTAATATTATATTATAATATATTGTCTATATTCATGTCTTGCCCGAAAAGGTCTCAAATGGCCCTAAGAGAAAGCCATTTTTGTCGTAAGTCCGTTGGAGAATGAGACCCATTTCAGAATGTGAGAATGTTCTTTTTACAGTTTCACAACTGCCAGGACACATTTTTAGAAACCTTCTTATCTGTTCTCAAAATATATGTATTGGGGATTTATAGATGTGTGTTTCATAGGAATAGTATGTAAATTACCGTAAGAAAATGAAGAAAATACAGTTATCACAACTCAATGCAAAAATGTGTAAACACAACAATACATGTACAATTTGAATAAAATTTGAATACAGTAACAGTATACATACTGCATTTGGAAACATGACCTATACATGTACGATATATATGTATATATATATATGCCTACAGTAATGCATCTTGTACACATCCTTGTTGCCCCACACCCCCAAAGAAGAAAAGCAAACTGTGCCCTCTGCACTGGCCTATATACTGTAGGTGTGGTCACATCATTTGCAACAAGTGTCTTACATTTTGAGTCATGGCTATCATTTTGCATCACATGAGCTTCAATGTGCACATTTGATCAGAGATTTTTGCAACATGTGTTTTAGCTATAGACTAAATGTGTTTACACTGTGTTTGTCTACAGGTGAAATGTGTTTATGGTTTTGGCAAATGGGGGCTAGTTTTATTGAATGTGTTTAGGGAACTGGTCATTTTGTTTAGGGTATTGGGTTTTGTGTTTTAGCAATCGTGGAAAACTGTAATAAACATTGATATAATCAAAGAATCAGTTTACACGGTAAACATAATACATAATAAAATATAAAGACATAAAGTGCTGAATAATGGAGAAGAAATACTCAAAACGGTCAGTGATTACATAATACGTTTCTCCCCAGATAGTCAGAATATATTTACATGTTTTATTAATAATATTAAATGATTGACTCATATGTTTGCATTGTTCTGATTAGCAGCCTATAATAACACCTAAAAGCAGGTCATTGTCACCCTGTCTGCTTGGTGATGGTAGATTCTCTCTGTCTGCTTGGTGATGGTAGATTCTCCCTGTCTGCTTGGTGATGGTAGATTCTCCCTGTCTGCTTGGTGATGGTAGATTCTCTCTGCCTGCATGGTGATGGTAGATTCTCCCTGTCTGCTTGGTGATGGTAGATTCTCCCTGTCTGCTTGGTGATGGTAGATTCTCCCTGTCTGCTTGGTGATGGTAGATTCTCCCTGTCTGCTTGGTGATGGTAGATTCTCTCTGTCTGCTTGGTGATGGTAGATTCTCTCTGTCTGCTTGGTGATGGTAGATTCTCTCTGTCTGCTTGGTGATGGTAGATTCTCTCTGTCTGCTTGGTGATGGTAGATTCTCTCTGTCTGCTTGGTGATGGTAGATTCTCTGTCTGCTTGGTGATGGTAGATTCTCTCTGTCTGCTTGGTGATGGTAGATTCTCTCTGTCTGCTTGGTGATGGTAGATTATCTCTGTCTGCTTGGTGATGGTAGATTCTCCCTGTCTGCTTGGTGATGGTAGATTCTCCCTGTCTGCTTGGTGATGGTAGATTCTCCCTGTCTGCTTGGTGATGGTAGATTCTCCCTGTCTGCTTGGTGATGGTAGATTCTCTCTGTCTGCTTGGTGATGGTAGATTCTCTCTGTCTGCTTGGTGATGGTAGATTCTCCCTGTCTGCTTGGAGATGGTAGATTCTCTCTGTCTGCTTGGTGATGGTAGATTCTCTGTCTGCTTGGTGATGGTAGATTCTCTGTCTGCTTGGTGATGGTAGATTCTCCCTGTCTGCTTGGTGATGGTAGATTCTCCCTGCCTGCTTGGTGATGGTAGATTCTCTGTCTGCTTGGTGATGGTAGATTCTCTGTCTGCTTGGTGATGGTAGATTCTCTCTGTCTGCTTGGTGATGGTAGATTCTCCCTGTCTGCTTGGTGATGGTAGATTCTCTGTGTCTGCTTGGTGATGGTAGATTCTCCCTGTCTGCTTGGTGATGGTAGATTCTCCCTGTCTGCTTGGTGATGGTAGATTCTCTCTGCCTGCTTGGTGATGGTAGATTCTCTCTGTCTGCTTGGTGATGGTAGATTCTCTGTCTGCTTGGTGATGGTAGATTCTCTCTGTCTGCTTGGTGATGGTAGATTCTCCCTGTCTGCTTGGTGATGGTAGATTCTCTGTGTCTGCTTGGTGATGGTAGATTCTCCCTGTCTGCTTGGTGATGGTAGATTCTCCCTGTCTGCTTGGTGATGGTAGATTCTCTCTGCCTGCTTGGTGATGGTAGATTATCTCTGTCTGCTTGGTGATGGTAGATTCTCCCTGTCTGCTTGGTGATGGTAGATTCTCTCTGTCTGCTTGGTGATGGTAGATTCTCTCTGTCTGCTTGGTGATGGTAGATTCTCTCTGTCTGCTTGGTGATGGTAGATTCTCTGTCTGCTTGGTGATGGTAGATTCTCTCTGTCTGCTTGGTGATGGTAGATTCTCTGTCTGCTTGGTGATGGTAGATTCTCTCTGTCTGCTTGGTGATGGTAGATTCTCTCTGTCTGCTTGGTGATGGTAGATTCTCTCTGTCTGCTTGGTGATGGTAGATTCTCTCTGTCTGCTTGGTGATGGTAGATTCTCTCTGTCTGCTTGGTGATGGTAGATTCTCTCTGTCTGCTTGGTGATGGTAGATTCTCTCTGTCTGCTTGGTGATGGTAGATTCTCTCTGTCTGCTTGGTGATGGTAGATTCTCCCTGTCTGCTTGGTGATGGTAGATTCTCTCTGTCTGCTTGGTGATGGTAGATTCTCTGTCTGCTTGGTGATGGTAGATTCTCTCTGTCTGCTTGGTGATGGTAGATTCTCTCTGTCTGCTTGGTGATGGTAGATTCTCTCTGTCTGCTTGGTGATGGTAGATTCTCTCTGTCTGCTTGGTGATGGTAGATTCTCTCTGTCTGCTTGGTGATGGTAGATTCTCTCTGTCTACTTGGTGATGGTAGATTCTCTCTGTCTGCTTGGTGATGGTAGATTCTCCCTGTCTGCTTGGTGATGGTAGATTCTCTGTCTGCTTGGTGATGGTAGATTCTCCCTGTCTGCTTGGTGATGGTAGATTCTCTCTGTCTGCTTGGTGATGGTAGATTATCTCTGTCTGCTTGGTGATGGTAGATTCTCTGTCTGCTTGGTGATGGTAGATTCTCTCTGTCTGCTTGGTGATGGTAGATTATCTCTGTCTGCTTGGTGATGGTAGATTCTCTCTGTCTGCTTGGTGATGGTAGATTCTCTCTGTCTGCTTGGTGATGGTAGATTCTCTCTGTCTGCTTGGTGATGGTAGATTCTCCCTGTCTGCTTGGTGATGGTAGATTCTCTGTCTGCTTGGTGATGGTAGATTCTCTGTCTGCTTGGTGATGGTAGATTCTCCCTGTCTGCTTGGTGATGGTAGATTCTCTCTGTCTGCTTGGTGATGGTAGATTCTCTCTGTCTGCTTGGAGATGGTAGATTCTCTGTCTGCTTGGTGATGGTAGATTCTCTGTCTGCTTGGTGATGGTAGATTCTCTCTGCCTGCTTGGTGATGGTAGATTCTCCCTGTCTGCTTGGTGATGGTAGATTCTCCCTGTCTGCTTGGTGATGGTAGATTCTCCCTGTCTGCTTGGTGATGGTAGATTCTCTCTGTCTGCTTGGTGATGGTAGATTCTCCCTGTCTGCTTGGTGATGGTAGATTCTCTCTGTCTGCTTGGTGATGGTAGATTCTCTCTGTCTGCTTGGTGATGGTAGATTCTCTCTGTCTGCTTGGTGATGGTAGATTATCTCTGTCTGCTTGGTGATGGTAGATTCTCCCTGTCTGCTTGGTGATGGTAGATTCTCCCTGTCTGCTTGGTGATGGTAGATTATCTCTGTCTGCTTGGTGATGGTAGATTCTCTCTGCCTGCTTGGTGATGGTAGATTCTCTCTGTCTGCTTGGTAATGGTAGATTCTCCCTGTCTGCTTGGTGATGGTAGATTATCCCTGTCTGCTTGGTGATGGTAGATTCTCCCTGTCTGCTTGGTGATGGTAGATTCTCTCTGCCTGCTTGGTGATGGTAGATTCTCTCTGTCTGCTTGGTGATGGTAGATTCTCTCTGCCTGCTTGGTGATGGTAGATTCTCTCTGTCTGCTTGGTGATGGTAGATTCTCTCTGCCTGCTTGGTGATGGTAGATTCTCTCTGTCTGCTTGGTGATGGTAGATTCTCTCTGTCTGCTTGGTGATGGTAGATTATCTCTGTCTGCTTGGTGATGGTAGATTATCTCTGTCTGCTTGGTGATGGTAGATTCTCTCTGTCTGCTTGGTGATGGTAGATTCTCCCTGTCTGCTTGGTGATGGTAGATTCTCTCTGTCTGCTTGGTGATGGTAGATTATCCCTGTCTGCTTGGTGATGGTAGATTCTCTCTGTCTGCTTGGTGATGGTAGATTCTCCCTGTCTGCTTGGTGATGGTAGATTATCTCTGTCTGCTTGGTGATGGTAGATTCTCCCTGTCTGCTTGGAGATGGTAGATTATCTCTGTCTGCTTGGTGAAAATAATTCTAACCCTAACTAACCTTACTGTCATGCACTTGTCCTAATATACTAACCTACACTGTAGTAGCACTCAACACTTTGATGAACATTGTTACTCAGCTGAGCTGATACAGTTGTGCCCTTCCTGATGACTTGTCGTACAGAACTTCATCTTTGGATAAAAGCGTCAGCTATGTTGAAGTTAGATGTTATGTTGCATGTAACTGTCTAACTGTTTCCACAAGAGGGCGCTATAGGCGCAAGGAGACGTAGCTATTGGGGCTGACGTCAGGTGAGAGGGTATATAAGAGATTGTTCCCTCCCCCCTCTTTCTCTTCCTCCGTCGCTCTCATAAGGAGAAGGTCTCATGTGTACTGTTGGGTGCAATGTGATAATAAACCACGCCAAAGGCTAAAGAGAGAAACCTTGTCGTCCTGAACATATTATTGTCGCTCCACAGCTGACTCTGTCAACAAGCTAAATAAATGTAAATGATGGTAGATTCTCTCTGTCTGCTTGGTGATGGTAGATTATCTCCTGTCTGGGACAATGGTAAAGTAGATCTCATGGTCAAAAAGGTTGTCCATATAGGCTATAAATTAAAAATATATATTTAAAAGCAGTATTCAAAATAGAAAAAGATAATTTAATTTGGAATGAAATAGCACAGTGACAACATAATGAAATCAAAAATATGTTGTATCACGTTGTAATTTGTACCTAAAAAAATGAAATACAGACAGTTTTACCATCAAAACAAACATTGTGGTTTGATATTGTGGCCATTATCACTATTATCACCGAGAACATTGAGGGTCAGGAATCCTGGCTCAGGTGCACGTCAGCAATATTGGCACTGCCACTGACAGTATTTGGGAATTGAACCAGCAACCCTTTGATTGCTGGGGCCCGCTGAGTAAGCAGGCTTTGTGAACAGCAGGCCGTCGGTTTGAATCCCCCAGACTTTCAGCACTTTCTCTACCCTCGACGGGACAGCAACCGGTGAAGCAAGGCACATAACCCCTGCTGCTCCAGCGGCCCAGTGGTAGATGGTTGTACTGGGAGGCTCTCAGGTCCCTCCTTCCTGTCACTACATCCAAGTTTCAAGTCTCTCAAGTTTCTTTATTAGTTGTCATACAGAAATACAGAATACTTTTGCATGAAATGCTTCTTTCTGTTTTGCTCCTGGGAGTGTGCTAGATAAAATAAAAAAATAGTATAAAATAAGTATAATATAAGTATAAAATAGAAAGTCAAGTACGTAAACAAGTGTAAACAAAACAAAAATTTTCAATATACATATATTAGGGGTGTAAAGGTACACATATCCGTACCGAACCGAACAGTTTCAGTGTGTACCGTACCGTACCGAACGGCTGTGTAGTGTACCGAACAAATACAACGGTATGTTAACCACTAACGACCGCCCACCGGGGGCTGTTTTTTTCACATCTGATTATTAATTTCAATATAGAATATTCGTTTGACAGCCCTACAAGTACAATTAGTTACTGCACACTACATCACCCCTGAGTGGAACATGGAAAGCCAAACTTTCCCCCACTGTACCGAAAACCCGTACCGAACCTTGACTTCAAAACCGAGGTACGTACCGTACCATGGTTTTTGTGTACCGTTACACCCCTAACATATATGTAGTATATGTACAGTATATACAATGCAGATACAGTACAGTGTAGAAATGGTGAGGTATAGCTTAGCTTGTGATGCCACCTTGTGGTGGTGAGGTGCAATGAGGTATGAGATTGATGTGCAGATCTCCTTACCAATCAATATAAAGTGTGTTAGTGTCTAAAGTGGGTAAAGTGTGTGCTACAGTGTGTTGTTTATTTAAAGTGAGTGTGTGCGTGTGGATGTGTGTTCTGTGGGTGTATTTGATGGTTGTTACATAGTGTTATTGTCATTTAGCATTCTGATGGCCTGAGGATAGAAGCTTCTTCTGAGTCTCTCTGTGCTTGCCATGAGACTCCGGTATCGCTTGCCTGACCGCAGCAGTTCAAAGAGGCAGTTGTTTGGGTGGCTGGGGTCTTTGATTATTCTCTTAGCCTTACCCATGCAGCGCTTGTTGTAAATGTCTTGGAGAGTGGGAAGCCCCCCTCCAATTGTGCGTTCGGCTGAACGGGCCACTCTCTGTAGTCTGCTACGGTCTTGTGCAGTGCTATTCCCAAACCAGGAGGTGATATTGCCAGTCAGGATGCTCTCTATTGTGCATGAGTAGAAGTTCTTGAGGATCTTCTGACTCACTTGGAACTTCCTTAGGCGCCTAAGGAAGTAGATGCGTTGTCGTGCCTTCTTGATAACACAATGTGTGTGGTCCATGTCAAGTCCTCGGATATGTGGACTCCGAGGTACTTAAAACTGTTCACTCTCTCAACCGGTGCCCCGTCGATGCTGAGGGGGCTGTAGTCCCTGACCCCCGACCTCCTAAAGTCCACAATCATCTCTTTTGTTTTGCTGACGTTCAGGGAGAGGCTGTTCCTGCTAGAACCTTTACCTCTTCCAGGTAGGCCCTCTCGTCGTTTGCAGAGATCAGGCCCACCACTACTGTGTCGTCAGCAAATTTGATGATTGTGTTGTTGTTCCGCTGTGCCACACATTCATGTGTGTACAGGGAGTAGAGGTGGGACTCAGAACACAGCCCTGGGGGGCCCCTATGTTCAATAGGGTCCAGCTGCAGCCCTGGAGATTGTTCCAGATTGAGCAACTTCCGCCCGGTCCCACGACATTTTTCCCGGGACAGGACAATGTGCGCTGATTGGCGGAAAGTACGGAAGTATCTCGAAGTACGTCTGATGTTGAACGTCAAAATGAACGTCAAAATCAAAAGCAAGTACGTCTGCGCTGACGAGAGGGGGGGGGGCTTGTATTGATCAGGTTAGTAGATATTGTACCGATCAGGTATTACAGATCATATCCGCATGAAATAAACTAAAATGTTAAAACCCATTTAGACTGTTTCTCATTCCTGTACTGTTGTTTATACTCTGCTCCTGTGTTGTAACCCAACCCCCTCCAATGTACAGTAAATGACCAAGTATGGTTGTCAATATTCCAATGTACAGTTTTGCTTGTACAGTTGTACAGTGTCCCCCACCCACCCACCCCTCCTACCCGACACCCCCCCAACCACCTCCAATGTACAGTCCCCCCCCCCCCCCCCCCCCCCACCTACCCAACCTCCTCCAATGTACAGTTTCTACGTCAAATGTATATACTCTCTTTTCTGGACTCTTTTTTTATCACAAACAATACTGTATTTGCAAATCTGGTATGTCATAAATGTATAGATGTAGCAGTACTGTCTATCTGTATGTCGTGTATGTCATATGTTATGATGAATTGAAAATGGGGGACCCTGATGTAAACAAGACGAAAGTCTTTCTCTGGTCTGCATACGCTTAACAATTGTGTGTATTGAGCTGTACTGTATTGTACCCATTCTGCAATCTGTTAATACAATTTTCAATCAATCAATCAATCAATCAAGACCCGCGTCGCGGGCACTGCATTCCATTCTCAGAATGGATTTGAGAGAGAGAGAGAGAGAGAGAGAGAGAGAGAGAGAGAGAGAGAGAGAGAGAGAGAGAGAGAGAGAGAGAGAGAGAGAGAGAGAGAGAGATCATCAGCAGGCTATATATGATATTCAGACTCTAGATTTGAAGAGCCAGATGAGATGAGGCAACCTGTGCGATTGGCTCTTGACAACTAATTTTGCACGTACTGTATACAGTATGTGTATGCGCGCACTGCGGGAGGTGGCCAGAAGCGCGCAACTAGCCAACTACTATTATTACTACTATATTAATACAGTCTATTCCATTATATAGCTATAGGTGCTGTATGATGACAATACATTTGATTCCTATCTAATTTTGATCCATCGCAAAGCGCTCCAGCGCTTGAATACGGCCGGGGGATCCGCTCTATACAATGCAGACCCACGGCTCTCGTATTATAATGAGCCCGCGAGGCGTGTTATTATTAGAGTTAATAATATTGTATATTGTTTACACTGCCTTTTTATTCTATTTTTACTTCTCCACTGTACTATAATTATGTGACCTGTACCTCTATGTCTTCTACTACCTGTACCTCCCCTCCCCCCTCCCCATGCTGCTGAATTTATCTTATCTTATGAATACAACGTTCAATTAACGTTCGCTAACGTAGAGAAACGTCAGACGTAATTCGAGATACGTCAGACGTACTTCGAGATACTTCCGTACTTTCCGCCAATCAGCGCACATTGTCCTGTCCCGGGAGAAATGTCATGGGACCAGGCGGAAGTTGCTCAATCTGGAACAATCTCCAGGGCTGCAGCTGGAGGCTACTCCCTATGTTGAGAGTGATGGATGAGGAGGTGCAGTTGCCTGCTCTCACCAGCTGGGGTCTGCCCATCAGGAAGTCCAAGACCCACTGGCAGAGGTCATAGTTCAAGCCCAGGTCCCTGAGCTTGGCTATGAGTTTGGAGGGGACTATGGTAATGAATGCTGAGCTGTAGTCGATGAATAGCATTCTCACATAGTTCCCCTGCCTCTTGTCCAGGTGTGATGCTGCTGTGTGCAGCACATGGGCTATGGTGTCCTCCGTGGACCTGTTGGGGCGATATGCAAATTGCAGGGGGTCCAGGTTGATGGGGAGGGAGGAACAGATGTAGCCCTTTACTAGCTTCTCAAAGCACTTCATGGCTATGGAGGTGAGAGCTACAGGGCGGTAGTCGTTGAGGCAAGCGGGCTTGGATTTTTTGGGTACAGGAGGGATAATGGTGGACTTCTTCAGACAGGTGGGGATGACAGCCTGTTCTAAGGACAGGTTAAATATGTCAGTGAATACCAGGGCCAGTTGGTCGGCACAGACTTTTAGGACGTGGCCGGGGATACCGTCCGGTCCTGCTGCCTTCCTGATATTCACTTTCTTAAAGGTCCTCCTCACCTCATGTTCTGTTATCCTGAACACTGAGGGCTAGATCCACAAAGAATGGATTGCACGGAGCAAGTTGCACCCTTACTTACAATTCATTATGAATTGAAAATGGGGGACCCTGATGTAAACAAGATGAAAGTCTTTCTCTGGTCTGCATCCCCTTAACAATTTGTGTGTATTGAGCCTTACTGTATTGTACCCATTTTGCAATCTGTTAATACAATTTTCATTCAATCAATCACTGTGCAGATTGATTGATTGAATGAAAATGCTCCGTGCAATCCATTCTTTGTGGATCTAGCCCGAGTCTCCATCGGCAGTGCCCCCCCCCCCCCCCCCCCCACATTGCAGTGGTTTGTAGGCTGGTGTTGTTATTCACAGCCTCAAACCTCATATAGAAGGTATTGAGATCATTTACCAATTGGATGTCACTGTTCAGCTTGAGGGAGGTGCCTTTGTAATCTATCATCGTTCTGAGGCCCGCCACATACCTCTAGAGCATAGGTGTCAAACTCACGGCCCGCGGGCCAAATCCGGCCCGCCACGTCATTTGATGTGGCCCCCCAAGAGCTCAGGTAAAAAAAAAAAAAAAAAAAAAAAAACGTTTTTTTTTTTTTACATTAATATTGGGTTAAAAAATACCAGTGTTAAAATAATTGTGGGTTAATGCGTTAATAAAGCTTTAACTTTGACAGCCTTAGTTATTACACATTCTTACACATACATGTATGTTGAACATCTGAGGTAACAAAGGAAAAAAGCCAAAAGCACTTACTCCTCAGACATTCTTTGACAATTTTACAGCCCAAAATACAAAAACGATCCAGGCGGAATAGGTAACAAAGGGTTGAAGAAATATTGTCTGAACTGTCAGATGCAAACTGGCTGTGTGACATAACCGAGCATCTCGCTCAATTGAATAAGAAGCTGTAGGGACGCAAACAAGTCCCACCCAAAACTTGACCAATATAGTTGTGAACTAAGACAACCCTTATTTTGTTATTTTTGAGTACAGTTACAGTTGTGTGTTCATGCAGACACATAATAGCAATTTCATTACGAATTGAAAATGGGGGACCCTGATGTAAACAAGTCGAAAGTCTTTCTCTGGTCTGCATCCCCTTAACAATTGTGTGTATTGAGCTGTACTGTACTGTACCCATTCTGCAATCTGTTAATTAAAGTTAATTAAACTATCTTCCATTAGTTGGATGTATGGCCTCTGCAAGGTTGTGTGCAGCCATTTGTTTTTGTAACATCTGTATAACTCCTTCAAGCACTGCAGACACAAGTGGTTTCCTTTCGACGGGTTTATTAAAGGCTTGGTCCTCCAATCCACCGTGAAAACTTAAACAGAAACATATACGTTGCGTCAGGTCAACACAAACAATAATATACACGATATGAAAACAATACATCAGAAAAGCAAAATACAAATAAACATTAATTACCTCGTTGGCTGCATGCTACATAAAAAAGGGGTCTTGTTCTTCTGTTCTTGGTAACAGTCTTAGTGGTACACTACACATAGTCGTACACTCTTCGAATCTAGAGAGCCTGTACAACTCGTCTCACCATTCCTGCCGCTGCAGGTGTCTTAATGAGTCCCAGTCTCCCAACATCCCTGCCGCTTGCTCGCAGGTGTCTTAATCAGACCCAAATGTAACAACACAACAGCAGCCTAACGGGACACCACATATGACCAGACGTCAAAATGAATATATTATAAATTGTAGCAAATTAAATAATAAAGAAAATAAGAAATGAAACATAAATACATTCTCAAATATTACACTTACAAACTGAAATAACATAAATGATGAAACCATATAATGGCCACAGTTACACTCCCACCAAATCGCACACACGTGGGATTTCTCTGAACATAATTTGGTTATCTTCTAAATTAAATATTTCTTGTGGTCATTCAGCCGCTAGTTGTGCCCCTCCTGGGGACTTGTACAGAACTTGTAAGTCGCCCTGTATAAAAGCGTCAGCTAACTGACTAAATGTAAATATCATTATTAACATAAATTTTAGGCAAAACATTAAATTAGTCTGCTTCGAGTAGCGTTATAACCTTCTGTACAGGTATCAAGGAACACTTTTAGTTATAGGTTTACCTTTTAAGGTGGTGTCACTCACCAGCAATTTCATTTCTCACCCTACCATCTGACCCTGTGTATGGCCCTTAAACATAGACAGGTAAGTAAGAGATCATATATTTTGAGATCCTTCCTTCCTTCTTTAACATGGATCGGACCAACGCAGTCTATGCCAGCGTAAGTGAAGGGTGGAGTTGCTTCCGATCTTGTGGTAAGTCACCCCCTCTTTGTCCTTCAGTACATCTTCTGTACTTTCTACACTTGACACATTCCGAGAATCTTTGTAGGCGATCCAATGATGATCTGTTTTCCTTTGCTTTAGTGTTGCACACAAAAGCCTTGTGGAGTTCAGGATCATCTTCCTTAATTTCTCCCACCTTGAGTTCTCTGACAGGTCGTTTTTTCTTCTTTTTTCTTTTTCCTTTTCTCTTCTTTTCCTTTTCTTTGAATGGTAACGGCATGTCGTAGTGACCATTGTTCTTTTGCGTGATGGTCTCTCTCAACTTCGACAGGCACTTGATATGTTCTTGAGACACAGGGTCATGTTCTCCAGTTCTTTCTGAGAAGTCTGGTTCAAGAACTCTTATGTCTGAGGGAGTCATTTCTTTTACTTGTGTTCGGCTCACATAGTGTACTTCAGTCTTGAGATTAACAGAACGTTTCACACCTGCTGTTACTCGTCTCAATACTATGCGATGGCTGATTCCGATGTCTACACAGGGATTCCCATGGCCAACAATACTCCATCCAAGGTCTGTACGCTGTGCATAAGGCTGACTTTCTTCGCCAGACACAACTTCCCTTGGAAGCAGGGCTTGTGAGCAGTCGTACCCAATGAGCAGACCTACTTTACAGTCCTGCATAGGTGCAATCTTTCCTTGGAGGTGCTCTAGATGGGACCACGCTTTTGCAGTTCCATCTGTTGGTATGTGTGTTCTGTTGGCTGGAATGAAATCCCGAGTATAGACTGGTGGTAACAATATCTTCTTACCAGAGTAAAAGCCACGGATTTGTAAGTTGTCTATTCTTTCAGAGCTTACTACTGTCGTTCTTGAGGTCATAGTAGAGAGCTTGACTTTGACCTTGACTTTGGTTGCTTCCAACGCTTCTGCTACTTCCCTTATAACAAAGGTTGTGTCGCTTTGAGAATCCAACAGAGCGTAAACAAGGACTTCTTGTGTTGGTTGATCTGTGGATGAAAGCCAGACAGGAATTATTGCAGTCGTTTGTGTGTTAGCTTCATGAAGTATTACTCTATGTGAAGTAGAGTTTGTGGTTGTTTCTTTGCATTGTGTCGATTGAGGTCTTTCTTTGTACCATTGTTGACTTGTACTTGGCTTTTCTTCATTTAGCTTTAGCTTGGCTTGTGGTGGTCTTTGTCCTTCTTTGGCTCGCTCCTCATGCAGACATGTAGGATGTTGCTTGTGGCACACGTCGCACACATTCCTACTGTTGCAGCTCTTTGAGTAGTGACCAGACTTGAGACAACCAAAGCATAGCTTTCCAGCTTGAACAAACTTGACTCTGTCTGAAACAGTTTTCTCCATGAACGTCCTGCATTTATGCAAAGTATGCCCTGACTTCTCACAGAAAATACATGTTATGACAGTCTTTTCATTGGAACATGTGGTCAGTGCCTTTGCTTCAAAGCTTTGATATCTTGGGCATTTTGGTTTTTCAGTCTCACCTTGTTTTAGTGACTGTAGTGATGTAACAGGGTTGCAGGCAATTTTTGCTTCTCTTGTCAGAAACTTTACAAATTGGCTGAAGGAGGGGAATTGGTTACGCTCTTCTTCTTCTTGGATAACCATCCTGTTCCATCTCGCTGTTAGCCAATCAGGCAACTTTAAAAGAATTTTCCTGTTTTCATTACAGTCATTTAAAATGTCCAATGCCTTGATGTTGACCATGGCAGCCTCACAACTCCTGAGAAAGTCTGCAAACTCTCTGAGCTCAAAGCTGTCCTTAGATCCCATCTTGGGCCATGCTTGGAGCTTGTCTCTGTATGCTTTTGCTATTGTAAATGGATTACCATATCTCTCCTCCAAAGTCTTCCATGCTGCAACATAGGCAGATTTGGTTCCGAGTAACAAATAGCCATCAAGTGCTTTCTTAGCTTGTCCACTTACATACCTACGGAGGTAGTATATCTTCTCCTTGTCTTCAATGCTCTTCTGATCAATCAGTATTTCAAAGGAAAGTTTCCAGTCATTGTATTTCAATGGGTCCCCACTGAATGATGAAGGTTCAGGAATTGGAATTCTGTTGACACTCAAAGCACCTGCCAGCATCTTAACAAGCTCTGCTGTACTGTCATTTGAGGAGGTGGTCACAACTTGTGGTACGGGAGACGTATACAGGGACAGAGGACTTGTGGGAGCAGGCACTTTGTTGTCTGCTACCCTCTCATGTTCTAGTACGTCTTTCCGCTCTTCTGTGGCCTCCACTTGATCGTACACAAGAATTCTTGCTCGTGCTGCATTAAGACCTTTCACTGCCTCCAAATGCTGTATCTTTCTCCGCTTTTCCTCCAGAGTCCTTTGTATAGCTCCATGTTCTTCTTCCAGTTGAGCTTTAATTTTAGCTTCCTCTTCCTCTCTCTTTATTCTTCGTTCAACCTCTTCTGTTTCTCTTTCTAAACGTTCTGCTTCTCGTTCTAAACGACGCTTTATGCCTGCTGCCTCTTGCTCAGCTATCTTCTTTTTAGCTTCTGCTTCTAGGCACTGCATTTCCAATTGTTCTTTTTCTTGTTCTTTTAACACTTCCAGAACAGCTTGGCTTGCAGCAGCATCAGCAACAGCATCTCGTCGCTTTACAGAAGAACTGCTTGAATGCACTGAGGTGCCTTTTCTGGAAGAAGTGGCAGAACCAGATTTATAAGCACTTTTCCTGGAAGAAGTGGCAGAACCAGATTTATAGGTGCTTGAGTCAAAGAGAGAGCCTGCTTCTGGCCACTCTTTCTCTCCTTCTTCTAACACACTTCCCCCCAGTCTAAATGTGGCTCTGGACACAATTATCTCAGAAATCCCTGCACACAGATCCACTCTTAGACGCGTGTCCTGGTCTGGAGTTGAGATGTCACGTAGTTGATCATAAATATGCTGCACATCATTAGAAAGACCTGTGACATCTGTAATGATATCAGTAAGCAGCTCATTAGACAAATGTTCTGTTGATTGTGATAACGGACCTTTAGAAGATTTAACTTGTGTCCTCCATTTATTGTAAATGTAATTAAATCTTTGTTGTAGCGCTTTGATCTTATCCTCCTGCATTGCTTTACCCTTCTCTGTTAGAGTTCTGGTTCTTTGAGATCGTTTTGGTACCTCTTGCTGAGCTTCAGCACCTTCTTCCTGACCTTCTTCAGGTCGGTCTCGGGAATTTGCACTATCCCTAACACTGTCCCCTACTTCAATTGCAGGCCTAATTGGCTCTGTCATTGTAAATCACTACTTTAAATTTACCAAAATTTGTAAAGAAAAAATAGTAAATACACCTTTAAACCTTTAGCCTGTTTTGTACTCAAATTTGAATTAAATGCAGTACTCTCCGAGCAAATCAAATTGCTTAATTCAATTGGCTTTCAAAATAACCTCCACATATATATTAAGCGCTTCAGAACGCTTAGGAACATAAATATTAGATGCCAATAATAGCCTTCACCTATAAATTATACGTGCCTTTTATAGGTTATAATTTCCAAAACACACTTTAAATTAGAAATTAATTCAATCAGAAAACATATTTATACTTTAACGTTGACACCTTAATGTGTGTACAAATGGTTAGCGTCAGTTAAATTATATAGGCAAATAAGTCAAAACGTTTTTGCACGCACACCACAGTAATTAGAATTCGCAGTCAAATATATTATAGAAACGTTTACAAAGCACTCTTCTTGACCTGACCACTCTTAACTTATAATGTCCAAGTCCTTTATGGCTTTACCTTGAAACGCTGCTCATTATACTGTGTGCATCTTCTTACTTCTTTGTGTTTATGCGTGTAGTGCGTATTGTTTGTGACTCATCTGTCCTTTGATGTCGGCGCGCCGGCAGCGCAGCAAACAATTGTCGGGGAAGGTCCGCTGGACGCCGGCCTTAAACTTGGACTTGCTTCATCGCCCACTTGCATCGATGAACAGTCGAGTTTTCACTGTAACTCCATCAAGCACTGCAGACACAAGTGGTTTCCTTTCGACGGGTTTATTAAAGGCTTGGTCCTCCAATCCACCGTGAAAACTTAAACAGAAACATATACGTTGCGTCAGGTCAACACAAACAATAATATACACGATATGAAAACAATACATCAGAAAAGCAAAATACAAATAAACATTAATTACCTCGTTGGCTGCATGCTACATAAAAAAGGGGTCTTGTTCTTCTGTTCTTGGTAACAGTCTTAGTGGTACACTACACATAGTCGTACACTCTTCGAATCTAGAGAGCCTGTACAACTCGTCTCACCATTCCTGCCGCTGCAGGTGTCTTAATGAGTCCCAGTCTCCCAACATCCCTGCCGCTTGCTCGCAGGTGTCTTAATCAGACCCAAATGTAACAACACAACAGCAGCCTAACGGGACACCACATATGACCAGACGTCAAAATGAATATATTATAAATTGTAGCAAATTAAATAATAAAGAAAATAAGAAATGAAACATAAATACATTCTCAAATATTACACTTACAAACTGAAATAACATAAATGATGAAACCATATAATGGCCACAGTTACAATCTGCTACATCTGTCCCACGTGTTCTTTGCAGCTCACAGTTGTTAGTTCTGCCCCTCTTGACTGTGACAAAAAGGTTTTGAACAAACTTAATGTCATAGCTTGTATTTGATGATATTCTTCTTTGTTATTTACTTGAATGGTTTGATCATTGATTGGTGGAGTAATATGGGGTTCTGATAAACTAAAATTATTTGTTAAAATAACATAAGCTAACATATATTTTTACATTTATGCAAATGAATATGCAATATGTATAACTTGAATAAGTAATAAATACAGAAACACCATGTTTAACAATATGTAAATGTGTAGCTACATTTATTTTACATTACATTAACATTTATACGGTCTTTGGCCCTTTGAGGGCAACCATAATGCTGATGTGGCCCTCTGTGAAAATGAGTTTGACACCCCTGCTCTAGAGTCAGCCTGTTCATATTGAAGTTCAATTTTATCCCTGTAGCGCCGTTTTGCCTCTATTACTGTCCTCCTTATGTTGTATCTCGCGCCTTGTGGTCATTCATGTTGCCTGTCACAACAAGCCAGTGGTAGAAGGTTGTACTGGGAGGCTCTCAGGTCACTACATCCAGTGGTAGAAGGTTGTACTGGGAGGCTCTCAGGTCACTACATCCAGTGGTAGAAGGTTGTACTGGGAGGCTCTCAGGTCACTACATCCAGTGGTAGAAGGTTGTACTGGGAGGCTCTCAGGTCCCTCCTTCCTGTCACTACATCCAGCAGCCACTTCTGTACCTGCATTCTTAATCAACTCTACTGTTTCTTAACCTCTTAACATTCCTGCAAATTTTGCATAAAACACAGATCGAATGCATACCCAAAGTAAATTGAAAGCTATTCTTGAACCATTTGTAGCACATGCACAAGTCTGGTCTCTTTTGAAAGACCTTTTCTAAACTGACGCTCATTGGCTGGTTGGTTATATAACCCGAGATTGGTCAAGTAGGGTGTCAATCACATGTCGGCCATTTTAGCTTTCAAACTATGTGCTGCTTCAGATAATACTAAAACAATGGGACGCCGACAGACAACGGTAAATGTACTGTGACGTGTCCATCGCGGGCGAGGGCGGGCCGTCGGAACGTCAACAGGTTTAAAGTCCCTGTGAAACGGCGAGCAGAATGCTATTCCATCCCACATATTCATGTTTTTAAAAACAGGAAGCTAGAGAGGGACTGGTCAAGGATATTGATTGTTATTTACAGTAGCCAATAGCGCTGAATGTGTGTTGTGGTCAACTCCTTGGCTAGCAAGCTACCGTTAGCGACATACATTAGCAAGCTAACGTTAGCTAGCAAGCACTGAACATTGGTTTTGTTAATGATGCAGAAGAGTGCTATCTTAGTTACAATGTGCTATATAGATGACGTTCTAGAAAGCTTTTCATTGGTCAATAAATGGTAAATGGACTGCATTTATATAACGCTTTATGTTTTAGGCAACCATGCAAGGTGCCAACCTGCTCATCGGGAACAAGTGTCTTGCTCAAGGACACTTCGACTTGCTGCCGGGATGAGTGGGAATCGAACCGGGAACCATCCGATTACCAGACGACTGCTCTACCTCCTGAGCCACTGTCGCCCCCCAATCATTGGAACTATATATATATTTGTTCAGGGTAATGCAGTTCCATAAATGAGAAAAAAAGGTATACCTCTCAATTTGCACATTCTGAGTGAAAAGGAAATCTCATAACAATAAATAAAATATAGAAATAGATGGTCTGTCAATTACACATATTATCCCTGTTGTCATTTATGCCTGCTTTTCTTTTCTTTTCTTTTTTAGCTTTATTATCAAATGTTGTGTTTTTTGCCCTGTTAAGCACTTTGAGCTGTATTCTATGTATGAAAGGTCCTATATAAATAAAGATTATTATTATTATTATTAACAATCAATACTAAGAAATAGTCATATAGAAACCTGTTACCCCTCAACTTCATGAAGTTGAATTGTTCTTTCTTTATACATTTTCTTGAACTGAAAGATATTTGTACAACTCTTTAAATCATTCAGTAGAGAATTCCACAGTTTTACGCCACATACTGTAATATACATCTGCTTCAAAGTAGTCCTACATACTGGTGCTTTAAAGTAATCCTGCACACTGGTGCTTTAAAGTAGTCCTACATACCGATGCTTTAAAGTAGTCCTACATACTGATGCTTTAAAGTGGTCCTACATACTGATGCTTTAAAGTAGTCCTACATACTGATGCTTTAAAGTGGTCCTACATACTGGTGCTTCAAAGTGGTCCTACATACTGATGCTTTAAAGTGATCCTACATACTGATGCTTTAAAGTTGTCCTACATACTGGTGCTTTAAAGTGGTCCTACATACTGATGCTTTAAAGTTGTCCTACATACTGGTGCTTCAAAGTGGTCCTACATACTGATGCTTTAAAGTGATCCTACATACTGATGCTTTAAAGTTGTCCTACATACTGATGCTTTAAAATGGTCCTACATACTGATGCTTTAAAGTGGTCCTACATACTGATGCTTTAAAGTTGTCCTACATACTGATGCTTCAAATTACATTTCTATGGTTCTCATCCTCGGAGCTTAAAAACAAACAACTTCTGCACGCTTTCTGCCAATACTGAAATAATATCTTGTTTCATTAATACTCTGCTGTTTGCACATTAACTAATAATATCTAGTTTCATTAATACTCTGCTTTTTGCACATGAACTAATAATATCTAGTTTCATTAATACTCTGCTTTTTGCACATGAACTAATACTATCTAGTTTCATTAATACTCAGCTTTTTGCACATTAACTAATAATATCCAGTTTCATTAATACTCTGCTTTTTGCACATTAACTAATAATATCTAGTTTCATTAACTAATACTATCTAGTTACATTAACAAGTCAAAGGAGTCGGTTCCTCATATATTAGAATATTTTATTGCTTTATGAAATGTTGCACAAATTCAAATTCACAACCTTCCTACTGTTAGGCGTTCACAGAGATGACCTGTAGGTGAAACACATCTGGACATAACCGTGATTGTCTTAACATCATTTAAAACAATAAACAAACAAACATACATACATAAACTCTTTGGCATTCAGCTCACAGCTACTTTATCTATAAGAATACAAACGTCTGTATAAAATATATAATAATAATAATTATTAATATTATTATTAATATTAATAATAATAATAATAATAATAAACTGTTTGTTAGTTCAAAGCTCACAGTAAACAAAACGGTGTAAAGTTTGCAGCTTGTATCCCCATGGCAACCTAACCAGCAGATAGACCATATCAGGAAGAATACACACACACAAGCTCATACACACACACACACACACACACACACACACACACACACACACACACACACACACACACACACACACACACACACACACACACACTCAAAACATACCATGAAAAAGGGAAATCAGAATAAAACAGGTGGAATCAACTCCTTCCCAGGGCGAACAGTGTGTCAGACTATTTGCCAAAGGAAACTTGTGGCGTAATGTTTTGTTGTTTTGGGTCAATCCTCACGTCACTGTGTTTCCTGAGCCGCCTGCAGGACCAGCTGCAGCACACGAGGACACGAGAGACAGAGACCGTTTAAAACCAGCATCAAATCAAAGGGCTTGAAGGAGACAAGACGTAATTATTCACATTAAATCCACATCTCCAGGATCTCAAGGGTTAAATCAGGTCCACCAAGATAACCTTGTCTTGGAAGATTGATCTAGAATGTTTCTTTAGTTTATATATTTGGGAGGATGTGGGGAAATCAAGTTCTGATCTGAGCAATACATCAGAACTGAGCACTAAGGCCTGCAGTGTGAACAACATACAGTATGTATTCGCCTCCCAGGGGCATTTGGAGGCTTAGTGCAGCTACCTGGAGGCTTAGTGCAGCTACCTGGAGGCTTAGTGCAGCTACCTGGAGGCTTAGTGCAGCTACCTGGAGGCTTAGTGCAGCTACCTGGAGGCTTAGTGCAGCTACCTGGCCAGTGATGGAGGCTTAGTGCAGCTACCTGGCCAGTGATGGAGGCTTAGTGCAGCTACCTGGAGGCTTGGTGCAGCTACCTGGAGGCTTGGTGCAGCTACCTGGAGGCTTGGTGCAGCTACCTGGAGGCTTGGTGCAGCTACCTGGAGGCTTGGTGCAGCTACCTGGAGGCTTGGTGCAGCTACCTGGCCAGTGATGGAGGCTTGGTGCAGCTACCTGACCAGTGATGGAAGCTTAGTGCAGCTACCTGGCCAGTGATGGAGGCTTAGTGCAGCTACCTGGAGGCTTGGTGCAGCTACCTGGAGGCTTAGTGCAGCTACCTGGAGGCTTGGTGCAGCTACCTGGCCAGTGATGGAGGCTTGGTGCAGCTACCTGACCAGTGATGGAGGCTTGGTGCAGCTACCTGACCAGTGATGGAGGCTTGGTGCAGCTACCTGACCAGTGATGGAGGCTTGGTGCAGCTACCTGACCAGTGATGGAGGCTTGGTGCAGCTACCTGGAGGCTTAGTGCAGCTACCTGGAGGCTTGGTGCAGCTACCTGGAGGCTTAGTGCAGCTACCTGGAGGCTTGGTGCAGCTACCTGGAGGCTTGGTGCAGCTACCTGGCCAGTGATGGAGGCTTGGTGCAGCTACCTGACCAGTGCCAGCGTCATCAGGCTCAGGGTTTGTGGTGTTGACTAAAGGCCTCTGAGACACAGAGTACAGCAG